>NC_090210.1:768999-1968999 GCF_033026475.1 Channa argus | reverse complement strand
TTCTTTTGTCCTTTATTTTATAATATTCAATGTGATATAATAGGATTTGTATATTTTGTACATCACACATAGTAGTGCTTACTACTACATATTAAACCCTGTGTTTTAGCTCAAATGTGAAGGTCCCTGTTGTTCTGTTCACATTTTGTACCTGCTCTAGGTCCTTCATCCCAGATGAGCATATGGTTTGGTGTCCAGAACAGCTGTTGCAGTGCATGCTGGCACACATACACTATATGCCAGACCACTGGAGGGGCAATGCTAACAAGAGCGAGACCCGTGATGAGGTGGCACATCTCTTCCAGTACAAAGCGGTGAGGAGGACAGAAATATATTTGTCACACTCCAACTGAAAGTTTTGATGTGTTTTGCTTGTGATTAACGATTTTGATATCTCTATTTACATCGGATACTTCATTACCAACACAGTGCCTTATTGTTTGTATTGTGCCCTATTGTTTTTGCTGTTCCTTCTTCTTACCTGCCACAGATTTGCTGCAACAAGTGATTAGCCTCTTTGGAGATAAAATAAATGGGGACAAAATAAAGTTTCATCTTATCTTTTCTTAGAAATAACTGCATTTATCAATGGATGGATTCATCTGCATTTAACTATATTTTAAATCTTAGAACATCTCTGTCCAAATCAGGTGTTTATCTTGGAGGAGTTGCTCAGCCCAATTGTCACACCTTTCATTCTCATCTTCTTCCTGAGGAACAAGTCTCTTGAGATCATTGACTTCTTCAGGAACTTTACTGTGGAGGTGGTTGGAGTAGGAGACATTTGTTCCTTTGCACAGATGGACATTCGACGCCATGGAAACCCAAAAGTAAGATTGAAACTAAAGAGAGATTGTCCCATATTTAGCTGAAGTCAGTGTTGTTTCGTTAATTTAATTGGATATTTGGCTGTTTTTGCAGTGGCTGTCCGAGGGCCAAACGGAGGCCTCTGTCTACCAACAGGCTGAGAACGGCAAGACAGAGTTGTCCCTCATGCACTTCACTATTAAAAACCCACACTGGCAGCCACCACAAGAGAGTTCAGTGTTTATCAGCCATCTAAAGGAGAAGGTACAGCATGATGCACAAGGTGGCCCCTCCAGCCAGCTGCTGCTCTCTGAGGCTCCTCTCTGTACGTCCCTGCAGTCCAATGAGTCTGCCACTGGGGTAAGAAACCCTGAAGATGATGACAGTCACACAAGCACCATGAGCCAAACATTTTCATTAAATATCTGTCACTTTACTAGGATCACATTGTCTGGAGTTATTGAATGATATCGTTAGAAACTGAGCTGAAAAAACATTTTTAAAAAAAGGTTGATTTATTTATTGAATGGTTTTGATGTTTTGGTTTCTAGCCTGACAATCTTTTAGCCAGTGTCTTGGCTCACCCCGTTCTTACTGCATCTGGAGTACAAGGGCTAGATCATCGCTTCATCCCACTAACCACTGCTGCCTCTGCTGCTGCCAGTGTCCTGGCCTCTTTGTCCACCTCCCAGGCTGCAAATATCAGCCGCACCCACTCACATGGCCCCATGCCCTCATCTCTCCACCCTGAGAGCCCCATGTACCACAGTGACCGCACCATTATCGACAGGTATCTCTCAGTCGCTGTCTTTTTCACCGCACTATTAGCCTTCCTTATGTATTTGTGTAAGCTGATAAATAAATACAACAACCTGCCATCAGCTTTAAATCTAACTTTTCCTTTTCAGTATGTCTAATAGTGACTCTCGCATCCGGAGCAATACAATTCAGTCAGAGTTTGCCTCAGCAGAGATGAGCCTCCATGCGATCTACATGCATGAGGTAAATTCCCAACCATGAACTGTAGTCTCTAAGATTATATATTCTCTAAGGTTGTATTATATTAGAATTGATATTATCTTTTTTTTTTCTTGTATGTTTCAAGCTTTAAAATCATACTCTACAAAATAAATCTTTTAAACGTCTGTTTTTATTGTGGTAAAATGTAGTAAAGAATCCACTTTTAGATCAACGGGATGAATATTTGATACTTAAGATTGATTGGGCGGAGAACCACTGTCTGTATCCCTATAGATGTCTGAACTGGTGCGGTGTTCTGTAAATTCACAAAAGCCTATCTCTCCAGCTCCACCAGCAGAACTCCCACCCACAGAGAACTCTGGGGCCGAGGCAAAATGCTGTGCCAATGAGAGACCTGCACACTGGTATATTGTAATATTGATTTTGAAATTTGGAGTAACAAAAATCTTGATAATATTACAATGTTTCTTTAAAGAGTTGAATCACGTTTGAATATGCAGAACTGTATTTTGTTTTATAATAATATAGACTAAAATGTTTCAGAATAATCAAATGATTCAGTATAATGAAGTATAGCATAACTCAGAGAACAAATAAAACACAGAGGTTTGTCGTGAATAATAGGTTTGTAGTCTCTGTAAATTATTATTTTTTTGAATATAGTTGAAGGTACTGTATAGTAGTTGCCTGCAATGTGGCAAAACACAGTACAATTGAAAATCCTAAAGATTATTGAATTTTTTTTTTATTGTATTGTCACCGATTTAAGCCATGTAAAAATATATTATTTTAAGCACTACATACAGTGCACCCATCACTTATTGTTTTCCACATTTATAATAGTTATGTTACAGCCTTAATTCTAAAATGGATCAAATTCATTATTTTCCTCAAAATTCTACCATGATGACAATGTGAAAGAAGTTTGCTTCTTTGCAAATTTATTAAAAATTCAAAACAAAACAAAAACCACATGTACATAGGTATTTCCAGTCTTTGCTTAATACTTTGTTGAAGCACTTTTAGCACCTTTTACAGCCTCTGTTTCAGTATGATGTTACAGACTGGGCACATAGATTTTTGGGCAGTTTCTCCCATTTTTCTATGTTGCTGCATTGCCATTTTCTGATCTCTCCAGAGATGTTCAATCTGGTTCAAGTCTGGGCTCTGGCAGGGCCACTCAAGGATAGTCAGAGTTGTCTTGTGGCCACTCCTTTGTTATCTTGGCCCTGTGCTTAGGGTCGTTGTTCTGTTGAAAGATGAACTGTCGCCCAGGTCTAAGGTCCAGAGCGCTCTGGAACGGGTTTTCATCAAGTATGTCTCTGTACATTGCTGCATTCATCTTTCCTTCGATCCTCAGTTGTCTCCCAGTTCCTGCCACTGAAAAGCATCCTCGCAGCTTTGATGCTGCCACCATCATGCTTTACTGTAGGGATGGTATTGGCCAGTTGGTGAGCGGTGCCTGGTTTCCTCCAGACATGACACTTTGCATTCAGGCCAGAGTTAGATCTTTGTTTCATCAGACCAGAGACTTTTGTTTCTCATGGTCGGGTGGGCTGTCATGTGCCTTTTACTCAGGAGTGGTTTCTGTCTGGCCACTCCACCATACAGGCATTCATTGGTGGAGTACTGCAGAGATGGCTGTTATTCTGGAAGGTCTTACAGAGTGACCATTCGGTTCTTGGTCACCTCCCTGAATAAGGCCCTTCTCTCTCGATTGCTCAGTTTGGCCCACTCTAGGAAGAATCCTGGTGGTCCGAAACTTCTTCCATTTACAGATCATGGATGCCACTGTGCTCATTGGGACCTTCAATGCTTCAGAAATGTTTTGTACCCTTCGCCTGATCTGTGCCTTGATACAATCCTGTCTCTGAGGTCTACACTTCTTGGCTTGGTTTGTGCTCTGGCATGCACAGTTAACTGTGGGACCTTATACAGACAGGTGTATGCCTTTCCAAATCACGTCCAATCAAATACATTTCCCACAGGTCGATTCCTAGTTGCAGAATCATGATCAGTGGAAACAGGAAACACCAGAGCTCAATTTTGAGTGTCATGGCAAAGCCCATTAATACTGAATGAATGTGATCCATTTTGGAAAAAGGCTGTAACATAACAAAATGTGGAAGAAGTTAAGCGTTGAGTATAATTTGTGTATGCACTGTATGTTGGTTTACACACAAAGAGGGAAAGCAAAGAAGTTTCCTGATTATCAGCCTACAAAAGTAGTAACTTGGATTTAAGCATTTTAAATAAGATAATTACTTAAAATTGTAAAACAAATCTACACCTGTTGTATTATCTAACACATTTTGTATTAACTTCGTTTTAATCTTATCAGGCTTGCAGCCACATACTGGGCTTGGTTTCAGTGTGTCCATGCCCAGCCCCGTTCACCTTGGTGGTTGGCAAGAAGAAGAAGAAGAAGAGGAGGATGAGGGTGAAGATGAGCAGGAAATTAACAGTGGATCAACTCCAAAGCAGGGCACTGGGAGTAGTTGTTGAAGTGCCTTTTGTCATAAGGTACATGCTCTTTTATAAGTTGACACTTACTCACAATCTATACTTTGTTATTCAGTACCAATGTCCCTTTTGTCCTACAAAGAATACATAATTTCTCTTCTCTCCTTTTTTTTTTTTTTTTTTTTTTTTTTTTTTTTTAGTGTTTTACATTTCTGTTTCTTCGACAAACACTGTGGCCTTAGATGATCTTTGTGGAAGTTTTAGCATAGACCTTTAAAACATCATTCTGCATTCTTTGAGGGAGGAGCTAATTAGGTAACCACTGTCTTTAAACCTCCTCACCTCATCCTGTAACATCAGGCAGACTATGGCATCAGGGAAACCATGTGTCTTCCGTCCATTTCATCATCATTTTCTAATAAACCTGTGCAGGCAAACCTGCTTATAAAGTTCATATCATTGAGAGACAGTAGATCTTTGTGTGATGGTGGACGTGGGCAATATTATTGCAGAATGCAAATGGATGCCTGCTACTTCTGCTGAGAATGTGTGTGCACAATCCAAGTATACGTGCATCACATGAACTTAAAGTGTAAATGAATTGATTTAAATTGACCTGTGCGACAAAGACTGCAAGTTGTGTCATAGCTGCCTGAAAAAGTTAGATTCTCTCAAACTAAATATTTCATGGTGTGCTATTTGACCCCGGTGATTTGTAAATACATTTTTTTTCTTTTGAAAGTCTACATTTGTACTCTCAGTACTAATTGTTGAATTAGATACCAAGTATTGATATGAATAAGAGATGACTATACAGTAGACAAAACTACTAAAACACCATGCGTAGCCTAAAAAACATATTTAGGCAAACACACATTCTTTGATGCTGCTGTCTGTGTTTAGTCTAAATACAGATTTCATTCAGTGTTAATATTTCTACAAATGATGATGACATAGCCTAAAATCAGGACTAAAATTATGGGCACCAACTATACTTGGCATCAATATCTCAATGCAGATAGAATGTCTATAAAAATTTTTTTAGCCAGATGTGAAGTCAGCTTGATGCCTTAACACCTGTATGTATTTAAACATATGTATTTAAAATTTTGTTTTCCATATTACCTCGGCAAAACTAATGCTCCAATCAATACCTCTGCAGTGTATTTACTCTTGTGTAAATATATATACATATCAGGGTTTTTTTTGCAGTTTACAGAAGCATTTTTTTAACTGCATCTTGGTTTTAATGGCTGGTATAAATGGAATCCATATAATATTTGGTTCTGATTTCTTGCCCTGCAAATATTTATATATATTCCCAGAAATGGTGGGAAAGAGAGGATAATATTGATATTTTGCTGTCCCCTTTTCCAAGTAATACTCAAATAAAAATGGAACTACAACGCGATTGCTCATTTCAGAGCTTTCAAATCCTCTGCAGCTTTAGGTTTGGAACTTTAAGTCAGCAGTTCTCATCAGGCTTTATTTATTAAGTACAAGCATGAGGAGACAAAAGCCTTCCCACTGTCAGCATTTGTCAGCATTAGGACTATTTATTACTCGTATTCCCCCAAATGTTGATATGTTTATTATTTATTTTAAAAAAAAAAGGTCAAATGTACTTTTACAAAAGCTTGTAATGGCGGTAATAAAGGATATTGCACCCCATTTTCCCCAGTCTTCTTTAACTAGTGTAAAACCGATTATTATTTTTTTAATTATTATTATGTAATTCTGAATAAAAATGTATGAATAATGCAAAAACCTGCCCAGCTGCATGATGTTGAATGTGACTCAAGTTTAAAATAAGCTGGGACTAAATCTGCTTGTCGATGCAATACACAAAATATTACTCTAGCCGTCTTCTTTTGGATTCTACACAGATCACAATAAGAGAGAGCTCATCTTCCACTACTGCAAGACTTTGAATGGTACACATCCGCTTTGCCCTTTGACATGTTTAGAAACTATTCCACATTTTGTGTTTGTGTGTTACCGTGGAAATGTGTTTTGACACCTGCATAATTATACTAACATAAACTCAGCAATTTGCACTGACATAAAAAATAAATCATTTTGAAATGTGTGCGTTTAACCAATACTTGCATCAGTTACACATGAGACAGGGCAGGTATCAAAAGAGGCACTGAATCAGTCTCCATCCTAAATGACTTCTTCTCAGTGTATTTAAGCATAGCATCAGCATGTATTGTATTAGTGTTGCCCACAGCAGATCATTTGAAAATCGTGTGCAGTCACACAAGGTGGTTCTTACCTCTGGTCAGTAAATGTTCAACCTGTAGTGGATGATGTGTGTTTTTGTCATACTCTAAAATATGCTCACATGCATATGGTCACTGGTTATTTGTTGTACCTCTTACAAATGCAGTGAGTTTATGTTGTAGAGACACTGAAGCTCAACTTTGTGCATACAGTTGATTTCTTTTGACAGTCTCCACATTTTTTTATTATTTTTTGGTCATTTTACTTTACTCAGTGCCTTAGTATTAAGGATTAGTATTTGCCGTGTTTAGAAACTAAACCACCAGATTTTTCATAGATTTAGCACTGTGGTTTTTTTTTGTTTTTGTTTTTTGGGGGGAAGATTATTGTGTAAAGCATCAAGCATGTAGTGAAATTGTGGATGAGTTTGCAAGTGTGTCAGTCTGGAGTCCGTGCACTTTTTTCTTATCATGGTGTCTAAACTTGCACTGAAGCAGGTTGTGCCTTGTAAGTGGCGGCGTCACTATGGCCAACCTTCTCATCATACTACAGTTTCTTATTCACTGAGTCACAGTGACTGGAACAGGGTGCTAAGTTTTCATCCAGAAATTTTGAGTATGTTTTAAGACACGACTGCATTTTTTGTCGTTCCATAGGGTTTATCTGTTTTTTTTTTGTTTGTTTTTGTTTTTTTTTAATGTAATTGACAACAACACTAGTTGAAAAATGATACTTGCCAAAAGAACCTCTTTGTGGCATAGCTTTACAATACATGTGTTGTTTTCTGTGAGTGAGTGTAGAGGCAAATAAATCCTATTTTGAGTGTATTTAATCATTTCATGTGTGGCTGATTATGTGATGTTTATTTGAAATAAAAAATATATTTTAATTTAGTCTCTGTGTTGCTGTTGCTGTTGCTTGTTTGCATATTTTATCTATGAAACACACATTATTGAAAATGAAAGTAATATGTTGCTAAACCGGCCAGATTTATCTGAATACTCGCGTTGGGACTAATTTATCTGTTTCATTTATGCCATAAACTTGTGTAAAGAATTCACTGTAAATGTACAGTCATAATTACATTTATTGTATATAGTTATACTGCATTGTTATGTTTCTGTTTCTGAACAAAGAAAACATTTATTCAGTGTTACATGTTGGCGTGAATAAAACCTACACAAGCCATTTTCACACTGTTCAAGCACACATGTATTTTTTTGTGCTGCCTATTCTACCCTGCAGTGCGACAACCCACTGTATCTCGTTGTCCAATCTTTGGTATGAACATGCTTTGAAAAAGAGCCACTTGCTTCTGTTCCACAATTTTGAATCTGTTTTTTGTTGCTGTTCTCCGTTGTTGGATTTCATTTTTAAGGCACACACAGTAGACTTTACACCATCGGCTGTTCATTTCTGGCTATCCGTCCTTGTACAACTGACATTTGTCATTTGCTATGTAAATGTTCATTTGAGGTAACATCCTTGTGTTTCAACTGTGAACATGATACAGCCATGACCTTATTTTCAAATGGCGAGAGAGGTCAGCTAGAAGCATGTGTGAGTCAGATATTGGATAGTATAGACTGCAACCATTTTGTGAAAAGTATGTCATCACAAAGAAATGTTTTACTTGAGATTTCATACATCTGTAGTTGCACAGCTAAACGCGATGTTCCTGTCTTCTGGCCTCTACATCGTTGTGCTACAGGTGCGAAGTTATTCCCATAACCTTTTACTCTTCCTGACTGAAAGGTTGTGGAAATATCATCCATCATATAATTTAGTGCTATTAACTGAATGGGCATCAAAAGCTGTAGACTATAGACTGCAGAGGAGGAGGAGGAGAACAATTGGAGGCTAGTTCAACTTAAGACATTTCACCCATACAATAAACATTCAAAATCAAAAGAGTTGTGAAACTGATTTACCTATCAAGGTTTTCCTACGTGTGTTTTAAGGAGTTATGTAAACCAAGCTCAGTAGCTAGAACAGAATTAAGCAGGCCAACCAGCAACAGTGGATTACTGTCTGCTAGAGTTTCGGGGAGTTTAAATCAGGGTCCGTGCGACCTGCTGCTGTCAGTCACTGGCACTGGGGGAAGGCCAATATTGGAAGAGTAAGAAAATACCATGGAAGCCAAAGAATAAGGAAGAAAAGAGGTAAGACTTGATCCTCCTTGTTTTATGACACTATAATCACAAGATTTTAGACATTTACAAATTTTAGAGTCTGAATCTTTAGGGCAGAACAGCAAACGGCACATAAATGCACTAAAATGACCGTCTTTCCCTATGATTGCAAATTGTTTTAATCATTGTGAAGATCTCATGAGGAACACAGTTAAAACATTAATGTATTTTAGGCTTTTGTAAAATATGAAGTCATAACTTAGTTATGGGCCTGACCAGCTGGGTAAAGCAGCTGTCTTAATGATGCTTGTGGAATATAATGTGGCCCCAGCTTGGTGGCTAAAGTCATTTAATCTCACAATCTCTCTTTCTTTCTTTCTTTTATTCTTTTTCTACTTTTCATGTAGAAAAGTTTTACATAGAATCAAAATATATTCACACCTGGATAATATGCCACTTCCAATAGAATGAAATATGCATGAAAGATATTGGCTGTAGAAAATTGACCATAGTTTGCAAATTACTAAGTTAAGAAGATTAGTAAGAATATACGACTTATTCCACCTGACAAAACTGAAAATCTAAGAAAATATAATTTTTAAGGTCACTTCAGGATACGCACATTAGTTATACAAAACAATGAGTTGTCTTCACTTCCTAGGAACAGAATCGTGTCATAGACCTGCCTGAAGGGGTCTAATGGATGGATTTTTAGACATTATATCAATTTCATTTAGTACATCTATGATCAAAGAAACTGACATGCTGTCCAAAAAAAGTGTATTTTTCCTAATAATAATTTTACAGAAACTGCCGAGCAATTACATATAAAATTTTTGTACAATTGTAATAGAACTGTAAAATAGAAGTGACTGAAAATCTAACACTTTTTTTTAGCTATATGTTGAAAATTGTCAACAGAGAAAAAAGTGAGAGAACCAAAAAGGTAAAATTAACCAGGGTAGAAAGAAAAATGTTTACTTTGTGTATGATTGTGGTTAGTTTCATTCACCTTTGGATTTACGAAAGACATTACATATACAACTGAACCTGAGGAAAGTTTCCAACACTCTGATGGAAATATTCAGTGTTATGTGATGTTTACGACACAACTGTCCATGTTGTAGTTGGTGTGTTGCCTGCAGCAGTGTGCGGCCCAGCACACTTCTCTCCTTCCCGCAGACACCAACAGGCAATCTTCTATCTCCACAGACTAAATGACAAGTCTATTTTGGAAAGGAGGCTGCGCCAAAATAGGCACGTCAGCTATTTGGCATCATGAGGTACCGGAGGAGAAACAAAAATAAGTGTAGTCAACCACCCACCGCAGGAGACTGGGGGGGATCTTCCACCATCCTGGATTTACAACCATTTCAAGGATATTTATGCACAAAAAAGCATTTAATGGGATTTGGAGCGCTACACTTGGATTAGGCGGACATCTGGAAAGGTCGACGGAGAGCTGGCGTCACAGGATTCACCTGAAGATTAAAGGTGAAAAAGAAAAATATATAACTGCTTTAAAGCTTATGTGTTGACTTAATAATTATAACGAGGGCTTAACCGAAGTCAGAGTAGCTTTTCATTACATTACAATTAGTAACTAACTTCTGTACGTTAATTAAGGGTCAGTCTCCCCGATTGCGGTTTGATTGTTCTAGCTGCAATTTCCCGTTAAGTTAACACCAGTGTTTAGTTTTTGGCCTGTACGTTAATTATTCGCTCATCTGTGCCAATATGCGCAGTATCGGCTTATTGAAAAGAGACACTTCGAGGACTTTTTTTTTTCGAAAGGTGGCAGCTTTATCAAACAGCCTATGTCCCTTTGGTTTCTACAAATGGCAGTGGACAGAGACAGGGTCTGACAGCTGAGGTTATTTTTGGGACAAGCAGTTCAGGCGACAGAGGTGACAAAGCTGGCAAATGTCACTCAGTGAAAGGAGCATATCAGTTCTATATGACCTTGTTACAGGGGAATTCATTTGTTGCTGTGTTATAAACGATCTTCATATTAAAAAGGCTGCGTGGCATGAAATAAATTCTTAAAGGTAGATAATGAATATCCGCAGAGCCAGCACACGTTATGTTGATACTTACTGTTACAGCTATAAATAAATGCCATTCTGTAGATTTATGTCTGTTCTCACGTAACATAATTACAGTATCCAGTATAAACATCATATGTGTGGGTTTAACTCAATTTCTTTCTATATTAAAGTGTTGTCAAGAGGTGACCTTTGTGCTACCATCCATTATTTGTTTTAAAGAGTTCAGTTATTCTGCTTCTTGGCATAATTATATTGAATTTTACAAACAAAAGTTTGTATCAGCAATAGCCTACCATTAAATATTCTGTGCAAAATGTTTTTAGTCCAAAGCAAAATGCATTATTTTATTGCCAAGTATAAATAGACTTTATCTGAAATGAAATGTCTTATTTATTGTTACACATTTTTTTACTTTTAATTCCTAACCAAGAGTTGTGTTGTAAAACTCTTCCTCCTTTCTCTAACTATAGGAACAAACGATGGATCAGAACTTGTTTGGAGGAGTCCCCAGGTTTCTCACCCGCCCAAAGGCATTCTCTGTGTCTGCAGGCAAAGATGCCACGCTCAGCTGCACTATTGTTGGCAGCCCAACCCCACGGATAACCTGGGAGAAGGACAAGCTTAACCTGACATCTGGGGGCCGCTTCAAGACTGTGGAGGATGGAGATGTGTACCGCTTGACCATCTATGACTTAACACTGGAGGATAGTGGACAGTACATGTGCCGAGCCAAAAACAGCGTTGGGGAAGCTTATGCCGCTGTCACCCTTAAAGTGGCCCTGCCCACAGAGATGCCACAGAGGGCCCCTGTTTTTATGGTTAAACCTACCTCTGCTCGCGTAGGTTTGGGAAACGATATTGTTTTCCACTGCCGGGTTGCTGCTTACCCCGAGGCCAACTTTGAGTGGGAGAAGGACGGGCGCTACTTGGGCGAGACGAACCGCATTAAGATCGTGTCTGACAGCGACAGTAGCACCTTAAAGATCCAGAGTGTACGTAACCTGGACTGTGGCACCTACACCTGTAGGGCCCAGAATACTGTTGGCCGTGCACATGCTGCAGCTGCTCTTGTCGTAGACTCTCAGGATTCCCGCCATCTGGCAGCAGATAAGAACACCTCCCTCCTCTCTCACCTACAGAAGCGCAGAGAGGAAATGAAGAAGGATATCTCTATCTATCGCACTCAAGAAAGCAGCTCCTCCGTTTCGTCCTCCTCCAAAACCGCTGATGGTTTGCGTCTGGAACATGAGCTGAGGGCATCTGTGCTGGCAAAGCTGCCCAAAGGTGTGTTCACCCGTACCTGCACAGTGACTGAGGGCAAACACGCCAAGCTGAGCTGTTTTGTGACTGGCCACCCTAAACCTCACATTATCTGGAGGAAGGATGGAACGAACATCAGCGAGGGTCGTAGGCATGCTATTTACGAGGACCAAGCTGAGAACTTCATCCTCAAGATCCTGTACTGCAAGCAGAGTGATAATGGTCTCTACACCTGCAATGCGACCAACATGGCCGGGCAGACCTACAGCGCTGTGTTAGTAACAGTCAAAGGTAAATAAGTAAAATCCCACATGCAGTGATAGCAAACCACATTGTTTTTCTAAGTCTCACAGAAGTTAGCTTTCATTAGAGACATGCATTGTCTTTCAGCACATAAAACACTAAGTCATGTTCAGTATTTACACCATCTTTCTACAATGCAGGGATTAAATGATACAATTACTTATTTATTTTGTCATTTTATTCATCTCTCCAAATAACACGAGAAGCCTAAAACCAACACAATGTCCTTCGTTGGGACTCAGCAGCAAGGCCCCAAGCCCATTCATTCTTACTGAAGACATGCCTCTTTAAATATGGGCCACTTACATGGTTTTGGTTTCATCTGGACTGAATCCTTTTCTAAAACAGCTGTAGTCTTTACTAAACATTTATTCATCGGGGACTGTTTTGAGCTGAATTTTGAATAAGCATTTGGTACTGTAGTCAATATTTAAAACACCACGATGGCGTATGAGTTTTTACTTAAACATAAACTACGGTGCCTGTTTATTATAAAGGAGGAATATATGTGTCACTCAGTAAAGAGTGGTGGTTAACTATGTGTTTTTATAGCAACATAATAAAAAATAGGCTACTGCGTATGTTAGGATAAATGTCTTGTTGGCAACTACTGCATAGGGCTTTAAGTGTTGTCCAGATGAAAGCTTAATTTAAACCTCTGAAAATGTGTGTAGCTTTTCACAACATTGAATTCTGGCTCATCCTCTTGATGGAAGGTGTTGTGTTGCATCTATTCTGCTGGTGATGAGTGGTTCACAGTTGCTAAGATGGTCACTCGCTTACAGGAGCACATTGGCACCACTGGTAGTGTGACTTCCTTGAGAAGAAATTGAAATTGTAGACTTTTAGATTTATGTCAGTTGTTAATCTTCATTCAATGATGGCTGTGTAAGTGCGGAAAAATGAACACTTGCTGGATTTAAAAGGAATGTTTGATGATAAAGGTGTAGATATTTTGGCCAGTTGGTGTTTAGCTGAGTGCAGTTTTGAGCTTTTTTTGCTTTTTCAACCTCCCATACAACTTTGAATGTTTAAGAATCCAGGCTACAATTGCTCAATGTATTTTCTCTTTAGAGGCGTCATAGGTGTCTTTCTCATAGTCCTCTTCTTGTGCAATTATTACATTTTTAAGAATAACTAATTCTAAACACGTTTATACCTGCGCCATGTTAATTCGGTCTTTAAATAAATTTAACCATTCTCCAAGTGATATTTATTGATTCGCAAATATTCTTGAACCTTTAATTAAGGAGTGTTTGACTGTGGTTCCTTGTTGCATACAGCCTGTATTTAAATTACATTCTTTATGACGTATTTTTGGAATTCTCCAAATAAGACACTGAACCCCTAACAGCTCGTTCCCCTCCCCAGCAATGCAGTGCCAGTCCAAGCCCGGTAGAAATTGGGGAGGGTTGCGTCAGGTAGGGCATCCGGCGTAAAAACTGTGCCAAATCAACATGCGGACAATGATCCGCTGTGGCGACCCTGAACTCATGGGATAAGCCGAAAGGAGAGTAGTAGTTTGGAATTCTCCAAATAAAACCACCTCACATGTCTAATGAAAGCTACAATTTAGGAAACATATTTATTTTCTGTCAGTACCTATAGTGATTTATTAAACTGTGTCTAGTTCTCCAGTAACTCAAAGTGAAGGTCCATGTGTTGAAACCTGGACACATTGCTAGTAATTCAATATGCTGCTTAGGCTGTTGGCTTAGAGCCAAACTATGGCTCTAAGTCAGATTGAAACTGTAGCCTTTCACATGTGAGTTTCACAATAGGTTATCTCTAAAGCTAGTTTCTATTTTTTCTGAGCTTTTGGAAAAATATATGCTCTAAAATATAAGCTGCTTTTTATTCCCCTTAGTACACTTACATATGCAGAAACATCACTGGGATTTTGTAACATGACGATACTGTGATTTTTTTCAATGTATCAGAGCCTACGGTGCCATTTAGGAGGAAGCTGCACGATGTGGAGGTGCAAGAGAAAACGTCAGCCACTCTCATGTGTGAGGTGCCTGTTATTGCCATCCAAGCCAACTGGTTCATGGAGGAAACAAAGCTGGAGCAAAGTACCAAGTATCGCATGGAAGAGGAAGGCACCTTGCGTTCTCTCACCATACATAATGTCACCACCAATGATGATGGAGTTTATATCTGTGAGATGAAAGAGGGCAGTCGCACTGTAGCTGAGCTCACTGTCTTGGGTATGATTGAGGTTTATGTTTTGTTTTTTTTTTGTCGTTCATGTTAAATATTTTCTGTGGGTATCAAAATGCTATTATCAAGTGTTACTGATGTGATAAAAATTATATACTGCTAAAACAAAGGAAATGTATTTGATTTTGTTAATATTGGGATCCAACATATACCTGTTCCTTGGAAATCTTCTTTTGTTTATATTTTTACTGTGCTGCTGAATAATGTTTGTTTTATGACATATCACAGGTAACGTTACAAAGAAGCTTCCCCGGAAGACAGTAGTTCCTGTCAGCGACACGGTCATTTTTTGTGTGGAGCTGGAGCATCCCTGCCCAGATGCATACTGGACCCGCAATGGGGAGAGGTTGAAGGAAGATTCCCGAATTACCATTGCCTGCGTGCTCAGACAGTACACACTTACAATTAGAGACTGCAAGGTAGATGACTCAGGAGAAGTAGCCTTTGTCGCTGGAGACTGCAAGACTTCGACTCGATTCTCTGTTACTGGTGAGGATGACCCTTCAGTCAAATGCAATTTTAAAACTACTTACAAAACCACATGCACGGGAGTTAGGGTTACTACAACAAGGTGGGTTGTAAATGGTAAATAGGCGCTTATATAGCACTTTTATCCAAAGCACTTTACAATGTTGATTCCCATTCACCCACACACACCAATGGCAGTGGCTGCCATGCAAGTGCTCACCTGACCCACTTGGGGTGTCTTGCTACTTCGACTTATAGCCGGGAGTGGGGATCGAACCACTGACCCTGTGGTCTATGGTCAACTGCTTTACCAACTGATTAAATGAAAAGACATGACATTAGTACTATGTTTTACATTTTTACATTTACATTTAGTCATTTAGCAGACGCTTTTATGCAAAGCGACTTACTAATTTTTATATGATTTTAAAAAGATGGACGATAGCAAATGACATGTTAGATGAAGTGAACAAAGAGTGTTAACTCATGCGACTGTGGCTCAGGAGGTACAGCGGTCGTCCACCAATCCCCCAGTTGCTGGTTCGATCCTAGGCTCCTCAGGTCACATGTCAAAGTGTCCTTGAGCAAGACACTGAACCCCAACTTAGTTGCTCCATGTGAGCATAGGCCATTCCCCCATTGGGTGTGTGTGATTGTGACTCTGAATGGATGAATGAGAAGCAGTGTAAAGCACTTTGGGACCAATAGATAGAGAAGCATCATATAAGTACAGACCGTCTGTCATTTAATGCAGATGCTCATCAGGATAAGTACAAGCTTTTGTTTTAACGAGTTGACTTGTTAACTACTCATCCATCAGATAAACTGCATGACGATTACTCTTTCTGCTCCAGCTGCTAGGAAGCATCCTCCTGATCCCCCAGTCGACGCTCTGGTGCATAACAAGACTGACTCATCTATCACCATTCAGTGGTCTCCTCCTGACAGTGATCGTCCCGTGCCAATCAAGGGTTACATTGTGGAGAGGAGGAAGGTCGGCACTCAGACATGGCAAAGGTGCAATGCTGAAGAAACCATTGTTTCAACAGAGAGGACTATCTCTAACTTCACAGAAGAAGCTAGCTACCAATTCCGTATCTCTGCTATGAATGAGTTTGGCCAGAGTCCCTACCTGGATGTGCCTGGAAGCTTCTATTTTGGTAAGACTGTTGTTTTTGTGAAATGTTCCTTTCATGGCTATGTGTGGTTGTTTTGTCCATTCAAAGGTTGTTTTCTTCGGTCTGGTTTCCTCTAGAACCCACTGCAGAAATCAGGAAAGGCCTGACAAATAGCACTGCAATATCTGGCGAGGAGTTCTCTTTGTCGGTGGAACTGTCTGCTGTTTGTTCTGGCTTCTGGTCTCTGAATGACCGCCTCCTGCGGAGTGGGGGTGACTACCTCATCACTAGGTCCAAGAATACCCATACTCTCCTCATCCGTGTCGTAACCATGGAAATGAATGGCGCTAAAGTCAAGTTTGTGGGTGGAGGCTCACAAACCAGTTGCATCTTATCTGTGAACGGTATGCACTTGATCATAACCAGTTAAACTGCAGCTATGGAAATGATCTAAATAATTTTGTAGTATTGTTGATTCTGTGTTTTTATTTAAAGTCAATTGGTATTTATTTTATGTGAGAAACAAGTTAGTAATTCCTTCTTACTTTTTAGCTTCCCTTGTCAGGTTTACTAATAAGCCAGAGCAGATGGAGGTGGTGACTCAGTGCTCAAGTGCTCAAGCCAGTGCTCAGCTGACAGCCGAGGTGTCGGATTACAACACACAGGTTTGTGATGGAACATAAATTTACATGTTTATTTGACAGGTTATATATAGATCACAATAGGAGGATATGACATTCAAGTTTACTATTATCCTCCCTTATTCATTTCTAAGACAAATCTCTGAGGAGAACTTTTACTTTGGAAATACAACCCCAATTCAAAAAACGTTGGGACGATGTGTAAAACAAAAAAAAAAATGCAATAATTTGCATCTCATCAACCCATATTTTATTCAAAGAACATGAACAACATGTCAAATGTTGAAAGAATTTCATGGAAAATGTATTAGCTCATTTGGAATTTGATAGCAGCAACACGTCTCAAAACAATTGTGTAGCATCCTCTCTTCTTTTATCAACTATCTGGGAAGTGACGAGACCAGTTGCTGGAGTTTAGGAGATGAATTTTGTCCCATTCTTGGCTGATGCAGGATTCTAGCTGCTCAAGTGTCCTGGGCCTTTGTTGTCTGATTTTTTGTTAATCGTGTGCCAAATGTTTTCTATTGGTGAAAGGTCTGGACTGCAGGCAGCACAGTTCAGCACCCAGACTCTACTCCTGCGAAGTCATGTTGTTGTGATGGATGCAGTATGTGGTTTAGCATTGTCTTGATGAAATATGCAACGCTTTCCCTGAAAGAGACGTTGTCTAAATGGGAGTATATGTTGTTCTGACCTCTATGTTCTTTTCAACATTGAAGGTGCATTTCCAGATATGTAAGTGTGTAAGCTACCTCCGCTATAGTCACTAATGGACCCTCATACCATAAGAGATGCAAGCTTTTGAACTATCTGCTGAGAAGCTGGATGGTCCCTGTTCTTTTTAGTTCACAGGACACAAGGTTCATGGTTTTGATTCATCTGATCACAGAACAGTTTTCTATTTTGCCTCAGACCATTTTGGATGAGCTTTGGCCCAGAGAAGACGGTGGCGTTTCGGGAATATGTTCACATTTGGCTTCTTCTTTGCAATATACACCATTAACTTAGATTTGTGTATTGCATAGTGAACAGTGTTCACAGACAGTGATTTCTGGAAGTGCTCCTGAGACCATGCAGTGATGTCCAGTAGAGTATCATGGCTGTTTTTAATCCAGTGCCGCCTGAGGGCCTGAAGTTCAAGTCCCTTGGACGCAGAGATGGCTCCTGATTCTCTGAATCTTTTGAGGATATTATATACTGTAGATGGTGGGATCTTCAAAGTCTTTACAATTTTACGTTAAGGAACATTTTTCTGAAATTGTTCTAAAATTTGTAGATGCAGTTTGTGGCAGATTGGTGAACCTCCCCCCATCTTTACATTTGAGATGCTGCACATCTCTGAAATGCGCCTTTTATACCGAGTCAGGTTACTGACCTGTTGCCAATTAACCTAATTACTTGTCAAATGCTCCTCCACTTGTTTCTGATTTGTGGCAGTTACTTTTCCAGCATTTTGTTGCACCTGTTTAAACTTTTTTTAAACGTGTTGCTGCCATCAAATTCTAAATGAGCTAAATATGTTCCACAAAATGGTAAAATGTCTCAGGTTCAACATCTGATTTTGTTTATGTTCTATTTTGGATAAAATATGGGTTGATGAGATTTGCAAATCATTGCATTCTGTTTTTATTTACATTTTACACATTATCCCGACTTTTTTAGAGATGAATTACGGTGAATTCATACACATATAAACCAAACTTGTTAGCACTATTGCTCCTACTTAGTAATGCTGGAAAAACCCTAGTTCTAACTCAGAGCATTTGAGTAATCTTAAATGTCAGTACTCTTATTTGTTCTTCAGGTCATTTGGATGAAAAATGGGCGGGAGATAAAAATGGGTAAGAAGTATGAATACATCTCCATTGACTACAAGAGGATCCTGATGATACACAATGTTACAGAAGAAGACGTGGGCATCTACGAGTGTGTTTTATCTGATGAAAGAATGTCCATACAACTTAGACTCAAAGGTAAACTTATCAAAGTCAAAATACATTTTCAAGTTTAATTCTGTTACAGAAGAAAATCATCTTTCTCTCTGCCATTGATTGTTAGAAAAGAGATGAAAAGGGATTTGTGAGTTTTTAATTATTTGCAGATACAATACAGTACTTTTAGAACAATGTAAAATCTATGTAACATTAACTGAAATCCCTCTAAAAGATCACATACTGTCTGACTATGTGATCTGCCTGTATTTGGGCTTCAGACACACACTGAGCCAAGTTCCCTTTGATGCTTTTGTGCTTCACAAATCAGGAAATTTGATAGATTTTTCTCTTTCTTTAGATGAACCTGCTAAGTTCTTGAACAAGTCAAGAGGTCCAATGGGGCTATCATCATCCCTTAAAGGAGATCTGGAGCTGAGCTGTGAGGTGTCTCCTGCCAGTGCATTCGTTGTGTGGAAAAAAGATCAAGTGGAGCTCATTGAAGACCAAAGAACTACCATCATCTCCAAAGGGACTCAAAGGAAACTCATCATCAAGAATGCCAAGAAAAGTGATGAAGGACATTACTCCTGTGAGACAGCAGCAGACAAAGTTACATTCCATGTCAAGATAAAAGGTAAGAAAGTATGATGCTTTTGTGGTACCGTTAAATGCAGGACTACATGTCGCACCCTGTAAAAACCTTTCCTTTCCATAACTTTATGTCAGAAACTCAAGCCCTAAGTGTCTTCTCCAACAAGGAGTCAATCCAGAAGGAAGTGAAAGCCACTCTTTCCCAAAAAGCAACTCTTAGTTGCAGCGTTTCTGATAAGAAGACAGAGGTGAAATGGTATAAAGATGGCAAGCTGTTGGTATCCAGTAGGGAAATATATTCAGAATCAAAAGGAAATACCCGTCAGCTGGTAATTGAAAAGGTGCAGAAGAGTGATGCTGGAGGGTATACCTGCGAAGCTGAAGGGGAAAAGCTGGTTTTCAACATATTTGTGTCAGGTAGAACTGCTTTATTTATTAAAACATATATCTACAGAAATTATTGTATCATATTTTTAATTTCGTAATTTAAATTGTCCCGAGAAAGACTGATAATGATTGCCTGGGAGAGTAAATTATTTAAAGTAAATAATCTTAATTTTTTTTTAGACATTTATAATCATGCTACATGCTTAAAAAGATATCATGAAGGAATTGTCAGTTATAGGTGTCAATAATTGGTGTTAATAACAGCACTGCATTTCTCATTGACATTATCTTTAGAAGCCCCGTCAGCCTTCTTCAACAAGGAATCAGTTGAGAAGAATGTGAAAGTCAGTCTGTCTCAGAAGGCCACTTTAAGCTGTGAAGTGACTGATAATATAACAGAAGTGAAATGGTTCAAGGATGGGAGGCCACTGACTTCCGGTAAGAAAATCCATGCCGAATCAAAAGGCAAGATTCGTCAGCTGGTGATTGACAGTGTGGTGAAGACGGATGCTGGGGAGTATATCTGTGAGGCCGGAATTGAGAAGTTGGCATTTAATTTGCATGTGGCAGGTAAGAGGGGGATTTTCAGTGTAATGCATTATTTATTGGCTCCTATTTAGTGCTGGGTGCATTAAAATGGCATCTAATACTTTTCATTTTGTGACGGCTCTTTCAGAGCCTCAGTCAGCTTTCTTCAACAAGGAGTCAGTTCAGAAGGATGTGATAGTCAATCTTTCCCAGAAAGCCACTCTGGGCTGTGAGGTTTCTGATTCAAAGACAGAGGTAAAATGGTACAAGGATGGGAAGCTCCTCACTTCCAGCAAGACCGTACATGCAGAGTCTAAGGGTAAAAGTCGCCAGCTAGTAATAGAAAGTGTGGAAAAAAAGGATGCAGGAGAGTATTTTTGTGAGGCTGGGACTGAGAAGTTGGTCCTCACACTCCAGGTGGCAGGTAAGGACTGAACGTATTTATATATTATCCATTGATTAATATATAGGTATTGCAGATATTATTTATTAGTGAACAGGGAAGTCATTCATCCTTCCTGTCTTTACAGAAACACAAGTCCAGTCTGCATTCTCAAACAAGGAGTCAGTCCAAAAATCGGTGAAAGCAACAATCTCCCAAAAAGCCACTCTGAGCTGTGAGGTGGCTGATACCAAAACAGAAGTAAAATGGTACAAGAATGGGAAGCTTCTGACTCCCAGTAAGAAAGTTCAGGCAGAGTCAAAGGGTAAATGCCGCCAGCTGGTGATCAACAACATTGACATGAAAGACGTTGGAGAGTACATCTGTGAGACTGCGACTGAGAAATTGGTCTTTAAAGTACAAGTGGAAGGTAAAAATTATGAATGAAAACAAATACATCACTACTTCTCTACTCCATTTGAAACCAAATGTTGTGAATCAGTTATAATTGTTTGGTGGTGCATATACAGCATGAAGGTTCTGTGACTGGATGGTGTGATATAACACGCAAACCCCCCCATACTGATTTAAACAGAATATGGAAACTTCACTTTAACTACACTTTTGTTACACTAGGTTGCTTGTTATAGAGATAAGCAAAAAGATTTTGTGTTTGAAATGGTGGAATTGTCTGCTGTGTTGCGGCCTCTGTTCGGCATCGTATTTGTCACAACTATTGGGCTCCATCATCAGCAGTGTAGCATTTGTTTGTGAAGCAGTTATGTTATCTCTTTGTTATGGTTTTAGGTTTCCTTAAATTTAGTGTTTAGTTAAATTATTAATGACATGTGCTACTGTTATTGCATATCCAGATGTAGCCGCCTAAAACTGATGCATGATTTGTGGCAGAATCTGTTCAGATGCATGAAAAAATGGGGCAACCGATCAGTGACAGTTTCTGTTTAGTCCAGGAGATCACTGCATCAAACCCACCATGTCTTCTGTCCTAATATCATTTATTTAATTCATTACTCAACATTGGAAGCCTGTCTCACCAATATTAACTGTGTAGGGACAGAAAACACTGCGTCTGACTTTTTTCTGTGCTTATGTTGAAATATAGTGACAGCTACTGGAGGAGAGAGGGGGGAAAAGAGCCACGGCACAAATAGAAAGTGACTAATTAACTTGCTACGAGACACCGTCTGTTAGTTTGGTTTTCAGTCCAGCTATGGACATACTTAAAAATGAGGCAGCATCACTCTGTCAGTGATTTCTCTTTTACTCAACCTTTCACTGAATGAAAGGAGAGATCAAGTGCGTATAATTACGAGTGTATTTTTAACATAAAAATAAACTATTTTCATCCAACACTCTCCTAGTAACAGATATGTTTGATTTGGCCTTAAAATTTGAATAATGTAATTAATTGATACAATCACATTGATTATGGTTATATACCAGCTCTATTTACCAGGTATTTTGCTATTTATGGATGAAATAACAGTAACGCCAACAGAGTTGTCCTTTGGCTTTCTCAGGAGAGCTGATTTTTTTTTACTTTTCACGTAAAGGGCAAAGCTTTCTCAGCTCCAATTCTACTCCAGTGGCTCTTGACTCCTCTACATAATACCACAAGAGGTCTGGACATATAGTAAATTAATATATTTACATTTAATAATTATAATAACATAAAATAGTTCCCAGAATTTCCAAAAGTAGAATGGGAGGCAGAGCCTTTAGCTGTCAAGCTCCTCTCCTGTGGAACCAGCTCCCAGTTCAGATTCGGGAAGCAGACACCCTCTCTACTTTTAAGTCTAGGCTCAAAATCTT
Source organism: Channa argus (assembly GCF_033026475.1). Taxonomy (NCBI): domain Eukaryota; kingdom Metazoa; phylum Chordata; class Actinopteri; order Anabantiformes; family Channidae; genus Channa; species Channa argus. Next base: position 1,946,674 of record NC_090210.1, on the reverse strand, counting down.
CCTCTTTGATAAAGTTTATACTTAGTTATAATCATGCTGCTATAGGTTTAGACTGCTGGGGGACCCACCCCCCATTTTACTGAGCTCTTTTCCTTCTCTTGACCATCTCTCCTCTCACCCCACAATTGTCACCACTGTATGACATTAACTCTGTGTGTTTTCTCTGGTAGTTGTCTCTCTCCTTTTCTGTCTCCCTCTCTCTGTTCCTTTCTGGAGGTGTCCCCAGCTTTGGAGCTCTGTGTTTTCAGTGTGCAGCTACTGGTCCTTCCAACCTGCTTGATGTTTTGTTGTTGCTTTTGTTGCTCTTTTCATTTCTATCTTCACTTTCCACTCACCCAAACCTGTCAAGGCAGATGCCCACCAACCCTGAGCCTGGTTCTGCTGGAGGTTTCTTCCGTTAAAGGGAGTTTTTCCTCTCCACTGTTGCCTAGGGCTTTCTCAAGGGGGAGTTGTTGGGTTCTCTCTATACAACTTTATATTCTTGACTTTATTCTATAAAGTGCTTTGAGACGACTTTGTTGTGAATTGGTGCTATATAAATAAAGTTTAATTGAAAAGTTGAATTTAATTGACTATTTGAGTACTGACTAATAATCAGCTGACAAATGGCTGTCAGCCAGATAAGCGGCAAAATTCTAGTCTGCTGCATCTGTATTTGTGCTTAATGTTATTTGTTGTGGGTTTTTTGTTTTTAACTCAGTTAGTCTGAGTTATTATTTATAATAACTGAGTTTATTATAATCTGAGTTATTATTTATAATAACTGAGTTTATTGTAATGTGAGTTATTATTTATAATAACTCAGACTAACATAAGAGTTTATTATTCATTTTTTTATTATTTAATTTTTGCTTGTCTATTGATATTTTGTTGGATGTTTTTTCCTTTTAATTCTGATAAAAAAGCGGTTGCACAGCATTTTTGGAAGTTTTTGAAATCACAATATCTTCATTTATTACTTTTTCAGAAATTCTGCCTAAGTCAGCCTTCTCCAATAAAGATTCTATCCAAAAGGAAGTGAAAACCACTGTTTCTCAGAAAGTCACCTTGAGCTGTGAGGTTTCAGATTCAAAGACAGAGGTGAAATGGTACAAGGATGGCAAACTGGTGACTTCAAGTAAGACAATCCATGCTGAGGCAAGGGGGAAAAGTCGCCAGCTTGTGATTGACAACGTGGAGAAGAAAGATGCTGGAGAATACACCTGTGAGGCTGGGAATGAGAAGTTATTTTTTAAGATACAGGTGGCAGGTAGGGGGAATAAAATATTCTTATGTCTGGTTATTCTGACTTAAAGCTTTCATTTGGGACCATGTTTTTTCAGGTTGACTGATATGTTGTTAGTTGCTTCATCGAACTTGCATTTTCTCTGCAGAAGCACTCGCTGGCTTCTCTAACAAGGAGTATGCCCAAAAGGAGGTTAAAGCCACTCTCTCGCAGAAAGCCTCTTTGAGCTGTGAGGTTTCAGATTCCAAAAGAGAGGATGGCAAGCTGCTGACGTCCAGCAAAGATCTACACATGGAGTCAAAGGACAAGAGTCATGAGGTGGTAATTGAGAAAAGGGAGAAAATAGATGCTAGAGAACACACATGTGAGGCTGGATCAGAGAAATTGGTGTTTGAGCTGCATACTGCAGGTGAAATACTTTTCAAATGTTTATTTTTCCACAAGATAGATAGTTCACTTTAACATATCACTAAAATGATGTCTTACCATTCTGTAGATGCAGCTGTCAGGTTCCAGAAAAAGCCTGTAAAAGACACATGTATTGTTCAGGCAAGTGAAAACGTTGTTCTGACCACTGAACTGACCACAGAGAGTGGCAGTGTGAAGTGGCTTAGAGATGGCGTGGAGATCAAGGAGAGCAGCAAGTATGAAATGAAAAAAGAGGGGCATTTGCATACGCTGATCGTTAAATCCACTGAAGCCAAAGACAGTGGATCATACTCATGTCAGACTGCTGATGACAAACTGGAGTTCAAAGTTCAGGTTAAAGGTTGGTTGAAGAAAAGTTTGTATTTTATTTGACCATTCATGTATACTCTGCATTATATTTATGTATAATCCAGATGTGAGATATTGTTTTGATGTTCTTACTCTTTTTCATTTCAGATTCAGCTTTGAAGTTTGTTGTGCCTTTGAAATCTGTTAATGTGGAGTTAGGAGGTACACTTAGCCTGATGTGTGAACTAAATCAAGTCTTAGGGGATGTTGTCTGGCACCATAATGGTCATGAGATTAAACCTGGAGGCAGGTACTGTGTCCGGACAGATAGTGCTAAGAGGTTCCTCACTGTGACTGGCATGAGTAAGGAAGATGAAGGAGAATACAGCTGTGAATGTAGAAATGACAAGACTTTTGCTAAAGTATTTGCAAAAGGTAATTAGATGATTAATAACATTGGAATCTACAGCAAACAGAAATACTCAGATTCAGGATGGAAGTATCAGTTTATTCATTTGATGTAACTTGTTTCTTTCAGCACCACGAGTAGTGAGGTTGACTAATAAACTAAGCAATGTTGCTGCAATGGAGGGAAAAGAGGCCATTTTCAAGTGTGTTGTCACTCCAGCGGATGTCAACGTTAAATGGTTCCACAACAGTATTCCCATCACAGCTGGGCCTAAGTATAGGGTTGAACATGGTGGCAACAGTCATTCACTCACCATCACCTCTATCACACAAAAAGATGCTGGAGAGATAAGTGTTGATGCAGAAGGCAAAACCTGCAAAGCTCTCCTACAAGTGCAACGTAAGAATTTGCATTTATTTTTAAATATCTTTTGTACTAAGTGTCCTACATAATGTAATTTTCTCATTAATGTCATTATCTGATTAACAAACTAGATGAGCCTGTGACATTTAAGAAGAAGCTAGAAAACCTGACAGTGGCCGAGCAGAGTGAAGCCAGATTGGAGGTGGAGCTCAGTAAGGCATCAGAGGAAGTCAGGTGGATGAAAAACAGTGTGGTGCTGCAGCCTATAGGAAATGTGAAGATTCAAGTAGATGGAACCAAGCAGGCTCTTGTGTTCAGAAGTGTGGCTTATGCTGATCGTGGAATCTACTCCTGTGAAACTCTGGATGACAAGACTCAGGCCAAACTCAAAGTAGAGAGTAAGACTTCAAGACCCCAATCCCCACCAACTATGTCTTAACCTTCTCGTGAAGGGTTTTAATTACTGACCTTCCGGACACTTGTCAAATCAGCATGAATACAGTGCATTTAGAAAGTTTTCAGACCCCCTTTACTTTTTCAATTTTGTTGAGTCTGTTACTACAATTGTTTAAATAAGTTTGTCATTACCCCATAATGACAAAGTAACAAAAGAATCTTAAAATTCCAAATTAGTTAATGTTTTTACACAATATTCAAATATTTTAAACGCACCTGTACCTTTTGAATACATTTTTTAATCTTCCTTATAGTGAAGAAGATCCAGGTAACAAAGGGCCTAACAGAAACCAAGGCACATGAGACAGAGATGGTAACACTTGAGGTCGAACTCAGTCAGGCTGATGTTGAAGGCTCCTGGACAAGGGATGGGGTCCGGTTAAAGTCAAGAGGGAACTGCAGTATCACAACTCTTGGAAAGAAACACACCCTTACATTGTCCAGTTTAAAGAGAGAGGATGCAGGAACTATAGCCTTCCAAGCAGATGAAGTCCATACATCTGCTAGATTGATTGTCACAGGTAAGGCCTGCTTCCTGACCTCAGATTTTGTCACAGTCTTTGCTGACTATGCTTAATTTATCAAACAGTACCAATTCTATCTCTAATGTTACATCATGCTAGATTTCACACACACTGTAGTCTGTGGACACTTTTGTCTCAAATGATTGTGCATTCACAGAGCCCCCTGCTATGATCACTAAACCCATGATGGATATCAGTGTTCCGGAGAAGGAGAAGGTTACGTTTGAATGTGAAGTGTCCAAAACCAATGAAGATGTTAAATGGTTCAAGGTGAAAAAATTACTAAGCTAGCTACTGGTCCACATAATCCAAATCTTTACACATTAAAATAAGAAGATTAAACACTAAGTACACCTGTAACACCCCTCCCCCCCAAAAAAACTTTGTAGGGTGAAGTGGAACTGAAACCAGGGAAGAACGTTGCTATTCATGCCTTGGGCCGAAAGCAGACTTTGGTCATCAATAAATGCACCCTTGAAGATGCAGGCACTTATATTTGTCGCACTCCTGCTGATAACACATCTGCGAAGCTCACAGTTCATGGTAATAATTTAAGTTTAAGTTTAGTTATTTTTGTTTTTTTAGTTCATTTCATAATTTAAGCCACAGAGCAAACCCATCAGTCAAGTATCAATAATGATAAACAGTTCCAATTTTTTGTAAATGACCGTTGGTGCTGACAATATTAATGTGTTTTCCTTGCAGCCAGAGATATCAAATTTATTAAGAGGCTGCAGGATGTAGAGGTGGTGGAGAAGGAGAGTGCTACATTTGTCTGTGAAATCTCACATGATGAAGTAGATTGCCAGTGGTTCAAAGGAAGTACCAAACTCAAAGTCAGTGACAACATCAAAATGAGACAAGAGGGTAAGTGTAATTTATCTGAATTATGACCCTAATACTGATGTTTTGTTACTACAAGTAATATATTTTTCATTCTAGGCAGAAAATATGTGCTTCTGTTTAAGTGTGTTTCCCCAGAAGATATGGGTGAGATTAAATTTACAGCTGACAAGGCCTCTTCAACTGCAAACCTTAAAGTGAAAGGTAAACTAATTCAAATGTTTTGGACCAAAACCATATAAAAGCATATACACTACTGTATATATTGTTGCATTGAGACATTTACTATTATGGAACCATTATGTACAATTTTCAGATGCAAATACATACATACATCTATATTGACAGAGGCTGTCAGAAAGTTGTAAATATTTTAATAGCCCTGCACGTCACATGAAAAATTCAGCAGTTTTTTAAAAAACTGACCTTAACATATTAACTGGTTCTCTTTCATAGAATCAGTTTCGTGTCTCACATTGGGAACGCGTTCAGCGTGACCTCATCAGAAGCTCCTATTGCACACTGGGACTAAGCATATCAGTATCAAAGAGGGATATATATATATATATATATATATATATATATATATATATATATATATATATATATATATATATATATATATATTATTATTTATTTTTTTTGTCCTTTCGGCTTATCCCGTGAGTTCAGGGTCGTCACAGTGGATCATTGTCCGCATGTTGATTTGGCAGTTTTTACGCCGGATGCCCTTCCTGACGCAACCCTCCCCAATTTCTACCGGGCTTGGACCAGCACTGCAGAGCTGGGGAGGGGAAACAGCTGTTGGGGGTTTCAGAGACACTTCGACCATTATATTATATTATATTATATTATATTATATTATATTATATTATATTATATTATATTATATTATCTCTCTTGAGCCAGCTGTCTCTCTGGGACCTAGCTTAACTGTCCAAAGCGTTCCCAATGGGAGATGCTCACTCATGCTACTCAGAGAACCGTGGTTATGTAAATAACCTAAAATTTAGTGAGATAAACTACATTTTCTGGGTTAGAATTATTTTCCAGGGAGTTTTCTTGATTGATTATAGGTAAGAATCTGTGTAATTGTCTGTATATTAAAGAAGTATATATTATAAGCACACAGTGCTGCCAGTTGACCACAAGTTGCTGTGATTTCACGTTGTTAATGACATCACCACATGTTGTTGATTACTTATAGACTGTTTGAGCGCAAATGACTGGATCAAAGTAATTCCTTTTTAATGTTTTATATCAGTCTAGGTTTAGTAATTTGCTTTAGCAAGCATTTAAAAATTTGAAAGCTGTGAAACATCAAAAGCATTAATATGCCTTTACACTACAGCCACATTTGCTCTAGGTTTAACGTAGTTTTCATCTTCTGTTATCGTTACTGTAGAGCTACCTGTAAGGTTTGTGAAGAAACTCAGGGACAAGATAGCGATGTATAAGCATCGTGGTCATCTTGAATGCCAGGTGTCACGTGCCAGTGCAAAGGTGAAATGGTTCAAAAACAAGACAGAGATCAAACCCAACAAGAAGTATGAAATTAAAAGTGAGGATGTCTACCGTAAGCTCACCATCAACGATGTCGACTCTGGGGATGAAGACACATACACCTGTGATGCCACTGATGACAAGACATCCTGTAAACTGCTAGTGGAAGGTAACGTAGTTGAACATGACAAAAGTTAATTGCAAACTTAGAGTCGGGTTTAGCAGACTTTTAAATACATGCTTAAAATAGGCCATCAGACCCTTTGTCAGTGGGACAATTAGCAATATCACTAAGCTGAAAGGACAGGAAAAAAAACATATGCTTAAATGACAGGGAAATTATTTACACAACTATCTTATCACTGCAGGTGAAGTTACTTGTGCAGGTGTTTTCAATTATTTCAATGTATTAGAAATCTGCACACATTAATATTTGATAAATGTGAGATAATTACAATAAAAGATTAATGACTAAACCTATTCAGTACAACATTTTGACATGTCACAGTACATGTTGAAAACAAATGTGGTTCATTGACGACTACCTTACCAACTGAGCTGCAGTTGGCCCTACAATAAAATAACTGCTCAATGTACAATGCTGAATGTACAATAACTGTTACATGCCAATACTAAGCGTATTGTAATTGGATCGGATTAGGACCTTAAAATGGCTAAAGCATTAGCATGGACCTTCACTGGAAATCTTTATTACCTTTACATTAGGCCATCATAGAATTGACTTCTAACAAAACTGTTCTCTCACTCTGACCTTTCCAGAGCAGTCCATCAGCATTGTGCGAGAGCTTAGTTCAGTAGACGTAACAGAACCCTTTGCAGCTGTTTTTGAAGTTGAAATCAGTATGGAGCTGGTGAAACCTCCTATATGGACTCTGAATGGAGTTCCTGTGCAGGAGAGTGCTGATGTTGAAATGGAAAACGAAGGCACTCTGCACCGTCTTACTTTTAAAAAGGCCAAAGCATCAATGTCAGGACCTGTGCAGTTTACAGCTGGGAAGAGTAAATCTGTTGCCCAACTTACAGTCAAAGGTAAATGTTTTCAACTACGTGTTTACAATAGTTGGTTATAATCAGTTGTATTTTGCAAATTTTCTATAACCGAATATATCCAGCAAGATCTTTTTGATCTAATCAGACAATGTTCCTCGTGTTTAGAGCGTCCACTTGAGATTGCAGAGCCCATGAAAGATGTAAAGGCAAAGGAGAAGAGCTCAGCCATCCTCTCCTGCAAGTTCTCTGCGTCACCCAAAGAGGTTAAATGGTTCAAAGGTGATGTCGTTTTGGCAATATCAGAGAAGTATAACATGAAGCAAGATGCCACAAGGGCTCAGCTTACTATTCATAGACTCACTGAGGAAGACAGCGGAGAATACCACTGTCAGTCTGGACCTGCTGACACAAAAGGCATCCTTATTGTTGAAGGTACAGCATGTGCCTTAAATCCGACAGAAAATATAGCAGTAATGCATTAGGTTTTTAAAACATCACATGAGGCCATTTGTTTTACAATGGTTTTGGACTAAACTGATCTTGATACTTAAACAACTGTCTTGATTCTTTTGTTTAGCGCGTGAAATAAGTATCACCAAGCACTTGGCTGACACAGAGGTTGATGAAGACAGTGATGCAGTGTTCACATGTGAGATTAACTATGCAGATGAAGAGGCACAGTGGCTTCTGAATGACAAAGTACTCTTCACTAATGAAGTTAACACGATTACTCAAGAGGGGAAGTTGCACAAGCTCACCCTGAAGAACTTGGCTCCTCAGGACGGAGGGACTATCACTTTCCAAGTGAGGAAGCTGAAAGAATCTGTCACACTTAAAGTTAAAGGTAAGGTTTGTCTAAAACAAAAGATATTTTTCAAGTTTGCATTTCAAGAAACAAGTTTAGTGCCAAAAGCCAGAAATATATAAAATATGATTGAGGGATTCCGTGGTAAATGGTTTAATAAGGCTTAACTCTGTCAAATGATAATAAATATATCCTCATAAGCCATCCATTGCTTTTTCAATTGCCCCACAGAGAAGCATGCTGTGTTCCTCAAGTCTCTAGATGATGTCATTGGTGAAGAGAAAGGAATGATAACTCTGGCATGTGAAGCTTCTAAGCCCAGGGTTTCTCCCACATGGAGAAAAGAACGGAAAGTCTTGAAAGCTGGAGCAAAGTATGAGCTCCTCCACACAGGCAGGTGTTTGGGACTGATCATCAAGGACCTGACGAAAGACGATGCTGGAGAATACAGTTGTGATCTTGGAACTGAAGTTTCTAAAGCAAAGGTCACTGTAAGAGGTTAGACCTGCAGTTTAACAACACTGTAGTTCTTACATACAGGTTTGTTTTGTACCTCACCACCTTCTGTTCTCTGTCCCTAATTTAGAGATTGGGATTGGTATTACAAAGTGGCTGAAGTCATCTGAGGTGAATGAGGGAGAAACGTGCAGCTTTGAGTGCATCCTCTCTCGTGAGAGTGGAGATGAGAGCTCCTGGACTCTTAAGGGCCAAACCATTTCAAATGGAGGCCGTTTTAAAATCACAAATAAAGGCCGCAAATACATGCTGACCATTAGGGATGTCACCCCTTCTGACGCTGGTGAGGTGGTCTTCAGTATTAAAGGCCTGAGCTCTAAAACAACATTAACAGTTGAGGGTAAGCTATGTGCTTAAAAAAGTGACCTAGGCAAAGTTACCAAAATTGTATTTGTTAAAGTTAACATGTTATTTTTTTTCTTGTTGCAGGCAAAGCTTCATCTCTGTCAAAAAGCCTACAGAATATTAGTGTTGTTCAAGGGGAAGATGCTGTGTTTACCTGTGAGGTGACACAGGCTAGTTCTACTGTAAAATGGGCCAAGGATAGCAGAGCAATCACAAAGAGTCAGAAATATAACATCAGCCAAAAGGATAAGGTCATGAAGCTGACAATCCACAATGTTTGTGCTCAAGACTCTGGAGAGTACAGTTGTGAAGTTGTTGGAGGTGCAACAACAAAAGCCCTGCTTGAAATTAAAGGTTAGACTGAAATAACCTCCATCTTACTGCAAATCAGTATCTTTGCTCAATATAGAATCAGTTTGGGTGTAATTTTATTTTTCAAAACAACTAATTTGACTAATTTCAACTAATGTGACAGTGACTCCATTTACATTAACTTAGGTAACCAAGTTACTCAGAGAAATCAGCTTTCTCAGGTAATTGGGGATGGCGTTTACATGTACTTAAGAAACCTGGTTACTGGAAATCTACATCAGCGCATTCAGGAAGGATTCAGACCCCCTTCACTTTTTTCAATGTTCTTTGTTGCAGCCTGATACTACAGTTTTATAAATCTTTTTTTCTCATTAATCTACACTCACTTCCCCATAATGACAGAGAAATAGCGCATGTAAATAAGAATGTAGACTCTTTACTCAGTACTTTGCTGAATCACCGTTGACAGCAATTACAGTCTCAATTCTTGGGTATTTTGCAGCCAGCTTTGCAAACCTGGATTGGAGGTTTCATTCACAAAGTTGTTCCTAAGACACTCGTGTGTTGTCTTTACTATGAGCTTCCTACCCCGATGTCAGAAACCAGTTTTCCTGTTTACATGACAGCTAAGAAATCTGCTTTACTGAAAAAGCCGACTCTAACCAGGTTACTTTACGCAGTGTCAAACTGTGTCTGCAATTGTAACAAGGTTGTTGTGTTTTACAGAGCCAATCCATACATTCACTAAAACACTAAAGGACAGCCAAGCTGATGAGAACGGCTCTGTGACCTTGCAGTGTGAGACGGCACAAACCCCATCCACTGTGATATGGCTTAAAGGTCACACAGAGCTCAAGGCTGGAGGTCGATATGAGATGTTACAGAAAGAGAGGGTCTTAACTCTCATCATCAAACACTTGGAGAAGAAAGACACTGATATCTACACTTGTGATGTGGGCACTGCCAAGAGCATGGCAAAGGTGACAGTCAAAGGTATGGAGTTTGTATGTATACATGTACTTGTATGTATGTGATTATCTTTAAGAGTTGTGTTTAAAAAGTGTGAGAGAGTTATTGTTTGTTCATAAAAGCGAACATCTCAACCTTCAATTATTGGATAATTGGGTTCAAACTGCATTGGACAACTGGAACATGTTGTCGCCCATCAGCTTTGCCTGTAATCATTTTCTGTGGTTCACCACAAACCAACAAAATGCAACATTATGTTTTATATAATGAAATTATTGTTCATTTTTAGCCCTGCCTGCCAGTTTTAAAGAAAAGCTCAAGAACCATGACATAAATGAAGGGGAGACAATGACACTTTGCTGTGAGTTATCGAAACCTGCGACTGAAGTTCAGTGGAAGAAAGGCTCGGAAATTCTCAAAGCTGGAGAGAAATATGAGATGAAACAGAAGGACACCTTTTTGGAACTTCAAATTAGGAATTTAAAGGTTGAAGATAGTGGAGAGTACTCTTGTGTGTGTGGGGACCAGAAGACATTTGCAACTGTCAAAGTTAATGGTATGGATTCAATAAGTATTTTTATGGAAAGCTTTGTAAAAATGTTTTTATAAAACAAATGGTTATATTTCTCTTTGTCTTTGTTGTGTTAACTATTGATTTCAACCAATTTTGACACATGATTAAAAACTTGGTTGTACAGCATTACCACCTACCTTTGTGCACAAGATGAAGAGCCAGGAGGCTGAGGAGGGAGCTGACATTAGTCTGCACTGTGAGCTCTCTAAACCTGGAGTCTTGGTGGAGTGGAAGAAGGGAGCACAGGTCCTAAAGTCTGGAAACAAGTACCATATAAAGCAGCAGGTCACTGTGAATGAACTTGTAATCAATGCAGTGGTGCCAGAAGACAGTGGGGACTACAGCTGTGTGTGTGGAGCCGAAAGGACCACAGCCAGCGTCAAGATCAAAGGTAGGAAGAGGATTTTTTAAAGAACTGGTATTAATGCCAGGTCTGCCTGGCATTGTTAATGCACACGTGTTTGCTTTTGTTTTCTGTGTCTGTTTTAATTTTGGAGCTTGCATGTCATTATTGATTGAATGTGTTCGCTGTTTCTTTTCATACACTTTTATATTTTATGTTATTGCACAGTACTGTCCGTTAACCAGTTTATAAATGCTCAGCCCAGAAGACCACGGCCACTCTCAAGACTCTTGTTTATGTGTTTTGGTCTGCATTTATCTTGGAGTTTGCATGTCATAATCGATTGTATGTGTGTTTCGTATTCTGCATTTGTTTTTGTGGCTCTTTTACATTGTTACAACTAATAACCGCTCAGCCCAACCAGTGACCTTCAAACAGAAGTTGGAAAGCCAGGAGGCTGAGGAGGGAGCAGACGTTACTCTGCACTGTGAGCTTTCTAAACCTGGAGTTCCAGTCGTGTGGAGAAAGGGAACCCAGACCTTGACATCTGGAGAAAAGTATCAGCTGAAGCAAAAGGCCTTTGTGAACGAACTCCTACTCAGCAAAGCAGTTCCTGAAGACAGTGGGGACTACAGCTGTGTGTGTGGAGACCAGAAGACCACAACCTCTCTCAAGATCAAGGGTAGGAAGAGGAATTGCAAAGAGTTGGTTTTAATAAAATTTTTTAAACACCTTGAGACACATCAACTTTACTTTGTTAATGCAACTTGTCTTTGCTCATGTGTTCTGTGTCTGTGTTTATCTCAAAGTTTGCATATCATAATCAATTGTAATTTGTGATTTATGTTCTGCACTTGCGTTTATATTGTATGGCATTGCATACTACTGTAAGCTAACCAACTAATAACTGCTCAGCCCAACTAGTGACCTTCAAACAGAAGTTAAAAAGCCAGGAGGCTGAGGAGGGAGCAGATGTTACTCTGCACTGTGAGCTTTCTAAACCTGGAGTTCCAGTCGTGTGGAGAAAGGGAACCCAGACCTTGACATCTGGAGAAAAGTATCAGATGAAGCAGAAGGCCTTTGTGAACGAACTCCTAATCAGCAAAGCAGTTCCTGAAGACAGTGGGGACTACAGCTGTGTGTGTGGAGACCAGAAGACCACAGCCAGCCTCAGGGTCAAAGGTAGGAAGAGGAATTGCAAAGAGTTGGTTTGAGTAACATTTTTAAGCCATGTAGATACATTACATAAATATACTTTTGTGTTGGAGTTTGCGTGTATATAGATTGTGTGTATATATCGATTGCAAACGGTCAATGTTTGGCTTTTGTTTTCATACCATTTGCAAACTACTGTTCATTAACCAACAAATAATGCTCAGCCCAACCAGTGACCTTCATAGAGACGTTAGAATCCAAGGAGGCTGAGGAGGGAGCAGACGTTACTCTGCGCTGTAAGCTCTCTAAACCTGAAGTCCCAGTGGAGTGGAAAAGGGGAACACATGTCCTGAAGTCCGGAGAAAAGTACCAGATGAAGCAGAAGGCCTTTTTGAACGAACTCCTAATCAGCAAAGCAGTTCCTGAAGACAGTGGGGACTACAGCTGTGTGTGTGGAGACCAGAAGACCACAGCCAGCCTCAGGGTCAAAGGTAGGAAGAGGAATTGCAAAGAGTTGGTTTGAGTAACATTTTTAAGCCATATGTAGATACATTACATAAATACGCTTCTGTGTTGGAGTTTGCGTGCATATAGATTTCACATATATATTGATTGCAAATGGTCAATTTTTAGCTTTTGTTTTCTGTGTTAATTTTCATACCACTTGTAAACCACCGTTTGTTAACCAACTAATAACTGCTCAGCCCAACCAGTGACCTTCAAACAGAAGTTAAAAAGCCAGGAGGCTGAGGAGGGAGCAGACGTTACTCTGCACTGTGAGCTTTCTAAACCTGGAGTTCCAGTCGTGTGGAGAAAGGGAACCCAGACCTTGACATCTGGAGAAAAGTATCAGATGAAGCAGAAGGCCTTTGTGAACGAACTCCTAATCAGCAAAGCAGTTCCTGAAGACAGTGGGGACTACAGCTGTGTGTGTGGAGACCAGAAGACCACAGCCAGCCTCAACATAAGGGGTAGGAAAATAATTTTGAAGGAGTTTTGCTCATAGAAAGTTTTTCAAAAAAACCTTTGCAACAAATCTTTTTATGTGCATATTTAGATAAATGTATTGTTGAGTCTGCACAATGATGTGGATTAGAACTTCTCTGCATTTTTGTTCTGTCCATTGTGTTATGAATTTAAAAAATATATTTTGTCATGGCATTAGCCCAACCACTGACTTTCAGACAGAAGTTGGAAAGCCAAGAGGCTGAAGAGGGAACAGACATTACTCTACGTTGTGAGCTCTCTAAGTCTGGAGTCTCAGTGGAGTGGAAAAGGGGAACACATGTCCTGAAGTCTGGAGAAAAGTACCAGATGAAGCAGAAAGCCTCTGTGAGTGAACTTGTGATCAACAAATTGTTGCCAGAAGACAGCGGAGACTACAGCTGTGTGTGTGGAGACCAGAGGACCACAGCCAGCCTCAGGATTAAAGGTAGGAAGAGGATTTTCAAAAAGTCGGTTTGAGTGACAATTTTAAGTCATATGAAGATACATTACATAAATACGCTTCTGTGTTGGAGTTTGCGTGTATATAGATTTCACATATATATCGATTGCAAATGGTCAATTTTTAGCTTTTGTTTTCTGTGTTAGTTTTCATACCACTTGTAAACCACCGTTTGTTAACCAACTAATAACTGCTCAGCCCAACCAGTGACCTTCAAACAGAAGTTAAAAAGCCAGGAGGCTGAGGAGGGAGCAGACGTTACTCTGCACTGTGAGCTTTCTAAACCTGGAGTTCCAGTCGTGTGGAGAAAGGGAACCCAGACCTTGACATCTGGAGAAAAGTATCAGATGAAGCAGAAGGCCTTTGTGAACGAACTCCTAATCAGCAAAGCAGTTCCTGAAGACAGTGGGGACTACAGCTGTGTGTGTGGAGACCAGAAGACCACAGCCAGCCTCAACATAAGGGGTAGGAAAATAATTTTGAAGGAGTTTTGCTCATAGAAAGTTTTTCAAAAAAACCTTTGCAACAAATCTTTTTATGTGCATATTTAGATAAATGTATTGTTGAGTCTGCACAATGATGTGGATTAGAACTTCTCTGCATTTTTGTTCTGTCCATTGTGTTATGAATTTAAAAAATATATTTTGTCATGGCATTAGCCCAACCACTGACTTTCAGACAGAAGTTGGAAAGCCAAGAGGCTGAAGAGGGAACAGACATTACTCTACGCTGTGAGCTCTCTAAGTCTGGAGTCTCAGTGGAGTGGAAAAGGGGAACACATGTCCTGAAGTCTGGAGAAAAGTACCAGATGAAGCAGAAAGCCTCTGTGAGTGAACTTGTGATCAACAAATTGTTGCCAGAAGACAGCGGAGACTACAGCTGTGTGTGTGGAGACCAGAGGACCACAGCCAGCCTCAGGATTAAAGGTAGGAAGAGGATTTTCAAAAAGTCGGTTTGAGTGACAATTTTAAGTCATATGAAGATACATTACATAAATACGCTTCTGTGTTGGAGTTTGCGTGTATATAGATTTCACATATATATCGATTGCAAATGGTCAATTTTTAGCTTTTGTTTTCTGTGTTAGTTTTCATACCACTTGTAAACCACCGTTTGTTAACCAACTAATAACTGCTCAGCCCAACCAGTGACCTTCAAACAGAAGTTAAAAAGCCAGGAGGCTGAGGAGGGAGCAGACGTTACTCTGCACTGTGAGCTTTCTAAACCTGGAGTTCCAGTCGTGTGGAGAAAGGGAACCCAGACCTTGACATCTGGAGAAAAGTATCAGATGAAGCAAAAGGCCTTTGTGAACGAACTCCTAATCAGCAAAGCAGTTCCTGAAGACAGTGGGGACTACAGCTGTGTGTGTGGAGACCAGAAGACCACAGCCAGCCTCAACATAAGGGGTAGGAAAATAATTTTGAAGGAGTTTTGCTCATAGAAAGTTTTTCAAAAAAACCTTTGCAACAAATCTTTTTATGTGCATATTTAGATAAATGTATTGTTGAGTCTGCACAATGATGTGGATTAGAACTTCTCTGCATTTTTGTTCTGTCCATTGTGTTATGAATTTAAAAAATATATTTTGTCATGGCATTAGCCCAACCACTGACTTTCAGACAGAAGTTGGAAAGCCAAGAGGCTGAAGAGGGAACAGACATTACTCTGCACTGTGAGCTTTCTAAACCTGGAGTTCCAGTCGTGTGGAGAAAGGGAACCCAGACCTTGACATCTGGAGAAAAGTATCAGATGAAGCAGAAGGCCTTTGTGAACGAACTCCTAATCAGCAAAGCAGTTCCTGAAGACAGTGGGGACTACAGCTGTGTGTGTGGAGACCAGAAGACCACAGCCAGCCTCAGGGTCAAAGGTAGGAAGAGGATTTTCAAAAAGTCGGTTTGAGTAATATTTTTAAGCCATGTAGATACATTACATAAATATACTTTTGTGTTGGAGTTTGCGTGTATATAGATTGTGTGTATATATCGATTGCAAACGGTCAATGTTTGGCTTTTGTTTTCATACCATTTGCAAACTACTGTTCATTAACCAACAAATAATGCTCAGCCCAACCAGTGACCTTCATAGAGACGTTAGAAACCAAGGAGGCTGAGGAGGGAGCAGACGTTACTCTGCGCTGTAAGCTCTCTAAACCTGAAGTCCCAGTGGAGTGGAAAAGGGGAACACATGTCCTGAAGTCTGGAGAAAAGTACCAGATGAAGCAGAAAGCCTCTGTGAGTGAACTTGTGATCAACAGATTGGTGCCAGAAGACAGTGGGGACTACAGCTGTGTGTGTGGAGACCAGAAGACCACAGCCAGCCTCAGGGTCAAAGGTAGGAAGAGGAATTGCAAAGAGTTGGTTTGAGTAACATTTTTAAGCCATGTAGATACATTACATAAATATACTTTTGTGTTGGAGTTTGCGTGTATATGGATTGTGTGTATATATCGATTGCAAACGGTCAATGTTTGGCTTTTGTTTTCATACCATTTGCAAACTACTGTTCATTAACCAACAAATAATGCTCAGCCCAACCAGTGACCTTCATAGAGACGTTAGAAACCAAGGAGGCTGAGGAGGGAGCAGACGTTACTCTGCGCTGTAAGCTCTCTAAACCTGACGTCCCAGTGGAGTGGAAAAGGGGAACACATGTCCTGAAGTCTGGAGAAAAGTACCAGATGAAGCAAAAGGCCTTTGTGAACGAACTCCTAATCAGCAAAGCAGTTCCTGAAGACGGTGGGGACTACAGCTGTGTGTGTGGAGACCAGAAGACCACAGCCAGCCTCAGGATCAAAGGTAGGAGGATTAATGAACCTGTATATTGAGATACAGGAATATAATATACTAATATAACAAACTAGTTTCAATGAACCATTAAATGTTCATTACTTTAATTACTTTACATTATTTCATTAATTAAATTTTTTTTGTTTAAAAGAAAAAAGTTGTCTTATGTCTTGGGGTTTTATTTTGTGTTCTTGTTATTACTTGGAGCAGTATTAACCTGTTACAGTGTATGCATGCTGGTCCAACAGTTTTTGTCTATTAGGAAAATATCAGACAAGTTAGCTGATCTTAGTTTATGTTTTATGTATTGGATTAATGCTGCTTTCTGATTTCTAAAACGCTGAGCCATTTTCAAAAGAAAAATATAGCTATTAATTATTATGGTAAAGTTTTATACTTTCAGATATTTTACCGCATTCCTAATTCATATTGCTTTTTTTTTTTTAGCTGTGAGGCTGTCACCTCCTCCTTCAGCCACACTTGAATCTAAGAGGCAGGAGACCAAAAGAACATTTGAAGGTATAGAAAGTTGATGCCACTTTGCTGACTTGAGTTACTTTACAGTTTTCAGTGGTTTGTCCATTTAGATCAATAATAATAATAACAATAATAATTCATTTAGATTAGGGCCCTTTGGGCCATGTCTAATCTAGCCTTAAATTAGGCATCGACATTGTTATAGACTGATATATGTACTTTTGTTAATAGGTTTGATTTGAAGTTTTTACATAGGTCTTTCTTCAGTGTTTTAATTACTTTATGAAGCCAAACTAATGTATGCAAAACATAGAATGAAGAAATGACAAGTATTTGTGTCAGCTGTCCTGCTGATGGGGTTGATGGAGAATGACTGCGTTTACACTCAAGTAACAAGGGTACTGGGTAATGGGAATACATGCAGCAGAAAGGTCATTTCTCCCCCACCCCTAACCTATTTTGGAAGCCCGGTGCACAGATTTTAATTTGTATGACAGAAAATGTCTGACTTTTCTGTTGATGTTGCAGTAAAAGCGGGGGGGGGGGGCACATTCAGTCAATCCTGGGAACTGCCTAAATTTAAAAACAAATCCACAGTGAGACTTATTTTGAGTTCTATGAGTCACTTTGTCGTAGTTAAACTTTCTGCAGGGCTTTAGGCAGACTTGCTTTTAAAAACGAGGTGGCATCACCGTGGTAATGATATCTCCTTTAATTCCGATTGGAGAAAGCTGATTACGTATGCGATTTTACATGGCAAAGAAATCAGAGATCTAATTAACTAGTAAAATTGTTTTTAAAGTTCAATAAATGCATGATGTTTCTAAACACAGTAAGTTATCAAGTTAAATACTTGTCATTACAGAATTGAATAAATTAATCCTTATCCTTATAATTGAGCAGCCCTAGTATCAATTACACTTAGGAACCTAACTGTCATGATCCGACACTCTCGTTACACTTCCTCCCTTGGGACTTTTATTTTGTAGCCCCTTCTCCCCACTTCCTGTTCCTAGTCCTGTTCCTGTTCGTTATCCCTCTTTATTGTTTGCACCTGTTTCCATCAGTATTTAAGTCCAGCATTCCCCACAGTTCCTTACCAGATCATTGTCGTCTTGCTACCAGCCAATGCTCTGAATGCTTACGTTACCTGATTGTAACAATCCTGACTCCTGTATATTGGACTCTGTTTGCCAGCAACTTTTGGTCTGGGGTTTGATGTTTCTTTAGTCGTTTATTCTGTTGTTCATTCTGACTTAGTAGTTTTATGTTTCTTATCTGTCACTTATTTTGTTTTGATTCTGTTTATTAGTTTCCCTAGTCTTTCCCCGTGTGTTCATTCAGGTTTAGTAAGTTTGAGTTTCTCATTGGGGTCTTATTTTGCTTGGTGTGCTGTCTGTTTGTAGGGTTGGTAATTTAGGTTTAGTGTGATGCATTTTAGTTTCTGGATTTTTGTCTGGTTTTCATTCCGGGTTGTGTCCTAAGTTATTTCCCTAAGATTCTGGTTGTTCGGTTTATTTCTTTTTCCGGTCATGTTTTCCATTGTACCCTTCTGTTAGGAGCAATTTCTGTTTGTCATTACCCACTAATCAATAAACCCCTTTTGTTAGTTCAGTCTCCTCACTTGGGTCCGCCCTCGCACTAATTGTGATACTAGGATCTGGCCAAAAACAAGGACCCAGAGACATGAGTGTTTTGTTTTCTCCTCCTATGGATGCGACAGAGGCATTCATGTTCTTCTTGGGGTACAGACCCCAGGCTCATAGCTGGACTCGGGTCTACTTCTGCCCCTGACACTACCCCTGAGCCTGCCACAGCACCGTTTAGGGTGAAGTTTTGCTCAAGCAGTCCACCTGAACCCACTCCTAGCCTGGACTTCACTCCTGAGCCTGCTTCAGGTCCTGACGCTGAGCTTGTTCCGGCACCCGCCTCCTGGTCAATTGGCGTCTGTCTTGTTCCTGTTCTGCTCTCCGGGTCGGCTGTTGTCTGCTCTGCGCCTTGCCTTGCTCCGGCTCCTGCCTCTGGTTTGTTAAACACCTCACCTGGCTCTGGTCGTGTCCCTGTTTGTCCTGTCCTCTCAATGTTTGTCCTGTCCCTGTTAGTCCAGGTCGACTCCGTGACCTCGGTCCAGCCTCCTGGCAATCCTGCTCTTGCTATCCCAGTTCCTGTTCCTGTCCCGGCTCCAAGGTCGGCCGCCGTTTGTCCTGTCTGTTTATCTTGTCTCTGTTTGCCCTGCTCCGGCACCTGCCTCCGGGTCACTCGATGCCTCGACTCAGATCCTGCTCTGGCACCTGCCTCCGGGTCACTCGACGCCTCGACTCTGGTCCTGCTCCTGTTCGAGTCTCCAGGTCGGTGGAGGTCCCGCCCGGTTCTGTTCCTGTTCATGGCTCCGGGTCAGCCGAGGACTGGCCTCTTCCTGATCCTGCTCCTGACCCCAGGTCATCTGACACTCCACCTGTTGCTGGGTCCGAGCTGGTTGCCACCTCTCTCTTATAGGTGGCCATCGCATCCCCTCTTGCCCAGCTGACCAGCGAAGCCACGGCTCCTGTTCGTGGGTCCTTCAAGTCCAGCTCCTGGTCCTCCTTTACGGGGTTCCAGCCTTCGTTGCCGGCTTCCTGCAGTCCCCCGGCTGGGCCCCTGGTGGGCTTCAGCCGTCGCCACCGCCCACCTGCCCGGCTCCCTGCCAGGACTTCTGTCCGGCCCCCGGAAGAAAGTGTTCAATACAGCCATTTCCATCCTTTTTGCAAAGTCTACCACCATCTGTCCTTCTGTGTCCCTGTCCTGAAGACCAAATCTGCCCATTACAGTCCCATCACCTCTGTTCCCTTCACCTACATGTCCATTGACATCTCTTCCAATTACCACTCTCTCACCTCTGGGGATGTTCTGCATCACTTCATCTAACTCACTCCAGAACTTCTCCTTCTCTTCTAACTCACATCCTACCTGTGGGGCATAACCAGTCACAACATTGAACATCACACCTTGAATTTCCAGCTTCAGATTCATCAACCTGTCTGATACTCTTTTCACCTCTATAACGTTCCTCACAAACTCCTCTTTCAGGATAATTCCTAATCCATTTCTCTTCCTATCTAACCCAGGGTAGAATAACTTTAACCCTGCTCCTAAGCTTCTAGCCTTGCTACCTTTCCACCTGGTCTCCCGGACACCTTCCACCTTCCGTCAACCAACTCTCTAACCTTCAATGTCATAGTCCCAACATTCAAAGTCCCTACTGTAAGTCCTACATTTTAAGCTTTCATCTTCTCTCTCTGCCTTCCACACCTTCCTCCTCTCCTTCTTCGACCAACAGTAGTCCAATTTCCACCAGTACCCTGTAGGTCAACCGCAACGGTGGCGGTCGTTGTTAACCCGGGCCCGACCGATTCGGTATGGAAGTCATTGTCATCATTCGCATTTTTAATTTGGCATGTGTTTTACGTCGGATGCCCTTCCTGACACAACCCTCTGCATTTATCCAGACTTGGGACTGGCACAAGAAGACACTGGCTTGTGCCCCCTTGTGGTTGCATTAAGAAAGTTTAAAAGTTCTACTATGCATTTATTACTGAGGTCAAACTGCGTAGTGGAGTTGGAGTGCAGTATAAGAAGTGGTTGCAATGTTTTGGCCATCTAATAAATTTTAAATCTGGTGGCCTAAAATTAAATTTTATGGGAGAGCCACTGTATTGGATGCATTAAATTGCACAGTTGGTCATAATGTTATGCATGATCAGTGTACCTGTCTACAAATAAATTGAGTCACAGCACATAAGTTGCCAGTTTCAGCAGTGTCCTCCAAACTTGAACCTGAGAAACAGGAATCCAAAAAGAGAGTTGAAGGTATGTTTTATAATTAAACCTTAACTTTGTAAGTGTAAACTGGCTTGTGTTTCTTTTTGGTAGGGTTGTTGTATGCTGGCGTTTGCCTAAGCATATACTGTCATAACATACGACACACATCCAGACTGTTACATTGTGATGATCTTTTTGTCTTTACGGTTTTGTCAACATTCTGAATGTGTAACATTGTGTTTTGGAGGTTTTTTGGTTCTTTCCTGTATTCTGGCTTGTTGATAAATGTTTAGCTAGACCCTGGTTTAAAATGAGAGCAGTGATGACTGGCAGCGGGTGTGTAGGTGTGGGTGGGTGTGTGGGGAACCATTTGTTTGTTTAATTTCTCTTTTTATTTATTAATTTATTTTTTTTTAACTTTCAGAAAAAGCATCTGGGTTCCACCTATACATATCATATGTTGTATTATCATATATATCTTCCAAGTAGAGCAGAGCAGAAATTTTCAATCCTCTCTAACCATCCAACCACCTGCTCTCTGAATTCAGTTCAACTTTATTTATATAGCGCCAATTTACAAAGTCATCTCAAGGCACTTTACATAATAAATGGATCCAATCCCTTCCATCCTCCTTCAAGCAGTTGCACCCAAACTAATGGCAGCTACTACACAAGTTATTAACATATCTCTTACAACAGGAATTTTTGCAACCTCATTCTAGCAGGCCCAGATTACAAAAGCCTTCCCTTGACCCCTCCTCTTCTGGAAATTTAGAGACCCATCTTCTCTTATTCCATTTCTGGCCAAGACCATGGATCGAGCAGTCTTCAATCAACTCTCAGACTTTCTTTCCAAGAACAACCTCCCTGATGTAAATCTCAAGAGTGGTAACTCACCAGAAACAGCACTCCTGATGGTCATGGAACCTCTGCGGGCTGCAAAAGCCACAGGGTCAATCTTCTGCAGCCTTTACACTGAAACATCAGGTCCTCTTGTCTGCACTCTCTGACTTGGGAATATCTGGATCAGCTCTAGCCTGGCTTCGGTCTTACTTATCGGGACGAAATTTTAAGGTATCTTGGCAGGAGCATGTTTCTGTGTGCTGCAGGGCTCAGTTCTTGGTCCTCTATTTTTTCCATCTATACTAGATCGCCGGGTTCTATCATCTGCTCACATTGCTTTTCCTATCACTGATGAAACAAAGCTTTTCCTCTCCACCACTGTCTCATCCTGCATTTCTGCCTGTCTCTCCGACATCTCTGCTTGGATGAGAGAGAGATACAGGGGAAATTGCTAGTCTTTGCCGTGAGAGTACTAAGCCAGCTGCTAGTGTTGTCTGGAAGTTTCTTAACAAGTTGCTGGAATGCAGCAGCAAGTATCACCTGAAACAGAAATGGTAAATGGTCTGCACTCAAAGCACTTTACACTGCTTCTTATTCACCCATTCACACTCACAATAACACACACTCATACACCGATGGGGGAGCTGCTATGCAGCTGGCCAATACTCACCGGGAGCAACTAAGTTGGGGTTCAGTGTCTTGCTCAAGGACACTTCGAAATGTGACTGGAGGTGGTGAGAATTCAACCAACAACTGTGAGATTGGGAAATTTCTCTCACAGTTAACATACTGAAATTCTTGGAGAGCTAGGTTAGGGTTAGGTTTACCTTTCACTCTTAATGGTTCCTCTTTTTTATGTACACATACACATACAGAGTTTATGTATAAGGAGATGCAGGGCAGCTGTAGCTCAGTTGGTAAAGGCAGTCCTCCACAGACCACAGGGTGAGTGGTTCGATCCCCGGCCCTGGCTATATGTCAAAGTGTCCCTGGGCAAGACATGCCATTCCCCTCACCAGAAATTGGGGAGGGGTTGCGTCAGGAAGGGCATCCAGTGTTAAAGCTGTGCCAAATCAATATGCGGACAATGTGCTGTGGCGACCCTGAACTCACGGGATAAACCAAAAGGACAAAAAATAGATTAAAAAAAAAAATAAGGAGATGCAAAATCAAACCATAAGTGTGTTCTTTTATCATACCTTCTAGCAAATCATATGTTTTTTATTTATTAGTATTAGTGATACTTTTAAAATTTTAAAACAAAGTGTAGTCAACTGATCTTTCTATATTCTGCTTTAAGCTTCTCGGCTGTAATGGATTTAAACATTTTTAAGTACAAATGATGTTGCTCTTGAGTATACTGTCTTTTGTGGAGGCATGAAATCGCGGATAATACATCCTAAATAATAATGGTCTCTCTGTCAGCTACTTTTTTGACATTCAAAAAGGAGCTTAAATGTCAAGAGGCCACCGAAGGAAGCAAAGTCACCCTGTCCTGCGAGACATCCAGCCCTGATTGCAAAGTAACTTGGTGGAAGGGTTCAACTGTCCTCACCCATGGAGAGAAGTACACCATGGAGCATAGAGCTACCACTCACACCCTGGTTATACAAAGTCTAAATATGGAGGATAGTGGAGAATATACCTGCGAAACAGCAAACAAGAAAACCACTGCTACACTAACTGTGAAAGGTAACCAAGCAAGTGTCTTCTGTTGTCTTTACCTTATCACTGGTCAAGTTCATTTTACATTCTTCCATCCCACTCTCAAGTGCTGGATTATTTCTTCTACTGACCCATCTACTCTCATGCAGTTCATTTATTGAGTTGTGAGGTCAGTGTTTTAGTTGGGATGAAATTTGAACTTTACTTGAGTAACCGGCATCAGTTACTCATCACATTTAAGTTACATATGTAGGAAACAATGATAAAATCATAGTTATATTTTAATCAGGTGCCATTAGAATTGCACATGCCATAGTGCTACATCCATCCATTCTAAACTTGGTTAAGTATTTTAAGCATATTAGGTACAACAATTCTTGTAAATGGGGGATGATGGAATCACCCTTATAGTGATGTGTCTGCAAGGTTTGCTGACTGACCTCCATCCAATTTGCCCTCAGAACATGTACACATCACCAAAGAGCTCTGTGATATTACTGTGACCACTGGGCAGGATGCTGTTTTTGAGGTTGAGCTGTCACACTCGGGAGTGACAACTGGGGAATGGTGGCTTGGGGACAACCTCCTTCAGAATAATGATCTGAATCAAATGAGCAGTCAGGGCAGAGTGCACCGTTTGGTCCTGAAGATGGTAACCACAGATGAATCTGGAGATGTTGCCTTTGTAGTGGGCGAAGAAAAGAGTGTGGCCTGTCTATTGGTCGAGGAAAAACCCAAAGGTAAAGGAGATGACATGGTTACCAGATATTTTTATCCTCACATCAATCATCAAACAGCAAACAGCGTTGTTATGGCAAATAGAAATCTGCTAGCAGCATCGATTTTGTCCTAACATTTAAACATATTTTCTAATCCATTTATTCAATAGTGTTTACTATAGAGGGGACTAATATCACAATCCCAGCATTAAATCTTATTAGTACTTGGTAATCAAATGTTTGTTTTAAACTTTAAATGACACTAGTTCAGATTATTAAAAAAATGCTGTAAAATGTGTGACAGCATATAATAATTATTCCTTGTATTTACACAGATGGACAAAATTGTTGGTACCCTTCTATTAAAGAAAGGAAAACTCACCATGGTCACTCTTATAACTTGAAACTGACTTAAGTAATAATAAGTAAAAAAAGATTTAAAATAATTTGAACACAGGGACAGGTTAAACTAAATAGTGTCCTCTGATTAGGGACATAGGTTTCTTCAAATTTGTAATCAGTCAGTCTGCCTATTTAGAGGGTGAAAAGCAGTCACTCTGTGGTTTGGTATCATGGCGTGTACCACACTGAACATGGACCACAGAAAGCTAAGCAGGAAGTTTTCTCAGTGGATTAGAAAGAAGATTATAGACAAGACAATATTAAAGGTATAGGATATAAGACCATCTCCAAGCAGCTTGATATTCCTGTGACTACAGTTGCAAATATTATTCAGAAGTGTAAGGTCCATAGGACTGTAGCCAACCTCCCTGGAAGTGGCCGCAAGAAGAGAATTTATGACAAATTAAAGAGATGGAAAATGCAAATGATAACTTCTAAATAGATAAGAAGTGAACTCCAAGGTGAAGGTACATCAGCATGAGGTCCCACTATCCGTTGCTGTTTGAGCCAAAGTGGACTTAATGGAAGACGACAGAGGAGGACTCCACTGTTGAAAGCTAATCATAAAAAAAGCGAGACTGGAATTTGCCAAAATGCATATTGATGAGCCACAAAGCTTCTGGAAGAATGTCCTTTTGACATATGAGACAAAACTGGAACTTTTTGGCAACTCACATCAGCTCTATGTTCAAAGACGCGAAAAAAAAACATACAAAAAAAAGAACATCGTACCCACAGTGAAACATGGAGGACGCTCGGTTTTGTTCTTGGGCTGCTTTGCTACATCTGGCACAGGGTGTCTTGAATCTGTGCAGGGTACAATGAAATCTCAAGACTATCCAGGCATTTTAGAGTCAACTGTGCTGCCCAGTGTCAGAACGCACCTTCAAGTTATTTCAGTGACCATTGTGGGTTTTTCTGTCTTCCACGGAAGGGTACTAACAATTTTGCCAACTTCTGTTTGAGAACCACATTTAAATGATTCATGTCAGAGCTGTGAAGGAGAGGAAAATACCGCCTTGATATGCTACTGTTATTTAAACCTGTTTCGGTTTTCCCATATTTACAGTGTTAATAATAGAGAGTCCTCACAATACTGTGGCATTAGAGGGTGAAACTGTCACTCTGGCCTGCACCATCTCTGATCCCAAGGCCTCAGTCACCTGGATCAAAAACAACATGGCCATCCAAGCAGGTCTAAAGTATGACTTGAAAAAAAATGGAGCATTTCATCAGCTTCGTATCCACAACCTGGTTCTCGAGGACTCAGGAACTTATACCTGTGATACTGGAGATGCACAATGTGACATCACCTTGACTGTTGAAGGTAAACGACAATGCCAGAGCCAAAAATTTATTAAATTCACGACTGTGAAACTATATACGATTGAAACGAACTGAAATATTCTTGAACTTCCACTCAACTACACATGCAGTCTGGCACCAGTGTGCACCAGCAAGATTACATTTAAGTCCTTCAGAGATGTTTGTCTTGTGCTCTCAACTAGCTGACTCCCAACTTGTCATCTCAACATCTGATGTAAAAACTTTACCATTTTAAATTCCCACCAGGTTCCCCGGCGTTTTTCCAGAAAGAACTTGACAATCAGGAGGCCATAGAGGGTGATGATATTACTATGCGCTGTGAACTGTCTAAGCCAGGTGTTTGTGTTCAGTGGAGAAAAGGGGGAATGGTCCTCCAGCCTGGTAAGAAGTATGTTATGAGGCAGGAAGGGTGCATTCAAGAGCTCTGCATACTGAACCTGGGCCCTGAAGACAGCGGCTACTACACATGTGACTCAGAAGACCAGCTCACTACGGCTTGTTTGGTAGTGCAAGGTAGCTTCTCTACGCAGCTGTTGCATTTGTCCATGATTATTCACATTCTGTTTGTGTCTTGTTTTTTGTAATTTAAGGTGGCATAATTATTTTAATGAGCAACTCACAGGCTCAATGTATGTGCATGTGTACTTTTCACTCTACAGTGAAAGAAGTCTACGTTGTTTCTGGTCTTAGGACCACAGATGTCTTTGTTGGGGAGTGGGCAACCTTTTCCTGCCAGCTGTCTGGTAGGGCCCCTGGCCAGGTGCAGTGGTGGTTGGATGGCACTTTGCTGGAGAACAGCCCCTCCTGTGAGATAGGCCTAAGCCAGGACCACATCCACACACTCACCTTAAAGAACCTGGCCACAGATGACTCGGGCACAGTCACTTTTAAAGCTGGCAGTATAACATCTTCTGCTAAGCTCTTAGTCAAAGGTATTTTCAAAGATCCAATCACTAGAGACAGAGATAAGCAGTATCTCAATCTTTTCATAAATCTAAATCTACACAAAAATTTACAAATAATTTTAAATGCAGTTGTCTTGTTGTCATTAATATGTACAGCAACTGACAAATTTTTGTTGAGACACAAGACTAAAATGATTAGCACTAACCAATTTTTTCAGCATATTAGAAAATTGTGAATGTTTTCTGTTGCAAGCCATTAAGCTTAGGTTTAAGTAAAATGAAAGTTTAAGTAAAGTTTATTAATCAAACTATTCCAACTACAAAGTTGTAAAAGTAGCTGAGATGTTATGGTTATGTACAGTAATCATTTTGTCAGGTTTTCCTGTATGTCACTAATATATTCGCTTCTGTCTGCATGAGTTGCTTTAAGAGGTAAAAATTTGATGAAATATATCAAAAATATGTAAAATCCCAACTTTACATTATTTTAAAGATTGATAACCTTTCTGTTATCAATCTTTAAAATAATCCAACTCGTCAGCATCCATTCCTGCACTCCAGTATAACTGAAAACATAATATCTATACCTCAACAATATGCTCTCATTAGCATGTAAGAATAAGGTAAGAGACTATAATACTGCTTAATCTATTAAAATATTTAGTTACATCACTATTATCCTTCCTTTATATTGGCCATTCACAAGCCTCTGGTTCCTCTAAGTAGAACTACATTGAAATTCATTGATGTACAGTGAAGCTGTGCACTAAAATCCACATGGCTCAGCTGACAACAGGCTTTATTTGCCCTGACTTTATTATTTCAACCAGCAGTTTTCTTGGTGGCTTGGTGAACTTTATCACTCAGGCTACTTTTTGGTGACTTTTTTGGGTGTTGCTGTTGGTATCCTGAGATTCATTCCTCTGCCCTGACATCAGCAGGCCAGGGAGTGTTGAGTTGCCTCTGCCCTGACATGCAGTTTATTTATTATTAAATTTTTTTTCATTGTAGTTCCATTTTTACTCATTTAAATGACCCCCCGTTTCAAGCTCAGCTTCGACCATCGATTGCACTTTCATTGACACTGTAAATACAGATCAGCGCTGTGACTGTTGTTGGAACTGTAGTAAAACTTTTATGTAGAAATAATGAAAAGTGTGAGCTCTTGTCTGCTTCACCAATGGCCTTTGTGGTCAGAAGCCGATAACAGTGGGCTGCTGGAACCCGGCATCTAACAGTTGGGATCCTAGAATTTATTTCCGTAAACCAGGCACTCTTGAATTAGCAAAAGATAAAGGCATGACTGTGATTATTATACCGAAATTTGTGCAGCCTTAACTGTATGTACCCCTTGATAATATGAGTAATGAGTGATTCTTATTTAGTGATCAGACTCAGTGAGTCCAATAAAAAGTAGGCTTGCTTTTAATATGGTTTGGATTGAAGGATTAATCTGTATTTTATTGTCGACAGTTAGCAAACTACTAAATAGTGACAGCATAAACATCATGGTAATAAAGTGCTGCTCAAAGCATCCATGTGGACTGGCTGCTGTCTAATATTCACCTCCATCAGCCCATCCCACCAAAGCTGCCTTTAACCCTTAAGCACTAAAACCTCTAACCTTCCTACACCTACTTCCTATTTACTTATGATTCTACCCTCACATCCACTGCCATCCCTCCTTGGCCCTTGGCTGTGGGCACCACCCTGATGGATAGGGTTTGGGACGGTGGTTTGTAATCCCCCCCATAGGACCATAAATTAACAGACTGTATTGTGGTTACACAGTATTTGTGACTTACATATTAACATCGCTTCAATATGCTTTTGGGGTTTATAAAGCCTATATATTATGTGGCATGTCCTGCAACTATCCTCTTATGTCATGGCCATGGCCTGACTCTATGACCCCTGACCCAAACCTCAGATCCCACAGTTGAAGTGGTGAGCGAGATGGAGGACCTTTGGGTGGTGGAAAACCAACCAGCTGAGTTCATCTGCCAGTACTCAAGGCCGGTCAAGGCTCAGTGGAAGAAAAATGGTCAGCCTTTGCAGCCTGATAGCAGAAACGTGTTAGTGGAGCAGGACTGGAATGTGGCTCGGTTGTACATTAGCCGTGTGTCTGCTGAAGACAGGGGCACATACTCCTGTGAGGCAGAGGGGACCTGTGTGGTTGCTACACTTCATGTGGAAGGTGAGCTTGCCTCCACATGGAAAAAGCACCAACCTTTAGGGATCCTCCTCTGCTCCCTCATTCCTGACAATTCTTTGGCCAAATATGATGGCAAAGTTTATGCCCTTTGTTGACAAAATCCTAAATGACATGGATTTCTAAACTTTCCTCTGAAAATAATTTTTAAATGTGTTCTGTTTAATTTTTCATTTTCCATCTATTTTCTACAGCCAAACGGATTGACATTGTTCAAGGCTTGGAGAATGTGGAAACCTTTGATGGAGGTGAAGCACTTTTTGAGTGTGCCCTGTCGCGCCCTGAAAACAAGGATTGTTGCTGGCTTCTTGATGGTAAACCAGTCAAAGAATCCCTTAATGCTGAGGTTGTATCATTTGAGAGTGGTCGCCGCCATCTGCTCCTGCTGAAAGAGTTGCATGTTAAAGACAGTTGCACAGTGACCTTCAAGGCCGGCACAGCATCCACATCTGCTCTACTCTCTGTTAAGGGTAATTCATCCAGAGGAACACGAGACTGACTTAAAGATCTTGTCTGAACCATGCATTCTCATATGTTTAACTGCAACAACCACATTTCACATTTAATTCTGTGGTTCTTCTCTTGCAAGGCTGGCAGCTCGACATTGTGAAGGGTCTGGAAGACAAAGTGGCTGCAGTGGGAGAGAAGGTTGAGTTTTGTGTAAAGCTGACTGAGACTGTACCTGTGGCTGAAATAGCTTGGTATGCTAATGGAGTTGAACTGAAGCCCAGTGACCTCTGGGCCATGAGGGCTGATGGTAGTTCTTATCGCCTTGTCTTGAGGCAGGCCCCACTTTTACCCCAGCAAGAAATTACATTTGCTGCTAGGGATGCTCTCTCAATGGCCAAGCTCACCATTATCAGTAAGTTAAACAGCACTGCTACACAACAGTGTTTGTTGAACAATTTGATTTGGATGTTTTAAATATTTTATATTCTTGTATTTTTATCTACATAGTTAAGAAACTTAAGTATTTTTGATAATTTTGCCTTGATTGAACAGAGGACAGTTCACTCCCCAACACTGCCAAAAACAACTCTACCTTTCTTTCCAACAGCTGTACCTGATCCTCCAGAGGATCCAGAGGTCCTCAGTAAGACCAAGCAGTCTGTAACCCTCTCGTGGTTCACTCCACTACATGATGGAGGGAGCCCCATTCTGGGCTACAGGGTGGAGATGCGACTGGTAGACAGTGCCATCTGGCTTCCATGTCACTCTGAACTTGTTTGTAACACAGAGTTTGTAGGTGAAAATCTGACGCCAGGCAGTGGCTACAGGTTTAGAGTGGCAGCCATCAACAGAGCTGGGACTGGGGAGCCTGTTGAGTTGCCTCAGACTGTGCAGCTTGGTGAGTGAATGCATGATGTACTTCATTTGCTTGTTTACCACTAAACTTTCATCATTGTTATTACTACTACTACTGCTTTATATATGAAATGGTGATGCAGTATTAGATGAAAAATCTTATCACTGGTTTTGACACAAAAATTACCTTTTTGTAGTATGTAGGTGCAGTGTATTTACAGTACCTCAGATCAGAACAATTGTACTGTCATATACAGACATTGTCACAGCATTCTGCTAAGTTATTTTATAATTACATGTCTTCTAAACCTGTTTTGCTTTTGCACTACAGAACGACCCGAGCAGCCAATAATTTGTCCAGGTAAGAAAGACATTGTATTTTGTGTGGAAGTTGTTTTTATTTGTCCAAACACTATAGAGAAACTTGTCAAATTTGAAGCCTTTATGAATGTCCCGTCATGTTTAGTTGGATAAATCCGTAGTTTTGATAGGTCCAGCAACAGTAGGTGTTGTCCTGTGTTTTATTTTCACATTTATCAAAGTAAAAATGTGAACTCCATTGTGTAGGTGTAGAGTCAAAGCAGGTAGAGACTGAGGCATTAGGGCAACCCAGTCTACCTCCAGAAGCTGCAGAAGAAGGTGATCTCCATGAGCTGTGGGAGGCTTTGGCCAAGAAACGGCGGATGAGTCGAGAGCCCACGTTGGACTCCATCACTGAACAACCCGAGGAAGATGGTAAAGGTGGTCAAAGCAAATCAGGAGTAAAGGAGCTTAAGTCCTCTGAGAAAGTAGAAATAAAATCACTAGAGAAGGAGCAAATTGTTGTGTCCAAGAGGCAAACAGAGTCCAGTTTGTATACCAGCTCAGAAGACGAGTCTGTCTCTGGGGGTTCAACGCTTGTGGCCTACCTCAAGAAGAGCAGCAAATCTACTGTCACAGAAACCAATGAGCCAGAGACACTAACTGAGAGGTTTTTTGCACATTTCCAAATGGCAGAGCAGAGAACTGTGCAGCTAGCTGAAGTGAAAACAACCACAACTCAGGAGACAAATAAGTTGTCTACAGCGGAGACTAACATAATGGAAATCAGTAAAGATGATGAGCCTGAGCTCAGAGAAGCTGCTATTAAGATTCAAGCTGCTTTTAAGGGCTACAAGGCCCGCAAAGATATGCGTCCTGTGTTTAAAGAGGTCTTCAAAGATCAGACCAAAGAACCTAATGGCACCATTCATCTGGAATGTGTGGCAGAAGGTAGACCTGAGAAGGTGCGGTGGCTGAAGGATGGAGAACAACTGATGGATGGCAAGCACCATCATATTGATATCTACAATGATGGTACTTGCTCTCTGGTCATTACTGCCATCACCACAAAGGATACTGGTGTTTACACTTGTGAGGTCAGCAACAAGTTTGGAGTCACTTCTCACAGTAGTAAGGTGACAGTAGGAACAGTGAGAGATTCATCTGGGCAAAGGCCACTGACAGTGGGCTACAGTGCTGACAGCGAGCCTGAGAGCTCTTCAGGTAGTGAGATGGATGAGTCACTGAGGCAGGCAAGCCAACGTCTCCGGCGACTGTTGCGCACTCGTCTTCCACCAGATGTAGAGGAAGAACCATTTGTCAGTGCAGATGAAGGAGACTTGTGTCCTCCAGATCCCCGTTCTTACCGCGAGGATGACAATTATATCTACATTCGCTTTGATTCATGGTCAGAAGCTGAAGTTGCCTCAAAGAGATTTCAAGAGATGTTTACAGTCCATGGGGTTCCTGTGGAGGCCACCATTTTGGAGGCAGGACCTTTCAAAGTGGAGCTGCGTATTAGAAAGATGGGCTACATGCAAGATGGCACACAGACCCCCACACAAGATAGACAGCATCCGGGATTCGTGACTGGAGCCCCAGGTAAAGATTGCATTAGTCAAACATACCCTGTTCATCACTGGTTCCCACTTGGTGGACATTTGTCGTTTGTGTAATTGTATTCATTTTGTGTAATCACCCAGCTGCTCCAGTCTTCTTGACAGAGCTAAAAAGTCAGGATGTTCCAGATGGTTATCCAGTCAGCTTTGACTGTGTTGTGATTGGCAAGCCCCCTCCCACTGTTCGCTGGTATAAGGATGGCAAATTGCTGGAGGAGAATGACCATTACATGATCAATGAAGACCAGGAGGGCTGCCACCAACTGATCATCACTACCGTTTTACCCACTGATATGGGAGTTTATCGCTGTACGGCTGAAAACAGCAGTGGCATTGCAGCCACTAAGGCTGAACTCAGGGTTGACGGTGAGTCAACATTACATGCACACACACACACAATGTCAGTTTGTATCTTAGCTAGAAAATTGACCAAACACAATATGACACTGAAATAGACATTTTGTTGTGTTAGTTCACCATTTTTGTGCCAATATATTGGATTCATACTAAGTAGTAAGTGCAGTAAAAAAGAGAAAACAATCATCTGCTCATATTCCCTCAATTGTACAACACACAAGGATGTAAGTAACATATAGCTGCCTAATTTTAATCTTTTGCTTTTAATCTGTTCTTTCCCACTACATGCAAACACAGCTGATTACAGTAAATCAGATTAAATCATATTCTTTAAATTCTTTATATTGTTTTGCAAAAGTTGGAAATTAATAACTGAAATTTTTGAACTAAAATCAAATTTACCCTATTTTGCCAAAATATCGTCACATTAACTCAAACTGTCCCAAACTCAATTAGAATTACAGTACATGTGACACACACACATTGTTCCTGGTTTCCCTGATGATTTTATAATGTGTTACATCAATTTCTTCAGTGTCTTGCAGCTCAGATTATGACACTGCTGCTGATGCCACTGAAACATCTTCTTATGTCAGTGCCAAGGGCTATGTGTCCAGGTAAGTATACTATGAACTATGTTTCTTTAAAAATATGTACAGATATAAAGTATTTCAAAAGTATTTTGTAATATTCATTAATATTGAATTCTTGAGGTGTCCCCCTTTTTTTTTTTTTCCTTGCACAGGGAAACTGAGACCTTTGAGTCAGTGGCTGAAGATGATCAGCTACCACAAATTGTGGAGGAGCTTCATGATGTTCATGTCAGTCCAATGTCACCAATGGCTAAGATGCAGCTAAAAGTCAAGGGTAGGTTTATTATCCATTATTATAATATTTCAATAGTTCTATTCAACATACATAGAGTTGCTTGTGATTAAAGAATAATTGTTGTCCACCAGGCTTCCCCAAACCGAGAGTTTACTGGTTCAAAGATGGCCACCCTCTGCGGCCCTCAGAAAGGATTCTTTTACTAACAGAGGGAGATACTCATGGTTTGGAGATTCTGGAGGTGCAGAAAGAAGACATGGGGGAATACTCTGCTTACATCAGCAATGCAGCTGGTTCTGCTTACTCCTCTGCCCAAATGATAGTTCTAAGTATGTCTGCAAGTGCATGAAATGAGCTTTGGATACTGTATTATATTTACTTTAAGCTTCAATACTGAATTGTTATAGATAACATAACAACTGTATTTTACAATAGGTCCAGGAGAGATTATGCCACAAGATAAAAAGGGTAATTTAACATTTATCTTACAAATATAGTAGAAGATACAATAATATACTACATGTGACTTTACTTTTACTTTACACTATTTCCACAGACTCTAAGGAGCCTCTGGTGCCTCCACGCTTCCTTGAAAGGTTCAGCAATAGGAAAGTGAAACAAGGAGCCAGCATTACTCTTTCTGTCAAAGTAGAAGGTTTGTTTACTTCAATGTTTTCATCCTTAAAGGATGAGTGATGTGACTTTACTTTGAGTCCCAACTCACAAAGTTCATAGGGTCACCATGCTCTCCTTAATTCATTCAGGGTCTCCCACTCCCATGGTGTCCTGGCTAAAGGAGGAATCATTGGAGGATGTCCTCTGGATCAAGCCTGATACGAAGGGATACAAAATAGCAAGCTCTGGGTGCCAGCACAGCCTCATCTTGATGGATGTAGGAACAGAGTACACTGGGGCCTATACCTGTATTGCCACAAATAGAGCAGGACAGTCCATCTGTACTGCCCACCTTGAAGTGGATGACGGTAAGAAAAACACTGAATTTACACTGACATTACCTTTTGCTTAAATCGTCTACACCTCTTAGTTTGTCGATTGTGTTTCATTTTAATTGTATATATTTGTCTTCCTCTTTTTCCCTAGCACCAGAGAAAGGGACTAAAGCCTCAGAGTAAGAGACTTAGAATGAAAGACATCTGCTGTATGAACAGTACATTACATTTCAGTATATGAAAATAAATTGTAACTTTTAATTCTCATCAGGGCATTTGGGATAACAGTTAGTCCTCCAGATGAGGAAGCTGGCAGAGGCAAAGGTGAGACTGGCATACTTTTTAATAAAATAAAGTCTGCTATTTATGGTAGTGCAACATATTTGTAATACTACAAATGCTGTTTGAAAAGTTGGTAGAATGTGTAAAATGTAAATACAAAGAAAATTGTAATGATTTGAAGCCCATTTTAATTGTAAATGGTACAAAGATAGCATTTCAAATTAGCATCTATGAGCTCAGTCTTTCAGAAATAAGTTCATCACATGTCAAAAGAAGTATGGTCAGCATCTTGAAAATGTTTCTTGATTAAAAAAAAAATAAATGGCAAACTATTGGGGGATTTTATCTATGGCCATAAATATAATTCTGTACACAAAGAAACAAACGACTAATATTAAATGGTTTGTTCAAGCTTAACTGTCCTGCGGTCTGGGGAGTTGCATTTTGAAATAGTTTTTGG
The DNA here is from genome assembly GCF_033026475.1 of Channa argus. Taxonomy (NCBI): domain Eukaryota; kingdom Metazoa; phylum Chordata; class Actinopteri; order Anabantiformes; family Channidae; genus Channa; species Channa argus. The sequence continues at coordinate 1,911,923 of NC_090210.1, read as the reverse complement.
AAGAACCAACTATGTGATGCTGTGTGAACTTTCACATCGCAAGTGATGGCCCCATTGGTGTTGAAGGTGATAAACAGGTTTTAGAGCAACATGTGCTGCCATTTAGACATCTTTTTTTAGAGAAGGCCTCACTTGTTTCAGCAAGACGATACCAAACCTCATTCTGCACGTATCACAACATCATGGCTCTGTAGTAAAACTGCTGAGGTGCCAAATTGCAATCCAGCCCTGTCACCTGTCAAATTACAAAATAAAAACATGTCAAGTGAAGCCCCAGACTGAAATTCTGTTTTAAGCAAGAATGGGAGATCATGCTTTTAAAAACTGGAGCAGTTGGTCTCATCATCACCCAAAAAAGAAGAGGCAATGCAACACAGTGGTGATCCTGCCCCTATCACAACAAGACAATCACATTCTTTGGTTTTAACATTTGATATGGTGTCTTTGTACCATCACCAGCCACAAACGGGTATCGTGTTTATCGTAACATTTTCTGTTTCTCCCTCACCTGTCCTATGTTTTCCACTTTAAGAGGATAAAATACCCTATTTAGGTGAAGTAGGTACAGAGGAATTCCTAATGAAACTCACCTCTCAGATCACTGAAATGGTGTCAGCAAAGATCAGCCAGGGTAAGTCCATTGACCAACTATTCTGTCTTTCTAATAAAGTTATTGACTGTTAAACTCTAATTTACCAGAAAATAGAAACTAAAACACTTTTTCAACTATAAAAAAAATAGTAATAAAATAGGAGGAAAGCTTGAAAAATTCTGGATGATATCATAAAATGCCTGACTTCTGTTAACCTAAACAGGTTGATTCATGTTTAAAGCACTTCATCATGTAATAAGTTCAGCGTCACTGATAAAATGATTTTAGGTTGTTAAGCTATTAAATTGTAGTCTCTAGTACTTTAGTAGGCAAATGATTTAGCCTGGCATATGAACAAAAACACAACCTCAGAGCTTAGCTCGACAGTTAACTGGAGGACTTGTGCTGCCTTTAATTGGTAAACGCATAAATAGCATGTTTACCGAAAGATAATAAAGTTGGGATGAAATAGAACCATACCTGTGTTTTACTCAGTGGGAAGCTTCTCTTTTCTTTTGCCATCACTGTTAACAACAAGCTAACCAACTAGATGTCACACTTGACATTCAATCATTTTAAACGAATAAGCTGCTTGTTTGCTGGCTTTTCTGTTTGCTAAGGCTGAAAATGCTGTGCATAAATAATTCAGATGTTGTTTGGTTGTTGGACTTTGGTGAAAATCTGCGAATTCATTCCGATTATTTAAGAATTGTAAATGTGTTGGTTAATCTGAATGTTATTACAATTTCATTTTTGATTCAGAATTCACATTCCACTAGATTTCTAGAACAACCAAACATGATACATTTCTTTTCTGCTTCTTTAGTGCTTGTTTTTCCAGCATGTTTTTATGTTTTAATATGACTTCTGTGTCGTTGATTCATACTGACATAATTCCTTCACCAATTTTACATCCACTAGTTTATCAGTCCAGGCAATTAAATGCTTATCCACTCATTAATTTGTTATTCAGACAGTTTACAGAATCATGAAGTGCTCCAGTGGATGAAATCTTGGCCCAAATCAACCAGTATGTATCCCAAGTGCATCAGCCACATAATATCTATACATTTCTTTCAACAAGGAACATTATTTAGTGAAATATATGTAGCAAACCCTTGACAGAAAAAACATAAGTATTGCAGTTATTGTACAAAAAAGAAAAGATTATGTTTTAAGCTGCAGTTAAACAGCTCGTTTCCATTGTATGTTTTCTGTGCACCTTTCCACTCCTAATGCATCATGGATGTATTTGCCTTACTGTATTATTTCAAACTGTGTCCAACTATGTGGATGGGGAGAATGCAGACAGTTTGCTTTAGCTGTATAGTAGTTGTTGTTTTTTTTTGCATGTTTTCACTATACTAACACAGCCAGAAGTAATTGCTAGTTATATTAGTACAGTGCTACAGTTTACAGTATATATTTATTTTGAATGAAAAACCCCATAATGATATAATAGAGAAATGATTTGTCTGATTAAAGGAACATTTTCAAATTACTTTTAGCACGAGTAGCTCAGTCTCTGGCTGAGGATAATCAGACTAATGTGACTTTAAATGTACAGGATTATCACCCCTTCCTTTGTTAAACATAATTTTCTAAATATATTTTTTATTTATAATTTTCATCAATAACAAAAATAAGTTTAAAAAGGTTATGCTAATTTTACATGTTCCTATTATTGCACAATTAACCTGTATTGCTCTGATTACTTCCATCCTTTCTGCATCAGCTTCTTTACGTGTACCTGGTGTTGACAGTGATGATGAGACCAAGACCCCTTCTCCATCGCCTCATCACGGTCGCTCTCACCCTCCCTCCCTCATTGCTGACTCCTCCTCTGAGTCTGATGATGGGGATGCCAGGGGCGAGGTGAGACATGGAAATCATCCACGCAGTATAAAGTAGACAAGACTTGGTCTTGTCTACTGGTCATACATACTGGAAATCACCCTAAAACCAGGTTTACATATACTTAAAACACACAAAAATAGAGATACCAATCAGATTGTTGAGCGACTTCTTATATGATGTTTTGCTATCTCAGTTCTTTGGTACAATACAAGGCTATAAGTACTAGTATGTGGTATTATTGTGTATATATATTATGCGGTATATAGGCAATAATACTAGAATCTCTTTCCAAAACAAGGGCAACACAGACTACCGCCTCAGAAATGAACATAACATTTATATAAAGCATCTCTAAAACTGAATATTACCTAAAATAAAACAAAAAATCCCCCAAGATGAAAAGATCCAACTCCATTTATTTGCAAAATGTTTTTTGTAGGCCAACGCAGAATTTAGTGTCTACATGGTTCCCCTTCACAAAAAGGCAATGTGATTTACCACTGACATTTGGATTAAAATAAGCGCAGTGACAAATAGAGGTTTATGTTAATAACATGTTTTGTTCAGCAGTATTCACGTGAAAATTTCTTAACCTTGTGTTTACTACAGACCTTATTTCAGGCATTTAACCAAAAACTCATGCAAAACTCTAAAGACCTCTGGATGGGTGCAAACCTGCTATTTGACTTCTGAGTTTTATGGCTCATAAAGCAGTCAGTGGTGCTTAGGAAAATACACTAGTGATACATAACAGTTTTAAAATGACATCTTCAATAACCCTTAGTTACCCAAATGCAACAAGCTCATACAGTGCTTAAGATGTCTGGTCATTTCTTGGACCGACAATACGAGACAAGATCTGCTTTACACACTCAATGGAAAAATCTAATTCCGGAAATTAAGGGAAAAACTAACATTGGTCGCTTGCTTGTGCAGGCTTGGCAAAAATAAGAAGGTTTTAAACATACCATATTTATCTAATGCTGTCAAACAATTCTGAAAATCCTCATGCTGATATCATAAATATACCTATTTTTACAGATGTTTGATATCTATGTGGCAACGGCTGACTACAACCCACCCATACCAACCAAAGAGTCTATCTCGCTGAAGGAAGGACAGTATGTCGAGGTTTTGGACTCAGCCCACCCACTCAAATGGTTAGTCCGGACCAAACCAACCAAAACAACACCATGCCGTCAGGGGTGGGTCTCGCCAGCCTATTTAGACAAGAAACTCAAAGTATGTCTCAAGTTACTAAGTCACCAACATAACAGCAGAACTTTTTATTAATAAAAAGGTAATAATAAAAATATGTATTATTTAAGCCTACCGCTGATTCGAGTGACCTTCCAGAGACAAGTGTGGAGGAGGTGTCTGAGGGTGAATACAAAAGGAAATTGTTGTAAGTAAAGCATTCTTTAACTCACAACACAAATACTGGGAGAGAAGGAAGCAACATAACCAGAATTTAATTTATGTCCTTAGCCAACTGTTCCAGGACTTTATAAATGGAGAAACAGAGTTTATAAAAGAGATGGATTTCTTTACATCCCATCACATGAAGCATGGAGAAAGCCCTGATGCACCCCTTGAAGTCATCAGCCACAAGGAAGTCATATTTAGAAATATTGAAGATATTAAGTCCTTCCATAGCAAGTAAGCTCATGTTTTTAAAGAAAAAAAACCCAATGTGTCTGCATCATATCCACAGATTATTTTGTATTCTTGCTGTATTGTTTAATGCATAAAAGTGAGATATACAAAAATATTTTCTATTTTTACAAAAATATTAAGGTCACTGAATGAATTTTGTTCCCAATTTAATGCTTTTAGGGGATTCTTCCCTAAGCTGAATGACTGTGACACAGATGATGATATGGCCATGTGTTTCCTGAAAAACAAGGAGGGCTTTGAGAAATACCTCCAGTATCTGGTTGGTCAGAGTCAGGCAGAGTCTGCTGTCAGTGACAAAACTGTCCACAGATTCTTCAAGGTAACACGGCTGTGGTAAAGTTGTAGAGTATATTTTTTCCCCTACTGCTACTTTACAAGCAATTAAGGTAATTGTAAAAGTACAATATAATTTATATGAGTACTATGTTGTAGGAATACACTGAAAAAGAGCAGGCCAATGCAGATCCTGCAGATCCCCCTGTACGCAGCATCAATGCCTACCTCCAACAACCGCTGGAGAGGATTCAGAAGTACAAGGAATTCCTCAAGGTGATGTTTGACACAAAGCATGCAGTAGTCTTAGGATGTATGTTTCACGTGCATATGCAAGGTATTTACCTTTAAGGCCTGTATCCCTGTCACCCCGGTTGTGTTTAAATGTCCACTCTTTCTTCAGGAACTTATTCGAAACAAGGCGAGAAATGGTCAGAACTGCTGCCTCCTAGAAGAAGCTTATGCAATGGTTTCTGCACTACCTCAACGTTCTGAGAATACCCACCATGTTTCTATAATCCAGAACTATCCTGCCACACTAGAAGCACTCGGAGAGCCAATTAGACAGGTGGGATATACTGTAGTTATTAAGTGAGAAATTTATTGCCTAGCTGCTTAATTTTGTGTCCAATTGTTCTATATAAATGTCTTTTTCTTCCTTTTTTTATTTTTTTATTTTTTTTTGAACCAGGGACCCTTCCAAGTGTGGGAAGGAGCTCCTGGAATTAGGACATCTTCTAGAGGTCACCATCGTCATGTGTTCCTCTTTAAAAACTACTGTATAATCTGCAAACCTAAAAGAGACGGCAACACTGATACACAAGGATACGTCTTCAAGAATATGATGAAGGTAATATAATGACACAAATTGTACAGACACCTTTCTTGGTTAATCGCCTAAATGAAGTCTTCTTTGTTCTTCATCTTGTTGTAGTTGAATAATATTGACGTGAACGAAACGGTGGAGGGTGATGACCGTGCCTTTGAGATCTGGCACGAACGTGAGGACTCTGTGAGGAAATACACCTTGCAGGCCCGAACTGTTACAATCAAGAACTCATGGCTGAGAGACTTCAGGGAATTGCAGCAGCGTTACAGCATGCCAGCATGGAGTGAGTGCCTCTTTCTCTAGTTTCTTTTTGCATTGCTGAGAATCGGTTTTCATGTTTGCTCTTGCTCCATCGCCTTTTAAACCTTTTAAACCTTCACTGTTTTCATAGGTCCCCCTGATTTTGAGGAAATTCTGGCAAACTGTACAGCAAATTTGGGTCAAACTGTTAAGCTGGCCTGCAAAGCCACTGGAATACCCAAACCTGTGGTCACCTGGTATAAGGGTATATATGCCAATTGAAGTTTATCATTCAGTTCAGTACTGCAGTAATAAGGAGTGTTGCACATAACTCGTGTGACTGTATCACATGTATACATATACATGAGGCCAAGCGTGTTTTATTAATGCATTGATGGAACACACCTGTATACTTATTGGTTGCAGATGGACGTGCAGTGGTGGCAGATCCTCATCACATCATTATTGAGGACCCTGATGGTTCCTGCACCCTGATCCTGGACAATATGACAGCAGATGATTCTGGCCAGTACATGTGCTTTGCCACAAGCCCTGCTGGCAATGGCAGCACTCTTGGAAAGATCACGGTTCAGGGTAAGTGTTGTAAAATATCAGATATTTTTATTTTTAACTACACTGATGAACCACATAGTAATATCACTTGATAATGTTACTGTTATATAGAGTAAAATGATAATATACTTTTTTTTTACAAAATATTATAGGATTATAATAAATGCTGATTTATCAATGGAGAACCGTTTAAGACCAGTGTTATTATTAATGTTGTGGCTGATCAGTGTATAATGCATCACTGATTCTCTATAAATGTCCCTAATGTGTCATAGTCGTAGTTGGACTAAAAATAAATCTGTAATTTATAATTAGTTTGCCAATTTTCTGAGTTCTCAAATATGAGTTTGTAAAGTGGTCTCGTTGGCTGCTTCATCTTAGTACACGTCTCTGTTGTATTGAATTGTGGAATTTGTTCTGATGTGTTTGATATGACAGTACCTCCTCGTTTTGTGAATAAAATGAGGAACGCTGTCTTTGCTGCTGGTGAGGACACCCAGTTCACCTGCGTCATACAGAGTGCCCCCAGCCCCAAGATCAGGTACTATGCACCACTTTTATTTGTTAGTGTGAAACTGGGAAAAGAGTTGTTTTAAAAAATGTTCCCCTGCATAACAATCTCTGCTCTCGTTCTGTGTGTACCTATTCAAGGTGGTTTAAAGACGGCAGACTGCTGACTGACCAGGAGAAATATCAAACCTACAGTGACCTTCGTAGTGGGGTTCTGGTCTTAGTAATAAAAAACCTGACAGAGAGAGATCTGGGACACTATGAGTGTGAGGTGTGTCTGCACTATAACGAACAACACTCACAATATCTTGGAATGACAGGATGATTTTTAGACTGACATACAGAGAGTGAAAAACAAATCACTGCATGTGGTCAGAAAAGTCTGTTGTTCAAATTAGAAACAGTAAATCATCCTCAGGACTAAACATATTTCCCTGCTGTTGCCAGCTGTCCAACCGTCTGGGTAATGCTAAGTGTGCTGCAGATTTAGTCCTACCCTCTGCTGCGGCTCGCACTGGGGAACAGACAATCACCATTGAAGGTGAGAAAAAAGACTTTAATTTCCACATTTTTTCAGGTTCAGAAGAGTTAGAAAGTAAAATGTCCTGTAATGCAGGTTTTAAGATGCAATGGTAAATGGTAGAACTTTACACTGCTTCTTATTCACCCATTCACACTCACAATCACACACACACTCACACACCGATGGGCGAGCTGCTATGCAGCTGGCCAACACTCACCGGGAGCAACTAAGTTGGGGTTCAGTGTCTTGCTGAAGGACACTTTGACATGTGACTGGATGAGGCGGGGATTAAACCAACGACTGTGAGATTGGTGGACAACCGCTCCACCTTCCAGTGCCACAGTCGCCCCGATGTGTTTCTTTTTTTAATTAAATCTCTAACTTATACTACTGATCCTGGTTTATCTATTATATCTGTTTCTTTTTGGTTCTTCCATAGTTACTGAGCAGGAGACTAAAATACCAAAGAAAACCATCATCATGTAAGTTCAAACATGACAACAAAAAAAACTCATGCGTGAAGTTTGCCTGTTGCCTTTGTTCAGCTTGTAAGCAAAAGATGTAGTTTTATGTTCTTCTAAAAAGGATAATAAGGATATAAAGATAATGAGGATGGGCTATTTTCACCACAGTGCTGTGTTCATTAACTGGTAACTTTATTAGTGAAGCTAACTGAGTACACTCAAATTTTGTATTATTTAATAATTGTATTATGTTAATTGATAATTGATTTGCAGTACTTGAGGCAACAAAAGTCAGTTTACCTGTGATTAATAAAAGTATTTTTTTTCCCTTAACAATGTGCAATAAATAGTCCAGCATGGCTCTGATGCATGTACTTACTAAACATCACACTTTTCAGGGTTTTTGGAGCAATTTTTTTATTTTTAGTTAAATAACTCTGTCACTTAATAACTGTCACTTGAATGAGTGAGAAATGAACAATCAATTAAATCTGCCATCTTGGATCATTAGTGTGAAACCTGCATACAGAATCTTATATAACTATAATAATGCCCGCGGTCCTGTTTCTCATCTTTTCAGTGAGGAGACTATAACTACTGTGGTGAAGAATCCCCGTATGAGAAGGCACAGATCCCCCGGTTTGCCTGTTGCTGGTGCCCACTGTTCTGAGACCTCCACCCCAGAGCCCCCCACTGCCAGACCGAGGAGGATGTTTACACCAAGAAAGACCACCATCCCAACTCTCTATGTTACTGAGCATCAGGGTGCTGAAGCCCGTGTCATGGAGACCAAGCCACGGTGGGTTGAGGTAGAGGAAGTTATCGAGTACAAAGTCAATAAATCTCCCAGGCTGCCCAGGAGGAGAGGCATCTCCCCTGCAGGGTCTGATTGTGCAGCCACTCCCTCTAGACCCAAAAGGTCTCCACCAGAAAACCCAAACGCTAACAATTCCAACAATAAGCTGGTTCAGCAAGTTCAAACCGATCTGCAGGGAGATGTAAACAGTGAGCCACTCTCTTGGGAAGAAGAGGAGGGTAATGCTCCCTCTCGTTCTGCCTCTGGAGAGCCAGATGAACTCTCATCTGAGCTTACTCCAGCGGGAGTGGACAGCGATGACCTAGACAATCAACAGAATGTCGTGTTTGAGCCTGAAGGTGAAGATGGTGATCATGCTCTGTTGGGGAAACAGGAACCGAAGATCCTGAAACAAGGAGATTATGTTCTGACTCTTGAGGACTTGGAGGACTATGTTCCAGAGGAAGGAGAGACCTATGGCACCACTGACACCCACAAAGTCAGTGCTGAAAAGCCCTGTGAGATCTCTGTGCTCCAGAGGGAGATCGGTGGGTCCACAGTGGGACAGCCTGTGCTCCTTAACGTGGGGCGACCAGTCGTGGTGCCGAGGCAGAGGAGTGGCTTCATCACTCGCTTCAGGGAGCAGCTCTCCAGTAGCCTTTTTGCATCCGCTCCTAACCCCCCACCTAGCGGAGCTCGGTCCCGGACGGAGAGGCACTTCCCCATCCAAGTGAGTCATGAAAAGCTGGAAGTAAAGCCTTCATATTGCTCAGAGGTTCAGAGAGTTGAAGGCGGGCAGCAGAGCTTTAAAACTAAAGTGTCAACTCAGACCTATGGCTACACATCCGTTGGAAATCCAGTCACTCTTCAAATTAGAGATAACCTTTATCAGAACCAGTAGAAGCAAACATTTGGTACCACAAACCCTTGTAGTCTTGAATAGAAATTATTCCTACTTACGTGTGGAAAGTACTAACCTGAGGTATATTAACTGCATTTTACAAACCATTCCAGTTTCAGGCTTCTCATGCGAAAATAGTCTCAACCTGAGTTCTGTTCTTGTCAAATGGTTAGTTAGGTGGTTTGTATAAAGTAGAGGAGTTGCAGGAAATACAGGTATAATTATGTCACTCTAAAAAGATTCGGTTTCATCCTGTTCCGTTACAACTTCTATATTCCATGTATATTTTTTGTATAATATACACGGTGGAAAAAAGTCAAGATATTTTTTGACATTTTACTGATGAACAATGATATTGTTTGTTGCAGTTGAATTTTCAAATCATGAATCATGAACAAAATCATGAACAAACCTTTATTCACTAATATTTCAGGCCTTATGTTTAGCAAAGGTTATTAACAAATAGTTCTACAGTTCATCTACTTTTTTTAGTTTTCCTTTTGTACATTTCAAAGATGTTGACTTTTGCAACTTTTCAATGCCTTGGATCCTCTGAGCACAAATATTTGTGCTAATTGCTACTAATGAGGTCATGGTACAATAACATATGTAACACTGATTATATAAAAGTGAAAGCAAAACCTTGACTGTTATAGTCAATGGTCTGTTGTTAAATTAAATCAAAGATGTGGCAACAAAAAAAACAGTCAAGCTACATCAAATAATTTCTCTACCACTTTGCTTGATAATTATTCTGCTTTGTTAATTATTTTTGGTTTAGCAGCTTACAGTAAGTAATTACATTTCTACACGAAACAAATTGGTTTGAATAGAATGTTATACTGATTTTTATTTTATTTGATTTTGATGTGTCTGTTTATGAAGTTGAATGACCTGTGAACTCAGGAAATCACAGGGATTTTCGTATATAGATGTACCTCATAGATATTTAGATGTTTGACTGCATGTATTTGCTTTCCCACAGCAGATGCTTATGCAAAGTACCCTGAACTGTCATGTATTCTATAAGAAGCAAAAATGCAAACTACTTGAGGTCATATAATTTATTATTTTAGTAAAAGGGGCTAGAATAAGTTGTGTACTGTTTATTGTTGAATGGTATTTAAACCGGTAACATGGATTATGTGATAATGTTAAAAATCACTAACAGATTGTAATTGCTTGTACTGTCCATGAGTAGTTTTTGGAAACATGTTTGAGTCCTCAGTGTTGAGTCTGAATAAAATAAAAATTCTTGTTCCACTATTACATTGTAACATATTTATTGACGTTTCAATTGGTAACATGGTCTTGGACTTAAATACAGCATATTATAATTGCGTGTAAAGTTTAAATGACAAACCAGGAGACTGTATGCATCTCATTGAGTATAATTTAAGATTGGCACAATAAATACTTTAAAATAAATATATGTTTGTATGTAAATACATATTAAATAATAAAACAGTCAAGAGAGCTACATACTAAACTTACCAGCACTGGAATACTTGCATTAATCCAACATTATACACTAAGGGATGCTTCCAACAACACTCCCTACATCACAGTTAAGGGGTGGGAAACTAGTTAGGGGGAGATTGGGGTTAGATTCAACTCCTTTAAGTTCCCTAATTGTAATGGTTGTGTTTCTGATGAGTTTCCCTCCTAAATAAATCAGTACACTGTTTTTCATTCCCCTGAAAACTCAGTTTATCCACCTCAGTTATGTTCTAATTGTTAGTTTAAACTGTTATTTTATAGCAGGTTCCAATCTTGAGTTGGATTTAGATTATGTTTAAAAATAAAAAAAGTAAAATATTATTGTTCACATTAATAACATTCATCATTTTTCTGTAGCACAACATTTTTCAACAGGTTTTAAGAAGCAACCACTTTTGTAGGAATGTTTCCAGCTGGAATGGAGGTCTGGGGATTTGTGAGAAGTGGCTACACACACTTAAAAAGATGTTTTCTCGGTGGTTTTCTTGACCTTTTTAATTACCTAAAAGAAGACAAATATTTTAGAATGCAACTGATAGAAATAGGTCATTCTAATCAGGAAATGAGAAGTTGCAACCAGTGGAAACGTTACCTAAAGTTGACTCAGAAACTCAAGTTTTGTCTTTGGTTTTTTCCCACAACCAGGGCTCACAAAAACCTGCAGCCCATCAGAGCAGTATACATAACAGGAAAACAGAACAGAGCATGGATAGTCAAGACCACTTTGGAGAGAAAACCATCTTAGCACATTTGCTGATTAAATTCCGGTTGGAATTACTTGGTGGTACACGCTTTTAGCAACCCCCCTTTCAAGCTGATATCGCAGATCTCTCTCAAATTTCATTCACTAAAAACAGAACTTCTCTTATCCCTGACTTTGGCTAAAGAGTGGATGGTTTGTGTGCACTCTCAGTCTCTCCGTCCTGTTTCATTATGAGAGATTGGGGACATTGTGAAGAACCCAGTCCTGCTCTGAGACTTGAAAAAACATGGGCCTCTGCGCTTAGAACATCTCCAGGTAGTAGCTTGCAGTGTTCTCTTCCAGGACAACCAAGACAGCAGACTCATTGTAGACCATGAAGCCAGCATCTCTTGTGCCATTGCCACCGCCGCCAGTGTCAATGTTCTTTCTGTTGCTGCTCTTGCTGCTGCCACCATTGAGATTCTTTCCACAAAACATCTTTGGCTCCTAATTTGCAGTTTAGGAGGCCACAGGCTAAATGAAATCAAGGGGAGAATCTAGGGTTCACTAACATAGTAAGCTAATTATGTTTATTCATATCACTGGAACTTCTTTCTTCTTGGTTGGAAATGTTTCGCTACTTATCCAAGCAGCTTCCTTAGATCATGTGCTGGACCACTTGCATGTAAGTGTATGCAAAGCATGATTGGACCTGCTGTCCCTGAAGCTCCTTCCTAAGCTATAACTGGAAAATCACTGAGTTCAGGAACCTGAATGCTTTTTACTGGGCGTGCCCAGTTATTAAAATGTTGCTTCCAACAAAGCAATGCAAACATGTTGATTACCTTGTAAAAAAGACTGGATTCGGAAATAGTCACTCACCTCAAGCAGATAATTCTTTAACTGATCGTAGGCATCGTCCAAATTATCATTGACAATAACAACATCGAACACACCAGGTTCTTTACCTAGAAGGGGGAATAAATATGTTCAGTCATGATTTGAACATATACATCGTTTATTCTCTACAATATTCTGAAGTTCTTAATTGTTGTGACAAAAAAAGCCTAATTTCTGACAGTGACAGTTTTTCAAAAAAAAATTGTGATGGATTTCAAGGTCACTCAGAATTTATTGGGATTGGTTGAATAAATTGTTGCAATTGCTCACCTCAAATTTCTGGGGGGGTTAATTGTTTATCGTTGGCAGTTTTTGTAAACCATAAATACTTACTAAACTCCATGTAAACCTTAGCTGCACTAAGGCGCTTCTGGAGACTCTCCTCAGACTCGGTTTTCCTGTCTCTTAAACGTTTTTCCTTGAACAACATAACCAGTTAGGTCAGTCATGAATATTACAAAACCCTTTTGACCAGGTAGGTTTGGTACAAAGCCAACTCAAAGTCACACCCCGGAATTTCAGTCATGTAAGAAAATGGGATCCTCTACACATGTTACATGGATTTTTAGCTGCTCTCACCAAAACGGCCATCGATGGCGGCTGGATAGAGATGTAGATGGGACTGAGGTCTGTTTGTTTGAAGTTGATCACACCCTGCTTCCCAGTGGCAAGTATACAGATGAGGTTCTTGGCCTGGACGTCTTGCACAGCAGCTTTACTTGTCCCATACATGTCCCCCGAAAACTCTGCGTACTCGACAAACTCCCCATTGTCGATTCCTGCCTGCATCAGCTCCCGTGTAACAAAGTGGTAATCTGAAAGTAAAGAGACCTATGGAATTCACATAAAAATCTACAAAGGTCGACTAGTAATTCAGAAAGGCGGCAGTGAGGGTGCTCTTTAAATTGGAACATCATGCTGTACCTTTGCCAGTCTCCTCTCCAGGTCGAGGATTTCTTGTTGTATCTGAAGAATTAGGAAACATTTGTTGCAGTATGTAATGTATTTAATTGTCAAGCTGAAACAATTAAATGTTGGATTTTGGGAAACAATTAAGCAGTTATTTAGGCTTTTCGTTATACAAGTGAAATATCTGCTGCACATCTTGCAGCTATGGCTGTACATAGCACATATCTGAATATTCGCTAGATTTCCTCTAAGTTCCATTTATGTGAAAGAGAGAAAATTGGGGTAAAAAACACTGCAACAAACATTAGTTTACTATACATGTACTATACAACTATAAAGTTGAATTGAATTATTTCAATTCAATTCCATTCAACTTTATTTATGTAGCGCCAATTCACAACAAAGGTTTTAAAGGTGTCTGCTTCCCGAATCTGAACTGGGATTTCATAAAAAGATTCAGAAAACGTATTGCCAGGGTTATTAATGATCAAAACAACCATGTCTCTTGATGATACAGTTTTGACCAATCAACCGAAAGCCAATAGTACCAACATGTTACTGGCTTGTTATTAATACCACAGGCTGCACACTTACGGGGGACGCCTAAGCCAAACACACTGTCATATTCCTTAACGAGCATCTTCAGCAGAGTGGTCTTTCCTGCTCCGGATGGGCCGCTCACCACCACAAGACCTGGACCAGCCATAGCTGAAACACAAACAAGGGAAGATGAGGACAGGAAACAAGTGCTCAAGGCTGGAGGAAACTCTTACCCAATGAAATATTGACTTAGGGACCCCATGATGTCATCATGGGGAAAATCATTTCAGCAGAAGTTCTTCAATGTGTACAGACAATTAGCTCACAAGCCAAAAGTAATGACTGCTGCTGTTGCTCACTCAACAGAGACCCACTCTTGCTTGTGATTGCATGCAAGAGCAGAACCGCTAATAATTATTAACAGCACTGCTTTAAAATGAAGATAGATTTCTAAAGTAAATTATATCAACTTAAAAGACCTTTAATTAAATTATGCAGCCTTTACGTCCCTAAAAAGCCCGTAAACCAAGTACTTACATTTACATTTAGTCATTTAGCAGATGCTTTTATCCAAAGCAACTTACACGTGAGGTACAAGGCAGCAAAAACCTAAGTCAAGGAGAAAACATCAAAGCAAAGTCCTATCAGAAAAGTGTTCACATTTCACGTGATGTAAGTGTGAAAAAGAGCAGAAAGAATATTGGGAGCTTTGAATATTGGGAGTGAGTTTTTCCACCATCGTGGGATCATTGCGGTAAAGAGTTTTGCTTGGTGTCTTCTATGCGGTGCTGGGACCCCCAGACATCGTTCGTTGGCAGACCACAGCGGGCGAGAAGGATTGTAGACTTGAATGAGGGAGTTGAGGTGTTGAGTTAACCACCCTGTGAGCAAGAGACAGAGCTTTGAACCTGATGCGAGCAGCTACAGGAAGCCGGTGTACAGAGTGGTGTGACATGGGCCTTTTTGGCTGATTAAAAATGCTGCTGCGTTTTGGATCATCTGCAAGGGTTTTGGATTGTGGATATCGGTAGACCGAACCAGATATTGTCACAGCATCCGCCCTTCTATCCTCCCCTCCCCTCCTTCTCTCTCCCTGTTTGTGTTTTTCTTCTCCTAGAGCACCTGGACCGCAGCGGCGGCCACACCTGCAGACATTCACTCATCCTAATGACAGCAGCTCATATACCGGTCTCCTTCACGCCACAAGTCGCCAGATCGTGTCAGTAACCTCCTTGGTACTCGTGCACATTAGGCTCTTAGAAAAAGGCCCTTTACTGAGAACCTGCCAACCTGCTCTTTGCCTCCCTGCCCTCAGATCCTCCGGCCGCCCTGCTGTGTTCAGCGATCCCCTCGGTTCCTCGTCTCCTTCCCCCACGACCACCATTCCACCTCCACCTGTGACTCGCCGTCCCATCGCTCCCCCGCAGAACATTAAATACACATCTAAGTGTGACAGATACGACCAACGCCTGTACAATGAGTTGGCTTGTTCCGTGATGTAAAGTCTGATCTTCCTGATGCTGTATCAGAAAGTACTTGTAGTGTACAGCACATTTTTGCATAATAGCTACTCAATATCTTACTGTGAGACATGTTTTCTTTAATTACCAACACATTTTGAATAGCTACTCAAATAAATATTACAGAAATACTTACAGTTTTTCTCCTTACCAATCGCAAAACCAAATACGTATAGCTCACGCAGACGGGGAATTAAAGGCAAAAACAGGTGTGACTGTGTACAAAAGAAGGGAGGAGGAGGATGGAAAGAGAGGGCAGGACATGTTTATGCAAATTACATATTTCAAGTGGAATGTGTTGATCTCAAAAGATCGAAATGTGCATCATATCTATTCCAAATGCTAAGACAACAAACAGCACAGTAAAACAGAAACTCAACTGGTTTTCAGTAACTGAGTCATTAGCAATAACAAACCAGCTACTAAAACAGCCAAAAAGAAGAGCTGATTTATTTGTTTCCATTTTGTAATCAGTGACTTTGTTGTCAGGAATCAAGTCCAAAATTGAGGTTTTCCATTCGACATACACCAAACTTGGTGTCTTTCTATAGATTAGAAGCTTTATCATCTTTGAGCACATATAACTGTTACACATACACTTTACAATGAAATGTTTTCTCTGCATTTGACCCAAGGGTGGGGCCACCACGGATTTAACGCTAAGTGTTTTTGCTCAAGGACACACCTGGTGCATTGGCTGGGATTTGATCTGAGAGACTTGCACATCCCAGCTGAAGCACAACACCAGATATTAGCCAAATCCATTGTGCTTTTCTACAAAAATAAAACTGCAGCATTAGGAACCTTCCTGTTTTTTGTTTTTTTTTCATGTCACTCTTCATTACCTCTCAAATAAATCCTATAAACAGCAACAGTGGGCATTGTAAGGTTCAGGAGTCCGTTTTTCAGGTCAGTGAAGAAGCCTCACCCTTTTTCCAAATCCAGGACAGAGTTATAACCACAAAACCCAAATGTTGCAAAACAGGACTGTCTATTCTATTTCGGACACACTGCTTCAGCTTCCAGTTATGATTTAGAAACAATGGCAGCCGCCATTTACGTCTATAGTTAAGATAATAGACTTAGTGTAAAAAAAAGTTACTTTAAAGCATAAAGAAAACTAAGAAAAACTAAATTCTTACAAACCAAGAAGTTGTCTTGGAATTCCGGCATCCAGATTGTGTAATTTCTAATGATACAAAATAGAGAAACTATTGTAAGATCGTTTAAGAAGCTGCAACCAGAAAATGTTACTTCTTTTAGAAATTAAATTGATAGAATTAGATTAAAACTGATAATATTTTCGTTTCTTACATGACTTAATACTACTGTAAATACCTAAAATATTACTATTTATTTTAAAATATTTGATCTTTTTTTAATTGTTAATTTAATCCATTCTTCTTTGTCACGATTCGCATGTTTAATCTGTCATGTGTTTTACGTCGGATGCCCTTCCTGCCACAACCGTCTGCATTTATCCAGACTTGGGACTGGTACAAGAAGACACTGGCTTGTGCCCCCTTGTGGTTGCATTGTTATTTTAAGCTATTGGTTTAAACAAAAAAATGGTCAGATCAACTCTTTTATGCTGACTGGGTTTTTGGATCCTTATAAAGGCAGGAGTTCTGCATCTTGTTCAGAGAAGTAGATTTTTAAACTAAGATCTAATTTCCGTTTCTTACTGTTAACACTTCTAAAACCTGCAGCCCCCTCCCACAAATAATCCACATTTTGTATGTAAATTAGAGCTGCATGACAGGAAAAAAGAGACACCGTTTAAATTCAAGACACGGGCTTTCAATTTATTAGAAGCTGCTCTACATTTGACTTGACTAGCGATGGAAGCACAACTGAATTTGAGCTTGATTTGAATCATATGGCATCTATTACTTCTCAGTTCTCCCACATAGTCTGGAAGGTGCAAAAGCTAAAACATATCTGTATTTTGTAAAAATCAATACTGCACACGAAAAGTAGCATTTGGAGGTTTTGTTACTGTGTTTCACAAGTGTCTATTATCTTGAGACAGAATTATCTCACAGATAAAAACATCGAACTCGGGGCATGACCAAGTGCACTTTGGCTCACTGATAAGAGCCATAAAATTAGGTGATTCACACAAGCTTGTTGATTTAATGTTCTGAGGATGGATCAATTTAAACACAAGAAGAACAAATAGATTTGATTACTGTTTGCACTGCTCAAAGTACTGGCCAGCAATTACTGCTGGGTCTCTTACCAAAACTAAAAAAGTTCCTACTGTACACAGATGGTTTCATATATACTAATGGATTAATTGGGCTCCACAGACTTTAATGCAGCATATATGAAACATTCAGAATGTTTTCAGACCCCTTTTATTTGTTATGATTATGAAGCCTCATTGTTAAAATTAATTTCTCTGAAAAAATGGAATTTTCTAATAACAGAATATTAGAAATGTCTAAAAATTAAAAACACTTAAATATATCACATGTCCATAAGTATTCAGACTTTTTATTCAGTACTCAGAGTGATTGTAGTATCAGGCAACACAACAAAATTTTCAAAAAGTTGAAGGGGTCTAAATATTTTCTTGATGCCCTGTAACCCAAAGAGCATCGGTGACTTTCTGTTTTTCCTGTACCATCTCACCACTTCCAGAGACCCGCTCCGGAAAGATTTCTGCCTTGTCCCCGGTTTACTCCTTCGCTAATAAACAAATTCTGTTCCCTTCTTTGCCTCCTTCGACCCTGCTCCCTGTCAGATCACTGCCAGATTATCTGATGTACTCAGTGTCTCACCAGCCGGTGTGTTTCACTGATGGCTCTTCCAGTATTCTGCCTGCCTTCCTGCCTGACCAGCCTAACCGGTTTTCTGCCTGCCCCATTACCTTCCTGTCTTTTACAAACCTGACCAATCACCCTTCCTCTATTTTCTGCATCCTGTCTACCCATCCTTCTTTAAGTCATTCGGGAAATTTAATATAGGATATTGGATATTGGATGTTTACCGTTCCTCAGTTACCATCCTAGATAACCCTTGTTCTCTGAGTCACTCTGCATTCTCCAGCCCTGTCAGTATCTGGTCGGTCAGAGTCAGGGTCTGCTGTCAGTCCACGTTTTCTTCAAGGTAACACAACTCTTCTCATGTTGAACCAGATATCTTATTGCTGTACTGAGTTATGGTGATATAAATTATAAATTACTTATAAATGTACATTTACATAATAAATATCAAGAAATTAGGGTAATTATAAAAGCACAATATAATTTATATAACTGCTTTTTTCTTTTTATAATCACAACACTATGTTGTAGGAGTACACTGACAAAGAGCAGGCCAGAGCAGTGCAGACCCTCCAGATCCCCCTGTATGCAGCATCAATGCCCATCTCCAACAACCACTGGAGAGGATTCAGAACAAGGAATTCCTGCAGGTGATGTTTTTGACACAAAACATGCAATAGTGCAAAATATGTCCCTGCTGTTGCCACCTGTCCAAATATTCGGGTAATGCTGCAGATTTGGTCCTACCCTCTGCTGCGGCTCGCACTGGGGAGCAGGCAAGAAAACAAACAGAATTTAATGGAAAAGGTTCTGCACTTATATAGCGTATTCTACCTATTGGCACTCAAAGCGCTTTACACTGCTTCACATTCACCCATTCACACATTCATACACCGATGGGGGAGCTGCTATGAAGCTGGCCAACACTCACCGGGAGCAACTAAGTTGGGGTTCAGTTTCTTGCTCAAGGACACTTCGACATGTGACCAGAGGAGCCGGGGATTGAACCAGCAACTGTGAGATTGGTGGACAACCGCTCTACCTTCCTGCACCACAGTTGCCCACAATGTGCACATTAATGTACACATTTTTTCAGGTTCAGAAGAACTAGAAAAATAAAATGTATTGTACTTGTACTGCAGGTTTTAAGATGTGTTCTTTTTTAAATTTAATCTCTACCTTAGACTAACCATCCCGGTTTATCTATTGTATCCTTTTCGTTCTTCCATAGTTACTGAGCAGGAGACTAAAATACCAAAGAAAAACATCATCATGGAAGTTCAAACATGACAAAAAAAACTCATACATGAAGTTTGCCTGTTGCCTTTGTTCAGCTTGTAAGCAAAAGATGTAGTTTCATGTTAATCGGAAAACATGAGGAATCATTAAACTTACGGGTTAAGAATAAATTCCCACTGCCATTAATTAATAATTTAAAAAAATTAATTAATAATTGATTTGCTGTACTCGAGGCAACAAAAGTCAGTTTACCTGTGATTAACAAAAATAGTTATTTTGCTTAACAATGTGCAGTAAACAGTGCAGCATGGCTCAGACGCATGTACTTTGCTAAACGTCACATTTTATTGGAGCCATTTCTTTATTTTTAGTTGAATATTTCAATGTCACTTGAATGAGTGACTTATGAACAACCAATTAAATCTGCCAGCTTCGATCACTAGTGTGCAAACTGCAAACAGCCGGGGGGTTTTTGTACAGTATGTTTCCACCTCAGAGCCCCCTACTGCCAGACCAAGGAGGATTTTTACACCAAGAAAGACCCCCATTCCCAACCCTCTACGTTTACTGAGCCTCAGGCTGCTGAAGCGCAAGTCAGATACCAAATCTCAGGTGAGTTGAGGTAGAGGAAGTTATCGAATACAAAGTCAATGAATCTCTAAGGCTGCAGAAGAGGAGAGTCATCTCCCCAGCAGGGTCTAATCATGCAGTCACTCCCTCTATAGTCTTTTTCTTTGTTCCTAATTACTTGAAAGTACTAACTTAAGGTATACTGCATTTTACGAACCATTCCAGTTTCAGACTTACTGTCATGGGGCTAGTCCGTGCACTGTAGAGTTGTTGTGCAGTTGTGTGGGCAAATCCAATGCCCCAGATAACCCGATAACCTTAACACATTTTCAAAAAAACGTGTCAATGTGATACTTACCGAACGTTCGTATGTTTTCCACTCCATCCACCAACAGGGCACAGGTCCAGACTGTTAAACAGGAAGTGGGAGATTTAAAAGCTAGTTATAGCAGGTGGAAATTAGGCTAAACCATCCTGAGCTGAAAGGGATTCTATGAGTAAATAGTCTCAAGAGTGTGAGACAAATTAGAATGATATATTTAGGGGGTTTACTTTATTTCGACAGAGAAGATGTAATAAATTGTCTTAAATGATTAACTAGTGGAGGTTTGTCTTTGGGGTGACTTATGGTATATGATGATATGAGTAGAAACTCCTCGAGGGTCATTGTTTGCTGCAGTTTAGATGTACACCTGCTGCTAGGTGCCCCATAGCAATGGGTCTAGCTTAGTTTTTCCCTTTCTGTTGAGTTTTAAATTTTCTTTATTTGGTTTTGACCAGTTTTTGTATATAGTTTTTCTACACATACACCAAATCAGTTTGAACCGCTTGTTTGTCTGGTTCACTATAAATAAGTCTTACACTTAGCGAAGAATAATCGTTTCACTTGCCGGCCGAACACAGGCTCAACCTGAGTTCTGGTCTTGTCAAATGGTTAGTCAGGTGGTTTCTATAAACTAGGGGAGTTACAGGAAATACAGGTATAATTACGTCACTCTAAACAGTTTCATCCCATTACAGCTGCTATATCTTATGTACATTTTTTGGATAATATACATGGTGGACAAAAGTCAAGAAATGAAGGTTTGACATTTACTGATGAACAATTTCATTGTTGCAGTTCAAAATCATGAACAAACCTTTATTCACTAATATTTCTTGATCCAGGCCTTATGTTTAGCAAAGGCTCCATTCACAAATCACAGGGATTTTCATATATAGATGTAGGTGATATTTAGATGTTTGACTGCATATATTTGCTTTCCCACAGCAGATGCTTATGCAAAGTAACCTCAAGTCTCATGCATTTGATAATAACCAAAACCAAACTACTCGAGCTCACATAATTTATTATTGTAAAGAGGTCACTATAATAAGTGCTTCCCTAAAGATGTGTACTGTTTATTATGAATGATATTTAAACCAGTAACATGGATTATCTGACCATTTTAAAAAGCACTAACAGATTGTAATTGCTTGTACTGTCCATGAATAGTTTTTCGAAACATTTGAGGACGTTTGAGTCCTCAGTGTTGAAGTCTGAATTAAATAAAAATTCTTGTTCCGCTATTGCACTGTAACATATTTATTGAAGTTTCAATAAATAACATGGTCTTACTGCTGGCTTTTAAATGGATTTGCACAACTAGCACAATATTAAAATTGCTTTTTAAAGTTTAAATAAGAGGATTGTATGCATGTCATCGACTCAAAGATAACATTTGCGTAATAAATTTGCTTTGAAATGAACATGTTAAATACAACCTCAACTCAAAAAAAAAAACACATTTGGGAGAATGTGTAAAACGTAAATAAATACAGAATGCAATGATTTGCATCTCATCAACCCATATTTTATTCACAATAGAACAAACAACTTATCAGATGTTGAAACTGAGACATTTTACCATTTCATGAAAGCAACACATCTCAAAACAAAGTCAGAACCGGGTGATGTTTACCATTGTGTAGCATCCCCTCTTCTTTTAACAACTATCTGGGAAGTGAGACGACCAGTTGCTGGAGTTTTTGGAGAGGAACGTTGTCCCATTCTTGTCTGATGCAGGCTTCTAGCTGCTTCACAGTCCTGGGGCTTCGTTGCTGGATTTTTCGTTTGATGTGCCAAATGTTTTCAATTGGTGAAAGGTCTGAACTGCAGGCAGACAAGTTCAGCACCCAGACTCTTCTCCTGCAAAGTCATGCTGTTGCAGTATGTGGTTTAGCCTTGCCTTGCTGAAATGTGCAAGGCCTTCCCTGAAAGAGATGTTCTCTGGATAGAATATGTTGCTTTAAAACCTATGTACTTTTCAGCATTAATGGGGTCTTTCCAGATGTGTAAGCTGCCCACGCCATAGGCTCATGCCCGTTTTTAAATGTAGTGCTGCCTGAGGGGCCTGAAAATCAAATGCATCCAGTTTTGATGTTCGGCTTGATCCTTGTGCACAGAGATTCCTCCTGATTCTCTGAATCTTTAGAGGATATAATATACTGTAGATGGTGGAATCTTCAGTCTTTACAATTTGGTGAACCTCTGCCCATCTTTATATTCAAGAGCCTCTGTCTCTTGAATGCTCCTTTTATACCCAGTCATGTTACTGACCTGTTGCCAATTAACCCAATTAGTTGTGAAATGCTCCACCATGTTTTTGATCTGCAGCAATTACTGTTCCAGTCTCTTGTTGCCCCTCTTCCAACTCGTCCTTTATGAGCTAATATTCAAAGAGAATATTAGCTCATATTTAAAAATATTCAAAATTAGCTAATATTTCCCATGAAACGGTACAATGTCTCACATTCAACATCTTATATGTTATTTATGTTCCATTGTGAATAAAATATAGGTTGATGAGATTTGCAAATCATTGCATTTTTTTCTGTTTTTAAATTCATGTATTTTTTCATCATGCAAATTTCTTTTTAATTGGGGTTGTAATAAAACAGTCAAGACAGCAACAAAACATTATCTGCACAAGGTAATGGGGGTTACAACCTGCCTGAGTGTAATTGTCCTGGCTTTTTAAATACCCATACAGAACAACAGACATTTCAACACAGCCAATTCACAAGTGGAATACAAATGTTTTTCAGCTTTGAAATACAAAAGATCTATAGTGTGCTTGACTCTATGTAACGCAAGTAAAAACAAAGTAAAAACACTTTCTTCGGAATCTACACTGTAATGTTATTTTACTTAACAAATGAGGCTGCAAAGTTGCACAATATAAAAGTAAAAAATATTGTGTGTCATAGCCCCCCGAAATAAAAAAAAAAAAGGAGTATGTTTAGTTACATATTCTACCTCTGAGGGATTGGATGAGTTAGGTTACACTGTATTTGTGTTAGCTCAGGTTGGTGAGGGGCAAAGATGCAAGCCGTAAACTTGTGTTCAGTCAATCCAGACAACTTTCATACTGTGCCAGTCACATATCAAGTAAGCATTGTTGGAGTATCTTAATGCAAAAAAACTAAACAAAATTATAGAAAGCACTTTCTGCTAGTAAAAAATGAAATGTTCCACTTTTCACTACATTACCATATAGTAGTGACGACCTCCAAACACTGTAAAACCTACTTATGTGTGTATCCACTGAAAGATTGACAGACTGCCATTGGAAGGAATGTTCACAGCTGGAATGTCTGTGGCTTTGTGAGGAGTGGCTGGAAAGATTTAAAAAGATGGTGTCGTCTCCTATGAAGACGTGCTGGTTTTCTTGACCTTATTAATTTCCTAAAAGAAAAAAAAAAAAAAAAAATTCACAATACACCAGATATAAACAGGGGAATCTTGTCAAGAAATACAACAACAGAATCATAACAGCGTTATGTGTCACCATAACAGCAATCATTGTGGTCACGACCGGACAATGACACACTTCCTTTCCTTTAATATCCAAAGTTTATTATCAGTGACAAGCTAAAATGCAAAAGAACAGTCAACTTTATGAGTATAGTACAGTGTTGAAAGTTGAAAATATTTGGTAAGAATGGGAACATTTCAAGTTAACTCAGTAGGATTCAATCCTTTAACTTTAGCCTACATTTTTATACAATATCCCTCTTAGGACATACTCTATAATTATGCTAATTGTGAATAAAGTGTTTAATAACAACATGTAGCAAAATAATGATATTCTAACTTTTCACATGAAGATAACATGCAGTAAGCAAATTAGCTGGATACGCTAATTTGTGGCCAGTAATGCAGTGTTCAATTGTTGAATCCATTGTTACAGTTTTGCGCTATTATTTTTTTTAAACCCTTGAAATCTTTATTAATTACCACTTGCATGCAAGTGTAACACGTTGATTACCTTATGTATAAAAGACTGGATTCGGAAATAGTCACTCACCTCAAGTAGAGTATTCTTTAACTGATCGTAGGCATCGTCCAAATTATCGTTGACAATAACAACATCGAACACACCAGGTTCTTTACCTAGAAGGGGAAATAAATATGTTCAGTCATGATTTGAACATATACATTGTCGTGATATAACATTACATTGTCTCTCCAATATTTTGAAGACATTATTATTGAGACAAAAAAGCCTAATTTCTGACAGTGCAAAAACATTGCAATGTATTTTTTTACATTTCAAGCTCACTCAGAATTTATTGGGATTGGTTGAATAAATTGTTGCAATTGCAACAACTCAAATTTCTGGGGGGGTTAATTGTTTCTCGTTGGCAGTTTTTGTAAACCATAAATACTTACTAAACTCCATGTCAACCTTGGCTGCACGTAGGCGCTTCTGGAGACTCTCCTCAGACTCGGTTTTCCTGTCTCTTAAACGTTTTTCCTGGCACAACATAACCAATTAGGTCAGTCATGAATATTACAAAACCCTTTTGACCAGCTAGGTTTGGTACAAAGCCAACTCAAAGTCACACCCCGGAATTTTAGTCATGTAAGAAAATGGGATCCTCTACACAAGTTACGTGCATTGCTGCTCTCACCAAAATCGCCATCGATGGCGGCTGGATAGAGATGTAGATGGGACTGAGGTCTGTTTGTTTGATATTTCTCACACCCTGCATGTCAATGTCAAGTATACAGATGAGGTTCTTGGCCTGGACGTCTTGCACAGCAGCTTTACTTGTCCCATACATGTTGCCCGAAAACTCTGCGTACTCGACAAACTCCCCATTGTCGATTCCTGCCTGCATCAGCTCCCGTGTAACAAAGTGGTAATCTGAAAGTAAAGAGACCTATGGAATTCACATAAAAATCTACAAAGGTCGACTAGTAATTCAGAAAGGCGGCAGTGAGGGTGCTCTTTAAATTGGAACATCATGCTGTACCTTTGCCAGTCTCCTCTCCAGGTCGAGGATTTCTTGTGGTATCTGAAGAATTAGGAAACATTTGTTGCAGTATGTAATGTATTTAATTGTCAAGCTGAAACAATTAAATGTTGGATTTTGGGAAACAATTAAGCAGTTATTTAGGCTTTTGGTTATATAAGTGAAATATCTGCTGCACATCTTGCAGCTATGGCTGTACATAGCACATATTATTTAAATATTTGCTGGTTTTATTTGTTTTACATAAATATAGCCTATAACAAACGTTAAAACTGGCAAGAAAGAATTGAAACAAACAGTTGTTCTATTTCATGGCATTTGATAATAAGACTATTCTGAGAACTTATTGCCAGGGTTATCAAATATTGAAACAATCATTAGTCCATTGTCTCCCGATGATCCACAGTTCTGACCAATCAACAGAAAGTCTACTGGCTATTGGTACCATTTTACCGACATGCTACTGGCTTGTTATTAATATCACAGGCTGCACACTTACGGGAGACGCTGAAGCCAAACACACTGTCATATTCCTTCATGAGCTTCTTCAGCAGAGTGCTCTTTCCTGCTCCGGATGGACCGCTCAACACCACAGGCTTGGGTCCAGCCATGGCTGAAAGACAAACCCTAAAATTTACCTCTTCAGTTAGAAACATTAAAGTCCACGAAGCCCAATGAATTCATCACTAGAATTAACACCACCTAAAATGTAATAACCCAATATAACAGCTGGTTTTTTAATCATCATCTTACAAAAAAAAAAAAAAAAAAAACACACAAAAATAAAGCGCGACTTTGCAAATTGTAGCCACCGCAGGGAAAAACGGAATCAGCTAAACTTAATCCAGCTCATTAAGACCTAGACAACCATTTCCTGCCGCTTCAGCAACAGACACCTCTAACTCAAACCACGATGAGGGAAATGAATGGCAGTCTCTCAGCTACTGCAGACAAATTAAACTATACGGCATCAAAAAAAAAAAAACAAAAAAACAAAGATCCTCCTTCCTACCTGAAAATAGTCTGGAAAAATATCTCATGTACATCGGGAGATACGTTACTCCACGCTTTAGGGCCCGTCACCGGAGGACTTTCTCCCTCCTCTGCTGCTCTGTGTGTGTTCTGTGAAAGCCATCGGGGAAAACTGTGCTGTCTACGTCATCACTGCGGGCCACAACATCAACATCTCACGTTGGCGAACGTTAAGAATGTGCGCGACAAAACAAGTGTTTTATTAGCCCAACGCAACATATAAATCAGACATTTTAAGCATGTAATCAAGTAGCGGCTACAGCTTCGTCTTTGATGGTGAGACTTATGTGAGAACGGTCAGATAAACTCCTACTTCAGTAGGTTTGTTTTTAAAGCCGCAGAGTAACGTGTTGCTATTTTATGTTAACATAGCTTAACGTCAGCTTACGTGTATCGCTTAGTGCTATTCGAACGAGTCCTTTAGTTAGAGACAGCTAACAAGATTTGTTACCGTCTTGGTGTTTGTGTAGAGAAAACACGTCACACCGATCAGTGAAGTCAAACTTCCTGTAAAACTCAGCCTATGACTAGATACTGAAGGCCTAACTGTGGCGCTCCTATGCTAATGTGCTAACTGTTTGAGCTAGCTAACGACCAGCCACCTGCCTCTGCGCGTTCGAAGTAAGCACCAGAAATGTTTGGTTCCTCAAGATCTGGCGGGGTTCGGGGAGGACAAGACCAGTTCAACTGGGATGACGTAAAAGTCGATAAACACAGAGAAAATTATCTCGGTAAGTCAACTCCACTATCAGCGCTAAGCAGAGACTTTCAGCTAGCTAGCCGACTGGTATCATTGCAAGACTTTACAAAATACGATTAAACCAAACTAATACATGTGGCTCCATGTGGCGCTTTTCCGTACCTTTAGTTGCAGAGTATCTCATTAGATAGTGTGTTGATGAGTCTAGTTGGTTTCCCTTTCGTTTTTCACTCTACAAACTGCAGGGCGCTAGCTTTCACTGCTCCCTCTGTGAGAAGACAGTCCGCTGTTTGGGTCCACGCTGCAAACAGCTACGCAGCTCCCACCACAGCTGTGACCTATAAAGAAACAGAATAACATTACACAACTGGTTCACTAGGGGACACAATCTTTTTAAGACAATGACAAGGGTACTAATGTGCAATAAAAATCATATTGACCCCTATACACATCCTTGCATTAGCAGATTTTTTTTAACGCCTCAAGATGTAAATTACCATGTTTTTGTTTTCATTCATTTGTACATGACATAAAAATACCTTCAAACAGATTTAATTTGTGCTGTTAGTAACACCAGCATTATTATTATTATTATGAAGGAACAATGCAGCAATCAATCAGCCTATAATAAACTGTGTTTTTGCTGTAAAATATGAAAATATGAAAGTTTTTTTTCTTTTCAGGAAACTCTTTGATGGCTCCAGTAGGACGATGGCAAAAGGGCAAAGATCTCACATGGTACGCAAAAGGCAGCAAAGGCAGCGCAGCTTTGTCCAAAGAGCAAGAGCTTGCTGCCGTCAGGTCTGCAGAGCACGACGCACTGATGGCTGCTCTGTACGTATCAAGTCTTAAAAGAAATACATGGTAAATGTAAATGTGTCCTGACGAATATAAATAATTTATCTTTCTATTCTGCAATTAGAGGGCACAAGAATATAAAGAGGCAACCAACTGGCCTGACCAAACAGGTATATTGCAGTTTGGCATTCACGTTAAAAAGCTTGGGAATAGGGCCAAAAAAGGGGTCTATGTTAATGTTGAATAATTTGTATTTTCCCAATTTTAAAACCAGGACCTTGTAGATGTTTACCGGAGGGAAGAGGCTGATGGTGAAGAGCGAAATGTAGATCGTGTGTCAGGCTTGGGAAGCTCCAGGTGACTTTTGTTCTTTCTGTCCTCTTAACAAGAAAACATTTTACTAAAATGTTTACTAAAACATGCTAAATGTTCCTTTTGACATTCGATAAAAGCTTCTTATCCTAATGCACTGTGATGAAGTGTGTTTATAAATGTATCTCTCTCTCTACAGTGCAGGGTCAAGGAAACTAGTACTGTCCCAAAAAGAAAAGGAGGCTGCTAAGATTGGATTGCCAGTTTTTACAGTAACTCCTTTTTTTTTTTTCTTCCTCACTGCTTTTAAAATGTCACTGAACGTACTGCAAACAGTTACACAATTTTAAAAGGCAGACATAGTAATGCTATTAATGGATCAGGGTCACTCAAACAGGCTTTTTGATTTGAGTAGTAGTAGTTGTGTTAGATTTGTTGTGGTTGCATTTTGAAAAGCAGTCAATCAAAAAAAGTGCTTTCTTTACAGCACCACAAGACTGAAGGTCGCCCAGAACCCTCAACAACAACATCCGAGACTGCTGGAAAAGAAGAGACGGAACACTGGTGAAAATGAACAAAATTATAAATTACTATACAAAACTCATAAAACTCTTGGTTGTACTTGACAAAATGTGACCCTCTGTCCAGCAGTCGACGTCTCCACTGTTGCGTCGGGCTTGCTCAAGGGGGAATTGTTGGGTTCTTTACGATTTTGTTGTTAATTGGCGCTATATAAATAAAGTTGAATCGAAAAGTTTACTTCAGTAATAATTATTTCAAATTATTGTTTAACTTTGTAGGCCCGAGAGCAAAAAGAAAAAGAAGGAAAAAAAGAGCAAAAAGGACAAAAAGAAAAAGGAAAAAAAGAAGAGGCACCGAAGAGACTCGTCCTCCTCAGAGTCGAATGACAAAAGAAAGAGGTTGGTTCATTAATACGTTTACAGTAGAACTTTATTGAGACTAGCTGTCATCTGTCGCAGTAGGCAGACACAATAGCTTATTCTTTTTATTTTTTTATTTGGATTTTTCTGTTTGCAAACCAGATCCTTCTGGTTTAGAAATTAAATTGTAATTACAAAAAAATACCTATTACATTAGGTCAGGATTCCATTTATGCTACATTTGTAGATTTGCTGTAAAACAAAAGCTTTTCTCTGTCATCACTAGAGGGCACTAAGGCACCGTCAAACAAACAGCAAGGGAAAGCATTTCTTTTTAAAATCAAGGGTGCGTGTGTCCGAAAATGAACATTACATACTGAATATTGTAATTCATGTGCTTCAGTAATTTGTGCAGTTAAGATATAATATTCATAATACGGGTGGTGCCATAATATACGTACAGAAATAGTATATAAGATTTTTGAATATAAAAAAAAATCTGAACACTTTACAAAGTTACATTCATTTCCTGCTGCCATTTGTTGTCTTTTGAGGATTTCCCTATAAAGCTCACCTGCCAACTTCGCCTCCTTCCTCCTCATCTAACATCCTTCAGAATGTCTCTTTGACCCAGTCATTGATTGTTTGTTTCCTTTTACTCTTTAGGCACAAAAAGGACCACCATCATCATAATCCATCATACCACAGTCAGAGTGGAGCCAGATCCCATGACAGCCATTCAAGAGGGGGAGCAAAGGCCGCGCGCCAACCCTCCTACCCCCATCATCGACAGCAGTGCCATGATACAGACTCCTCTGATGGGGGGTCTCCTGTCCCCCGTAACCCTGCCAGCCACAAGACGGCCCCTGCTGGTGCCACACAAAGCCACAGGCGGCGCCACGACACAGACTCGGACAACTAATGTTCTCCCCACCCCCTCTAATTCATAGACGCATAATGTGGGAGAACGCTCCACAGCCACTCTCCTGGCCCTGAAGACCTCATATACCCCGCAGAACCAAAGGAACTATGGACGGAGACAGGTCTATGTGTCTGAATAACGCGATGATGTGACTTCTTCACACAATAGTGATTTTTGTTTTGTTTGTTGCGTGTTGGAATAGATTTTGACAATAAGCCAGTTTTTGTAATTGTTATTAAAACACCAGATATCACATTTTCTGTGCTGTCATATGTTGCAGGGTGTTATTTTATTTTTCCATTAGATAAAATACGATTCAGTATGAAGTATTTCATAGCAACAAAAATATTTTTTTAATCCTATGTCTTGCCCTCATGGCTGTTATGAATACGTAGACCATAGAAACTTATACTAGTTATACTATTGAATGTAATGTGCTGCAAAAGCATTTATTATGTTCCATATGATTTTATTACATCTAAAATACAGTTTTGTTATTCTTTAAACGGCTTAAGGTGCCATTACTGGTATAAATGTGTGTACACAATATATAGCTAATACCTTTTCAGAGAAGTGAAGCTAAAATTTGTAGCTCTTGCAGTTAATAATTGGATCACAATAAAACTCCTGAGATGAACCATTATTAAAAATGCTTAAATATGTGATTTTTTTTTTTTCACTGTTTGGTATAGTATTTTTGTGGAATATTCTCCCAAGGTGCTCCCTCCATTCCACTGTGCCTGTTGTGCTACTCAGCAGCTCTGGTCCTTTTCTTTTCCTTAATCATGCCAGCGCTCCTTAATCCTTCACCGTTCTAGGTTGAGCTCCCTGACTGGTGTGATACCATTGGAATGCTCTCCACTGGTCATAATAGAGTGTAGTGTTTGCATTTCCCCTGAATTGGTCTGAAAGAGGGTATTCTGCTGGCTGGCACCTGGGGGTGCACTAAAAAAGAGCAAGGCATTCATAAAGACGAGTGCATAAAACCAGACTGGTCCTTTTATATGACCGAGTACCGTTAGACTGCCACACACAAACCAAGCTGATGGAGCAGCAGGAGAGAAGACCAGACAAAGCCACCCTATGAGAGACCCAAGACTCGGACTCCCTCCCCTTCCACCACAACCATACTCTCCTGCCATGTTTTATAGGCTTGGCTGCATTAACCATAGCAGCTTAATCAACCTTCAAGAATGCTGTCCTAGATTGGGACCCCTGTAAAATTTAGAACAGGTTGTGAAGTCCACATTACTGCTTTAACCCAAACATTGGCTGGCTTCACATCTTGAGGCATCACAATTCTCCTGGGTCAAAGGGTCACACCAACAACTCACATTCACGCCAAATTACAAAAAAAAAAAAAATCAGCGTCAACATTAATCATCACTTTAATCCCAGTGCTTATTTTCTCACAAAAGCTTTACATAAAAAAACAAAAGCCAGGAGATTAACATAG
The DNA here is from genome assembly GCF_033026475.1 of Channa argus. NCBI lineage: Eukaryota > Metazoa > Chordata > Actinopteri > Anabantiformes > Channidae > Channa > Channa argus. The sequence continues at coordinate 1,880,655 of NC_090210.1, read as the reverse complement.
TTTTTAAACATGTAGTTAATTATAAATCAAGTTAAATGCATGTATGAGAAACCTCCAGAGCACCCACACCTTTTAGAAAATAAAATAAAGAGGCAACATGTGTCTTGGAAAAGAAGGTATTGTGAACAACTCTACTCAAAAGGACAATGTGCTGCAAAGGAAGAAATAATGTCAGGATGATAAAAAATGGTGCTAAAACTGATTTTTGTCTTGCTATCGGGACACTATTTCCCAAATTGTTATGAATACCAGAGCCTTTAGTTAGGAAGGCGAGGACACTGCAGTATGCGACTCCTTTAGTCACAAATGCGACTGTGCTACAGGGGGTAGAGTCGTCGTCTACCAATCCCATAGTTGTTGGTTCGATTCCCAGTGCTTAAGCAAGACACTGAACCCCAACTTAGTTGCTCCTGGTGAGTGTTGGCCAGATGTATAGCAGCTCCCCCATCGATGTGAGCGTGTGTGTGATTGTGAGTGTGAATGACAAGCACTGTAAAGCGCCTTAAGTACCGATAGGTAGAAAAGTGCTTTAAAAGCACAGGCCATTTACAATTACCTCACACAGTTACAGTACAATGTTGATATAAGTACTAAGTGGGGAAATAGTTCTTGTGCAGCTTATGATGTAAACACCCAGTAAATATGCATGCCCTTAAAACCACAAGCAGGTTTGTTGACTATTGTATTGCAAGGACGCATATGATCAACCTGAGACTCAGAAATACTAAAAAACTCCAACACTGACTAAACAGACTTCCTTTCAAACCACCAACAGGCAGATAGGTGTGAGGTCACTACAGCATTTCTCTATTCAAGCCAACACACGGTATAACAAAGCTGGTAAGTGTTCACAGACAATAGTCAGTGCCAGTGTTCACTGACTTTTTTAAGTAACCAATGTAGCTGTAAGTAGTGCATAAGTGTATAATTCAGTTTTTCTAAAAATAAAAAGTCCCTCATGGATCACTTCCTACAGTACAAGCGACCAGATAATTACAAGTTATTAGGCTGCATTGAGGACCTGGGGACAACATGCTGGTAAATTCTTATTGGTTGCCTCCTTTTCTTATTCAAGACACACATGGCTGCCCAACAACCAGGAAAAGAAAAATAACCACAGTAGGATTTTCAAGAGTACAATAGGATTCCCTGTTACCAAATATATTTACAGTTACATTAAATTTAAACACAACGGTTTTTTTTTTTGTGAATGGATCACACCCACAACTTGCTTATATGTTTGTGGTAAAAACAGTTGAGGTGAGGGCAGCTTTCAGTATGTTTTTGTTTTGGACAGGTAATACTTAAGAGCAGAGAGCAAGGTCAGAGATCGAGTGAAGTAGATTGGTTTTAAATAGTTGTAGTTAATGGTTCTTCAGCTGATTAGACAACCAATCCAGTCCTTCATAGAGACCATCTCCAGTGGTTGCACAGGTTGCCTGGATGTACCAGTGTCTGTTGCGTAGGGAGTGAAGATTCATTTTGTCTGTGAGTTCTGCTGCGTTCATAGCATTTGGAAGGTCCTACAAAGCAAACGGTGGGAAAACATTACAAGTCCAGCCAGGGAAAAACTACACAACTAACAAAAACTCAAACTGGGTCTAATTAGACCACTGGTTTTATGAATGACTTTCATAAGCATGACTTACTTGTTTGTTAGCAAATACTAATAGCACGGCGTCACGGAGTTCGTCCTCTGCTAACATTCTCAGGAGCTCTTCTCGAGCCTCTGTACATCTCTCTCTGTCATTGCTGTCCACAACAAAGATGAGACCTAGAAGAAGAGGAAATGCAAAACAAATGATGTGTATCCTTTCAATTAAGTGAATAATTAAAATACATATGTTATAAAGTGACAGACATTAAGTAAAGTGCACCTACCCTGTGTGTTTTGGAAATAGTGACGCCACAGTGGTCGAATCTTGTCTTGACCACCAACATCCCATACTGTAAAGCTGATGTTCTTGTACTCTACTGTCTCTACGTTGAAACCTAGGCAAAAGAAAAGAATATTGACATCAGAAGAAACTTAAAGTTTTCATTTAAGGTCAATAATATCTGACATACCAATTGTAGGAATGGTGGTCACAATCTCTCCAAGTTTCAGCTTGTACAATATAGTTGTCTTTCCAGCAGCATCAAGACCCACCATGAGGATCCTCATCTCTTTCTTCCCAAACATTTTAAAGAGGCCTGCAAACATATTCCCCATGGTGGCTGGTGATGGGAACCTACTATGGCGAAAACAAAAGACAAAAAAAAATGACCTGCAAAGAAACAGATCAATTGTTAGAAATCTTGGAGATCATCATGGTGGTTTCATTACACAGCTACATTAAGAAAAACAAACACCTGTTTACTCCTGTGTTATGTCTCACTCGCTTTCTAGGTGAACTATGCAACAGTTCCTCTGTCTTACCTATCTTCATGGTCAGTGTGAGAGGTGTCCATCATGCTCAAATATCTGCATGTCTGTCCCTCCAGACAGTAAATAGAGCACCATAGATTATGTAAAGGATTCGCAATACAATATCAATAGAAAATCCACAATTTCTAGAACACAAGGCAAAATACTTGTATACGTTAACATACTTGGCCAATTAAGTTGATTTTGATTCTGATTAACATTAACCCTAGCACAGCTATACTTCTGTGGTATTTTTATATGAAATAATGTACTTAAGATAAGGTTCAGGCAGTTTTTTCAGGCGAGAGAGGTTTAAAGACTGTCTGTGTCTTTGTCAGCGTACACAAGTTCTGTTTTACCCAGAAAAAGCATTGATCAGCGCTAAACCAGCAAAACATGAATCTACTCCATGGATATTTTTTATACTTTGTTTACAACACAGATAATTTGCCACTTTCACACAGTACAAAGTTGACTGGTAGCTACAGCTCAAGTCTGGAAATGTTGCTTAAATGACACAACAGTCCTTCAGAAAGCCAATTTATGTTGCATTAAAACGACAAAAGAGAGTAAACTCTTAATCTGTAGCTCAGACCAAGTTATTATTGCTTTATGAAGTTATGGTGAAGTTTATAAACAAGGGAAGGATAGAATCAAACAGACAATAAAATGTCCCGGTCTGTGGATCATGTGAAATCATCTCAGTCAATGTTTGGCAAACACTAATGACAGTCGTATTATTTTTTTCATTTGCCCAACTGGGCAACTGCATGATGCATTCCACTTGCTGAATTATAGTTTACTAGCCCCAGGCACGCGTTAAAGTGAAGCTCTGCCTTCAAAGGATGGACTTTTACCTCCCCCAGCTGTTTGTTATTTTGTCTAGTTGAAGTTAAAATGGTTCTGACACTAAACAAACACTTGAAAAACCTACTATTAGCCTGTTAATGTACAATTTAGTATTTTACAAAAGGCTTTATGTTCATTTTGCAAATGTTGCCAACCTTTTCTGAAGGTGTGCCTCTGTCTGGCTACATCCATAAAAAAGATCTAGATCTGCTCATGCTTACATTTACTAAACATTTCGCCCTTTCAGACACCAAACATCCGTAGGCCTTTACAATTTTTTGATTTGATAGTAATTGAGGAGTGAGTAACGTTAATTATAACATGTGAAAGTTAACGCTAGATCATAAATGAGACTAACAATGACTAGCTGTTATCGTAAGTTACCAATATCAGCTATGTTGATCTTTGCAAGACAGACCTAAATTAGACAAAAAGAACCAAAAAGTGAGCATCTGAAACCCGAAAGCGGATGACTGGAGTATTTTTTGCACGGTTCAATACTAAAGCTGTCCAACTAATATTTCGTAAGCAAACAACAAAATTAGCATTGGCTTGCTAACATAGCTAGGTCAGATTTTTTTTCCACCTTTTTTAGCGACGATTGCGTGCTTTACGTTTACATAGTAAATCTATTAACGACATGTGCCAACGTGTCCTAAAATAAACGGAACGCAAAGAAACGTCTGGCAGATTGAGTCATTCAGATTCACACAACTTTAACTTGGCTAATCGGTAAAGTTAGCTCCAAGCACCAGGGACATTGTTTTCTCTTAGTGTCCTGACTGTCGTAACCGCGGTTTACAAAAAACAAGTTCTCTTGCAATCGTGTGGTTATTGTAAGACTAATATAAATGGAAAACAGCACTAAACTAACTTAATTAAAGTCTGTCCTTTGGACTTACACAGTCTGTGTTTGCTTTCCTTCTCAAGGCGTTTTCTTCCTCAGGAAAATTGAGAAAATTTGACACGTCAGAGTTTCCGTTCAAGTAGAACTTCCGGGATCATCAAGCCGGAACACGTCGCCGCCTGTGGCCGAGATGAGAATTGCAGACGCAGCCATCGTCTCAATTGTAAAATATCAGTTTATTGGTTCTAACCATCCTATTTATCATTGGTAAAACGTGTTTAAAACGGCCACAGTTATTTCTACACACATGATGGTGTTTTTGCTGATTATTACTATATTAACAAATGTAGCCCATATGATCAGTATCTGCATAAAACAGTCTATTAAGTCTATTTGTGGCTTACAACAATGGACAACCATCTGTACAAGCCCATGTTGAACATTTGGCCTTTTATCTCTTTGTGAAACTACTAGTAAAGTGCCTTTTTCTGATGGTGCTTTCGCAGATTGAAAGTCTTTACTTTATTATTGAGGAAATTCTGTTGCCAATTAGACACACAGACGAACAATGGCTGCAAATGGATTTACGTGAACAAGCCTCTGAGAGTAGATCACATCCATCTCATTTTACCTAAACATTTGTTTAAATCAGTGAAAAGGATTCAACTCAAGAAGGCCTGACCATTTTCAGTGCCATAAATTTGCTTGAAACTGTAAAAATATTTATGTGCGTGAATTCATAGATTATTTTCCATCTCGCATCAAAATACTAAAAATGCCAACTTACCTTTACCCTTACTTGTTTTTGTTTTTGTGACTTATATGATGTCTTCCAATTGTGTAGAAAAGTAGAAATATGATTTATATGTATTGTATTATTAATATATTTATTAGCATTAATATAGCACCAATTCACAACAAAGTCATCTCAAGGCACTTTACAGAATAAAGTCAAGACTATAAAGATGTATAGAGAAAACCCACATTTAATGTTGCAGCTGGTTAAGGTGGAGCTTTTTATAATGACTTTATATACTGCTGAGTAAACTTCCCTTCAAGGATCAAAAAGTCTTATCTTAATCTCTAGTAATACCTACAGTAATGATTGATTATATTTTGTATTATTAATTTAAACCTGTAAAGTAACTCGTAAATACAGCTGTGAGATAAATGCAATGGAATGAAATCTACAATTTGTACAGTGGTATTATAATTTCAAAGGATCATAAAGTGGAAATCCAGTAAAGCACAAATACCTCAGAATTATATTGAGACAGTTGAATAAATGTACGTGTTTACTTTCCAACGCTGAAAATGAGCTTGAAGGTTCATTCTTGACCATGCATACAGAGGTTAACATATAAAGCAGTATTTCATATTTATATAACCTAATTAAAATAATGTTATAATTATTCACTTTGTGTTTTCTGACTGACCTTACAAGGAATTAATGGGAGAAGTGACAAATATACAAATGAGCTCTTGTCTCTTCTTATAATATGTTGTAATAGTTTATAATAAACCACTGATTAATTTTCTTTGATCCAAATTATGATATACATCATTACATCAATAAAGTGTAATACATCTTGTTAAAACTTATTTTGATCACGAGTCCAAAAAGCTATCCCATCTTCTTCTACATTTGCAGACTGTAACTTTACATCTCTCTGCATATGTTTTCCTCCTCTTTTGGACCAACAATTCCCATTAGGAAAACATCTAACCATGTTATTGTTGGGCCAGTTGAATTTTAACCAGGGTCAACTATGCCTGCTACCCCCAGCAGAGGGGGCAGCAGGAGGGAAGAAGGGTCCATAGTTGGTGATGGGCCACACAGTGAAGGCTTATAATACCGTCTCACTCCACAGCCATAATTTGTGGTTCTGCCCTGCCAAATGCCTGAGAGATCACTTCCAGCATATTTTCACAGCAATTGCTTTTTGGAAGTGTTTACTGAGCAGCAACTGATTAGGTTGTTGTGGATTCACATGTTTAACTCAGATTCAGCAGAATTACTAGTTAGAATTATATTTTAGTTTTCCTATCAATTTTAAATATATGAAGCAATGCAAATTTGAAAGCAGTGCTGGCGTTGCTGTGTTTTTATATTTACTGTAAGAAAGACCTTAGCATCTATAAAAGACACAATGAATTTCAAATGCAAACATCCAGCTTGTTCTCTATTTTTCAACAACAACGTTGTTCAGATACATTCAGAATCAAATGTTAAAACATTTTGCCAAAATGTAAACTGCAAAATACATTAGTTTTAGAAAACATTTTAATACATGACAAGCCCAGAAATAAAGGAACATTGTTGAGGTTTTCAGAAAGGGTCAGGTGTAAAGTGAAAACACAGAACACGACATGTGCTAACATTTTCAAAATCAATTCAGAATAGTATTTATACAAATCTGTAATAGTAACTATGAAGACAAAACTGCTTCTCTTTGTTCTACAAAAAATACATTTTTGGAAAACACAGAATACATAGTGTAGGTTGTAATAGGGTGTGTTCAAAACATCTAATCCTGTATTGCTCTTGCCTTTAAAGAATGAAGACCAGCATGATTGGTAGAGTTCTGTAAAAGGTCTCTTCAGTAATAACACATATAGAAAGTTATTTTTGTAAAATAACAGTGTTTTATTCTTATTATTTTTTCTAAAATAATGATTATCTAATGTCACGGCACGATGATTCTAGTTATAATTTTTAACCACGAGGTCATGAGAGCAAAATGTTATTCACCAGTCAGTACTTGTGAGTAAATTTCCTTTTGGTTTTGAGCAGTACCACTTGGACCAAAGTGAACCCACATACAGTAAATTTTAGCAGTAGAACAATGACTTGTGCACTGTTTTGTGATTCCTCATAGCCAAGTACTGCAACACAAACCACAAAATACTTTTTTTCAAAATACAGTCGGACAAGAGTTTAGTAATATGTTATAGTGCTCCCCAATACAACTGGGAAAAAACTAAAAAGTCAAACCCTGATTCACCTCTGCACACAGTCAGAGCACATGCACAGGTGTTGAGGTATGACAACAAAGATCAGGACAAATACATGTAACAAAGCCTTTGATTAAACCATAAATTAGACTTTATGACTGCTGTATCTTCTGTAGCCAAATGACATTGGCGTTGGCAGTGATTCTGTTGACAAGATGAAAAATCTCTCCCATCATAAGAGACCTCTCTATGTCATTTGAATTTTATCTAAAACCTAGTAAAATAGACTTTAGCGGTTAGACATTATCGTCATGTACATTCACAACGTACCATGTATTGCACTTGGGGGTACAGTAAATGTCCTTCAAGTTAGTCATAATCCATCTTTCATCTTTCCATGTGCCATAGTCAAACACAGCGGTAATATCCGTTTGATAAGCTTCCTCCTTCGTCCCTTTCGGCTTCATATCGCACTAGATACTGAAAGTTGTGATGTTTGGACAGAGGACTGAAAAAAGGACAGTAGGGGGTTTATATATCGCACATGGACCCCCTCATAGCACACACACACACAACACACACATTCTGATAGCCCCGCTTGTGCACAAACGTCTCCAACATTTCCGCAAACAGGCACGACGCACATTGACACGTGTGAATTCTCTATTTTCTTTTTAGTTTTATAAGTGTATTATTCATGTAAACAGTGTCCCGAAAGCACCTGTCCTTGCCTGAGGGTCATGGACCCAGAGGAGACAGCTTCTGGGCCCCTGGTGTTTCTCAAAGAACTAATCTGTCTCTGCAAGACTGAAATCTATGCTTTTGTGTTAATTTCTGGGCAATTTATTCAGCCTACATCATCCTTAGCGAGGCTTTATACAAGTTGCTGAGTCAGTCATGCCTAAATCAAAGTAAGTTTATGGCTGATGAGGCAGAGAGTGATGCTTGTCTGCAGTTTGTGAATGGAGGAGGGCTGCCAAGGAGCCAAACAGGCTTTGCAGTAGGAAGTGGGTAAGAAACTCCATAGGGGCCTTGCTCCCCTCTGAGAAAAGGCCTAGCACGGATAAAAACTGTCAGTGAGGGGCTTGGGAACTCTGATCTGATGTGTGTGTGTGTGTGTGTGTGTGTGTGCGTGTGTGTTTGTTTGTATGTAGGTGTGAGAGAGAGGCAAAGAGACAGCGTGTGTGTGTTCATAATAGTGTGTGTATGCATTAGAGTGAAGCGTTATCTGTACTTTCATGAATCTTCACAACAAACATATTTTAGATTTGGGGATTATACACATGTGATGTAGTTTTCAATAATCATAATAATCATGATACTAGATGCACTTTATGAAATGGCCCTTGGGCAACCTATAGACTGCTGTGTGAGTTGTACAAAGGAGCTGGTCTGGGCTCAGCAGTGCTGGAACTCAGATGGACAGCCATGGGATGCCTCCCTCTGCGTCCCATGTACTGGATTATAGTTTGGGCAGAATCCCAAAGGAGGTGTGAGGCAGGAAACAAACCGAACATTATTACAACGACCCATATCGTTGCCATGAGAGGATCCATGCTGGCTTTATCCATTGGCAACGAGTGCCACTGGGCACCCTACCCCACGCCTCTCACAGTAGGGGGCGCTACAGAGAGAGACAGGCTGGGGCAAAAGGATAAATGTGCACCAGTGTCGCCTGCCAATCACCTTTGTGTGCTGAGTGTCGGTGGCATGAAAAGGTCGTTAAGGGGATTTACATAACATTTTGCGCTCCGCCTGAGTACATACGGAAATGTTCGATTCCACATTGAGTGATTATGGCATGAAGATTGTGAGCATGTATTTTGACAACGCAGGTTTTGAGAACAAAGGTGGTTAGTTGACCTGGTTTGATAGCAATGAAGAGTTAAAAAAAATAAAAAATCACTTGTGCATACCAATTTCTTTCATCTTTGGTGACCCCCCCATGGTCTTGTATTTTCAAGATCCGCAATTTGGAGTATTGTGCTACCATAAATATGATTGAATTCAATAAACTGCTCTTCGTTTATTCCTCCAATCACAACTGGTTTTGTAGCCATTTTCACTCGGAGATGTCCTGTAAAATCCGTGACAGATGGTTGAAAAAAGCTCCTCGAGGACGCATTTCCTCAGAAAGGACATGGGGCCCTCCGGCCTGGGAGGGGGAGTGTATTAAGAATGGAAATTGCTGGCTAGCAGGATGTGGGTATACTGGCAAGGTGTACGGGTACACATGGAACACAATGTCCATGCCAGGGAATTGGATTTCCTGGTAAAGGATGACTTGGTTATCCGTGAGGTTACCATGGTCCATTTTGTCAAATTCTCAGCACCCTTCAAATGACCCACATTTAACAGGACATTTCGTCACAGTTTAACTAGTGTGATATATCCGGCGGGGTCTGTTGCCTTTCTCTTTGATATTTGCTTCAAGCAGCTACACAGGCTATGATGAGCCATTGCAAGATGAAACAATAATGAGGATAAAGATATTTCTTTGAAAGACTTTTTTGTTTCTCTCAGTGGGCTGGTTTGAAGTTGATTCATGTTTGATATGTATACAGGTTTTAAGGTTTGTCCCACCCCTGTTCCCTGTTTTAAATCCAGCTATATCCCATATGAGGAGGCATCAAAGATTAAAGTGTGAACCTGTTGCACCTTGGGGTAGATAATTAGTTGGAATGCGCAGCGTGTCGAAGCAGGGCCTTAAGGACACCAACCTAAACCTATGGCATCAAAACCAGCTAGATGTCCAGATTTGGCATTAGGGATTTTTTCACTTGAAATGCTGATGCCAAATTATTTGTAACGCGGTCTCCTGTTATTTCCCTAACACTCAGGCATCTGGGACTTTGACAGGTTGATTGCAAGTGGGCCGCTGGAGAGGCCTTACAGTGACTGGCCTTACATCCTCCCAAGGTGGTCCAGGTCAGGTGCCTTTGGTTCCACTGACAACTGATGACTCGTAGTTATGTAAGCCTCTTAAAGATGATCTTTAAGCATTATTTAATGCATTAAATGTTACACGACACCTCAGGACAACGAAACATTATTGGTCCTCATGAGAACTGATCATTTCTGCTTCATACTGTGTTTTGCGGTTTACTGCAAAATGTTAATATACATATTTCATGTGCATGCGGTGATATCAGTCTACTATTTCCTTGGTCATTGTTTTGATTATAAGGTGGTCTCTCTCTCTCTCTCCCTCTTTCTCTGTGTTTGTGTATGTGTCTGTCCGTGTTTTTGTCTTGCTTGACGGCGCACCTGTCTGCCTTGAGGCAGGAAAGGCTACAGCCTCTCATTTCTGGCTGGCACTCGTGTGGTAATGCATTAGAGGGCTTGTCATTGTAGTTTATTGAAGGCCTCTGACAAGCTATTTGACAGCCCTGAGGTGTCAACCTGCTCAGACTGAAAGGGTGATGGACACATAAGGACACTGGCAAATTAGGTTTCTAGCTGAGTCAATTGCAGGCTGTAGCCCAAGTAGCCCTGCAGCACTTTGCTACGAAATACAGGCTAAATGTCATTATCTTTTTTTTTTTTTAATCCCGTGAGTCCAGGTTTGCCACAGCAGATCACTTCCCGCATGTTAATTTAGCGCAGTTCTTACACCGGATGCCTTTGATGACTCAACCTTCCCCAATTTCTACCGGGCTTGGGACTTGCAAGGCTGGGGATGGGGATGGGCTTTTGAGGGTTCAGCGTCTAGCCCAAGGACAAACCTCGCAAACCTCCGACCCTATGATCGGTGGGTGCCCACTCTACCAACTGAGCCACTGCCATCCCAGTGTTACTATCTTTAATGTCTGAAAACAAATTCTTATGATCGTTAGATGTTAATGTTTAATATTTCTTTTTAATGCAGAAAGAACTTGTGCATAGCTTTGATACATGTGACGTCCAGAGCAAATCTGAACTCATACATGAGGGGGAACATTATGTGCCAACAGTTTTAAATGTTGTACATGATAAATGAACAAATGTGAAGACCTATGGGCTTGTTAGAGCTATGCAATGACAAACTATTCAGCTGAAACAGAGAGGATAAAAATAATGGAACAATGAATTCTAAAGTCTCAAATCCTTGTTAAGACCCTCCATCTTTCAAACTAAACTGGATCACACCGAGAATCTCCTATCCCTTTATCCTGTTTAGATCCCCTAATCCCTCTGCCATTTTCCATTCTTTCTCCCTTTCTCATTTCAAATGGCAACTGTTTGGTTGTCCGGCAGTGGAACGTTGAGAATTTGTCCTCTCTCTGAAAAGAAAGTAACTATATTGAAGAAAGGAAGAACAGCTTGACAGAGCCAAGAATGCTACGGATCTCTTTAAGTCCCATAATGAGATGTTTTCTCTGCTCGGAGCTTGTATTGACATGGAGACTAATGATTTCCACAAAGTAATAGATTGAGAGAGTAATGCGCAGGGGTGGGAAAGACAACACAAAGTGATTTAAGTTGTGGAGTAGCCAAGATGCTCAGTGCTTCTCTTTGTATGGGATGTGAAGAGCTTTAATGATATCACTTCTCTGTAAACATTCACAGAAGCATTATAGTGTTTGCATGTATCTCCAGAACCAACGTGGAACATAACTTCAAAAAATCTATTTTTCAGTAGAAACATTAATTAATTTAATTATATTATAGTAAATTATATTTATTAAGACCTGCTAAGAGTTTTTAGAAAATCACAAGAACTGTCTGAAACTTTCCTGCGGCTGAGACCTTCCAATTAGGGGCTAATGTTATCTATATTAACCCTTCGCCCCCTCCCTGACTTAGCTTTATTGAGGGAAGGGCAAGGGGGTTGGGGTTGCCTCAATAAAAACAGCACTAAAAAGCAATTACAGTGCTGTGAAGAATGGAACTTGTCAGTAATTTGCTGTCTAAAACCGAGGAGATTGCAGGTCTGGGGCCGATTGGAATTCTGAGCCTGCAGTGCAGTGTGGGAAAAGCAGTGGGAAGGCAAGCACCACCCTTTGTGAGGTAATTACTGGAACTAGCAGAGGCCAGCGCCTGTCCCTGCTAATGATAACCCCACTTCTCTCCCCAGCTAGTCACCTTGTAATTGATATACCCAATCTCACTGACTAAGGACATAATAAATCCGACGAATTTGGCTGTGAATCCTTTATCCTTATCTTAGTACCCAGCACGACCGAACTGATGTTTGCCACAACCATCAATTGTGCATTTTCAAGAAACCTAACATAGAGAATAAAAACATCTTGAAAACGTTTATGAGTACAAAAAATGCACGGAAGCCAAATAGGCTAGTTTCAAAAGTTTTATTTTTTGCTGTGCTTAGCCTGCTTGACTCTCTTTTCTCAAACCGAGAGACACAAACACAGAACCACAAGTTAAGCAGTTTACATGTTAGGAGCAAAACAAGTTTGTTTTACTGTGATTATTGTGTATTACTGAAATGCATATAACTATTTGTGGAACTAGAAATTACAATTTGAAGGTCATATTCATATGTTAAATGATTGATTAAAAAAAAAAAACAACAACTCATAATCTATAAACTGAACACAGCAGACAGTTGAAAAAGGTTTCACTCCTCTGTGTTTTTTTCTTTCTGATGCTTGTTGTTAAATGCCAATATAAATCATGGCCGCGTACAGTCATAATTTTATATGAAACTTCATTTGCCTAAAAATCGGATCTGGATGACTCCATGTCAACCTCCATGCTTGCCGCCTCCCTGCGGCCACATACATGTGTTCATGTATGCAGAAGCAAAAGCGATCGTGTATCAAACTGGAGAGTCACAGGAGTCAGTGTGGCACACATGCATGTGCAAACATACAGCTGTGGCCAGTGTAGTGCATTAGTGCATCTCCCACATCACCCCCCTCCTCACTTGTGTTATCTCCCCAATTTGACTAAGTTTATCTTGTAAGTAGAGAGGTGGCAAAAATTCCTTTGTTGGCGTCAACAATACAGAAGACACTTCAAAAGGGAATAAAGCTGCTTTACAGGTGTCACGTCTCTGGTGATAATGGCTGTCCTCTTTAGAAATCTAGCAGATAACTCATTATCCTCATTCAAGGCAGGTGACATACTTCGCACATTCTTGCCGGCTGTAAAAAGAGAAAATATACCTCCATGATTGGTGCAGATGTTTCAATGTCCAATGCCAATGTTTTCCATGCAACAACAATAATTTGTCTTTTTCCAAGTTTCCCAGTTAGATCCTTTGATGTGCTACATGTGTTATAGCGATTCATTGAATGTGAGCGAGTGATCTAATTTCAGACAGAAGGAAACAGACATCAAAAAACGGCTTCAAAGTCAGTTACATAATGAGATGCCTACACACTCCCCTCTGTAGTTCAGTTTTGGCCCGTCACCTTTGGTGCGTGTGACCTATGAACAAGAAAAGCATTGAGAAATCACATTCTTAAACACCTCCAACACATTTCGTGGAGAAGCGTTGAGCATTAGCAAAGCCCTTGTAACATTTTGCACCCAGATTATATGTCAGATTGATCATGTCTGATATCAATATTCATCTCCACTTGCAGGTTAGTAATTTTCACGCTTAATCCGACATCATAAGGCTTCAGGAAGATTGAAACTTGCTGGGTGTAAGTCACGTGTGACTTCTGTGGGAGGATTTGCTCCGCGTCACTTGAGTGTGGGCCTTTGCACCACTCCACTGTACACATGCCCTTCCTACCAGTCCCACAACTACATGGCTGCATTGAAATGCATGCAGATGTCTCTTGTGAATGTCAGGGTGAATCTCGGGAAAATAAAATTAAAAGAGGACACTGATTGTAATGAGGTCCATTGTCTCCCATTTATATGGTTATTGGGTGGGGCCCCTTGCAGTCCCGCCGTGTTAAAGTTCTCACAGTTAGGACTGCATTTCTGTCACTGGGGCTGCCGCAACCTCCTCTGGCAACTATCTGCTAACAATGTTCATCTCACTTTGGTGACAAAGCTACTAGATGGGTCTGGGTGAAGGTAAGGGCCCATTTCCTACAACCACACGATAGCATTGCGGCAGGGCTGGAGTTTCTGTCCATCCTGTGATCTGTTGGAATGAGTGCTGACAGCCTGCTAGTTTCTGAACTAAACCTAAGCAGGGTCGGCTACCAGGATGTCACACCCTGAGCAGTCCTTTTTTAGTTTTTACTCATCTTGATGCAGGGTTTAGGAGCCATAACGTGTCCATGAATGTCTGGGAAAATGAGTACACTCTACTAATGAGTTTTAGTTGCAGGACAAACAGTAAAAGGTGGCTTAAAATATTATTTGATGGAGGGGTGAGTGAATAATGAATCCACATGAATGAGAACAGAAGGGTATCACTTTTTGTGGTGCTTTCACTCTGGAGGGGGTGTGTATCAATCTTTCGGTGTGATAATGGGGTTAGATAGCAGTGAGACCTGGCCTCTGGTGGTGACATTGTTGCAGGGCTCAAAGACTATCAGGGGTCCAGTGGCTGAGCCGGAGCACTGGTGGGCTCTATTCACATCCAACCCCTAATCTATCTTGAGATCAGGTCTTTCTCTTCAACAAAGCTCCATCTATTTCCAAACCCTCATTGCTGAGATTTTTTCTGTTATTATTGTTTCCCCAAAAAGCACAGTTGGCTCCCGCAGTCACCCAGAGGAATCAAATTATGAGTCCGGCCTTATTTTTTCTTCTTTCTTCCTATGAAAAATCTGTTGCTCATGTTTGGCCATTATGGCCTAAATGTATTAGCGTTCCTGATGGACTGCTTGTCTATAGTCAAAGTATGTGACTGATAAAAGGGATTTAATGTGAGCGAAAGTAAGAAATCAGTGAAAGGCAACGTTTTATCTGTGGTTGGTTTGCAGAAGGGTCTTTCTAATGAGGTACCATCTGCAGACAGGCAGCCTTTTAGCTAATTCAGCGCTTGTTAGGTGTTTTACACTATAACCATCTTCTGTGCTGACTACAAATTCACTTGAGTGATTGTCACTGAAAATATATCAGAGGTAGTTGTAAAGAGGCCCCAGTGTCTTTGTTTTCAAACTGTAGTATTGTGATGGATGTAAATTTATTTATTAACAAAATTCAACTTTCCTTCTAGATGGGTGTGAAAGAAAGGTGTGTATGTACTAATACAAAGTTGCTGCTGTGATACTGTGATATGAAGTGATATCATTAGATCAGTTAGTTATTGATTACCACTATCATTTGGTATCAATTGGTATTATTTTAACATTACGAAAAATGATTTTGTCACTGCTAGTCATTCATACTAAATTTCTAAAAAAGTAGACAAGTGGGACTGTTTTTTTCCTCTAACCATCAGTAGAAATTAAACATTATTTATCATGTTTAGTTATTTAGTAGCAATTCAAAAGTGGTCTTAATTTAAGATTCCTTATTTAAAGATTTAGTTTTCATTGCCCAAGTCATCTGGTGGCTAAACATAGAATAACTTTATTCACTCTTTGTTTTACTCATCTTCATGTGCTACATCTTCTTCTCTCGGAGCTGATGTTTCACAAAAGGCAAGGAAATCATTTATATCCATCTAAAATTCAGACAGCAGACCAGAAAAACAGCCAGGTTGTTTATGTTGTTTTATTTTGGTGTTAAAGAGTTAACTTTTGAAATCTACTACACGCAGTAGGACAAACGAAATCTGTGTGCAGTCAGTGAAAAAGCAGAGATGAGGTAAAAAGGCTACAGTGTTACAGGTCACACAACACTGTTTCAAAAAAAATGTTTTTCTGCAAATATATATTTTTTACTTACTAATATATACATAGCATGAAATAAATAATCATAAAAAACATCAAATTTTTTAGAAATCCACGAGACAAGCAGAAAAAAAGTAGTTTGTACAAAACTTTGGATTGAAAACTTAAAAAAAAAAAAAAAAGAGAACTTAAGACAATTGTCCAAACAAGCAATCAAACACACATAAAGTGTACAGCAAAAAAATGCAAGATAACGTTGATGTTGTACATAGTTGCTGTGTAGTTTAATAAAACAATTTAAATGTAAAACTAGTTATGGCTGCTTATTAATATTTTCAGTCATGATGTAAAGTAATGGCGAATGGGCAGTTTAGGATAAAATCTGACAACTAAACATGCCTGAGACAAAGCATCATACTGTCTGTAAACAAAAGCTGAGGCTCTCAGGGAAATGATACACACAATTTCGGATCAAATTTATGTTACCTTTTCTATGATGTTTCAGAAGACTTCATGTCAGAAGATCTTTCATTTCTGAAATAAATACAATGTTGTATTTCTTCTCAAGTTAAGGGAAAGTAACGAGAATCGATATTGCCGTGATACTTGGCATGAATACATAATCCATGGATGACTAAAAAAAACAAACTCTAAAGCCCCTTTCAGACATTCAGCACTGGAATTCAGACATTTTCCAGACTTTTTCTAAGGGTGGGTGTATGCGTGAACGCAAACAACCAAGTCTGTTGGCCCTGATTATCTCCACCCGAACTCATTTGTGAATAGAGGAGTCAATACTCCTCAGGATTCACCACGAGTCAGTGGGCGTGTTGATGACGTCCATTTCCTGCGACTGTTGCAAAACCAGGCAAAATACAAACAGCCCAAGGTGAAGAACTCAATCATTCATATGAATGCTGCAACAATTTTGAACCGGAAGGAACGAAATTCGCCGGGAATTTGTCAAACAAGCAGAAGGAACAAGCGCACGAGATTCTGTGGTGTACGACCAGATTACAAAGAAGACACGGTCACTTCTGCAGCTTTGTTTTTGCGTCATGTTTTGAGCATTTCTTTACAATTGAGAACGCATCTTACAAGGACGACCTCCCGATGTTGGCTCCATGTCTGAAAGGGAAACTCCTGACAAAGCCAGGACCTGATGCTCCTGACATTCTCCAGAGTTCATGTCTGAAACAGGCTTAAGTTGGCCTATTTGGATAAATGGGAATTAGTGTACGAAAGGATTAGTCAAAACTTCACATTTTATATTATATTTCTTTCACAGAAAGAATCAATACATGCAAGAATAATAAAGTACATACAACACAAACAGAACACACTCTATGTAAAAACCAAAACTCACATGCACACACACAACCGCATACACAGACCCACAGATAATGGTTATTTAGCAGCATTTAAATAAGGGAAATATTGATAGTTTCAGTGATGCTGCTTGTTCTTTAGTTTGGGGAGCAGTAAGCCACAAGTGAGAATCATCACAGGAACAGGTTTTGGTCATTTCTTTACTACAACTGCTAATTTTACCGCCTTATACAGAGCTTATATGATACAGCTTAGTTTGCTGCTTGTTTGCCACTTGTGTTTTTTTTGTTTTCTTATGGAACACAGAATTTACTTCTATTCAAAAATCAAAGAATCAAAAAAGAATATTAACATCTGAATAAATGAAACACAAATGTGGGAATATCCCCTTTTATAAATAAGTTTTCCGCATACCCAGTCACATAAGACACTGCTAATACTGATAAAAAAAAGGAAGAACATGCTTCATATTTCTCAACGGTTTTTCTCAAGTGCTGACATTTCAGATTCATATACAGCTCTCTGACCACCATAGACTAATGGGGGAGTGTTTCTTGTCTTTGGTCATAACTTTTACATTGTTCAAAGTGTTTTCAGCTGTTTCCGGAAGTGTGCAGACTGTTCAGTGGATGTGGCTCATGTCTACCCTCAGATAAAATAAGTAGTTGGAAAGCAGATATTAATTTGTTAGCTTAGATATTTTTGGGAATATGTAAACACATTACAGCATAACAACTACATTCACTCAGGTACAAGTGCATTCTTTCCCAATAGTCAGTAATGTATCAACACTATAAAACAAAAACGCATTCACACAATGATGTTAGTTCTCAAATATACGCACACATACTAATAATGATGAGGAAGAGAATGCAAGCTGTCCAGTGTCTGACAATGGAAATTGTTCGTAAAGGTCGTCACTTTTTGTTGCTAAAACGAGTGACGATTAAACACTAAAGATACGTGATAGTGTACACTTTTCTCTCATAGACTCAAAAGCATCTGCAGTGGTGAACTACTCTCAACAAACCTAACTACTTGGAACACAGGAAGAAAAATCACCAATAATGTGGGTGTCAATTAGCCAACGGTTCTCCTTTCCTATGTGAGTACACAGAAATGAATCTTCATCACCACCATAGTTCAGATAGGCAGTGCTTTTTGATGTCTATATCTACTCGTCTGTTTTGTTTGATTAAGGCAGAGGCTGGTTCTTTTCAGCATCAACGCAAGGCCATTTATCTGCCACTGAGGTCCATGGAATAGTCAGACAAATATGTGGTCTTTCATGCCTTGTAGGAAAAGTCATTTGTTCTTCTGTCTATTACAGTCTTAAAATTTTGGTGAGAGAAATCGAGAAAGCAGATGTCCCTATTTGCAGGTGTGCACATCGTAGACCCTCACACACTCCTGACAGCTGACGTAGCAGCACCAGTGGAAAATACAGTGGCACTTCTCCTTTCTCTTCTCAGTCCGCGTGTTGTGACCCCTTCCGCAGCACAGGAGGTCGCAGCCATCTATACCGTGTGATGTCAGGTTGCAGATGCGATCGCGCGTTCCAAAAGAACCTGTTTGTGGATTGGGGTCACAGAAATTGGGTGAGCTTTCATAATAAACCAGATCGCGGTCAGTGGGGGGTTTGAAATAGTTGTACTTGGGTCTCAGGGTTTCTACCCATCCACGGGACTCCTTGTGTTTCTCCACCACCATCTCAGATGCACTATCATATTTATCCTTCATGTAATCACCGATAACTCGAAAGTCAGGCTGAGACCACCAGCAAGTCTTGACCTCACAGCTACCAGAAAGACCGTGGCACTTACACTTCAGAAACATGTTGTCGCTGAGGGACTAAAGATTGGAAAACAAAAAACAAAAGATATTGCATTAAGTAAGAATCTGAGAGCAGAAAAACTGCCACAACACAATCAACCGGAGAGAGACTAACCATTCTTCCCGCCTCATTGTTATGGCGGTTCATAGCTGAGCGTGCATCAGGGCGATTCTCCCTTGCATCAGCAAACTCCCGGGACACCATGCTCCCAAACTCTACATCCTCGCTGCAGCCTCCCCACTTCCATCCCTCGCCGGGAGGGCCCTTGTGGCGTGTGTCACATCCGCAGATAGTGGCTGAACCTTCGGCACAGGCCCGGGTCACCGCAAATGCCACTCCCGCCGAGGCAATAGCGTGAACAAATGCTGACTCTCGGGTGGCTGGAGGAAGAATTAGACACGTGTAAGAAAACATCTTAACAGCAACATCTTGCAGAAACAGTGCTGAATAAATCAGGATTCGTCACATGAGAAAGGAGTTTCTCGATGCTAATGACTATTTTCAGGATGAAATTGATGGAAACGTTATAATTGCTAGATAATGCAGGTCACCACCTGTTTACATGGAAATCTGCTTGTGTTCGGTCTTGTATAATTGCACAGGCAAATATTTCTCAACTCAAGCCAATAAGACAACATAAAACAAACTATACATACTAGACCGTGGAGTCCATTGTTGGCTACATGTGTTTGGGTCACATCTACAAAGGTGTGGGATTATTTAGTCCAAACATCAATCGTCCTGTCTCTGAATAAGACCAGCAAGGCCTGTGTCTCTGTCTGACATAGCTAACTGATGACTCAGAGGGATCAGGATCTTCCACAGAGATGAGATGAAGAGAAGGGCCTGACAGGCCTATAATTAAGAGACTCAATTAAGCTTTTGAAAGGTTAGGATACAGCCTTACACTGAGGGGACAAGCCCCAGAGATGGAACTACAGTGTCCAGAAATGCAACGCTGAATGTTACAGAAATGAAGAAAGTGCACGCTTCAGCGATTTTTCCTCTCCGAGAAGGCTCATTAAAGCAGTATGATTGGCTTGAAAATAAGTACTTGTATGGTCTTGCACAAACATCAGGAAAGAGAGCGAGAAAGCAGAAACACAACAGGTTAGCATGCACTGAAGAGATCCTGCACAGAGACGGAGATCAATGGATTGGGAGTGTGCTGTAACAGAAAGAAAGGCAGTGCATGCGCATGTTTGTGTCTAAAGAACAAGACGAAGGGGAAAGAAAGAAAAGAAAGAAGTCAGGAGTATAAAGCTAAAGGGAGTAGGAGCTCCTCCCTTACAGCAGGTTGCAACCAGTTTGAGGACTAAAGGGCATTAGAAACAATGATGCAAGAGAAAAGGTCTACTGGCATCCACCACCCACTTCACACACACAGAGATACTAATGTTCAAACAAATGTTGAATTCAACATGTGAACGTGTTTTCCTCTTCCTCAAGTTTCACTTACTCCACCGCAGATCATCTCCCTTGGACATTTTTCATGCATTGTTATCATGGTGAGATATAATCTCAGCATGGGAAAACTGTCACACAGTGATTATTTCACTATCATCATGCGTCATTTAAACCAGACCAAGTATGAGTTTCATGTTTTAACTATTGTGCTATGAGTGAGTTGAAGTGAATTTGTGAGGTGTCAGTCCTACATCAATCTAAGATGTCAAAGTATTTATATACGATGGTGCTAATAATATAGTCTGTTACTAAATGTTGTTTTAATAACAAGATTTTCCTTGAATATGCTACTTATTTAAAGCTTTTGAAGCCGGACTTTAATTCGTTTGGATTCTTATCCACTTATTTAAGACTGTATCATATCTGTATCACATCATCATGTATCTAGAACATCACAGAATGGTGATAATTGTTTATGAAAAGTGAAAAGACAAATTAAACCAGAACCCAGAGGACCACATTGGAAACATGAGACAAAAAGAACTTATCTACATGCAGTTGTCTCGGTTGAGGACATCTAACTGAACTACAGTCTAACTATACTGTATTGATTTCCAGACATTTGTGATACATACAATTCAATATATTCACAAAATTCAAAGACTTGTTTTGACATATATGCAATAGCTGGACTACAGCAAATCATACATTTTTACTAATAAGTTTTCAGGTTTCTGCTTAAATACGGAAAATCTAACTTTTTTTTTCAGATTTAACACAGTTCCAAGGTTTCACACAGGTTTTATAAACCTGCTGCAAAGGTAACTTTTATATATATATATAATTATATGTGTTAGTACCTAAAAGCCACCAGAGTGTGCTTCATCAAACTGCCACTGGTATTACATGTTTTTATGTACATTCCTTATTATTCTTGCTGTTTTATGTGACATGGAGTTCTTTTTACTTGTGATGGCATTTAGTTCACCTGGAAACACCAGCTCTTCCATTAGTTCCATGGCTTTTCTTGGTCTTACAACCAGTTTATGGTATTCCAGGACACTTTTCCTCTGACAATACTCCTTCGCCAAACTTTGCCAGACCTTGGCAGGCCAAGTGGTCCCTGCAACCTGCTGGGGGGTTGAATCCCCTATTGTGTTGCTACTGTCACGCTGTGTTAGTTTCACAATGGCCCCAGATATTTTATATGAAATTTGCCCTGGCCAGTGATTAGTGGGGACCAAGTTAAGTCATAGCAACAGAGAACTATGCATTGGCTGGACCCTGCTTGTCGACAGACGGGGAAATCCCTATTCAAATGGTTTAATAAAACAATCTAAAGGGCGTGTGAATGGGGAAAAGCAGTTTTTCTCCTGCTTAATCTCATGGTTGCGAAGATATTGTGCTCTGAGCAGTGCCCAGCAGGGAGTGGGGCTAAGGTCCCCCCATCAACTCCCTTTACCACACCCCTTCTTTCTTTCTTGCCTAGAGTTAATGATATACTGGTGCGCTTGTTTCCCTCCCCCAGCATGCCCAGAGACATATGTCTGATGAAAAGCAGAGACCCCTCAGCTCATCCTAAATAGTTACACTTTCTCATCCTCAGGTCGTAGGTCATAACCCACATCCCCTGGAAGCTTCCTGGTTAGCTTCCCTGTTAGCTTACATAAGCTCAATGAATTAGGTTAATTTCTACTTGCATTTTCTGGTGAGGTGAATTTGGGCCTGGCAAAAGTACCTGTAGGGCATGAAGCTTGGATAGGTCCAAGCTACCACAAACTTTGCAGGTCCCTCACATGTTTTACAGATTATGTAATAGGAGTTTCCTTTGACCCTCATTTAATTTAATGGTTTCAAATGGTATAGTGACTGTGCATGTCCACACCTGTGTGGGTGGTGAAATTGCAATTGTCCACTTTTTGTAGCAATGTTGGCCTTAATTATTGTACCATACAGTGTGACTCATAAATCGTAGCCTGATTACACCCACATAGTAGTGTAGGTGTTCTGTAAATACCAAGAATGCCGAAATCGCTCCGGGATCGGCTCTGCGGACTAAGAACACCTGTGCAGCTTTCTATCACCTTTCATCACAGGCAGATTCCAGCAATGCATGTTTTGACACTTTAGTTAATGTAAATTAATGAGTGCTGACGCAGACATGGCCTTAAGGCAGGGCTTGTGATGTTGGGTGTGGAGCGAGAGAGAAAGATAGAGAGAGGATCAGTCTATGTGAAATGTGGAGAGAAAAGGTACGTGGTGAAGAATAGGATCATTTTAAGTGCTGGAGCAACTTTACTCTTTTTTGCTTTCATACATAACATTCAGTGTGACTGTGTGCATTCGGATGGATATGAATATCGATGAATATTCGCGTGTGGCTATGACGTGTGAGTGTATTATCGCACCTGCCAAAGTCATGTGCATTTAAAAGGAGTCTGTGTGAGTAAATGTAAATATATTTGCATGAAGACAATTTACACTGTCACCACCTCATCTGCAAGGTTCTTGTTTTTCTTCCTAATCCACCGCTGTAAAAAACGAACAGGGCAGTGATGTGCTAACTAATAGCAACTAAGCTTCTGAAGTCAATAAAGGCACCTACCCTTCCTTTTAGTTTTCCCCTTAAAAAGGCAACAGGAAACCAACACACAACAGTCTGAATCGCAGACAGACACAAGTGAGGACAATGGTTCGGTTGCACTGACAAACAGCAGCATCAATTGAATCCAATGAAATGGAAGCCCTCTCCTACTAAGCCCTATCAAAGGCCTGTGAGCCCCTGAGTCACTCTCCTTGGCCTCTGACAAAGGCACTTAATCCAGCCACTTTGACCTCTCACATTATTAAGGGCCTCAGTGACCTTAATCCAATCAAAATGATTTACTAAAGCCCAGTAGCCGCCTCCTCTTTCCACTCCGTACTCCTGCAATTTGGGCCTTGGAGGGAGGCAATGGAAGAGATGTGCTGGCATTTTGCACCACAAAAGGACTCAGAATGAGAACCCCTATCGTTAGCCACCTACTTAAGCTCAAGCTTCTTCCATCAACTGGCTCAGAAGTTTATTAAAAGCAATTGCCCTAACCCACCTCCAACCCCCTTGTGTTTGTATCATCCTTCTCTAAACTAGGTTTATAACTCTCAACCCTTATGTTGTGTGTTCTCAGAGTTTGGCCCAGTAGATCCTGAGAGTTACATGAAAACATTAATGCCACTTTCAAGTATAAATGTTAAATACAAAGCTTCTGCCTGCAGTTGGTGAGATTAACTTAAACTTTCGTGTTGGGTACTGCAGAGGAAATCACAACAATCACAGGGGATTCCCTGCTAAAGAAAACTCCAAGAAAACAGAACTCACTTGCCTTAATTGTGTACATTATGCCATGCATACAGGCCACTGAGAGCTTGTTCAGCCCAAAGTCTATTTAAACAAGGATCTGAATGAGCATAATGAATGATGCATGCAGGGAACGCAGATTCTCTGATGCAAATATAAGACATTTATAACTAATGGAAGAATCATTGGACATGGCGATAAAACAAGTCACTTGCAGTTTTATTCAGGCACTTTGGAGAACCGTGATCTATCGGTGAATTGCCAGAGGGTAAAACATCGATGGAGGGGAATCTAAAGCTAGGCACTAGGTGTACTGTGACATTTTTTCTTTGAAGCTAATTTAAATCTAAAACTTGAAACAAGCTATTTGTGGGCCTCATGCACACAGACAATTTATTCAACGACAGAAAAATCACCAGACAGACAGTGCGTTTGCAGTTTAACATTACCTTTGTCCAACACTGGTCCAAAAATGGCCAGGTTGTCATTGATTGTAGTGCAATTCCAGCGTCTGCCTCTGAACTGGTGCTGGCACTCCTGTATGCCGATCTTCACCCCCTCAGCTACACTGGGCATGATTTCCACATAGTTCCTGCAGAAACGCAGCTGTTTGGGGACTAGACCTGGGATGCTGCCACATAGAATAGGTTGGGTTCCCAACGAGGAGTACTGGTGGCCCACTGCTAGTGACCTACAAGAAGAGGGGAAGACATGTGAGTGCTTTTCAGGATCACATCTTATCCTGCTGTCTGTATCTTTATCTATTGATTAACCACCACTGAAGGTAAAGACTGATTTCCATGTCGTGGTGCGGTGTAATTTTACGTCTGCCCACATTTGATTGAATGTGTTTATTTGTTGTATCAGATGCTACTATTAAGCATCCATCCTTTATCCTGTCAACCACCCTTTCTGCAGACACCTGGCCTTTGTGTGAATTGAAATTGCAGCCCTGCTGCCACAGGAGCAGGCAGTGTTTCTGTCTAAGATGAAAGTCCACAATGCATCTAGAGGTCTTCATAGACCTTAAGCTGACATCTTGGAAAACTACACCTTGTTATTAACTGTCCGCACACTTAACAGGTCTTCAGCTTAGGGTAATAAGAGTGCAAACCCTACACTGAAACTTCAGAGAGTGTATTAAGAGTAACACTGAACCCAACCCCCTTTTTTCCTTTGAGGAAGGTATTCTGGGATACAACAAGTGCAAACTTGGTTCACTGATTACATCTTTCTGTCTCACTGCCTTTTTTGCTTTCTCCATGTCGTTCTGTCTTTTCCCCCTGTGTACTCTCAATTAGCACTTATGTTATCTAGTAATCATGGAACTTAGATAGTCAGTGTACCAGTATATATTATATAACTTGGACGACCTCAGAGAATATTGTGCTTCATTTTGCTGGTACATGGTAATTTCCCACAGAAAACATGTTGGTTGAAATAGATAAATACACACATATGAATGTGGTCTATTAGCTTTAGGTTAGGCTCTCTAATAAAAGGCATATTTAAATGTCGTTTATATGTATATGTATTGAAACCTATTATTAGTTGCTGATGAACTAAATTAATTTGTCTGTAAATGCTGTTGAACTTCAGTTTGGAATGACATCAAAATCAACATTTTGACCTTGTCACTTATTTAATATTAGAGTTTCTATTGTCTTTGGCAAATGCACTGAGAAGTAGCTACAAAGTAGGTTGCTGGCAATGCAGACAAAGCTTCATTTCAAATTCAAGGAGCTGGCAACAAGTCTCTCATGATCCTCCCCTGAGTGATATGGGCTTGGTAAAAGTTACAGTAGTTGTTGCGGAAAGGCAGAGCCAGAGCAGGTGTGCAGCCTTTTGCTGCTCAGTTACCTTGCTGTCTGTTGACCTGTTCACTGTTCACTGTTGTTCAAGGACTAATCGCTGATAATAACAAGATTACAAAAAAGTTCTGACACTGGCCTCAGGCTGCTTTCTTTAAAAAAAAAAAAAAAAGGTCTGCTCAGCTGAATGACCCCTGGATGACGGTGGTCTGATGGTTTGCAACATGTTGACCTAGAAAATCTGAAAATCTACGTTAATATAAAGCTGTTTTTCCTTTTAAAGATCACCCTCACGGTAAATGTTGTCTGTGAGGTGCTAAGTTATGTGTAAGCCATCAGCTGACCTGGTAAGTGAGCTATACTTTTATACCCTCAAGCAAATGTCAGAGTTATGTGTCACAGTGGTTTTAACAGAATTTCTTGCATAATTTCTGCAGACTAGACCGCTGTAGTTAATCATAAATTAGCCATCCGGTAAGCGAGCAATGCCAAGTTTAAAATTACTTCACAGGAAATCATGTTTGTCTGCAACAGCCATCAGTAAATCAGGGTGCTCCTATTGCAAATTGACCTCTCTTTAGCCTTTGTCATTCCATATACCCCGAAGCACATCTTTCCAAAAAAAGAGTCCACATCCTAAACTGGAGAGTGTGTTGTGTGTGTTTGAGGAAAAACACACACAACACACAGAGCAGAAAGGCAAAGAAACTGTATGAGCAAGGCAAGATCAAGTGCTGCAGGCCTGCATTTATACAAAAGGGTAGTCTACTCATCCACTTTTGGAAATTATTGATTAACGAATCACAAAGCACCGTTCAACTGGGGATAAACAATTGAGACGGTCGTAGCAGCTTTTACCATTTGCTGTGTTAGAATCAGAGGTTTGTCAGAGTCCTAATAAGTGTCAGCACTCAGCAGGACAATGCTGTCCGGCACTTTTATGCATGTGTTTCTTCTAGGTCACCTTCCTGAACCATGTCACACAAACCCACCATGACTCACTGTGTTTCAGTTGGTCCACTCATGCATGTCTGTGTCTTTGGGACTGAGTAATCAATGCCACCTCTTCCTGTGTTAGGAAATAGGCTACCGTAGGAATGAGAACATGTTCCACCAGCATGATTTCTGATTTTTTTTAAGGAGCTGCACAAAGCTCGAAAAACAACGTGGTTACATACCAGCTACTCAAAGTGTTTTATTTTATGGATTTCAAGCGCTATGACCTTGAATGTGTCTAATTCCTTCTGTAAAATCTAGTTGTCCTCTCCGATTTGCTGCCGTCCAGAAGTCCTCCTGCTCAGATTGTCAAAGGAACACTAGTGAAAACTGTCATAAATAAATACTTAAGTAAAACTTATATCACATTCAATTTTTGTCTAAATACAGACCTTCACCCTCTCATCTAAGTGTATTCAGTGAAGGTTTAATGCATATTTCAGCAAGCCCAAGCAGGGTACCTTAGAATTACCACTTTACTTGTGGGCCCTGGGGCCTTGGAGCCGACTTTGACATCAAGAGAATATGTTTGGGAAAAGGAATGTGCGGCAAGCTTTCACCTCCAGGTATTTATCTTCTAAGGTGGGGTGGACTAGGGAAGGGGGTGGTAGGGTGACGGGTGCAGCCAGGCTATGTCATGGCAGGTAGAGAGGAGACAGACATGAACCTGTCTTAGTGCAAACCCATATCCCCACACACTACTGTGGAGCAGAGCTTGAGTGTGATGCAGCACAAATGGCCACTTGAAGCCAAGTTCAGGAGCTTTTGTCAGCAAAACATCCTAAGTTGCTTTTCACAGAAGTGATGGCTCTTAAACAGCTGACATGCTGTTTACAAATGGAGCCACAATGCAGGCATAATGAGATCCATCCAAAAATAAGAACGTTATCTGTCTTGTGAAGAGTTGCTATGAAACAATAAATACACCAGTTTTACAAGGAATAAACGGCAGATCGCAAAGATGACTTAATACGCCACTTAATCAGGATTGTTTATCTTGGTAGGAGAAGTACAGCAAACTAGTTCCAGTTATGTTTTCTCTTTTGATAATGTCTTCAATCAGGGACCGACCTCAAGCTCCCAAATCAAAGCATTAGCACAGAAATTGATTCTTGACTCGTTGCAGGGTTTCTGTTTCTGTTTCACTTTGTCAAATTTAACTGGCTTCACAAAAACAACTCAAAAAAAGCTCTTATTGAGTGAAAACTGAAATTTAAGATTTTTCCGTGCTCCGTGTCGCCAGCGTGCAACAGAAAAACACTGACTGATGCCGTGTTCATATATTGTTGAGCTCAAACACTGTTCAACAACTGCTGAACCTCAAATAAGATGTAAAAGAACTAACTGTGGCTGTGCATACTAACTTTTAGTACCCTACTGATCTGGGTTTCTTTTTTCCATGTCTGAGTTCAGAAGGGTTGCTGTTACATCAGGATTTCCTTCCAGCCGAGCTTGTAATTAGTTTCTCATCAGTATTACCACCAGGGGACCCATTAAGGGAAGCAGATTAGGGCACATCCTAATATACTGCATAATTTATAAAAAAAAAAAAAATAGAAAATGAAAACCGAGATCTGATTATTGCTTAAAATATGGTGGGATGTGACAGCAAATTATGGAAATAATAAATTTTGAATAAATTGTGCCTAATAAAATGAATTACATGTTGTATATCATTATCAAATATTGTAGGTTATAATATAAAGTCTTATTAGTGCATTGTCTGCAGAGTCTCTATTATCATTAAAGAGAGAAATTAAATACATTTAACATGAATGTTAAATGATCCAGTTCTCTAAGGGCAACATGGTTTGTCAAGTTTTGGTTTTTACTGTACATTTAGAAATAGGTTGTAGTATCCAGGACAGTTCTTGCACCGATTATCCTCTTAACTTTACTAAATAATAGTGTAAATGTAGCAGGTAGTAAGTAATAAACATTTACTATGTCCAAACATTCGAAGTATTAAAACTGTGATCTGGGCAACATTTCGTACTTATTCCGAACCAGTTTGACCCCCAGACATGAGCAGGCTATCGCGAACACACACACACACACACACACACACACACACACACACACACACACACACACACACACACACACACACACACACACACACACACACGCACACTTAAGAGTAGGCTACACAAACTTTGCACCTGCTGCACCCTGAATATAAAAATTGTTCTCAGGCTGTTTTCATCATCATGATGTAAATATCGGAGTCCTTCGCCTTAAAAATACGTTTAAATTTGAGATAGAATCCTTTAGAAATATTTTATTTTGGTCTCCACAAATTGGTTTTCTGGTGCTGTTTTACAGTTAAAAGCTCTCTGCTTCTGTATAGTTTCCACCTCAGACAGTTAATATTCATGTGCAAACTTTTACCATCAGTCCACCACTAAATCAGTCAGACACTAAATTCCATCTGAAACTCACAGAATTGCAGCGACCAAAACTGCTCGTCATTTAAAAAAAAATTTGTTCGGTTTATAATTAAAATAAAACTTACCACCAGATAGGATAACTTGCCATGACATGCGTAAGCCCACAGAGCAACAGGAAACATCCAAGGTATATCATCCTTAAAGTTTCGCAGAACATCTCCAGCAGAAAGCCTACATGCGCGCTCTTACGCACCAAGCTGTTAACTGAAGAGTAAGGAAAAAGAAAAGAAAACGAATCTGCAAGTGCGGATTTTTACTCTTATATTCTAGAAAAAAAATTGAAGGAGAATCAGCCTTTCGCGACTAGTCGTGGCAGAAGACAGGAGCCAAATATTAAAAGTTAAAAGCTGCTTGCTTTTTAGGACCCAATCAGCAGGTATTGCCAAAGGGGGAATTCTGATGATATGTTCCCCTGTTGCTTAGTCAGGCACTTTGAACTCAGACAGCAGAACGAGCTAATTTTAAGATGTGTTTTAGTGCTCATTGAGAATTGGTCGCATTAGCATGCAGTGTGCGTGATATATAATGTTGTTTAAAGGAGAGAGGGAGGGTCTGAGGGGTTTTAAATAGACATCGGAACCCCTGTGGATTGCGTAGCTATAACAACCTGTCCGGATTTCACTCCCTTGCTTGAAGCTTCTAAAATGCAGAAATGAATATGTGTGAATTGCTTGAGACCATTATTGAGGTCTCCAGTCCTTTATTTGTGCCTGTTTGTCATGAATGTAAAAGTTAGAAGAGGTTTCAACACAGATGGATTCACAGCGAGCTGCCCGATTATTTAAAGATTTTAGAAAACATTCCTCATGACTTGATCATTTTCATTTGTAACTCTGAAATGTTTAAATGTCAGATTATTAAAAAGAAAATCAGTTCTGTTAATGTTATTGTCATGAATATGATACTTCCAAAAGTTTAGCCAAAGGGCCAAATTTTAAGCATTAATTTGAAAAGAGGTTTATTTATGATTTTATCAAACACGCCGTCATAATTGTGCCCCGTTCAAAGCTTCAGGAGTCCAATTTTAAAGCAGCCAAGCAGCTTATTCCAGCCAAAACTTCCCACAAAAATTGGCGCACCACTGAGTTTAAAGGGCAGATTGTCTGTTTCCTTTTCTCAATGTCAAGTGGCTGTTGATAGCTGATTTAATAGGAGGTAGACCGCTCTCTCCATTTACAGGCAGTGATGCTTATCTGGAAATAAAAAAAAACAAACAAAAAAAAACAGCTGTGTCTAGCTGCGCAACATCAGTGGTTAGCAGGTTTTTATCAAGTTAATTTCTGATGCCAAATATAAAAGAATTTAAACGACTTTTGGAAGTTTTACTGGGCTCCTGAATAATAATTAAAATCACCATTTGACTATACAAATAGGTAAAAATCCGATTTTCAGGAAGATTTTATTGAGTTTTCCATACAGAGGAGCATTTATGTCTAAAAGTAGGAGGAATCGTCCCAGAAATCAAGATACATGAGTTTATCCACCCACTGCTGCCTTTCTGTCAGCGGAACCTTCAGCTGCAGGACGTGTAGTGATCAAAGTGCAACTGTAGACTCCTGTAATATTATAGCAGAATTTAAATCATTGTACCCTTTTATTTCGATATGATTCCAAGTTCAATGGTTTCCACAAACATGCCTTTTTCAGAAATACAGGCCTGAATGAATTTGTCCGGTAGATATGGATCCACAATGTAAACGACAATAAGAAGTCTATCTTTGCCTTTTACTGTGTTTTTAAGTCTGATATCGAAATAACTTTGAAACAGGCTTATTTCTAGGCTCAGGCCCGAGATCAGGGTCAGTTTATTTCCAGTTTGACACAAGTGTCCACTTGTCCATTAACGTGTAGTTCAGCCACGCACTATGAATGCGTGGCATGTAATTACCAAAACCTGTCACTTTGCTGAACCTTAATGAGTTGGCTGAAGGAGAAAAACAGGGCACACACGTCCCCAATCCTAACACGACCAATTGCTCAAAAGACAGAGAGGAAAAGACAGGATGTTGTCGCCATCCAGTGGAGATTTTAGTAAATTGCGAAAAATGTTGTGTCAACGAGAAGTACAGTATTATTTCCACCAGCAGAAAGGAATGAAACTTTGTCCCAAGAGCAGCTACAATTAAACTCTGCTTACATTTTAAAAAATAAGATAATATGTTAATACAATTGGCATATTGAGTTTAAATTAACTCACAAATTGTAACACTTATTTAACTACTGCTCACATCTACATCATTAAAGACTCTTGATTTGTTTTAGTTATTTGAAAATAATTTTTTAAATTATTCCATCAAAATTATAGTCGCCATACCTATGACAGAATTAACATTATTTTTGAAGCAACACTATATTAAGATTTACAACCCAACTCCAAAAAAGTTGGTGGGATGTAAAAACATATATAAAAACAGAATGCAGTGATATGCAAATCTCACCTTTTATTCACAACTGAACATGAACAACATATCAGATGTTGAAACTGTGACATTCTACCATTTCATGGAAAATATTAGCTCATTTTGAATTTAATGGCTGCAAGATATCTCAAAGAAGTTGGAAGAGGGTGATGTTTGCCATTGTGTGTTAACATCTGGGAAGTGAGGAGACCAGTTGCTGGCCTTTGTAGATGGATTATTTATTTTATATTATATATTATATATAATAGAAAATTATATATATTTTATTTTATATATGTTTTCTATCTGTGAAGGTCTGGACTGCAGGCAGGACAGTTCAGCACCTGAACTCTTCTGCCAAGCTGTCGTGATGGATGCAGTATGTGGTTAACATTGTCTTGCTAAAATATGCATGGCCTTCCCTGAAAGACACGTTGTCTGGGTGCGATTATATATTGCTCTAAAACCTCTTTGTTCTTTTCAGCATTGATGGGGCCTTTCCACATCATAGGCACTAATGCATTTACATTTACATTTAGTCATTTAGCAGACGCTTTTATCCAAAGCGACTTACAAGTGAGGTACAAGGCAGCAAGAATCTAAGTCAAGGAGAAAACATCAAAGCAAAGTCCTATCAGAAAAGTGTTTATCGGGAAGGATTCTAGACCTGAATGAGGGAGTTGAGGTAAGCAGGAGCTGTGGAGTTAACCACCCTGTTAGAGCTTTCAACCTGATGCTGGCAGCTAGAAGAAGCTTCTGGTTTTTGGCTCATTAAAAATGAGGCGTGTTGGATCATCTGCAAGGGTTTGATTGTGGATATCGATAACCCCATCAACAAAGCGTTGCAGTAATCGAGACGAGAAATGACCAGCGCCTGTACAATGATTTGGGTTGTATATTCCGTGAAGTAGGGTCTGACCTCTCTGATGTTGTAGAGGGCAGATCTGCTGCCCTAAATCCTTAAAGCTCAGTTGGCTGTCGATGATGACCCCCAGATTTCTGGGAAACTTAGTGGGGACAATAAATGTAGATCCAATGTTGATGGTGATGCTGTGTTTTGTTGAAGATCTGGCTGGGAAGACAAGCACTTGGAATTGGTCCGGGTTTAGAGACCCGAGATTGTAGCAGAAGAGCAAACACGTCAGCCGCCTGAGGTTTGTCCAGGTGGATGTCCAGGTCTCCCATGACGATGAGAGGTGTGCCATCTTCAGGTAAGTGGGAAAGCAACATGTCAAGCTCATCGCAGAAGTTCCCAAGCTGGACCGTGGTCGATATATCACAATCGCCTGGACTGTAATCGGTGCCGTGATCCTAATGGCTTGATATTCCAGAGATGCACCCTCATACCATCAGAGATGCAGGATTCTGAACTGTCCGCTGATAACAAGCTGTATGGTCCCTCTCCACAGGACACAGCATCCATGGTTTCCAAAAAGAATTTCAAATTTTGATTCATCTGACAACAGAACAGTTTTCCATTATGCCTAAGACCATTTTAAATTAGCTTTGGCCCAGAGAACACGGTGACATTTCTGGATTGTGTTCACATATGGCGTCTTCTTTGGAGGACACAGCTTTAACTTTCATTTGCAGATTGCACATTGAACTGTGATTTCTGGAATTGTTCCTGAGCCCAATGCAGTGATGAACCTCTGCATATCTTTACATTTGAGATGCTCTGCCTCTCGCTCCTTTTTTATCCAGTCATGTTACTGACCTATTACCACTTAACCTAATTAGTTGTCAAATGCTCCTTAATTTGTTTTTGATTTGCAGCAATGACTTTTCCAGATGTGATGCTGAGCTAACATAGTGATCGAAAATTGAACATGTGGTTTGTTACTTTCACATTTCTGGTCATTCTTACTTGTCTGTGGCACTTTCCTAAGAGTGAACAGTCAAACTCAAAGATCCCTTTGCTGGGTTGCAGCTACTGCTTCCCTATAAATTTATGGGTTTTGCCCCTTTTCTCTCCCAGTAGCTGTCAGCAGTGACATAGCAGCAAATCAGCAAGAATGAGAAAGATGTGATTCCTGTCTAACACGTGCCAAAACGTGACAACAGTATAGTTCAACAGGCTGCTTAACCTAAAATCAAAACGTGTGTGAAAGTTTAGCTTCTACATAAAAATCAGTCGTTATAGTTTCATGTAAAGTGATCACAGTGACTAAAGTTTTCCAGAGACTGCAGTTCAGCAAACTGTAAACTGTTTATTTCACCTCCATCAACACATTCCCCACCACTGCAGCTCTTTCTCTGAATTCATGTTTTCCCTCCGAGCAAACAGAAGGACATCATAACACCTCCGCGTGCCCACAGTGACCTCACTATGCTGATGATGTCATTTAGCAAAATGCCATTAGCACCAAATCATGCTCGACAAGTAAGTCTTGTTATTACTTTCTGCATCACAGTGCTCAGTCAGACTCCCTCTTTGACACAACACAGCCACACTAACATCATGCTGTACACAAATATTACATTAAACACTTTCATTACTTCACTCAGTTTTCCGCGAACATTTTCCTAATGTGCCACGGAGCTGTTAATGCTCATTTAAGCAATCAAGTGTCATAATACGTTGCAAGAAAGACAAGAAAGAGCTGATAAAAGCAGCTACTGAGTTTAACAAAGGCCCGGTTGTGTAAAAATGTGACAGCACCACTAGATGTCAGTATTGTAATGTAATAATTGAAAACTGCACAGAAACACTGTTGTTCACATGTTGTGTTTTTGTATTTCTGTACTTTTTTTTTCAGGATTTAAGATTAAAGTAGGCAAGTTAAATGAAATATTTAAGGGCAAAACAATCAGTGCTTTCGAACGTTATTAGACAAAAATACAGTGAAATAAAATAACATTTCACAATTCTGTCAGTTCCCATAAATAAGAATGAAAGAACTCAAAAATTCATTTAAATGACATAAAAAGAGTTGAAGACAAAAAAATACTTCTTCTGTTTAAATCATGTCCACTGTGTTCAATAATAATTCATCTGCAACTAATAATGTTAATTTATTGTAGAATGATAGCAATAAATTATATATTTATAAATATATTTTATAATATGAACAGATTTTTTGTAATAGCCTACGTAATGATCAGCGGGGTTATCTTGAGAGGGACTTTGAAGTTTGACCGCAGTCTTAAATGATCTCTCATCATATGTTATCCTACTTTATCTGTTGCTACAGTAAATGCTCTCCTTTGTAAATTATCGTTAAAAACGCTGACTCTTCCCTCATCACTGTCTAAGCTGTGGTCTTTCCACAAGAATGGGAGGAGAATTGTGCCTGTTTCACATGCAACACAGCCCACGAGCTAACACCTGGAAACAGCTTATGACTTTCCCCCTTGCACTTCTCCTACTTGGTCAGCAGACATGGGAAAAAAAGCAAGGAGTTTGCCTCTGCTTTGACTTAATCTTCAGGATGGGCAATACCACAGGCGTTGACGTCCATATCTCGGCTTCTTGCCTCTTGGCAATACAGGGTGTAAAAAGGCTTCTGATAAGGGAAATCATGGGAGACCACTTGCAAGTTTCAATGTAAACCGTCCTGTTAGTCTCTGAGGTAAAATTTGTTATGTTGGACAGAATCTGGACCTTTGGTAATAACTTTGGACTCACCATAGTTTAATTATGAATTTAGTCGATCTGAGAATTATTAAAAAAAAAACACTTAAGGCGCTTTCAAAATATTTAGCGCAAATGTGTCACGTGTATACAAAATGATTAAAGGACCGAGGAGGATAGGAGCGTATTGAAAGGCTGATTTCAAAAGCTGATATTTAAGATGGTTTTAATCCTGTAGTTAAAAAAACCCCTTCACTGATACTGAACTTGCTTCATTTGGCTCTAGTTTGAGTAGTTAATGTAAATGAATGCCAATAAACTTCCCTCTGACTTCCCCATATATATATATATGGTGTTTGGATAGAATAAGAGTTATGTTTATCCTGTCCTGACAAAATTATTATTAGAATAAATTAATTTAAAGATGCAATACAGAATTTATATTTGCCGCTGTTGTGCTATTTGATCATAGATATTTATATGACAGAATTGTGAATAAATTGTTGCCCCATTTCTTCAGCCAGTACAACTTTAAGATCCTGCCTTCATCTCTAGCCGTGTATATAGTATCCCTTCACATTTTTAGCCCTGACGTTGGGAGATAGAGCGCTCTGAGAAGGGAAACAGTGTGTTGATACGCCCAGGGGCAGTGGAAAAAAGGCCTGTGTGAACTGTCGGAACCAGATAGACACAGAAGCAGCTAATCTGCTCCCAGGCCACCATTCATGACCATGTGCCACTTGCACTCTTGCTGACCGACTTCCTCTATATGCACGCAGAAGGAGGTGGAGAAGGTCTGGGTGTACCCACAGCTGGAAATCCTGAGCATGCTGTAGATATACGTGCATGAGGAGATAGTTAGCAAACATCAGATGCAGTTGAGCTGTGGGTAGTGCACTTCGTGGCAAGAAACCCTACTTTGAATGCAGATGTACATGCACAGTGAGTGTGGGCTGCAGGCCGTTGGAAGACACGATGACATGTGAACAAAACTGTATTATGTCATCTTGTAAACCGGGGGAGGTGTTGACATGCAGCTTGTGCTTTAATTAAATATACTATTATCCAGACAAAGGAAAGTGGATCATTTTATCAGCCACTCCTGGCTGAATTAGAAGGACAAATAGAGGATTGTTTGCTCAGTGAGTAGGTTTTGGAGATGGATTGAAGAACTATAGCTATGAAGGAGTCAAATCCCCATGATATCATATAATTTACTTTCAGTCTCTTGTGTGAAACTTCATGATTCATTAATTCTGCAAAAAATCTGTCTAGTCTGCTTTAAATCCTTTTGATTACTGTTGAATAATCAATAATAAAGTTATCATGAAACTGAATGTGTAGGTATTTTTGGACATCGGTCTTTTACAGTTACAACAACAACTATACCAATCCAGTTATTATATTATATTATATTACGTTATTTATTTATTCTCTTTCACTCCACCTGCTACGATCCTATTGGATGAAAGTGTTTTTTGCTTTTTATTTAAACAGGTGCTACTCAAAACATTATCCTACACCCTTTGTGACTGACATGGTGACCTTATGCCCGTAAGGCAGTGCAAGAGCTGGTCTACAGACAGATCAAAGTAGAAATCGTGCCCCACCAACAGAGATAAATACACACTTCCTCTCGTCCCTTTCGGACTGGTTTTTCCCACACTCCTCGAACCCCTTCGCTGTAGCCAAGCCAGCTCAGAGGAAATGACAGACCAAGTCAAGAGACCACATCAAGAGGCTCGCTTGCTTTAACAGGAGTACTCATGCCAGCCTTCAGGAGAAAGTGACACACTTTAGCATTCATCTGGGGTTGCAAATAATTTTTGTGCATTTTGGAAATGTTGAAAGCAGCAACACGCACAGTGAAATATAAATTCTTTCACAATAACACTGAGCCACACAGGACCGACATTCACCAGATTTGCACCAAATACTGTAATAGAAACTGTGCTCAGTTCATGCCGACAGCCAGACGTTTAGTCACCAGCATGGACAGATTATAACAAAATGGGCCCCTGGGCACCCCTTGCCCCCCGCCCCCCCCCCCCCCCCCCCCCCCCCCCCTCCCTTTTTCATTTTGTTGTTTGTAGTCTGAATGGGATCATTTGTTTTGGAAAGTTGTATGTCTAATTGTGCACATTTTGTACTTCTTTTGAGTGTTTGCAGTTTGTAGTACATCTTTTTGTAGTTATTTTCTGTCTTTTAACTTACAATTTAATTCAACTTTATTTATATATGTGCCAATTCACAACAAAGTCATCTCAAGGCACAGAATAAAGTCAAGACTATAACGATGTATAGAGAACCAACCCTACATATCCCCATTGAGCAAGCACAAGGCAACGGTGGAAAGGGAAAAACTAACCCTAACCCAGAAGAAACCTCCAGCTGAATCAGGCTCAGGGTGGGCGGGCATCTGCCTTGTCCGGTTGGGGTGATTTCAAAGTGGAGAGAGAGAAAAAAAGAGCAACAGAAGCAACAACAAAACATCGGGCAGGTTGGTAGGACCAGTAGTGGCACACTGGAAAACACACAGCTCCAAAACCCGGGGACACCTGCAGAAAACGACAGAGAGAGGGAGACAGATAAGGAGAAGACAATTACGGGAGAAAACAAAGAGTTAATGTCATACATTGGTGACAATTGTGGGGTGAGAGGAGAGGAGAGAGGGACAAGAGGAGGAAAGGAGCTCAGTGCATTGGGGAGTGGGTCCCCCAGCAGTCTAAGTCTATAGCAGCATAACTATAACTAACAATAGTTATAGAGGAAGGTTTTGAGCCTAAACTTAAAAGTAGAGAGGGTGTCTACTTCCCGAATCTGAAGCTGGTTCCACAATAGAGGAGCTTGATAGCTAAAGGCTCTGCCTCCCATTCACCCTTTGGAAATTCTGGGAACCACAAGTAGGCCTGCATTCTGAGAGCGAAGTGGTCTACTGGGATGATATGGTGGTATGAGGTCTTCTATATATGATGGAGCCGGAATGTTCAAAACTTTATATGTAAGAAGGAGGGTTTTAAATTCTATTCTAAATTTAATGGGAAGCCAATAGAGAGAAGCTAGTGAAGGTGAAATATGATCTCTCTTGCTAGTTCCAGTCAGCACTCTTACTGCAGCATTTTGGATTAATTGCAGGCTCTTTAGGGAGTTACTGGGGCATCCTGAAAGTAGGGAATTACAGTAGTCCAACCTAGAGGTAACAAATGCATGGACCAGTTTTTCGGCATCACTTTGAGACCGGATGCTCCTAATTTTGGCAATGTTCTGTTGGTGGAAGAAGGATGTTCTAGAGATTTGTTTTATATGTGAGTTAAAGGACAAATCCTGGTCAAAAATAACTTCAAGGTTCCTTGCAGTAGTACTGGAGGCCAGACTTATGCCAACTAGAAAAACGATATGGTTGGACATAATATTTCTGAGATTTGTTGGCCCAAATACTACGACTTCAGTTTTGTCTGAGTTTAGAAGAAGGCCTTTATGTCTTGTAGGCTTGAATCTTGATTAACTGATTTTTTTCATCTGGTCTAATCGATAGATATAGCTGGGTATCATTAGCATAGCAATGGAAATTTATGGAGTGTCATTAACTCCATAAATGTCGTCTTTAACTCGGGAGTGAATAATAATATTACTATATTTCTGTTTATTTTTTAGCCAGGAGTTTCAAATATGATTCAACGACGCCCGCTCTGGCCCCAGGCATGGATTTGACTATGGCCGCTGGAGTCTCTAACTTCATGTGTCTGACTATAGAGCTGCCAATGAGCAGAGTTGGTTTCTCAGC
The DNA here is from genome assembly GCF_033026475.1 of Channa argus. NCBI lineage: Eukaryota > Metazoa > Chordata > Actinopteri > Anabantiformes > Channidae > Channa > Channa argus. The sequence goes on along the minus strand of NC_090210.1, from coordinate 1,841,983 downwards.
GGGTGCATCACTGAGTGGAGAAAATTGATTAGAAACGTGAACCAGCTGGTGGTGAACCTCAGGCGTCTGTTTAGCATTAGATCTCATATGAACCATCGCCCAGCCGGACTGGCTTCTCGGCTCCTCGGGAACTGCCGGGGGACAGGTAACAGGGGCTACACCAGGTCAGCCCACACCAGCTACCGGGGCCTGACTAGCTGGATTATTTTTCATAGTGCGGAGCAGAACTTCCAATCCGTGAGCCTCACCTCCATAGCTGCAAAAACCTTACACTTGTTACATATACCATTATCACTAAAGGAGGTGGAGGAAAAACTGAACGAGACACACCGAGCAAGTGAGAGAAGGAGAGACAGAGGGAGACAGAGAAGCCATTGCTAACGGATAACTGCTAAAATAGGTAAAATGAGGTAAATGTTGTGGTTGTGTAATATATGACGTATGTCACGTCTCAAGTATTAATTCTTGTGTGGAGAAATCTCTTATTTAAGTAAAATAAGAGCTGCAATTAATCAATAATCAGTCCTTCGGAAGAAACCTAAGAGTGTGCGGAAACAGCAAGTGACGCACACAGGTGAGGTGGTGAGGAATCATATCTAACTTTTCAAACAAAAAATAGAAATATTAACTTCAGAGGCTCTGGTCCATAGGTTCCCTATGGAAGCCTGTTTCTGCCACTGGGGGAAAAAAATCATGATATTGCAATAATAATGAGATACTATCTCAAAACAATAACTTACTAAGTCAAAAATAATGAGATACTATCTCAAAATAATAACTTACTAAGTCAAAAATAATGAGATACTATCTCAAAACAATAACTTACTAAGTCAAAAATAATGAGATACTATCTCAAAACAATAACTTAGTAAGTCAAAAATAATGAGATACTATCTCAATATTAGGGATAGTATCTCAGTGTATCAGATTTTTTTTCAAGTTCAGGAAGCATAAAAGAGTAAAATTACTGCATACCAGTCCACTTTACTGCTTTCAAATAAGTCTTTCAAATAAGAGCATGGAAGGAGAAACTGACACTATGTCTGTCTCTCTAGTGATTCGTTTTCAGAAAAAAATGGAAAAAGTGGTTGCATTTAGAAGCCATGTAAATCCTACATTTCCGATCTCTTCTTCTTCTTAAGCCTTATACCATTAAAAAGTATAGAATATAAAGTACTAAACTGAAATATTATGAAAATAATTAATAAGTACTACTTTAGTTCTTTTTTATAAGTCCTATCTTTATTTTCACAAATTGGAGTAACTCATGGAGTAAACCAACTGTACCTGTGGCCAATGTGTCTCTGACATGATCCTTCTTCATGTACTTGTCATGGCAAAATATGGCAGCTGCAAGGAAAAAGCTTTGCTCAAGCAATGAATTATGTTTGGGCATTCCCTTAACGGCGACTGTTTATATTTTCTAAGGGGGGATATGCAAGGCCACCCAAAACAAAATTGTGTAATGTTATATTATTCCACTGCTGTACTACAACAGGAGAAAACACCTCGTCCTTTTAAAAGGACTGTTCTGCTTTTCCAGTCTTTTGCTCTATTTTATGCTTCTCCTCAGGAAATACACCCATGCTCATAAGTTTCTCCACCTGTTTGGAAATATCCTTGAATCATTTCTGGTCCCTGTGATGGATCATAAACAAGGTCCTTAATGAGCAAATAAAGTTTGGCAGTGTTTTGCACCCAAAATCGGAGCGAATGAATCACTCTGCATCCATCTTCTGCAACACTTAATATTGTTTGTGATTCATGTAGGCATGTCAAAAGGAACCGCTGGGTGAATGGGAAAACTGAGCCTTGATGTCCCATAGATAAGTCCAGCTCCATTAACTCTGACTGAATATTTTATGTTCATACACACAAAAATGTACTTCTCATGGCTGGAACAAAACAAAACTTCTCGTCCAATATGGGATAATATCTTTTGATAAAGTTCAAGCCCATACACGGTATAATTTTAACTTTATTTTAGTATAATTTTAGACATGAAAAACCAAATGTGATTTATCTGATGAACGACTGGAAGAACGAGTTATGACACCAGTATGGTTTGTAGCATTCATATTACTGTAATTTCATAGTAATTCATATCTGAAGGTTCAGTAGAGTTTAGCAAAGCTGGGTAGAACAGAACGGAGTAGGATTATTTCAGGGCATCCAACTTCTACCTTAATTCCTAAAGGTTGCATATTATATTGTAGCTTTAAAATTTAGGGCTATATTGCAGTTTGAGTTTACTTGTCATGTTTTTTTGACCTATTTGTCCACCTCAACCCTACATGTACACAAATATTGTCATGCTATAAAGCCACCTTATTTTCTCTTTTCCTTTATTCACTGGGGCTTTATCAACTGAGGTAGAAGCATAAATATCATATGTTAACTGCCGCTATGATTTTTTTTTCTGGGAGAACAGTATTTCAACACTTCTTTCAAGTCAGTATGCTTCTAAAATTAAATGTTCAAGTTGTATTTGCTGGTTTCTGCTTGTTTCTGTTCTTTTTGCTTGGTTTATTTTTGTGCTTATTCAAAGTCAAAAGTGTGAGATTTGAATTAATGTAAATTTTCTCAAATTTCACACCAGTCGGGTCTTGAGGTTTTTTTTTTGTATTTTTTGACTGACTTCCTTGAGAACAAGTCTCATGTACAACATTTTGATTCTATCTTCTGCTAACAAGAACTATGCTCACACACAGCCGTAACATTATCGGTAACAGGTAGGACAACAAGTTTTGTGGTTTCACCAAACACCAGGCGAGTAGAACTTCTTTCAAATGCTGCACAGTGCAAGAAAAGGTCTTTAAAAAACCACTACAAATTGTACTCCTGCCAGTCAGGTCCAAGCCAAGGGAGCAGAGCAGCTGCCTCAGCTAAGACATGGGGATGAATACCAGCGGTATGTCAGGCCAATGAAAAGCAGGTGGCTGACAGAAGTCAATGAGTTGCAAGGACAAGTGTAAATTGCTGTTGGCAAAAAGTGAAGGTCTTTTATGATCGGATGGGAGTTGGAAGTAAAGATATGGTGTTCAGGACAGGACCATGGCTTCGGAGACACAGAGTGTAACACAGTGCTAAATTGGTCACATTGGTGATGAATGTTTAGCATCTTGATTAGTCCCTCTGCTCGCAGCCCACTGACTGATTGGTCTCGTCCTGTGTCAGTGTTTATCATCCGAGTATCAAGAACCTCAACCTCAGCGTTAAGGGAAAAAAGTGTCAGGGCTTTTTAGCAATATGTTTGTTTATTTTTCTTTTAGTTCCTTTGTGGCTCTTTTAAAGCCTCTGGCACAGGATAATTCCGGCTACCAGCCCCCCTCGTCTCTACCGCACACCTTCCCTCTTGCCATCCGTAATTACCACACTGTTCGAGTTGTAGCCTGTCCAAAAGCCACTGCAGGTCTGATTTTTTTGGCTTGGCTCCTCTCTGACATGCCTGGGAAGGGCAAGGAAAGGAAATGGGTGGACCAGCCGCTCTCCGTTCCCCAGAGCAGGCCTGGGAGAAGCCAGCCCAGTGTTTTTGACTCAGCTGAGCTTGTAAGGGAGCACAGCCCATCTGGTTCTAATAAATTCTCCATGTGGCTTCGCAACTGGAATTGGCTGTTTGGGGACGTGATCACTGATACAGTCGTTTTACAAAACAACAGGGAAGAGATGAGTGTAGTTTTGAACGTCACCGGACAAAGCTCACACTAAACAGACCTCACCAAAATCCTACAGGGCTTGGTGATGGATGTGTGGTGTAATGGTGACCAATTGGAAATGTACATTCCTGCCAACGGTGGGCAGTGTATGACTGCTTTTGCACCATGATGCGCATGGTAATTTGTCAAACAGAGACTGAGGGGTCATGGCCAGACCAAAACTAATTTTTATAATGAGCCTTAAGTGCTCAATTAGCTCATTTGTAATTTCATTGCTATCATGCAAGACTCAGGTCAGGGGCATCTTGTTAGCATGACACCTGGAATTGGTTCAGAGACTAAAAGCACTGCTCTGCCGTGACCATGTAGATATAAAAAAATATTTTACCCTTTCCCTCAATTTGCATTCAACTGTATTCTTTTGCTCATTTTTCAAGACAATATTATTTGATTAGAGTGACATGTTATTGATACATCACAGCAAAACAGTAAATCAATTTTGCGATATGAATGAATAGTGGTGCGGGCAAACCAAAACACACTACACCGTGTATAACTTGCCAGATCATTAGGTCATTCAGCGCTATGTTGGTAATGTCTGCTTCCCGATCCCAGGCATATATTTATGACCTGTTGGCTGCAAGAGTCCTGCTTACTCGTGTGTATGAGGTCAAAGCCATCAAAGTGACCTCACTCATCAGAAACAACACAACATCTGTCCTCATATTTTACACCTTCAGTGGCTGGGTTTCCTCAGACCTCCCTGCCTCTCCCTGCACTCACATCCTCCTAATTGGAAACTAGCAATCTTGACATGTTAGATGAAATAACAGGAGTCAAGCATATTAAGACTTTACAGGGGAAATTCTTTAAGACTTTTACAGATCAGCGTAATGCATTAAAATAACACTCTCCATTTACCAACAGAATCAGAGACACTCAATTCACTACTCACGTAACACGAAAATAGAAACTGCACTCAGTCGGCTGATGTGTCACTGCCAAAAGCTGGTGAGGAATGTGTAGGTTTCAATAGTACAGTAGCTGATATTTTCCTTTAAAAACTAAACTGTATATCTACTGTATTAACAGTAGCTGTCTTTGCCTTCCCACGAAATGGCATCTAAAAAGCAAAGCATGTGATACAAATGTCAAATCGTTGTATATTAATGATATTAGCAACAATGTTGATACAATATCCTACAAGTATTATCCAGTAATAAAAAATTTTAATAACAGGATTTGAGTTCAGACCACACATGCAGTAAGCTTGAATTTCACATGCTTAATCTGGTTAAAGATTTAAAAATGTAATCATGAAAGCAAGTGACACAGACTTCACAGGAATTTCGACATCCACTGGGTTTGTATTTACGGTGTCTCCTGACAGGGCAGGACTCTTATTGAGAAATGTATTCTTCTCATTGCAGCTTTAGGAGACATTTCTGGAGGATTTACACTGACAGAAAGTTACTAATCTGTTAGTATAGATTTGCACATCTGGTACTGGATCATTTGAGTTCAGTAAAACAGAACAACGTGTAATGGGGCTTTGAGGCAAGGGAGTCCACCTAAATGAATCATCTGCGTATGATGGGTCATTGTTTTTGCTGATTCTTGGAGTGAATCACCCTGAGTTGGTGTTACCTACGTAAATAAACTAATTAACATGACCTTCTCTAAGATATAAGTATTATCTCATTTCATGCAGAAGTCATGCAGCTTCTTGTCAAACACCCTGATCTACAGGGATGTAAAATGAGAAATTATGAGATGAGAAATTAACCATTGCTCCCCCTTCATACCAAAATAGTACACTGTGACAGCTTTGAGTGTTCCACTGTGATTAATTCAAAACAGCCACCACCAGAACTTCGTCCCACATGTTCCATGCATCTGTCTGTGAAGTGTTTGATGTTGACCACCCCTTGAGTCTTAAAGGAGACACCCATCAGCACAACCTGACAGTCAAGGAACAAAACTTCTCATTTTTTCCATCTTATCTGTTAATTATCTATGCATCAAATTACTTTTGTAGCAGCTTTTGTTCAATCTGTCTATTGCACTATTGGCCTTTGCAGAAAGTCTCCGAAGAGAATTCCTGCCTCATTACTTTTCTTTGTGTCTTTGAACTCAGCTATAATAAATTGTCTTAGCACAGCGGTAATAACAGAAACATCTGAAGGCCACATGGGATGCAACAGACCCCTTTGCCTCTTAGACAAAGATAATTAGAATTCATTTCTGCCACAGAATAACACAATATATTTAGGGATAAAAGGCAGCCTCCTTCACTGTAGCATTCCAATGTGTGTGTGTGTGTGTGTGTGTGTGTGTGTGTGTGTGTGTGTGTCTTTTTTCAAGGAATGAAACCGTTACATTGCGAAGACAACGTGAAAAGTGTAACAACTGGTATGTATCAGTAAATGTAAGGGAGGAAAGGAAAAGCCAAACGCCCACCTTTAGTCTTCAAAGCAGCTAGAATGTGTATCTAAGTGCATTTGAAGATTGAAACAATCCAAAAAGGAAATTTATCACTGAGCTGAAATTTCTGAGCTCTTAAGGATTTAGTTTAATAAACATTGCACGCTGGATGTTTTTCAGCCCAGGCTGATGCCATTTGAGCTCAAGAATCTGCAATGGTCAGGATAATGCAATTATTATTATGTCTGTTTTTTACTACACTCACAGCAGATTCCTGTTAATATTTGTGGCCTTTAACCCAGAAGTAGGCATGTGGTTCTGTACATGGCTTTAGCAATTAAACCGTGAAAGTATTAGTTTGACATTTTGGAAAAACACTTATTCATTTTCATGCCAAGACCTAGGCGAGAGGTTTCATCACTCTTGTGGCTTTGCTGGATGGCTGTACTCATTTAAACACCCACCACTTGTAATCTTTTGTACCATTTGGTCATTCTTGAATAAATAAATATTTATCATGGTATAGCTGGATTTACAGGAGCTAGCGGGCTGTTTCCAGTCTTTGTGGGAAGTTGAACTAAGCTGATCGGCTGCTGGCTGTATCTTCATACAGGAGCAGTACAGTACCAATCTAACTCTCAGCAAAAAAGCTAATAAAGAAAAGCACTTCTTTAATATTCAGATTATCCCCCTTTGAGGTAATCATGAAACATAAAGGTAAGATTATTCTATGTTGACTCCCTATTAGTAAAAAACGAACTTGGACATTTCTCACTGGCTTTCCAGTTTCCTCCTCAGTGCCCATCTACTGTCACATGATGGTGATAGAATTTTTAATGGTAAATGGTCTTCACCCATTCACACTCACAGTCACACACACACACCAATGGAGAAGCTGGCCAACACTCACCTGGAGCAAGCACAAGGCCTCAGGGACGCGTCGACATGTGATCGGAGGAACCAGGGATCGAACCGGCAACTGTGGGATTGGTTGGACAACTGCTCTACCTCCTCCACCACAGTCAACCCCACTGCAACGGTGTCTGTGTCTCACAGTCTGCCTCTATGAATCATGACCTCTGCAGTAGGCTGTCCGGACAGTGAGGTGTCATTTCTTAATAAATAATGTGTGCACTCTTGGGAGGGCTGATGATAAGTGGACAGAGTGAATCATCAGTTACTCTTTTGGGGAAAACAAATACATATGGTAGTTAGATAAACTTCAAACAGGGGTCGGACATCCTGATAGCAGAGAGCTGCTTTGCCTGCCTCTTCAGACCAGAGAGGAAAGAAAGATTGGGCTGTGTTTAGAAAGCAGAAGTTTTTCTGATACCATATATTTAAGATGTCTAAACAATGATAAAAATGTTATTTGTTACATTTTGCTACTATGAATGATGCAGTTGTGTTTTATATTGCCAGTATAATATGTATCATGCAAACTTAAGAACAATTTTCCACATTAAATATTTGTTTCTTTCTTATTTAAAGGGTTTGCTTGAGGTGGGCTTCAGATAAAAAGTAAATATGGTTGTTATGAGAGCTTTAAAGATAATTTTGAGGGATCATATTATATAGGAACAGTAGAAGTATGACAGGAAGCAAGGGGGAGACACACATTTGGAACATGTCATTCAAAATGTCCAGCAGGGATGTGAAGATGCTTTGGTTTGTGGTTGAGGACTTAACCTCCTCCAGCTGCCACTTTCACAATACGATTTTAACCCACTGAGAACATATGACAGAAACCTGTTTAAATGTAAGAAAATTTTTCATTTTGAATCCAAAATTTCTTTTGTTTTTCTTTTTTATTCTATTATTAGATTCAAATCACACCACAATTCAAAGTATTGAAGCAGTGATTAGTAGCAAAGTCAAGTCAGTGAGAGCCTGGTCACAGCAAAATAAAAAAATAAAAAAAATTAGAATAATATTTAAAAGTGATATTCTAATGTATTCTATTGTATCCACAGAAGAATATTTTGTGGATACACATATTCCTGTGTGGATAGCCAGTGTTGGTCTCCCCCCTTTTGTATGTCTGTCAACTGGCCTAAAAATACAGTGCAGTTATATGAAATTAATGCAAACCAGTTATGGACTGTGTTCACCACCACTAGCCTGAGGGCATGGAGATTAAAATCACACATATACAAAGAACATGAAATGAGATTTCACTGCAGTCTCACAGGATGTCAGTATTCACCAGGGTAGTGATCGTTTCTAGTGGTGCAGCTTTATTGGAAATGTGTTCTGAGCAGTCACTTAGCATCACGGCCTGGAGGTTCTCATTCAAGTACAAAGCATTCAACTCATCTACTGCACAAGTCAACAATCAGCGAGTACAAACATTGAATGTGCACCAGATTCAATCTACTGACTGTATTAACAAATAAAAGCTGGTGTTGACTATTCCAGGCTAATGTGTTTTTCATAGTGAATAGCTTGATAATGATTGAAAATCCTCTTCGGCCTCAGAAGTCAGACAGCATGCAGAAATACAAAGATGTAATTGTAAAACCAACATGTAAATAAATTAATCGAGAAGCCTACAACAGTTCTTGCGCAGCTGCATGTTCTGTGTTTTCATTCAGTTCATCGGTTGCCTCCTGCTGCACCATCTTTTCCCTCTGTAACTGGCTCGTGCTCTCTCATGACTTTTCACCCGCGCAGGGCCTCCAGCCTACATGTGTGGCACCTGTCAAGTTCACCCCAGCAGATAGAAACACTGCGATCCTGACAGCAGTACAGACAGTGACTGATGCTTTCCCATGTTTAATATTTGGCCCACAGAGAAAGCATGAACTTGACACACCCAAGAGGGACTTTCCCAGCGGTTTGTCCAAGAAACTACATGTTTGTCTGGTACCTGCAGAGTCAAAATAAAATATAAACATAGGTCCTAGTGATATTTACACTATTCAATAGCCCCCATACATGAAAAACCTTGTAAAAAACTGCGTGTCACAGAACTTACCCTCATATTACACCATAGTAACACGATAAACATCATGCCTGCCATTAGACTGAAGAAAGCAAAAAAAAAGTGAGTCACTGATTCTCATTTTTCATCCTTCTATCCATCCTGCATCAGCAATATATACACTAAAGAAAACAAGTGGGCTAAAAAGCAGTGGGTGGGTTTGTGCTTCAGCTTTAACCTTGGCTTTCCTCTCGTAAAGAGTGGAGTGGGAAAATGTGAGCTGGGCCACGCCTAGCAAGTGTCAGGTGAGTCATTTCATGTGGCAGTTCAGATTGCATCCAGTCCAGACTGCCTGCATCTTCTTGTGGCCAGCACAGGTCAAATGCTTGTTGGAGACAGAAGGAAAATGTCACTCATCTTTTCCTTTGACAGGTGTGTTTTTCTGTTCTTGTTTGTTGTTGTTTACCTAAAATCCCTTTTTTTTCTGGCATGGAGGCGAGTCGCCGGTGGCACTGCGAGATGAGTGCATGTGTCACTGTGAGGCCTCAAGGCCTGTTCACCTCATGATTCAGACAAACTGCTGACATGACACTTTGAGAGAAAATTAGAGACTGAAATCATGTTCCATTACTCTCCTCGTCCCAGTGCAGTCACAGACTGAACACAACCAGTTTTAACTGCTCATCTGCACTGCAATTTTCAGAGAGATTACTTTTTTTTTGGACTGCTCTATAATAAAATTTCTGCCACAGAATAACATAATATATTTAGGCATAAATGGCAGCCTCCTTCACTGTAGCATGTAGTGTGGGTTTGTGTGTGTGTGTGCGTATGTTTGTGTGTGTGTGTGTGTGTGTGTGTGTCTTCCTTCAAGCAATGAAACCATTATCTTGAGAAAGGCAACATGAAAAGTGTAACACCTGGTATGTATCAGTAAATTGCAGGGAGGAAAGGAAAAGCCATGTGACCATCTTTAGTCTTCGAAGCAGCAGGTTTGACAGAGTATAAGAATATTCAGGAACATTTTACATTAGAATCCAGCTGGGTCTCTCAGCAGAGTCAGCTGTAGCTGTTAGCTGATAGTAGTATCAGTACCATGTACTGTGGTAAAGTGACTGACTCAAACAAATACAAAGTATGCGAAACACTGGTAGCCTATATGGTAATCCTAACATAAAATCATAGCAAAACATCATAACGCCATGTTTCAGTTTGGTTGCTCAGTGACCACTCTGTTTTCTGTAATTATAGAACTGCATGTGCACAGTTAGAAACTGGGTACCTACTTTATAAAGATTAGTTTTAAGTGATGGATTCTGCTTATCACATACGTATCACGTTATATTAAAGTGGATGCCCCTTAATCTAAAGATATTCACAGATTGAATCCATTTAATATTTACAAGTTGTTACCCCCTTGTTCCTCAAACTTTGCAAGATTCTCTGTACTGTACCTGCAAATACGTATCACTACATATATTGTACAGGTGCACTATTACAACAAAGAGGTGTGTAATAAATTCAGGCTGCTTATATCTGGCCTCTAAATTAAAGCGTTGTTAAAATATCCAGTAGACAAATCAGTGAAATCTACATTTGTATGACTAAACCCAAGGAGGTCAATGTAAACAACCTGTACTGCAGCTTGTTCTTAAAGAAACATTTGAATGTTAATAAAGTTTAGTGTTGCTGTGTGAAAAAGCATGCCAGCACACATCCCTGGTGAATTACCTTCTTAACGTACATACAATTAAATGTATTTCTATTTTTTTCTTGCACATGATGAATTGTCACAATTGTCAATTGTGATACGTTTCTACAGTTGTTCAGTCCTTTGGGCATCTAATGAACCAACAAGTCGTGACACCATCAGTAGAACTTGGTGAGTCCAATTTTGCTTGTACTTGAACGTCTGCATTTCCTACAACTATTAAAGAAGGAAATGTATGTGTCGCTGCAGATCTGGTCAGATTATCAAGTGCTGTTGCCAAAAAAACGTGTGATGACCATTAGAGAAGAAACAGGTAGGAAAGAGAAACAGGCAGGTGGTAGCATGGACGTTTTGTGGGAGATTTTCAGTTTTTACATGTATAAAAAACAGAGGTCAACTTGTGCTTTGTTCGTCCCTTCTCACTCTCTCCAAACTCACTCAAACATTTAATCAAACAGGCATCTGGATTTCATTGAGTTCTGCACAGAGAGAGAGAGGCCTGTTAGGGGGACCGTGCAATGATGTCACTTTTCATTAATAATGAAGCTGCACATAGCAGTTGCATTTATCTTCCTGTCTAGGAGGACATGTCAGTGAGCATGGACACTCAATTGCTCAGCTGAGAAAAAACATGAAGAGACTGTGACAACTTAAAGAAATGACTAACATCACATGCAATTGGAAAATATACTGTTCATTAGGTCACATGATGGGTCAATAACAGCTGCAGCAATCACCATGATCGATGCTTCATTAAAGATGTAAAAATCAAGATCTTTTAATTTAAACTTAGAGAGTTCGTAATTCTCATTCCCAGCCCCTGTATCCCATCATGGGTCCTCTCTGCCATTAGTTCAGATATTGCAGTGTTAAATCAAACAGTCAATTCAATTCAAATGTATTTATATGGCGCCAATTCACAACAAAGTCATCTCAAGGCACTTTACAGAATAAAGTCAAGACTATAAAGATGTATAGAGAATCCCCAACAAGCCATAGGCAACATTAGAGAGGAAAAACTCCCTTTAACGGAAGAAACCTCCAGCAGGACCAGGCTCAGGGTGGGCGGCCATCTGCCTCGACCGGTTGGGGTGAGTGGAAAGTGGAGAGAGAAAAGAAAAGAGCAACAAAAAGCATCAGCAAAACATCAGGCAGGTAGCTGCACACTGGAAGACACACAGCTTCAAAGCCCGGGGACACCTGCAGAAAGGGACAGAGAGAGGGGGACAGAGAAGGACAAAGACAACTGCCAGAGAAAAGACACAGAGTTAATATTAGTCAATGCCTTTGGTATGATCATCTGGTAAATTAATGCAGGGATTTTCTTTCAAAGCAATAATTGTACAATTTGTTGATAGTAGAACACATTATATTATAAAAGAGGCTTGTTATTCTAGATTTTTGAGACACATTGTCAGTACTGTATCTTTGGTGTTGGTTACATTTCAATTCAGACTTCAATTCACAATACGTCTGCCAGTGCTTTGATCTATCCAGAGTTGTTTTACTGGTGGCATTTCTAAACCGCACAAATACATATGCACACAAGTACAATGGCAGCTCTGCCACAAGTTCTCTGCTTCTCTGCTCTCAAGTTTCATTTATTTTTGACAGTCAGGGTGGGCTCATATTTGTGCCGTTGTGTCCATAAACTGATTCTGTTGCCCTTAGGTCTATGCCTTTATATCTGGCTTACATGTTATCCAACAGCATCATGCATATCAAAAGCAAAATTGGTTGTTTTGCATTGTAATTATCAAGCTTTGTGTTGAGGCGGATCCAAGAGTGAGGAGACGGTGAGAGGAAGTAACTCATGAACCAGTTTATTGTAAAACAGACCCAACACAGGCAAGCAGAGATACCCCAGAGACCTAAATGAACATTCGGAGAAACGACTAGGTGTTCATAGTCGTTTTTCCGATAAATCACGTCAGATAAATCACATGTGTACATGGGGAAGTGAAACAAGGATCTGGCAGGGACCTGTGGGGAAAGCTGGACCTGAATAGTGAGGAGAACAGGTTTAAACAATAATGACTAAAGGTAAAGCTGGTGAAAAGGACGGAGACAGGAAGGCAGGAAGATCATGACAGTAATTTTACATCAACCTTCAAATTTGCAGCATAACTAGTCATTATACCTGTACGAGTAAAAAACAGGTTCTGTAAAAAAAATAATAAATGAAAGAATATTAATATTCATTTCTACAGTATCATTATTGCTTAAGATGAGCTGCATTGATCCGTGATTACTAACGATCCAGAGGTAAATAGTGTCATTAAAATCAGGTCTAACTTCACCAGCTGCAACTTTAAAGTGAAGGTCATAAAAATGTACTCATGGCTATTATCCCACAAACATTATTCTGAAACTGAGTCATTCTGCATTATTAGTATTTTTATAAGCAGATTTTGTGATAATTTTTTCTCAAATCCTAGTTTGCATAAAGTCAATATATAAATCCTAGTCTGTGTAATGTAATTTCTCAGTGTGGGTACATGCTTGTAGTTAATTATTAATTTTTTTGTTTATTTATTTATTTATTCATTTATTTATTTTGCTGTGCCCGAAGACTTAAAATTCAGGTTTAGGTTAAAAAAGAAGTACTGTAAATGTAATTTGTTACCCTCTCACATGACCCACAGTAGCATCTCTTGAAATATCACAACGGTAGCAGCAGGTGTCTCCTGAAAGCACAGTACAGATGCAGCTGGTCCTTTATAGTCACGAAAACAATATTGGTTTTAATAACATGCTGGCACAAACAGCATATGTTAACAGAAAGGCCGTCTCAAAAAATAGATGCGGGACATTTTTTGAGACTTGTGAGCCACTGGAAGGCCAAGAAACAGCACCCTCTATTGTGTCTGACCAGTGTCACAGCACAGGCCAAAATATATTCTCGTTAAAATGTGCATATCTCATATAATGCAACATCAATGGCTTGGATTTTTCCTCACAAGCTTTCCAGTGTTTTATGAGGATTATTTCATGGGATTAAAGCGAAAGCACATTACAGTAGAGAACGTTCAGCACATCTGTGTTGCTCAATAACCACGTCTGATCAGAAGAAAAACAAAATGCTTTTTTAGGCAAAATTGGGCATTTTATTAATTTAAAATGTCTCTATCCATTTACATGTTATGCATAAATACAATCTTGAATATAACATCAAGGAGAAGAGCAGAAGTCTCTATATTTGGACGGCTTCCTAGCATTTTAAGACATTCCTTTGCCATCTGGTTTTTATAGTTATTAAGTTCTATTTTCGCTTTCCTGCTGTTCTGCTGTCTTTTGTGAGACTTAAAAAATATGTAAATGAAAATTCAGAAGGATTGTTTAATTTAGAAAATAGAAATCTGTTGCAGTGATGTGCCTTCATAAGTCTGACATAAAACACTTAGGTAGACACAAAGCCAGATTTCATTTTAAATTAATTATTTATTTAACTTTGCAATACTTCTGCTCAGTGTCATTTATATTAAATTGTAGTGACCAGTGTCACGGTGGATCATGGGCATTGAAGCTTGAGTAAGGTTTAGCAGAGCACTGGGCTGGCTCCAAGCTGGCTGGGGTGACGAGAAGGACCTGCTTCAAGGTTAATGTTAATGAGGGTATAGGGTTTTGTTGACTATCCAAATGAGGAGCGGGACCTTTCAATCCACTGCATTGACAAATTAGCTGGTCTGTAAGGCCTCATGCTTCTCTTATCACAAAACACTTGACAAGATTCAGTGCATAATGCCACTCGTTTGATCTCGCTGAGGCTGTGGACCGCACACTGTAATTTGCTGACCCTATCATTTTATATTTTCACCACTCAACTAATATGATAATAATTCCTACTTTGCAAAATAAACACACACAAGCCTAACAGTCATATTCAAGCTAGAGGACTTATCTTGGCTCACTGTGGAGAAGTTGTCAATAATAGCGTGAAAGGGTTTTGCCCCATGACTAGCCGAGAATTCCCATGAAATATTCTCCAGATTCAGAATAATAACCCACATGCCTGCTCTGTCCCCGAGCAACAGCATGCTGTGATCATATACAGGTTTTCTGTCAGAGCAGAAATCATTAATCTGCAACTGTGCCTCTAAAAAAAGATGAAAGCCAGCATCTGGCCCAGTGAGGTGGCCTTTGGTAGATCTGCTGCACCATTGCGTGCTATCTTCTCCATCTTCAAAAACCTCAAGGTAAGGAGGATGACCAAAAACACATGTGACCTGGGAGTGATTTCACACTCCAGAGCTGGGTCAGGTCATTCTCCATCTTCCTGTGTTTCAGGATAGTTCTCTCAACCCAGCAACCAAAAGGCTTTTAACTCCATCATAAACACAACATGAATCTGTCAAACCTTTTTGTTATGTGGTTAGAGTATTTTAATGGCTAATGAACTGACATTTGTCATTTTAGAAGATGGCTCTATAACCCTCTATATTACCAAACCCAATGTAACTTAAAAGTAGATGTTAGTGTAGTTCAGATATCAATTATATCCATATAGATTTTAGGCAAGTTTATTAAGTTTTACTTAAGAATCTGTTAATTGATAGACAAACCTGCAGGAAAGTACCTGCATTCAACATCGACATTACACTGATATGCGCTTCAAGTTGGATCAGGCTCTGCTAGAAATGAGTCAGGTGGATGTCCATCAAGAACAGTTTGTACATGTCCACATGTGATAAACAGTCAAGTCAGCCGGATACTAAAGTAGCATCATCAGCATGTGCAGGTTAGAAATACCATTGTCCCTGGCAGGTCCACAAATAATGACATTTTTCTGCAACTTCCAGTAAAATATTGTAACTTTTAAAATATGACAGGGCTGCTGTAAAATCAAGTCAAAAAATGCAATTTGTTCATTTAACACTTATTAACACTATATTAATAAAAATTGTCAAGCTCTGTAAGCACTTACGTTCTAAGAAAGCTATTTTAACGGGGCAGGTCAGTACAAGCCCATCATCCTGGACTTCTCCCACACTGTAAAACATCAGAACATCAGAATTATAGTAGAATCAATAAAATCTTTCTAGCTACCTTAATAGTCCTGTGATAGACTGGCAAACTGTCCAGGTTGTACCTGCCTCTCACCCAATAAAAGCTGGGATGGTCTCCAGCAAAAGTGTGATCACGCCACTATTTGTATTTGGCCCATGGTACCACTAAAAGAAATTGAGTTGATGATCCGAGGAATCTAGCTGGTTTATGCCAATGTAGTCACTGAGGTAAGGTGGGGCCAGTCCCTTTAAATCCCTAAAACTTCTGTCATAAACTTTGTATCTTCTTTCTCTCATAGTTGTGATTTTCCCTTTATGTTTCTGCAAGTGTCACTAGCTTTGGAGCTGTGTGGTTCCACTGTCCAGAGACAGGCCCAACCATCCTGCCTCATGCTTTGTTTTTGCTTCTTATTGCTTGTCTTTTGTTTTCCCACCAGTGAAGGCCGATGGCCGCCCACCCTGAGCCTGGTTCCGTCCGAGTTATTTCTCGCCTAAGTGCTTTCTTACAGGGGATGGGTTGGGTTTTTCTCCACAAATCTGTATAGTCTTGACTTTGTTATGTAATAGTGCCTTGAGATTGTTGTGAATTGGCACCCTATAAAAAAAAAAAAAAAAGGTTGATTGAACTAAACAGTTGATTCTCCAAAATCCCTGAGTGAAAATTTGCATTATATCAATGCCCCAGCTTATTTTCCGTGAAGGGTTTAAATTTGTTTCCAGAACTTGATTAATTGTTTAGACTTTAAATGTAAGAAAATTGGAGAAATGCCTAATGCATGTTGCTGTAGTGATATCATAAATAGATTGAAAAACATTACTACATGGGGAATGTAGAAATTAGAAATGTTCAGGTTGCTCTCCCTCTTCATACCTCTTTCACTTTCCTCCAACATCTCTGATATTCCTTGCTTTCGTCCACCATATGTAATTGTGTTATCTCTGTCAAGCCCTTCCCTTCCCAGCTGGCTGGCAGAGGCCAGCTTGTAATTGCTTGATGAAAGGCATCCGATTAAGAGGAAGCATGTAGGTCCTGATGTTAACGTTTGTGTCTAACAGCGCTGGTGGTCATTGAGGCCTGCTGTACAGCCAATTCTCAGTGTGGGAAGTCAACAAAATCCTTTAAGATATGGCCATAGCTCAATATTAATCCCTCTAGTCATTAATGGCCTGCAAACAAAGTCTTTCGTATATTGTTTTAATAGGGGAACGGAGCTGACGTAAGGAGGGAGCAGTATTCTGACTGCTCAAAAGGGAGGGGAGCCCAAAAGGTTTCCATTGTCTCAAATGAAGTTGGCAGTGAGAGGGGTTTACTTGGATTCTCCCTGCATGGTGTAATTTGTGAGTATTATATTGATAACCTGCATTCAGCCGCACTTGTGTGTTTGACTATACTCTGCTGTAAGAAGAAACGATGCCATATGTGACCAAGGCCACAAAGGGGAAAAAAAAATTCAGCCAGACAGTTAAGTGAATCACCAACTGTGTTGCATGTGAAGTGTAGATCTTGTGACTTGTTGTTTATTGCCCACATTCAGCTTCGTGACTCTCTTCCAGTTTTGTGCCAAGTCTGAGGCCACATTTCTAAATCTCTCCTCTTTGTTGGTGAAGAAAGTGGTTTGTTTTCCAAACTTGAATCTTTCTGGGCCATTATGCACCATATATCCTGAGATCATATGCTGTATGTGGCATTAAGGACAGTAAATATCGATTTTAGATACTTATCTGTGTAAAACAAAAAGGAAATGAAAATTAATTTGTATTTTTTCTGGCTTTTTGTCAAAATTTGCCTTCGATTTTCTTAACATCTGGCAACACACTTGGAAACAGGACTAGACACTACGGCCTTCTACAGTTGTGTCCATGCTGTGTTTCAACAGTTTTATGTTCTGTATGTATATCTCTTCTGAAGAAGACCAGTAATTAAAAGGCATGACTTGTCCTGTTAATATCCCAGTTAAATTCCAGATATTCTTTGTTGGGTGCAAGCCTCCTGACCCTACTGTACAAAAATGCTTTAAAAAACGAATTCCGATTTTGATTCTGATGAGACTCAATGATAATTTCTTGGCTCATTTTTAAATGTAGATAATGTTCCAACACTAAGAACATAAAATGTCTGATAAAGTTGTTCCAACAAAATAATACCATTAACCCTGAAACTTAAACATGTAGATCATGTATGTTGCAAATAAATTGTTTCTAAATAGCAATTTTACGGGTTTCGATTAATGTAATTCAATTCAAAATAGCAAAACAAATTTCTTTCTTGCTTTTTTCTTTGCTAATCCTCTGACTTTCCCTCATTTACACCTTTAGGTGCAAGCTAGCTAATTCTAGCATGTATTTAATTACATACATAATTATAATTATTCCTTCAAAAATCCCCTTTTTTGTGCGATAACATTGTTGATGTTAGAGTTTTCCTACAAGCGTTGCTGTGTCCCCTTAAAATACCTTATGTTAGCTGAGATGTTAACTAGGTAGTTCATGTACAGCTGCAATCAAAATTCTTCAACGCCATTGCAAATTAGGTGTAGTTGCAAAATTCACAAGCTTTAAGCTGTGACACATCAAACAAGAACTAAATAAACAGCTCCACACAACTAATGTTGCAAATGGTTCCTCCAAAGTCAACTCAAGATACAGCTGCTAAGGACTACTGCAGTCTCAGAATGATTCAACCCCTTCATCCCTTCATAAGAAGCTTTTGCAGCTATGGCCTGCTGCAAAGATCCAGTCTAGAATCAAGTCTAAAATCTTTCAACACTTCTGTAACAAAACTTGAGTGGACTTTGAGGTTTGTTTGGGATCATTGTCTAGTTGGAAGGTCCAGTGATGTCCAAGCTTCAGCTTCCTCACAGACAGCATGGGGCTTTCTCCTGATACCTTTCCTTTCACAAGCTGCAGTTTCCAGTGCCAGAAGAAGCAAAGCCGCCCCAGAGCATCACTGAGTCATCACCGTGCTTCATTGTAGGTGGGGTGTTCTTTTCGTTGTACTCTTCATTCTACCCCCTGCAGACATGATGCATAAGCATCGCAAAAACAGAATCCCTACATTTGTGGCTTATTTATGTGATTTTGAGCGCAATGAAGCAGATTTTGGGTGCTTTTGGGTCAGTAGTAGTATACAGTACATTGTTCAGGCATAGTAACCTTCAGCATTAGATAGGTGCCTTGCTGTGCAAACTGAAAGCTCAGTGCTTGTTTTTTGTCTTTTGGCCTTTTCCAGTTACTTTTCCAGTTTTTCTCTCCAATTGCCTCTTTAGAAATCTCAATAGATTTCTTTTTCTCCCACTTCCAGGTACTATAGCCACTGCTTAGTTTACTTTGAACTTACTAACCATGTTTAAATCAGCGTCTCTAGTAACATTCAGTGCATTTGCTTTTTTTTTGATCCCTTTCCTTGTTTTAGCCATATTTCTGCCATGCGTTCAAACATGGCCCATATGGTAAATGCTCAGCACTTATATAGCGCTTTTCTACCTATTGGCACTCAAAGGGCTTTACACTGCTTCTAATTCACCCATTCACACTCACAATCACACACACACTCATACATCGATGGGGGAGCTGCTATGCAGCTGGCCAACACTCACCGGGAGCAACTAAGTTGGGGTTCAGTGTCTTGCTCAAGGACACTTTGACATGTGACCAGAGGAGCCAGGGATTGAACCAAGAACTGTGAGATTGGTGGAAAACCGCTCTACCTTCCTGCGCAGTCGCCCCCAACCACTAGCCAGTTCAGTTCAGGTATTTGATGTGTTCGAGCACAAATGGTGCAACCGGGGAATTGTTTTCAACTTGATTGTCAATGAATGAACAGTTTTTGTACTGAACAACTTTTAGATATGCAACAAAATCTCAAGTTTTTAGACTCTGTAATTGTTCCTATGCAATGACTTACAATGGAGGTTAGGCAGCCTGTTCTTGGGTGCTTCCAATTTACAAGTGTGGAAAAGATCTTTACACCACATGGCTGCTCCTCTATTCTCCAGCTGTCTTCTACAAAGTTAGCTTAAGAGTTAGAAAAAACAGCTTATGTAAAAACATATAAATCAGTGCTGTGCTTTAGCCAGTCCAACTAATAAAGCTGTAAAACAGGTAATAAAGTGTAGCAATTTCTTTTGGGGTGAAAGATATAAAGCAGATAAGCAGTGTATTCACAATAAATCAGCAGATAACTAGCACATTTTTAATTTAAGTCCGAACTTTTTATCTTTTTGATTGTTGTAAGCTCGTCATCAGAGCCACAGTTATCTGTCTGGATCAACTTACTGAGAAATGTGCGTAGTTAGTGTCTTTGTCAAAGAACCTATTGCGACACATCGCGTTTGTCAGTGCTGATACTTCTAGAGCTACATCAGCAGACAGCTGTTAACATCAGCGTGTTTCAGACGACAGTGCCTCTAAGACTGGGAGGAGGTGTTCAGATAGCAACAATTAGAGTCCCATCTGCAGAATGATCATCATTTCACTGCCACTTTTATATACTTTCCCACAGCCTGTCCCCTGCCCAGTGGGAATGTCGATGCTATCTACTTGCTGAGTAATTACCTAAAATGTTAAAAGAAAAACATCAACAAGAGAATTAAATAATATATAAAAGTGTAGGACAGCTCCATACTAAGGTTGTTATTATGTATATTATGTATATATTATTGTATATTATGTACATGTCTATATATTAAGCAATTATCATGTGACAATTTGGGCATTTTGGATTTAAAAGGGAGAAAAGTTAGATGCCACACAAGTTCACATTATCTACAAACTGATACAAGTGAAGTTAATCCAAACACTGACCCACCCTGTCATTGAATATAATTACAGATGGCCTCCCCGACATATCATTCACTAAAGCAGACTTTGTGTCAGATTTTACCCAAGTAATATTTCAAAAGTTAAAATCCTCTCTCGCATCTATCCACTTCATTCCTGCTACTGAATGTGGCTGTGATTAGCTAACTTTTTTTTAGGGATTACAGTCCATCAACTCATACTGACCATGATTTTGAGGCAAGGTTGGGTTTTGCTCAGATCAAGAGGTCACATCCTTCAGAATTTGTCAAGTTGATATACTGCTGGCAGCCCAATTGAAAGGCTAGAGGTTGCTGGGCTGGCGTTGCAAGCACTTTACAAAGGGCTGTTTTCTTTGGGCGCATGGTGGATCTCGAAGTGCATATTTTTCTTTTTCCTGTATGGATTTCACATTTGCATGAAAAAAAATCTTTCTTGTGTGTTTGGATTTCCATTGTGTGGACAACATAAAGGGCTCTGGGATGGGATGTGGGAAAAGGGAGTGTGCAGTTTGTCTAAGTGCATATTTTGATGTCTGTTTGACAGCGTTGGTCAGTGGCTGATGTCAGTAAGTTAACGGCCATCCTCTTTCCTACTCTTAAATTCACCGAGGGAAACCAGTGAAAGACTCTGCTACTGCAGATATCCCACAATAAAAAAAATGTGGAATTCCTCCAGTGCACACAATGTTCAATCATTATGCTAAGCTTGAAGTACTTTAAACAACCGAAAAATTAAACAGTTGTGGTTGCAAAGATACAAAATAACTTGAAAGCCTAAAATTGATGAGGAATCCTTGTAATGTCGACTGTAAACGTGCTTGCCCTTTAATTTCAAAATGAGGGCTGATTTTCGTATTTCAGTGGTTCCTTAAACACTATTTATAAAGGAAGTGTGTCCGTCTCATGATTTGTCCTGACAAATTGTGGTCATGGACCAATTGAACAAACAAATCCCTGTGTTACTTTCACAGAAGTATTTCTGAAAACTGGAAATGGATGTCTGCTCGAAATGGATCCGATTTTATCCTCACTGCTAATTATTTGTGTAAAGATTTGAATTTCCCACGACTGCAGGAGACACTAAGCTGAGAATGGATATTAGAAATCCCCAAGAATAAAATCAATACGTTTACATTTTTTTAACATGAACATTCAGTATCTCTGCCTAGTTGAGCAACGTTTTCTAAATGTCTGAAGAAGGTTGCTGCTTCAGCTCAGAATGAGAAGTACCTGAGCACTCTGTGACCTCATCAAGCCTGCTTCATGACCTTTGATAAATGCTGGATGTTGTCTCTAGCTAAAATTTCCTAAAAAAACCTGGAAAGTCACTTTGCCCACTCTTCTCTGGGTTTCCCTCTTTATTGCTTTTTCCGGCTTCTTGTCGTTGTTGTACACACGTCCTGAGTATGAGGTGTTTAATAAATGTTCACATTTCCTCTGCTAAAGGAAATAATAAATCCCTGCTCACTGTTTCAATAAACACAATGTACTACAATCCCTTAACAACTAATGAGAGAGAAGTGTGTTTGGCACATGCACGTAACAATAATATGCCAGGTGCTGCTATTCTGTTATTGACTGTTTCTTGGCATAAACGAAGGCAGTCATAATTTTATTTGACTCTTAGCAAGTGAGCGTGAGAGGGTTTTTTTTTTCTGTGTTGTAATAGGAACTGACCTTGTGGTCATCAGTCTGCAGTTAGTGACTGAATTTTAAGCGAGAACAGAAATGTGGAGCATGAAGCAAACAGTCCAATTGCTCCTCTGTACACCATCAGTCAAGTGAGTCAAGCTACCTGCAGGACTTTATCAAGGTAAAAGTCTTTTCTGATTGCATCGAAAGTATGAAGCTGTTGGCGTGAGGGATTGAAATACCTTTCACATCTCTGTGACTGATGTCACCTCCACAGGCTAAATAAAGCCATCGTGGGTCTTGTTACACATGCAAGTTATCTGTGTGATTAAACATTTGACTGCACACAAAAGCGAGACAGGTTACAGTCGAACCCTTTCAATAACAGTACTGCAATGGAGAAACATTTTTCGGAAGACTCTAAAGCAAACGTAACAATACCACAATGGTGAAACACTCGATTTTAGGTAACAATAAACCATGTCAGCGAGATGGGCTTAATTTACCCAAAGTAAAAATGCTCGACCCGTCGTTTTGTTTGACTTTACCAAACAGGCCAAGAAAAACGACACCAACTTCAAACTCGCTCTCCTCTGTTTTCTCAGTTCTTGCCCTTATTTGGAGAAAGGTCAACGTGCAGAGTCAGCAGCAGAGATTAAGTGTCATCCTCAAGGACTCTGCTACAGGGTGGATGTTTGCCAAATACAGGACTTGAACCTGTCTTCTCCAGTTAAAGGACAGCTGTCTCCCAGCTCACTCTGCAGGCCTCCTAACCGCAGTGACTCTGGCAGCAGCCGTATCACAGCCAACACGGAACGGAAAGAGAATCCCTGGCCCAAGTACAAAAGACAATAGAAAGTATGACATGGGAACGTCTCAACTGTCTCATTATCCAGCACTGAACACAATGACTTAGACCAGTGAGGGGAACCCCATGTCAAATGTGTGATCCTTCACTTACATGGGGAACCATTTCTCATCCTGTTTTGTCTTCTTTCCTCTGGACAACCGTAACCCCCCATTACTTTTTGACAGTGGAAACTGATGGTCCTTTGTCGTTTGTCTGAACAATGGCTCAGAGTCTGTCTGAGTGCTCCGAGGGGTGGGAGGGGAAGCAGGGAATTTCCATGGGGATAAGCAGACGTGGGGCTCTGTGACAAGTCAGAACCAAATTGGGGAGTGGTCACTTCAGCTGACCTCTGAGCTGCAGATTCCTTCAAAACATTTCACTCATAGGAAGATTGGAATTAAAAAAAAAAAAAAAAAAAAAATGTTATTTTCCTTCATTGAAATATTCATAGGTATGCTTGTACTGATCTAGTTTGGACAGTACTTTCCTTAGAGGCCTCCATGTTTGGCTTGGCTGTACACACAAACCATTACAAAGTTATGTGACAAGGGGGAAAAACAAGTCTGACAGCATAGTTCAAACCCTACCTTACTTTTACACCTCTGCACACCCGGGGCTGCTCTGTAGGAAAACTGAGGCTTTTGGCATCACCTCCTTAGTGAATCGTGGTAACAGAAAGTTTTTGTGTTTTCTTGTCACCTAAGTTGCTAATCTCTACCTAAGCCTTGAACTCAGGTTTTTACTCTATTGGGAAAGGCTGTTTTTTTTTTTCTCCCCAATCTTCTCGTCATCTATTTGCACTGGACTCCACTGCTGTCTGTCGATACTGAGCAAATAAAAATACAGCTTTCATCATACCAGGGGGTCAGTTCAACATTCAGGTCAGAGGGGTGGACACAAACATCCCACCCCTCAAACCTAATTCTCCTGCCACTTTCTCTTCCCAGATCCATTCAAATCCCACGCTCAGCAGCCTCCCACAGTCGTGAGATGTGTACTACAGGAGAACAAAAAGAAAAAAAATGGAAAGAGAGCTGCCTGACGGGCTCTTTCTGTTTGTTTCATTGAGATAGGCATTCTTTCTCCCAATCTGGTGCTGCCCTGTACTGCATGGGTGCAGCTCCAGAGGCTTAGGCCACTGGTGGCACCTGTCTCCTCTTCAGCGCCAGCCCTGGGAGACTGCCTTGCTAGCCTTGATCCCTTCACTAATTATTTTCAAAGCAGTCGGGATTTGTATCACACTCATGTAGGCGCCAGTGGCACTACAGCTCCCCCAGGAAGCAGCTTTTCTGGCTTTTCCAGCTTGCTTGTTGGGCAGGGATCGTCACCACGGACATGTGCAGTGCTCAGGCACCACAGAAGCATCTGGTCAGCTGGTTGGATTTGGATGGTCTCTGAGCGCCTTAGAAACCTCAACAAGGTTTATGAAGAAGTAATTTCTTCATGTGTAGTATGACCACATACTTTCACATATTTCTATGTGATGGGCTTCACTGGAAAGTTTTGGAAATACTTTGCATTACTGTTTTGGAAACCAAAGTCAAGGGAGAGTTAATTTTTGTAATTCGGTCATTATGAATAAATCAAGTAGGACTTTCTCATGATTACTGCAGTTTGATCACATGGAATCTCTGTTCGTGTTTAATTGTTGTAGTTTTATTGGTTCATAATTCATACTCCGCAAATCACCACAAAAACTGTTGGACATAAGACTTTAAAAGCAGACAAAATTAAGTATGATTCTGGTAAATGGATTTGCAACGTGTCCTTCAATTATTACCTTGGTCAGCCAATATGAAACCAAAGCAGTTCAAATTTTCTTGGCAAATGCCCAGATTCTTCCCAAGATGACACCACATCCAGGATACAAAGCCAATCCGCTTTTAAATAGGTGAAACATTGTGGTTCAGCAGGCCATAAAGTGCACAGGAACTTGAACTGCGACCTTTTAAAAACAGTAGCCTATTCTGTCCTCTCTTTGTTTTAGCAGAGGTGCGTCTGGATCATTAATTTTACAGGCTCCCTGGGGCTCAGTGCATTCTTTTATGCTCTCTGATACGCCGCACTTAACATTCCATATGCACTTCTCGTCACTCTCAGGCCTGATGTGACTGACGAATAAGTTATGTACAGTATATCCTATGTAACCTGCGCTTATCCAATCATAGGTGGACACTAAGGAAAGAGCATGGATTTTTGGCTCCCTGCCATTCAACAGTATACAGCTGAGGCATGGTCTTTATTTGATGATGAGGCCACCTTGGCGGGGTCAGTTTACTCGTGACTGACAGGATACATACAGCCACACCTACAAAATGCAATGTACTGTTTGACGCAGTGCAATGAATCCCCCTCTTTGTTCTATTGCAAATACCGAAAATATCATCATTTTTGCCCCGGTCAGTACTTAACTAAACTACTACTTAAAAATCTTTTGTTTTAAAGAAGACAAATCCAATTTTGGACAATCTGGATTTTTGCAAACTGTCTCCAACCTCAATAATCAGAATATCCCTTGTGCCGGCTCCTTGTTTGGTGCATTAGCCACTATTCAGAGTATCTCATACACTATGCAAACACACAGTGTCTTTATTTGCTCATCATTAGGAAGAGCCAGTTCAGGACCCTCTTGCAAAAGAGATATTGATCTCAGGTATCTGAATATAATGGGTAAACTACTAACTATTAGTAAACAGTAGTCTAATCACACTGGTTTTTACTTTTTTTATAGTTACCTTCAGTCCACTCATTAATAATGTAATTTTAGACATTATTTCCTTTGGCGGGTGGGTAAAGGTGTTTGTCTCTAATTGCAGGGATGCTGCTCCCCTTTATCATCTACAGGTGAAAAACCTTCGTTTTCACCTGTAGTTGTTCACTCTGCGTCCCAACGAAACCTTGAAAAAAAAAAAAGAAACACAATGTTTGACCTTTGTAGAAAGCAAAAGGCTCCTCTTACAACTCATATCAGCTTCCACCAAAGTACAAACAAGATAGTAACGAAACAGCTGAGCAGAGATACTGTAGAGGACAGTAAGAAGAAGACGCAGCTCTAAACTACTTTTACACACCTTTTATAACAATACAAACACTAAAGTGACCTGTCAGAAGCACCAGTTTCATCACATTTATTTTTAAAACATTTTTGGATCTGTTTTGAATCAAAAAGAGTTGGCAGTTTAACATCTACAACTACAATTTCCCAGCTTATATTAACAGTGACACTAGAAAAAATGGTACTGGCAGAGGAGCAGCTGCTGGGGCAAAACTTTATGCAACATAAATCCTTTATGCTTAAGATATGAAAAATACAATAAAAAACACACCACACTGCACATAGCGCAATAACTTACAGAATTACAGAATTTTTTTTTTTGTCCTTTCGGCTTATGCTGTGAGTTCAAGGTATTAGTACACTTGTGCAAAATTCTTTGCATCTAAATTTCATAACTTAGCATTCATAGCTTGACAGTTAGCTTAGCTGGACAGACTTTCATTATTTCACTACAGAAAAAATATTGTGCGATTTAGCTGATTATTTGCAGCCTGTTTTGAAGCTCACAAGTGGACGTCTGGTGACTCCAGCAAAGCTGGACACATGAGGCTGCTCCGCTATCTTAGTTAGCTAAGTTAACTCAAGTTAAATGTCAGAGTAAACATAAGAAACAATGTGTTGCCGGTGGAAGTTCTGTCATTCTACCGTCTCTTCACCACGATTGCAGCGACACTAGCAGCATTTCGCTTACGCTGTTTAGTTTATTATATTAAATCGTTATTATCTCCACTGCTCCACTATGTTGCTTTTTCTCCTGTTCCTCTTTTTTCACTCCCAGAAGGAAAACTCCTAAATTTTATTAGACCTGTTTGTTTACACCAAATCATGTGCTAGTTGCAGCGTGAGTGAGAGTTGGGGTCCTCTTAGGGGGGTCTGTGACTGGTGGTGTCATTGCAAACTTTGCACTCAGTGCTCAGTCCTCGGGGGCCCCCTGCTGGCCTCGGGCCCCAAGCATTTGCTTAGCTTGCCTGCTGGCAGGAAGCAGCTCTGGTCATTGCAACTGATTTATAAATATTTAGGCTTAGCCACGTTAAGCTGATTTCGGTACTCTACTCTGCTGGTCTGCCGTGAACAATTTAGTCTAAATCTTCTTAATTTGTACTGTGCCACTCAGCGCAAGTTTTGCATTCTCCCGAGATAATATAAATGCCTGATTGATTTGCAGTTACGTCATCATGCGCATACTTAATAAGCAATCGTTGATATGGGGCTTTTTAGGCATTGATGCAAATTTTCTCAGAGTTTTGTCTGGTGTTTTTGGAGTCTATGGGTACATGGCTCCTGTCATCAGATGGGAAAGTCTAAGCATGTCTGTGATAATTAAGCTGGGAATCTCTAGAAACCCTGGCAGTTGGGAGTTATGGGTGAGTAAGTATTCAATACCAGGTTATTGTGGTGAGACAGCAGAGATGTGTGGTCACTGACTAGGCTAAACCCTCTGAGTAAGGCATAGTGATTCCTCTGTTAGACTGAAAGAACAATTCCTGGAAGATTAAAAAGAGCTTCTAGAAAAAAAAAACACGTTGAGCCTTAAAAAGAGTTGAAATGGAGATGTTTATTTTTCCACTAAATGCTTCAGTCCATTTTCAATGTTAGACATTTTTGTGGAGCTCAATCAAAAAAAATTGAGGATGCAGACGAACAGACTGTGGTTCATCTTTGATCTGCTGGTCTCAAGGTGCTGGTTCTGACCACATTGCAAATAAGGGAAACCGATTCCGTTATAAAGTTAACCCAAATGGGTGTGTTACATGCCAAGAACTTAACATTCTGCATGAAATGAAATCAATTTCAACAAGACTATGGGTCTGGCAGCTCTGTGAGACTGTACACACATGCATTAGTCTCCTAGAGCTAAATGCTACACTTTAGCATTGAATGCTTACTCCCTTATTTCAATCTGTGCAAATGTATGGAAATTAGTATTATATTAAACATTACAAATGTAAATCAATATTTGGCCATAAATCAAAATATGACAAATTAAATGACTTGATGGTTGAATGGGTCACCATAATTGAAGAAAAAAATCTTGCACTGATGAAACAGCTGACACAGCTAATATATTACTTCACCCCAAATATTTACATTGAGACCCATCAAAGCTCCTTCTTTACTACACATCTGCACTGTGATTTAATCTGCAGTGAGCCTGTTACCCTCACTAGCCTCAGCCTCACTGAATCTACTATTTTGGGCAAGATTCTTAGCACAGCCACCGAAAACCAATGACAAGCTGGTCACACAAGTATTATGTTTTATGTTTTCCCCATTGCTTTCTAATGTTTCACATTGAGGTTGGGACCATCAAGCAAACTACAGCTCACAAAAGAATGGGCCCATTGATTCCCAGAGGAATAATTTTAGTGGAGGGAGTATTTAGCACAGGCCCAGCTAGAGAGAGCTATTAGCTGCTTCTCCAGCTCTGTGATCCATGACTGGAGAGGCTCAGTGTGAGGAGAGAAAGAGGACCTTCGCCTGGCACCGTGTCCATACTCATTACCCTGCAGGCAGTGTTGAAGTTACGTTTCATGGTCTCATCTCAGCCATAAAACATGGCCAATATAGAGTTTCCCTGTCATATTTCTAATTTAATGCCTAAATCCAACCGTGCATCTGATTACAGAATTTTACCGTATTTAACATTTTGACGCGATGGCACAGAAAAAAACCCCAAAACAATAGTGTGTTGCATCTAAATATATTAAAGACACCAAGATATAATATGAAGAACATTGGTATTCGAGACACCAGTGCATTTGCTTCTGTGTATAAAGCAGACCCTCTGTGATTGGGCCTGAATTCTTTGTTCTCAGGAGAAACCAAAGTGGTCCATCATTACCTCCTCCAAAACTCCCCCTTTCCCATTTCAGCACCACACTGAGCTAAGATATCAGCTAACACATTATCCTCTTAGCCCTGGAGACTGATAGCCAGTAAGGGCCTCGAGCCAGGGGCAGCCAAAGAGGTCAGGGAATGGAACTGGCGTCACAGTTACAGCAACAGTAAATTTAACACAGATCAGATATTGCTTCCTTATTGATCTCTGGACCAGCTGCAGTGAATGAAAATTGTTGGTTTCTTTATTTGTAAAAAAAAAAAAAAAGAGTGTTTGCATGAAAATGTCCCTTGCAGTCACAATGCAAATTTAATTATTAACTTTCGGATTAAAAAACAATTTTTGGTTAATAAAAAGCACGAAATATGTGACTCATTTAGCAGCAGCCAAAGTAGACAGTAGATATTATTATGTGCCATGTTAAATAATATATAGTTAGAGGAAATTAGCCCCAATTTGTCCACAGTACACTGCACTACCACCACAGTAAAACCAGTGGTATTAGCATCAAAACTAGTATCTCAGTATCACTGAATATCGAGTGACATTATCCTGTCTGTGTTGTCCACCATGACTGACTTTTTCTTGACTGTGTATCTTGGCTCAGCCTGCTTGTCAACAGAGGAAGCCAAACCCATCAGGTCTTTATGATTAAGTGGACAAAGTAAAGAGGGTTTATTCTTCTTGCCAAGTCATTTTATATCACTCGTGTAAGCCAAAAACCAAACTTATGAAATTACATTAATAGCTGTCAAAGTAGAATAAACAAAGTTCTATAAAGGCCGAGAGATGTTTTACAAGTCAATCTGGCATTATGTTGGCACCATATTTTCCATCGGAGCTGGGAGGCATTTTATGTAATAATTTGAGCCCTAAAAGTGAGATGTCACGCAGCTAAAAACATTACAGTAGCTCCACATGTTGGCAATGGCCCAAGATGCACCTGCACTTTCAATTACTCAGTGAGTTTATTTCTCCCTGCTAGTCTAGACACCCAGCACCTGCTGCACATTAATCTCTAATGGTTGCCGGATATACCCAGTTAACAAGACAACATCGGATTGCCACACCTTTCCCCCCCCTGCCGGCAGGACCATGCTCTTTGGTCTGCTGTGTGGATGCTGGCACACTCAGCTTCACTTATAATGAACTGATACGTGCCACAGAGTGTGTGGTTTGGGCCTCAGGGGGGAAAATCCAGGAAGGTGGCAGATCCGCTTCACATGAATTTGCCTTTTTGGCAGGAACACCTTCAACTTGGATGAAATTGAACACCTCCATATTGCTTCACTGGAAGGTTACAGTGTTTCTGGATATGGTCCATGGTTTTGGTTCTTGCCAGCCACCCCTTTCGTTGACGTCACTATTTCCCTTTAAGTCACAGCTCAGGGCTGACTAAAAATTAAAAGGAATCACAATTTGAACCGCATACTCAAATTTTAATTACCTCCAATGTTTAAACGGCACTAAACCCAGCATGTATTCCACTTGTGCACACATGTGCCATACATAGCCACCCAAATGTTCTGTTTAATCAACTGGAACCAAATACTCGGTTTTAAAAGTCTTTTAAAAACAGTGATGTAACATGGCATTTCACTAAAACACAGTTCAGTTTAAATTACTAACCTTTAATTTAATGCCGTTAAATTTCTGCAATGTAAGAAATTTGCTGTATTTTGGAACAACAAGCCTAGAACAACAACCTGCACAACCAACAAATAGATTGCAATGGACAGCTGTGCAGTGAACACAGTACTAATAGTGGTGTAGTCGGCATGTACAGTATGTTATGTAACTCAAATGTTATTGGGTCACTTTACAGAAAATACACCTGCTTTAAAACAAATTGTGTATTTTGGCTTAGCCAACAGCTAGTGCGGCTACGGTGTGCAGCATCAGCACACTGTTTTAATGTTTTTTTAACTGGTCAGCTATAAATTATTCTGCTAAATAAATATCCAATATCCCAGTTGAAAAATCAGTGAGAACGGCATATTGTAAACAAACAAACAAAAAAACTCAGTGAATGTTTGTATCTTAAGAAAATTTATCAACTGATTAATCATTTAGGTCATTATTATAGCAAATATGCTACACATTTTCTAGTTTGGAAATGTAATTTTGTAGTATGTAAAAATGTAGTTTTTCGCTTGAATTAATCTTATTAGTAGTAAATGTTCTGCACTTATATAGCGCTTTTCTACCTATTGGAACTCAAACGGCTTTAAACTGCTTCTCATTCTCCCACTCACACACACACACACACACACACTGATGAGGGAGCTGCTACGCAGCTGGCCAACACTCACCGGGAGCACTGGGTTCAGTGTCTTGCTCAAGGACACTTCGACATGTGACCGGAGGGGCCGAGGATCGAACAAGCAACCAGGATTGGTGGACGACCGCTCTACCTTCCTGCGCCACAGTCGCCCCTGTAGTAGCCGTAACCGTAATACCTGCTGTTTTTTTAATAATCTGTACTGTATGTTTGAAAAGCTATCTTAAGAAATTATTCATTTGTCTGGAAAAATAAGAATAACAGGAACAAGTATAAATAAAAAGAGAAATCTCTTGGCAGAGGCGGATTCACACAAATTGAGATATCAATCCACATGTGATTTGCTATTGCTGGAGTAGGTTCTTGTCTCATTTGACAGATGTTTTCGGGAGCAGGATGAACGATAACATCTTGAGGTCACTGTGATTTGAGACTGCAAGGTGCACTCATCTACCCTGGCTGGCTGCAGCCAAGGAATGGAGCGCACACTGACAGCTGCAACGTTGTGTTGAGTAAAGTGAATGCAAGGAAACACAGAGAAGGAGACAGTTGCTCAACCTGTCGACAGCTTCTCCATAATTCAATAAGTCAAGGTGGAGGACCATTCCTGCAAGGCTACAGCAGCTCCGTAAATAGCTGTCTAGTCTGGCCTGATGAGGTTTTTTTTTTTTTTTTTCCACAGTAATCTTGCTAGTCTCTCTCAACAAGCCTGCTAACATAATTGAAAACAAGTTTCATAGACACAAGGAATGTTTCTTTGTCCTGGATGGTTGCGCTTTCACTGTCCTGTTTTAACTTGTTCCAAGAATTTCTGAATGTGTCTACAGGTCAACATGTTTCACAATGTGCCTCTTGTTCCATTATCTTTAAAATGAAATTATTCACCACTATTTTCATGCCCGATGACAATGTTTCTCATGTTTACATTGCCAGGGAAATACTGTTCTGTCAGTATCCTACGAAGAAAAACATTTATTTAAGATTTTTTGGGCATGATTGCAGTGTTTGTGCAATTTGTCTTTTCAGTACGTCAGTTTAAAAATGGCTAATAAAGTGCCAATTTTGGCTGGTTTTTGTGTAAGTCAAAAATTCCCCAGTATTTTCTTTGGTTATACAGTCGCAAAATATCAACAAAATCAAATCAAATCGTGTAGTGTAGACAGGAGGTAAGGTCTTCTAGGCAAACCTACCGCAGACTGTTGCTTCAATTTCCTCTTCAGATTCCCCTTTTTGTCAAAGAAAAGCAGCATTTCAACTTTCCCACCACCTCCCCTCTATATATCTGCTCCACACCAATTGTGACTTAAGTCTCTGTTGGACCCTGGCCAGTGTGTTAACACCAGCTAAATCAATGGATTAACAATTTATCCCAACCCCTATACACACAGACACACACACACAAGCACACACACTACCACCAACACTAATCTTAAGAGCTGACCTCAGCCAACAAATGACCAAATTCACACAAAATAGAGATCCGCCCCCCACCGACAATGTCTTTCCTTTCTTCTGTCCTTGTGAGAGGCTCCTATTGAAGCAGCCAGCCACACTTGTTGAGACTGTGGTGACAGATCCTCAAGTGCCACTCTGTTAAGCGAAACCCCCAGTCTCCTTTGGGATTCAATTTAGTTGGCAAATGTTTGTCACAAAAACAGCGGTGGTGGGAATCCAGCTAAACCATATCTTGCATTTATAGACGGGATTACTATCTTCTTAGCTCATATTCCCACACCAAATTTGTCATTGGTGGAAGTGCTGAGGGAGTGAATTAGATTCTTTCTGTATGCCGTACGATTTTAGCCTATTCGTGTTACACACTGTCAATTTTAAATAATACCAACAGTTTCACTGCCTCTAGTTAGCAGACAGCTTTGGCTGTGACCCATGTGGTCAGCGTTACTGTTGAGCCTGTGCCGTAGCGTCTGGTACAGTCAACCAGGCAATGTGCAGCTTTGCAGGGCTCTGGACTGGAGGGCCACTCACACACACAATGCTGTCACACTGTTTGTCATTCCACATGTCAGTCACTCTAAGTTGTCCCAAAGCCAACAGAAACACATTTCAGTAAGAGGATGCAGGAGGAAATGTATTGCCCCTTCCTGTGTCAGTCAGTGTTTCTGATATTTAAACACCTTTTGTTACAAGAGCTACTCTTCATGCTTCACTCTGACACAGTGATTACAGGTATAAGCATTTAGTTAGTTGCTGTCGTACATTAGACTTAATGAGGACTTATATTCCGTTTTTAGGTGTCACTTTTTCTTGATGATATGCCTTTTTTTTTCATTCCAAGAAGAAACAACAGGCTTCTCATGGACTCAACAATCCTGGGGTTTTTATTGGGTGCTCAGTGTTTGTGGTCTCTGCAGCATCACTCATCCATCCTGTTTGTACCAACTCAACTCATTCTACATTCTGTGGGTCAGAGGCGCCTGGCCGAGCCGTGGTGCCATGTATCCTAATCACATAAGCACATGGGCTAATCCTCAGGACAGCTGGGAAATCTTTACTGAACAATTGAAGAATGAGCTGGACAGCAGCTTCATCACCCATCTCAGTGAACCCCCTTGCTTTCATGAGTGTGCCATCCTCCTCTCACCAATATACACACACAGTCATCTACAACTAATTTCCTCACCATGACCCCACATGCACACACAACCCTGTAGCACCCCCACCCAATGTTATGAAGTAATGGTAAATGGTCATTCTAAGCACATATAAAGCACATTATACAGTGCTTTTCTACCTATTGGCACTTAAAGTGCTTTACACTGCTTCTTATTCAACCATACATACACACACCCGGGGGCTATGCAGCTTTGCAGCTGGCCTTGTCGGTGTCTTGACTTGTTCAGTGTCTTGTTTTTCGACATGTGACCGGAGGAGCCGGGGATCGAACCAACAACTGCGAGATTTGTGGACTCTACCTTCCTGCACCAAAGTCCCCCCTCGTGCTTTGAGCGGCTGATCCTTGAACACCTGAGGGACAGCTTGCCACCCAGACTTGACCCCTACCAATTTGTATGCCACAGCAATAGAAGCAATAGGACGCAGTCTCTACAGCACTGCACTCTGTGCTTACACATCTGGATAATAACAGCACATATTCAAGAAAGCTGTTTGTTTACTTCAGCTCAACATTTAACACAGTCTTACCCTCTAAGTTGACCCCTAAACTTGAAGATCTCGCCATCAGCACCTCCGCTTGTAACTGGACACTGGACTTTCTGACCAGCAGACCTCAGCAAGGCAAGTCAGGCCACACCTGCTCCACCACCATCACCCTTAGCACCGGTGTACCACAGGGCTGTGTGCTCTGCCTGGGCCTCGCAGCATTCTCAAGGACTCCTTTCAACCACCTGCCCTGCGGGAGGTGCTTCAGGAGCCTCCGGACTAAAACCACCAGACTCAGGAACAGCATCTTCCCCACAGCTGTTACATTACTGAACTCTGCCCCCCGCTCACCCCTCACTCCCTCCTGCACACTCATCTCCCCTCCTTATCTCTCCTGCACATACGACCAGTAAACTGTATTCATCTCACACACTAGTCCAAGTCCTCGTGCATTTCACTCATTCATATACTAAATACTATTAGTTTATACACTGCACTGTCAACTGTTGTTTATTCTGTTATGCACTATTCTTAATGTCCATTGCACTAATGGTACAATTTGCACATAGTGACATACTGACTTCAATGTAAGTGTTTATAGTTTCTTCTGAGACTGAGACAGAGAGATCTGATAACACACATCCAACTGTACATCATGTCTACAGTACTCCTGTATATCTGTATATTATTTGCCTATAGTACTTCCACATGTATATTATGTCCATAGCACTCCATCTGTATATTATATTCATAGTACCTCCATCTGTATATTATTTTGTCTATATTACTTCCACCTGTATATTATGTCCATAGTACTTCCATGTATATGTGTATGTGTATATGTATTTTTATGTCTGTGATATTGGCTATCTTGTAAATACTGTAGATACAGTATATTTTGCACTGCTTATTGCACTTCTTGTTAGATACTAAACTATATAAACTATAAACTATACTAAACTGCATTTTGTTGCATGTGTAATGACAATAAAGTTAAATCTGATCTAATCTAATCTAATCCAATCTAAAATTAGCGGCCACAAGTCAGCGCAGCTGTTGATAAAAACTTCCAAGCCCTCCTCAATTCACAGTTGTACAAGTTTCCCTTATGTGCTTATGTAACATCAACATTTTGGTAGAAACAAAACCCACAATTTGTCCCAGTAGTTAATATTTCATATACCCCTGATGCACAAAACAGGTGGTGACCTGGTTGAACACAATGTCTCCTCCACAACTCTAAATGGCTGTAATGCTCTGACATTTAATGCTGTGTAGTTATGGTATTGAATATCCATCCAGTGATCTCCAAAGTACTTACTGTCTCAGTAAATTGATGGACTGAGGAGTATGTGTCCATTGCATACATTGTACTGGTGATACATCAGAATACTCTTTTGTCTTGGATATCTACCGTGATGAACTGTTTTTCCTGAAAACGGTCTCTGCTACAGCAGTTAGAGCATCCATCTCCTCTGAGATTCTGATGAATGATGGAGTAATAGGAGGAACTTCCTCAAGAATAAAATGTTTCTAACCCTGCACCTCTCCTTGCGAACGCTCTAATTCTCCTGGTGCAATTGCGAGCGCAGCAGGCCTGCCAAAAAACCCAGGCGTCTACACAGATCTATGTTTATCCCATCCGCCTAGAAACCCCGCTATGGGGTCTCTGGGGCTTCCCCCCTTCCAAGTATATTTGCCAATGAAAGAAACACATGCTACATTATTATTTATAGAATAATTTGTTTGTTTATTGTTCTGTTTCTCCAGAAAGACAATGTTGACGCTGGGCCACTCAGATTTAGTGCAATTTATGTGCTGTAATGAATTCTTCATTTGGACTTGGATAGCAGTGTAGTTTTTGAAAAACGAGCTTTGTCATGTAAAGCTGACATTTTTATGATTGTAGGCAAGTGTTGAAAACCTCCCAAGCCAGTTATCATCATTATCAATCGCATCTTGTAGGAAGGCCTCCAACATGGTCAATGAGTTTTCTCACTGGTTGATGGGGGGAAAAGTGCAGAGACCTCCAGTGCGGAGAAGTAGTATGAAAAAATACTGATAGTTTTTACAGTACATGCATTGGAAGGCGTATTAAAGATATATTACCCTTGAATGCTTTGGTGTTTAACCATTTGAGCAGCCTGCCTCTGCATTGTCAGTAAAAGCCCTCTAAACCACTTCACTTAACTTAACTGATAGTTAAATAAAGTCTTTTTTTTTTAACAGCAGATTTGATTCAATTCAATTCAAATCAACTTTATTTATATAGCACCAATTCATAAAAAAGTCATTTCGAGGCACTTTACAGAATAAACTCAGGACTATAAAGATGTATAGCGAGAACACAACAATTCCCCCTTGAGCAAGCACTAGGCAACAGTGGAGCGGAAAAACTCCCTCCCGGAAGAAACCTCCGGCAGAACCAGGCTCAGGGTGGGCGGCCATCTGCCTTGACCGGTTGGGGTGAGTGGAAAGTGGAGAAAGAAAAGAAAAAGAGCAACAAAAGCCACAACAAAACGTTGGGCAGATTGGTAGGACCAGTAGCTGCAGACTGGAAAAAGACACAGCTCCAAAGCTGGGGACACCTGCAGAAAGGGACAGAGAGAGGGAGACAGAGAAGGAGAAAGAAAACTACAGGAGAAAACACTAAAAGTCAATGTCATACAGTGGTGACAATTGTGGGGTGAGAGGAGAGGAGAGAGGGTCAAGAGGAGAAAAGGAGCTCAGTGTATTGGGGGGTGGGTCCCCCAGCAGCCCATAGCTGCATAACTATAACTAAGTATAAGCTTTATTAAAGAGGAAGGTTTTAAGTCTAGACTTAAAAGTAGAGAGGGTGTCTGCTTCCCGAATCTGAACTGGAAGCTGGTTCCACAGTAGAGGAGCTTGATAGCTAAAGGCTCTGCCTCCCATTCTACCTTTGGAAATTCTGGGAACCACAAGTAGGCCTGCATTCTGAGATCGAAGTGGTCTACTGGGATGATATGGTGCTATGAGGTCTCCTATATATGATGGAGCCTGAATGTTCAGAGCTTTATATGTAAGAAGCAGAGTTTTAAATTCTATTCTAGATTTAATGGGAAGCCAATGGAAAGAAGCTAGTGAAGGTGAAATATGATCTCTCTTGCTAATTCCAGTCAGCACTCTTGCTGCAGTATTTTGGATTAATTGCAGGCTCTTTAGGGAGTTAGTGGGGCATCCTGAAAGTAGGGAATTACAGTAGTCCAACTTAGAAGTAACAAATGCATGGAGCAGTTTTTTGGCATCACTTTGAGACAGGATGCTCATTTGTTTCATATGTGAGGTAAAGGACAAATCCTGGTCAAAACTTTCCTTCCAGTAGTATTGGGGGCCAGACTTAAGGCATCTACAAGATATATAATTGAGGTTGGGCGTTTACATACAAATTGGATAAATACGTTCAAACTCAGTATTAGAAATTTGTAAGATGTTTTCAATCTATTAGTTCAATTATTCCACAATATTTTTTCAACGATCTGGCATTTCAGAATAAAGATGGAGAGAAATCTTTATTTTAGCTGTTTAGTCAGTAAGCTACATCTTGGATGCTACTGGAAAGCAAAATGGCTGTCCTAACCCTAATCTGAAAAAATCCCTGTACTGAACTAAAAAAGCCGGTCTATGCAAGGAGGCCCACAACCTGACTTGCTGCACAAGTTCTGCCTGAGCTAAAAAACTTTGCTTGTGCTTCGAACAGCTACCCAACAACAATCAAAAACACATCTAAACAGGGAAAGCTATTGGGCAGGGCACAGGAAGGAGGCGAGGAAGGCACATGCCCTTCAGATCCCGTTCACATTTCCCAGAAAGGAACTCGCTTTTTCCCACACACTGAAAAAAATCATAAATCTGTGAGTTCCACAGAGCCACAGCATGAGCTAAGGTTTTTTTTATCGTGCTCTGCAGATATGCTTTACCCAATAAGCTGCTCTGCTAATGCTTGGTTTCTCATTAATTATCCTCAGGCTCTACAGTTTCCAAATTTTTCTCAGTTTTCTTTGATATCCTGGTGGCAAATATTTTCATTATTTATCACCTATATACTGCATACACACTTTTCCATACATGGATTCAAAGGCCTTGACAAGCTTTACCACGGTTAAACCACTGGAGCTCATACATTTCGAGGCACTTTTTTGCTAAAAGCAAACACATTTCGGCCCAGATGTGTGTTCTTCCCATTGGTTTGAAGTTAGCTTAGTTAGAAGAGCTTGATGCTATGTATTACCGTCCATCAATCAGAGTTTGGCTACTTTTAATGAGGCAGTGGCAGATGATTTCTTGGCCAGACATTTGTAGCTTTATATCCCGCGAGTGAGGTATATTAGTCGTCTCTTGGCAAAGAAGTGATTGCCCGCATCATATGTTGCCCAATCATATGTTGTTTTTGTGTTGTGCGTCTTGGCCTATAAATTTCATGCCACCAAGTCTGCATTTAGCTGCATAATCCAACACATGACCACAATCATCACTCCTCAGCTTGATGGTGCCGGAATAACAAATCATGTGCCACTTGCAGTAGTTTAGGAATTATCTCTATCCACTCTTTCTGCAAGCCACCAGATGAGAGTGAAAAAGGTAGTTCGGAGGAGGTGAGGGACGCTCGCTTTAGTTTTTTGACCTGTATTTCAGACCGTGCATTAGTTGCACCCACTTCCTTCAGAGTAACAGCTGTCAAAATGTTGTGGGATTACCACACGCTGCAAAGTTACTGCTCATAGTAGAGCCTGGTACAGGCCGGGAAGTCAGGAGAATTCCAGTGGACTGGGTACAGTAAAGCCTCTCAATTTCTCAGAGCAAAGCAGCTTCGCACCCAGGGGAGCCATAGCAAACACCAAGAGGGTGCTGCTCCTGCACTTCTAATTTAGTTACACGTGTCAGGGATATCATGGCTTTTTCCCCTGATGTTTTAGGTATCAGAACAGATACACTCTGTAATTGTGTTTTGTTTTTTTAAACCTGACATGAAGGTCCTATTCACAGCGTAGGGTCACAAAGTCCGCTTTGTCTTGGATTAGTCGGACTTCAGGGCTCGTATAATTATAAATATGATAACAAGATATTTGCAAGTTTGTTGAGAGAGAAAACTTCCTGAAATCTTCGCTTGTCTACTGAGGGAACAGAGCTTTTTGAAATAATATCGGTTCGACTGGGTAATTCAGCATACTGTAAACTCAAAACAGAGATGTTTATGTCTTGCATTAATGGGTTTTACGGTAACTTTGTTTGACATTGAAGTAAAACATAACATCACTGTCATCACTGTGTACTGTAATATGATAATGATAATGGGTTTACATCAAAAAAGGGCCAGAAATTTGAACTGAAAATCTTCTGGTCCCCTTCCATTGCCTTCCTTGTTCCATCTGCTGATGATGTAAGAGTTTTGCTGCCTCCTAATGCAACTGTACAGGTTGTTGCTCTAAGATGAGCAGTGCCTGTCATTCACATTCACCAACAACATTGTAAAGTGCTGGACTAACCAATCAAGGCAGTTTGCTGGGATTCAATGTCTGGCTCAATGACACTTGTGGACTGGAAGACCCAAACTGACCCCCTTTTGATTAATGAATGGCCATGTCTAGAATACCTACTGAGCCACAGCTACCCAAACATATGGGTCACAAAAACAAAATTAGTTGAAGAAGTTGGGTTATACAGATCTCTGGCAATGTGTTTACCTAATTTATTAATATTGGTAATATTGACAACGCCATCTTGTCATGTTTTACAGGAACTTTTATGAGAAGCAAATGCTGTTTAGAAAGCATTTGAGGAGTTCAAAATGTTCATCACTGTAACTGCCAATCAGAAACTATAAAATTAATTAAATGGAATCGTCTATAAATTTTTATTTTAAAAATGACAATTTTCTCACAATCTCTTTGAATTTAAGATATTGTTTTTTTTACAAACCTATCTTATGATCTGCGTAAAAACTACAAGTACCCAATGTAAATATGAAATGTTTTTGCTTTACAGTATAAATATATATATACTTCCAGTAAATTTACTGGGTAACAAAGTAAATGTTTATCAGGTGGATTTAATATTTTTATTACTCAAATCAGTGTTATTCATCAGTCTTCAACATTATTGGTAATTTTCTTTCATCTATTTAACATATCATACATTTAATGCCATTTAAAAATCACAAACAATGATTTGTTTCAGAAGTATCATATCATAGTGCCACAGAAGAATCAAACCACACATGAAATAATTTAAAAATTCATTTATTATTTCAGATTTTTGTCGCCTTTGTTATACAAAGATGTTAAATAACTTAAATACATTCTTACCAGTCATTTGTGATCTGTTTATACCTACAAGCTATACACATGAGGTAGAGGAAAATAATTTAGGGTTCCCATAAGACATGAATAAGTGAACACCGACAAAACTTTGTTGGTGTAGTATCACCACAACGGGCAATACATGTGTTTGTATGTTTTATCTTTGTTTTACAAGCACAGCACAAATCCTAACAAAAAGTGTTTGTACATGTAAAATGATCCAAAGGTGAGTATAAAACCAGTTAACACTGATTCAGTCAGAAACATAATCAGTTTATAGCATATCATATGACACTCAGACCAAAACCAGATTCCTTTCACAAAATAGTTGATTATACAAACAGATCAAATCCTATTGAAATATTGTTGGTGACTGTGATTCAGTTTTACTTTAGAAATGTATCATTAGTTTAGACATGTATCATTCATGTAGATGAATAAAAGACAGCTATAGTTGAGTTGATTTAAAAATTTGTTAGGATTTGTTAGTGCTTAAATAATAGACACTGTTGAAATATAAAATAACGTATGTTTAAAGAATACACTGCTTCTTGAAGCATCCACCCCAAAAAAGGAACAAACACCCAAAAGAAAAACAAAATAAAAATACAGGATATAAAATCAATTTAGACTTTGATGTTATTTACACTAAACACATGCTCATAATATATTTAAAAAATAATTTATCTTATATTTTTTTCTACAAAATAGGGTTTTGTACATGATCTACTGACGACCACACAGTGCAGAGTTTCGGATTTGAGAATATGGACGACTGTGACATTTCAAAAAACAACTGACTGCTGTATCATGCCGCTGTTTTTTAGAAGAAAATGCAGACCTATGTACACTCTAGAAACAAACACGAATGCACTCAGCGTGC
Source organism: Channa argus (assembly GCF_033026475.1). Taxonomy (NCBI): domain Eukaryota; kingdom Metazoa; phylum Chordata; class Actinopteri; order Anabantiformes; family Channidae; genus Channa; species Channa argus. The sequence continues at coordinate 1,800,487 of NC_090210.1, read as the reverse complement.
ATGATATTCCTGTCATGCCTATTTGGATCCTTTACAAAAAAATGGAGAACCTTGGCGTGTTTGGGCCGATGAGTGTGTGTGGAGAACGCACACACACTAGAAGCTGTGGGAAGCGGGCATTTACTATGCTTTGAGTCTCAGCATAGCTATTGTGGTTTCCATGTAGCGTGCAAGCTTCTATGTATATATTTTGACCAATCTTTATTTGGCATACCTCCTCATATCAAGACGTTTGGAATTCATCTCTTTAGGAGAAATAAGCCAAGCAAGGCTCTTTTCCTAAGGCAACATTTCACTGTTGAGGATGATGGTTTGACTTTAGACGTTATGGTGATCATCTTTAAAGACCGAACTACTAGTTTAGCCCTTTTCAGTAATGTTTGGTGTGATGCTGTAACAATCGTTTTCCAACACATTTGTGCCCTAAGCATTTATTTTTGCTAGGGCGAAAGGCAAGTTTCATTTGCTTGTGAGAATTAAACATGTGCCTCACTTTTGTCTCAATACCACAGGAGAAGAAACCATTGCTATTTACAGTTTTTTAAAAAAAGATTCAGCACTGCACTGTATTCATAAATACAGATCTTTCAATATTTTAAAGGGCATTTGGGCTTCGGTGCGTGAACGGCACTATAATACAAAGCTGGGTCCCTCACTCAGTAGTTAATTCACACCCATTGAAAACACGGAATATATAAGGTCCTATATCTTAAGCATATAACTTATAGCATGTTTGCAGGAGCTAAGTGCTAAAAATATACGGAGTATTATTGTCTGCGTTATTTGTGTGTACAGAGGCACAGCAGTAATTTGAGATTCTGGAAAAAAAAATCATTCACTTTATTCCAAAGACATCAATATCAGTCTCATATCTCTCAGGTTAATATGAAACCAAAGCCAGCAGCCAGTTAACTCCGTTTTTTGTACAAAGACTGGAAATGGAGGGAATAATATCTGGACTCTGTCTGAAGGTAGTAAGTTACTTGTTTAGTAATTAAGGTGTTGTTTCTTGTTTGTTAAATCATTGTAATTGCCATCGTATTATCCTGGATTAATTAAGAGACATAGCACGCTCACCAGTAAGCTTACAGGTGCCTATGGCCTGATTCCGTTACTCTTGGACAGCCTCAGACTAGCTTCCCTCTGCTTTTACGATGTTAACTGGCTGCTAATTTACATTCACCAAAGAAATGAGAGTGCTATAATTCTCCTCCTGACAAGAATATATTTGCAAAACATCAATGTTTTGCTCTAAACTGTCTGTGTAATTGCATGGCAGGGTTCAGTATGCTGCATTTTGTAAACTGTGTAACTTTGTGCCAAGCAACAATATAAAAAAAAAAAGAAAAGAAAAAGAAAACTTAATTTAACATATGCACTGTCTTTTGAATGAAAACAGCATATTTGCATAACCTCAATATTTGCATGTAGACATCAGTTTGCCAAACATTAGTCATGAAAAATATATTTCTATTAGCTATGCTGCTTATGCATAGCTAATATAAATATATGAATATACTTAAGCAATTCTGCAGACATGTCAAGTTTGATTACTGTCTCTTGCTCCGTTAGGTTTGGACAGACAGACACAGCTCCTTCTGTACGTACTGCATGTCCATGCGCATGCTGAATATGGCTCAATTAAGTCATGGCAGGTGAAAAAAAAGGAGAATGCAAAATGGTAGGGGGGTACATTCCTCCAGTTCTCCACAGTTTTCTTTACAACTTCAAAGTTAAACAAAAAAATCCTAACTGGTACATTTAAGAGACCCAGACTTTTTTTTTATCTGAGAAACACGTGGACCTTCGGCAGGTAAAGCATTGCATTCTGCAGATTATTTCTATTTGCACAATGTATCTATATTTCATCCAAATACCTAGATAGTGGTCTAAGTTATTCCCTGAGCACTGATTCGCTCAAGGCCGAGAAAAGCCTAAACTGACTGGTTTAGTTAACTGTTAATGCATTTAGCAACAGCTTCATACTACATTATTAGAAATATTTAAAAAATGACATTTGTTCTCTCCCAGTGAAGGAGTAGTCCCAAAGGATCTATAAATTATACACAGCAAGACAACGGACACAACGGTGCTGCTTTCCAAAGGGCCTTGTCAACATAAATCAAGAAGAAAAATGAGTGAGAGCACACAAACAACATACATTTGTGTGGTTAGTGGTTTGTTTTAATGTAATTAGATAAGTGGCTTGTATAATATCATTACAATATAACTGAATTTATGTACATACATATGCAAACACACAATGTGTGTGAGTGTAAATATGTGCGTGTAGAGTAAATCTTACACCCTGTCTTTTCTTAGTCTCTGAATATGGGTTTCATTGCCATAAAAGTTGTCACTCGTACCCTTTCCTCCACCTGTCACATGCTCACATACAAACAAACAAGTAGAAAGACACAAACAAACACACAAACTCACACCCACACAATTCTTCTATGGGCAAGGGCCCAGAAACCAGTCTGTTGGTGTTACAGTCCTTAAATAGGATCCTCAATAACTGGAACTGATTTATTTATTTATTTTTTATTTTGTTGTTGTTTTCTCATGTGAAGATGCAATGAATTTTGTTAATAAAATCTATTGTCTTCTACGATGAAAAGCGTGAGATGTCGACCCAGTTGTCTGAGAAGATTCCTAATTCTGCAAACCCTTACATACGGGAGCTACAGGACTTTTGAACCCCAACCCACAGAAATCCCTCAAAGTGCTTATTGCTTCTCAATCGGCTCCCTCCTTTTTGTTTGTGGACACTGTTCCCACAGTGGAAGCATGTCAGAGAACCGAACAACAACTCCCCTTCAGCTTAAACCATCTTTCATTTGCTCCACTGATCATAGGGACTGACAGATATCTGGATTACCCTTTGCAGGTATATACCTCTTCTCTCTGTGTGCACTGCTTGCATTCAACGTAGCAGCACCAGCGCACCTGGCACTGGCAGGGCCTGGTCACCTCCCGACTTTGAGTGTTATGGCCTCTACCGCAGCAGATAGCGTCACAGTTCTTATCCTTGTAGCACTTGCGGGCTGCTGTGCCCGACGAGTACTTGCTGGGTCTACAAAAACTGGGCGAGTCCTCGATGTGGAGCAGGTCCATAGTTCGAGGGATCTGATCATTCAGGCCAGGTAGTGGTTGAGGCTGCTGCTGTTGCTGCTGGCTCCGGCTTGTGGAGATCTCCCCTTCTCCTGTCGCCTCGTTGGTGGAACTGCCAACCTTGATGGAGGTCTCGTAGCGCTGCTTCAGCTGCTTGCCAATTTCGTGGAAGGGCAGAAGCTGCCTCCAGCAAGTCTGGACAGTGCAGGAGCCAGAAACACCGTGGCATTTGCAAGTGGTCTCCACTCCAGCTTTGATTACCTGGTTCAGAAAAATACTGTTATCTACAATGATACATCATAGTAATATAAAAAAAAAAAAGCTGTCATTTAATGAGTCATTGTTTGTTGAGCAGCATTTCAAAGAGATAATAATTACATGATTAGGGTGGAGTGCAGTGGTTTAGGAGGAAGACTTATGTCATTATTCACTGCACTTTTTTAATATCACCATAAAGGGGGAAAATGAAAGGTGTTGTTAATTGCTGTTGTTAACCAAACAAGAACTATATAACACTTGTTTGAAGGATCCATATAAAAGAGCAAGTGAATAATAGTTACGATTTTGCAATGATAACAATGAACGACATTTTGGTTAAACTCAATAACTGTTATTATGATTAATGCGTGGAGGTTAATACTAAGAAGCACCCACAAATAGACAACCCTGGGAAAGAGGGAGCATTAATACTTGGATCCTATTGTTGTCCTTTGAGTGTAGATGTGTTTTTAAAACCTTTACTTAAGACTTAATTACCACCCAGTTGGAAAGTGAAACAATTGTAAAGAAAGTGTCATCTTACGGTACATAATTGTAGGCGAAGCTTAGAGTTCACCAGCCAAAAACAGTATTTTATTGTTACTACAGTACCGTCTTAGGAGTCAGCCAAGGTTCACTTCAAGCATAAACCACAATGTCACAATCAGTGTGTGCGCAAAAATCAATGAGAATAACACATTGTCTTAGTAGGACTTTAGAAAGTTAATTTCACAGACTGAAAAAGATTAGAGAACAGGAAATGCATATTCATTACACACACAGGTCAAGAAATTTTAATATGTCAGCTTTTAAATGTTGGGGGGGGGGGAGGCAGAGGCTAGCACATTCCAGTTTCGTCCTCAGTGTGGGAATTCATCCCGAAAGAATGTGGCATACCTCACCCATGTGCAAATCTCAAAAAGGACCAAAAAACAATGTTGTAAATCTTTTATCACAGGAACAATCTCGTGAGAGTTGGGATTTTGGATAGCCCAGTTGAAAAGGAAGAGCCTGTATTGGTCTTTTGGGAGAGGTTTGCGTCTGCTAACATTTGGGAAGTGTGCCTCTGCTATAATTCATGTTGAAAACCAAAATGAAAAAGGCCATGATATGAGAAAAGCCGAGTGAAACCAACAGATTTCAGACGTTTATTTTGCTTTGGCCTGACAGGTTAAGAGCTTTCCCTCCTTTTTTATTTTACTACTCTTAAAAACACCACCAAGATGAAAAAGCTATATTTGCTCACCACAAACAATTGCTGAACGGTGCCAGAATTGTTGCCTATCTAATCTGCGAGAAGAAAGCCACATATTAAGTAATGAGCACTTGTAGATTTCCCCAGATTTACAGTAGCGATTTCTTTAATCACTTCAGTTTGACCAGTTTTAATAATTTTTTCCAGCTGTAGTGGAGGTGTTTGAAAACAGGATATAGCTTCAGTAATTTCACTTTCCTGAGCTGTTCCATGTGTAACTGTATGAATTTCATTCTGCTGTGCTCTTATTCAATTCCTCTGTGGTCATTTTAACTATACACTTGGATAGTGTGTTTTGTCTTGGACAGTCGTCATTTACCAGCACTGTAATGTTTAAACTTGTGTGTTAAAAAAGCAAAACCAAAGATAGGGAAGTGGAGTATATCCGGGATAAGGCACACAATGAATTGGCACTTCATGGCAATGTTTGTCTACATAATTGCTCAGAACTTAGAGAGTATTGTATTATCACAGTTTTCCCACCATTTGCCTGATTCATGTCAGCCAATTAAGTAATGTTTCTGTTTAAATACTGTCCGCAACTCCAAATAAACTCTGACCCTGGTCAAACCAGTTTCTTTATGACTGTGTCCTGGCCAGATTAATATGTGCATTATAACTCAAACTCTGTTGTTTTTTGCTTTGTGGAAGTTATTACATTAATAAAAGGCAAATCAAGATGACAGCTGAAGTAAATATACTGCAATAAAATACTGTACGACTATTGTCGTTTTTCCTTCCTTTGAATGTACCTCCCTAAAATCTATCCAACATGTCTGCTGTTGTAATAAATTATTGTCTTTTGCAACTTTATCTAATACACCATTTAATAATAGAATAGTTATTTTAGTAATAAATGGAAATTGACTTTAGGAGGACACTCCAACAATTTAGTATTCATTTTCATGAATTCGGGGAAAATACAAATTAAAACAAGAACAGTAAAAGCTATGTAGTAGAGACTAGGATATTCTGAACTAGTGCAGACCAAACACTATAGAAGAAACACTATATAATATAAAGCAATAGCGTCTCGTGCTTCTACCTGCTTACGTTATTAAACCATTTAATGACACCATAACTATGAGCCAGTAGGTAACTGCTTCACATGCTAGTTGGCTCATTATCATGTGTTCCACAACAAACAAAAATCCGATGCTTCTCTCTTAAGCTGAACTTTAAAAATGGGCTGATAAGGACCTGTAACTCTCAGCAAGATGTTTAAATTGGCCGTTGCTTTCTGCCCGGTCAACACTCGCAGCTTGAAGCACAGGCCTTCTCTTGAATTTATAGCCTCGAAGCTCAGATTACTTAAACCTGCAACTAATTGATGGATTTATTTATATTTGGCCACTTGGGGGCAGTGAAAAAAGCTATTAACATATTGTCACATTGTAAAGTTGATAGCGTGAATATTTGCTTATTTACACATTCATTCAAAATGGAGCAACATTACCATTTATTTGGACTTGTGTTTTTCACTCTCCTTTTAGTTCTGTTTTAGTCTCCAACAACTCCAGTGGGAAAAATTCATCTCTTTAGCTGCTAATTGCTCCAGTATGTTCACCAGCTAGTTGCCAACTCTGACTCTTTTTTTATAAACTGCTCTTGTGGCTGGAAACAACACTGACAACTCTCCATTGACTACTAGGTAACATTGGTGGAATTCCCCCTCAATAAATCATAATCCTGCAATGGTAATGCAGCCTTACCTTCATGCCCACATTTGTGTTGTGCATGTCCACACGTGCACGCAGGTCCTTGTTGGAGCGTTTGCCTAAGAAGTCTTTGACAAACTTGTTTGCATATTTGAGGTTGTCTCCACAGCCTCCCCACTGCCACGCTTTGCGGTTTTCAAGGTCTGGGGCCTCGTCGCATGTGCATCGCTCCATACGTCCTGCACTGCAAGCTTTTGCCATTGCGTGGGTTAGGCCCGCTGAGGAAATGGCATATAAAAAGGCGGTCTCTTTAAATCCTGCAAAAAGGATAGGGCAGTGGCAAATCAGATCACATTTACGTTTTGGAGTTAAAAATAATTAGAGCATTGAGCAACGAGAGTCTTTAAAAATACGTTCTCCTCTTTCCACACCTCTTTTTAGTATGTTGGCTCGGTGGCGCCCCTCCAAGGTGCAGTTCCACCTTTCGAAGCGGAATTGATACTGGCATTCTAGGGCGCTCATGGTGATGGCCTCTCTCAGGGTCTCTGCCACGCCCGGGTCTCGTCTGCACATCCTACGCTGCTTCTTTTCCAGTTTGAGCCGGTCACACAGCTTGTAGTGGGCCCTGCCCAAATTTTCCTCTGGTAGAGAGTTCAGTGGCAGGATAGACAACGGTTCATTACCTGTCAACCTAGAGAGAAAGATCACAGACACAGGTCAGTGTAAAGCACGCAGTAAGAGGGAATGGGTATATCTTGATAAAGTGTTCAATAAAGCGCAGGATGCTGACCTTCCTGGATAAACAATGTGAGCTGCAAAGATATACTACACAAACAGCACAGGAAGCACAGCTGGGGTTTATAATGCTAAAAAGTATGGTTAATGTTCAAATGAATTCAGCTGTTCAGTGGTTAATGTTCAGGGGAATTCAACATTTGCTGGAGATTGAGATCAACCTCCAGCAAAGGTGTGTCTGTGTCTTAAGCAAAGTCTCTGCAGAGCTAGAGGAGTTTTTCCTTTTCCGCAACGTTACTGACACTGTTTTGTCCCTTTTTTAGACCACAGTTGCACTAATTAAATCACAGCACAGCACCTCACTGTCCAAAGAGTTGGGAATTGTAGTTTGATATTATGATGGCACGCAGTGAACAAAGTAGTTATGTCTCATGCAGCGTTTACGGGGTTTAATATTTGCATCATGCTCTAAGGAATCATCTCACACATAATGCACCCTATAATGAGTGTGCATTATAGAATACATTATCTACAGCTGTTTCTACTTTAGAGTTACCCAGACAAAACCCAGGCCAGCAGGTTAGAAGCGACTGTGCTAACCACTCCACCAATGTGCCACCCCAATTATAGAATCCCCATAATAAAAGTCCAGTATTCAGGATCTTAAATCTGCAATCCATTTGAAATATAGCGAGCAGAGGACTCAGTTCTAAACATGGCGTGAAGAACGTGTGGTAGCGTTGTGCTCTCATCAGTTTATTTAAGGGAAGCGTATATAAAACACACCAAGCTGGAACTGCCACATAGCTGGCAAATCCGTCAAGCAGCATTTTGAGGCTGTGATGGGGAAAGCAGAGCTTTCATAAACATGCACAATGGACATGTCAGCCTGTGACCATTTTGGTCACACCAACTGACAGGTTTGGCACCATAACTGTTCATTATGTGTAATTTCTGGTGTGCTTTACACCCTTAAAAGGATTACAAAACTCAAAAAAAGTCCTCTGGTCAATGTGTCTTTGCAGTTGCAAACTGATTGACACTTCGCTCAATGTCGCACGCTGATCGTTTGCATCCGCTGCAAGTTGTAAAAAGTGAAGTAAAATCAGGATGGAAGCCTGCTGCTTTGCATTTGATGTCTCACCGACGATACATGACAGTAAATGGAAGCAAAGGACACAGAAACAATCAGAACTTTTTGGCCATTTTTTTCTTGACTGTTTTAGAGTCAAGACAGTGAACCACAGCAACACCTTCCATACTGCTAAGCAGAGTGAAACAAATCATTTTACAGTATTTTTGTAAAAGGGAGTAAAGTAAAGTAAAGTTAATGTAGCAGATGTGTTGGTTGGGGAGTTAAATTTTTGACTTTATTAATCTTTTTCAGAGAAAACTCTGTCACCACTCATATTCAGTGGAGCCCCTAGCAGCAGGTCAACGGAGTTCTTCCACGGGAGATTTGTTTTATTAAGTCCAATAACTGACTGAAATGTTTCCCCTTGAGTGCTCAGGTTCACGCGGATGGACGTAAAGTTCACATGTGCTCAATGACATTGTCTGTAAAGTGCAATAACAATCTGATTGAGGATCCGAACAGTCAAATCTAGAAGGAGGCACCAGGATTTGCTTTCAGATCGGGTCAAATGGTTTCCCTTTTTTTTCAAAGCCTATTTGCCTTTCCTTAATTTGTCTGACAGCTATGAGCTTTCAAGTGGAAACCTGGCAAGCTGTGTCTTGACAGGGATCGCTCTCCCAACACACTTAGAGAATAAAAAAATGTGTGGTTTGGGGCATATACAATGCAAAAAAAAAAACTGTTGCTCTCCGAATAACTGACATTTTCTTCTTAATCGTTTCATGCTTTGTTAAAATGCACCGTGGTAACAATGCCAAGGAAACATATTTAAAATGCCAACACAAACAATTCCAGCTGACCTAGTATGTTAATATGACTGACAATGGTTCCACAACATATCAATGGCGAGCAAGCAGTCATGGATTGAATGATGGCGCCACGTGGAAGACCTGCCTATGTCCATTTCAACATCAGTCTGGAAAAAAAAATTAAGAAAAGATATTTTTCACGTCCACACTATACCAAGAAGCAGTTTCCATTATTTGCAAATGTTACTGTATACATCCATACAGAATATGGGCTCTGTATAGCTTTAAAAAGAGATCCAGCTGACAAATGGTGGCCATAATTTGCTCAATACCAACAACATGATGCATGCATTCCTCTGTAAGACATGCACAGTAACACGTATCAGCGTCAAATCTTCCAAAAGCCCATATGCCTGCAAAAACAAGAAGCCACTAGAGTGACAGGCATCAACTGTCTGTGAGACGTCTGGTTGTCTGAGACAAAAAGATGTTATGAGTGGAGCTGGAGGGTGGCCAAAGATGACATGACACTGATCTCAGCGCTACTGTCTCTGCAGCTTTTTTACAAAGAGGCATAATTCTCGACAGCCTGAGGTCAAAGTGCGGAGAGGAGAGAAACAATTCCTCATGTTTCAACAGAAGAAACAACTCGTGTGTGTTTCCAGTCTGCGGCCAACCAGGAAATAGTCTAATAGTGTTACAGATGTACAAAGGCTCACCTCTTTGTAAACAGATGAAACTATTAGTTATTGTACATAACTAATAGGCGAGTAGTACTGATATGAATCTTGACTTTGCAATTACATTTTTGTAGGAAATTAAAGTGAATATTTTCGGTGGATCCAGGACTGTGACCCATGCTGTCACACGAAACATACATTACAACATGGTGATCTGCAAAAAAAATATCACTTGTGCTGTTTGCTGAAGAATGAACTCCTTCAACTCACTTAGAGGAAAGAATTATTGGAAAACCATGCAGTGGTTGAATCACAAAAATCATGACAAATTTAAACTTGAAATCTTCAGTCAAACGGAAATCATTATTGTGTTTTCCCATAATGATAATCGTGTTTATGAGGCAAAGTGGAAAAACACAGCCACGTTGTCTCTGACAACTCAGTGAACCTCGATGATTTCGTAAAATACGGTGTCAAATGGCTCATAATGGAACCTTTGTAAATGGATTATAAGCTGTAACCACAGCATTTGGTAATAGATCATTTATAAGTTATGAATAAAAACAACTTTGGCAACAACAAATGGAAAAGTCCACTTGGCTATGATGTATAACTTTCCTAACAAAGGGGCTGCCAATGATCTGGACCACATCTCATTGTGCATTTATTCACTGATTACCAACATCTTTGCGCTGTAATTTTCATTAGAAATATTTCTGACTGCTTGGTTTTAAAAAATGTTAAATTACAACGTTTCAGGGGTCTAATATCTTCTTGTTTTGCTGCTTAATAATACCATCAATAAATGATTTACTAATAGATAAAAAGCTATTTATTTCAAAATATAGGCCATTTATTAACATTACTATTCTTTCCATAAAATGGCTAAAACAGTACAGGATTTGGGAAAAGTATAGCGAACGCACTTCCACAGTATCTCTGCAATGCTGAATTAGAAAGTAATACGATGTAACTCTGTGTTTTCATATCATGGACCATTTTCTATAGGTGTTTTTGTTTGAGGTGTTGGCACAGCAACACCGGCTACACTTGGAATATAACACCAACAAACTCATTATTATCCTACATGAGGTGGGATTCTTTCGGGTGTTTGCTCAGCTTTGCTTTTTCCACTCACACACTTGCCTTTACACACTCTCTGCAGACACCACTGACCTGCTCTCACACTGAGCCTCTTCCACTATCTTTCACTTAGTAACACTGGAGTTTGTTTAGTCCTTTTTATTTATCTGTCAGCGCCTCCCGTAACCTATGACATTTACTTCATATACTACATTTTCCAAAGCACTGGGTTCAGTGAAACGGCTCAGACACAGAGTTGATCCCTTAAGGAAATCATTGACTACCACTGTACTTTACCGTCATGCCCCCTCTCGGGCTTTACATTGCAGTCCTAGAGTTGACCCTCTTTTAGTAATTCTGCTCTTTTACTAGGTTGGTATGTAAATAGTTAAACAAGTAAAATAATACCTAAAAGCTATGAGAGTGGAAAAAATATAATCACTGTAACTTTCTTGTTCTAGATTCTGAGCTTTGTAACTGCTGGTGTTATGCTTATACTCACTTACAGTAGATAATGTGGAACGTCACTGTTTGCTGATTCTTTGACAGATTAATAAATAGAAAGCATCACTGATACAGTATAAATATTTATGTGACAGCGTACTAACTTACTTTTTATATGTAGTGTTGGCTTATTTGTTTTTAATTTTGTTTTATCTCTTTATGTTTTTGTTGAACTGTAATGAGCTAATTTTAGGTGGGGTCTTATCAACTTTAAAATTACTTTGTTATCTTAACCTAAGTAATGTGAATGAAAGCACATCAATCAATTATCCCTTAGGAGCACTCTTTAGTCAGTTTCCAATTCCAGACAGATTAAGATTTCAAAAAACAAAATGATGATTTTTTTGTTTTTTTGTCCTTCTGGCTTATCCCGTGAGTTCAGGGTCGCCACAGTGGATCATTGTCCGCATGTTGCCCTTCCTGGCGCAACCCTCCCCAATTTCTACTGGGCTTGGTTCGGAATGGAATGTTAGGGGTTCAGTGTCTTGCCCAGAGAGACTTCGACATATAGTCAGGACCGGGGATCAAACCACTGACCCTGTGGTCCGTGGACAACTGCCTTTACCAACTGAACTACAGCCGCCCCCAAGAAAAAAAATGATGATATCTTAACATATATTGCAATTCAAAAATACATAGATACTAAAGATTTTAAGGAAATGTTAACAGAAAATGTATTTTTGTCTCCCAAAATATCCATAGTAGTACAAAGCCCCTTTTTATATGACTATGTTATTAAAGTTCTTATTCTGTAGTTTAGGCTTTCTCGGGACTTGGTCAAGGTTAGAGAAAGATTTTGGTCTGGTCTGGCTCAATAAAGAAAACAAGGGTCACTTCACACACAAGGTGTTTACTGACTTTCTCCGAAGTTCTTTTCTTGCCGAAACTGTGCCTTACACATTTTAGCAACTTACGTCAGGTAAGAATTGTAACTCCCTGTTGATTCCAAAATATGTTGCGATGTAATCTTTAGGAGACATATGTAATAGATGTTACTGCTGTATTCGTATAGCGTGCAGCAATGTGTGCGATGCTTGTGTGAAGGAGCAATTGTCAGCATTTTTTTAATGGCTTTACTCAAACATCTTGTCCTAAACGCTAATAACACATGCACAGAACAAATTTGTTTTTCGGTTCAGATACTGACATAAAGAATTGTCAAAGCTATAATTTTGCAACAGTGACAAAAAAAAGTCAACATACAAGTTGTGTAACTACAACCAGTTTCCAAAATCAATATATTTCTGGCATTTTTTGAATATGGAGATAAGAATAAAAACAACAAAGCAGCTAAGCGATTTTCAGGTAGTTTCTCTTTATCAGCTCCACTCAACAAGACTAACAGGTGTTGGCTGTGCTTGTGCATGCAGTTGCCATATATACTGTACATGTGTCTGCATGCATGCACACATGCTTGTGCACACACACATGTGCACTTACTACCTAAAGTCAACATCTACTAGAGTCATTCATAGCTGAACGCACCCAGGCAGAAAAAGCAACAAAAGCCACAGTTTCTCCATCAGCCTGAACTTGCAGGTTGTGTGGTCTGGTGTCTCCTAGATCACAACCATCCCCCCACCCTTCTATTTTTTTCCTCTTCTCCGAACTTCCCCTATTCCCATTGGTCAATTACTCTAAACGAATGCCAATCATTCCCCCAAGCTGTTGGCTCAAAACAAAGCCTCCTCTAGACAAAACCACTGCTGCCTATGAACATAATATGCAGACCATGACAGACATGAACATGTGTTCTGCAAGAGTTCAGCTGTCTTGAAACCAAACCATTGCTCACCTGAGATCTAAATTCAAAAATATATATATTATTATTCATCAAACCGTTTTAAAATAAAACGAACTTCCCAGCGCTGATCTGCTCTTCTCTCTTTCACTTTTCCCTCCTCCCTTCACACTGTTTAAAATGCTCCTTTTGGGGGAAAAACTGTGTGCTTTTCTCAGAAATGTTGGATGAACTTCAGACCACCCTGCCCAAGTCCCATCTGGTATATCACAACCCAGGCCATGCCAGAGGTAGTAGGAATGTGAGTGTGTGTGGTGTTTTCTCTCTGGCCCGCTCTGAATATGGCTGACAATGTGCTCCCAGCTTAGACTTTAATAACTGAAGAAAGCGTAAATTAGCATCGAATGACTCTATACTGAAAATTCCCAAGTTATTGTCCACCTTCGAGAGGTTTCTAACAGATGAAATGCTGCCCTTACATTTTGTCCACAGTGACAACGTCCATTCTCCAAGTTATTAAACCCAGAAAGAGAGAAAAAAAAAAAGAGTAAAGCATTATGTAAAGCCTAAGATAAGATTAGTCACTGGTTGAACGCACATGGTGCTGTGACTACTCCTGACAAGCTTTGAATGACACAGTACAGTAACATAACAAAATGACTTTGAAAAAAAGTGGTGCTGGCCTGAGACTTAGCAAGTCATTATTAGTGGAGTAATTAGCCTTTCTGAATAGTGGGAATGTCATGCAACCTTTAAAAGCCCTCCTATTCATTAAGTGTGTGTGTGTGTGTGTGTGTGTGTGTGTGTGAGTGAATTGGGGGGGGGGTGGAGTCCGTTATCTTGCATGACTTAACAGGATATGACCCAATGTTATGTCATCTCCTGTCCCTTCTGGTCACTTGCAACCTACACAGGCCATGTCAGACTTAAATTGATTGGGTCAAGTTTCTTTGCACAGACAGTGTAGTTTAGATGTGAATGACATGATGCATTGGTTATATTTGCTTTTTATTCAACGGAATCTCACACAAAAACTAGCACTGGTAGGGGAGCAAAAGGACTATAGGACCTGCATTTGCGAATGGGAGTGTGGGGCATTATAAGAGGTTTAACTGCTATGTGAGAACTCGAGGCTTCTAAGGTCAGCAGCTCAGTTATAGTCACTGTGTGACTGGCACAGATTGGGCACGCAGTAGTGTCCGCATGACTCCCCTGTTCTAGCCCACACCATGGCACAGAGAAGCCCTGTACCAGCACACCAACGCACCAAACATGTCCAGGCACACATATTGTATTCTGCTCTCGTCGATTCCCACGTGCCGACACAAGATCCACTCTATGGTTATGTGGTAAGAGAGCTCAACAGTTTGACTAATAACAATTATACAAAGCAGATATTTAAATGTGTGCAGAGGCTGGAAATGTCAGGTTTGTTCCTTCTCATTTCACTGAGCAAAAACACTTTTGTGAATAAACCGACCATGCGAAGTCAAACCACAAAATCCAAAACAAAACAGTAGCAGTTGTGAATCACTCATGCCTCAGTAAGTGCAAGAGGAGTTCATTAACAGTTACTTGCTCTTACTACTGATTTTTTTTTTTTTCCTGAAAGACCAAAAAAATTCCGAATCCAAAACACAGGCCCTGACAGTACTTTTCAAGTTAAAAACAGAGTGTGCCGTTAATTTCCATCATCTGACAAATATTCCCTTAGTACTTTCTCAGCATGTACACACAGCTCATTGCCTGGAGTGAAAAAGTCTGACTCTTGACAGCTGACGTTTAAAGAAGCAGAAAACATTTAAAAGTCATATAAATAGGCCAATTGTGACATAAAACAAAAACTCCCCAAGGTTTAATCACAGCTGAGAACGTCTGCCATGTCAAGGTCCATTTACGTCAGTCTACGTCTCACTGTGTCCGCTCTCAAACTTATTCTCAGGCTATAATCTGCGAGAAAACTTAGTGTATATAATAACACCCATTTGGCAAACATACATAATTGAGTCAGGTATCTGAATGCAAGTAAGGTCAGGCTTCTGTTGGGTTGTGTATATACAAGGTGATCATCCAGATAAAGTGCAGTAAAGTCTAACTCTGCAGTTTTCAAAAAAGGTTCATTCCTTATGAAGTTAGACATCATTTTAAACAGGTGCATCAACTAAAATAAGATTTACTGATGGCTGGTGCAGAAAAAAACCTAAGACCTAATTTTTTTATATTCTCTTGGGGCAGATGTGAGAAATACATGGATATTCTCAAGAATATCTGTGAAAACTGACGGCACCTGCCAACTGCCATGTCCCGTGTATATCCACAAACCAGGCAGAGAAAACTCCGCTGTGGTCAAGGACGGAAACTTACACTTACTAGGATCATCTCATTAATGCCTGACCACTAAAAGAGTCTATATTAGTTTTTGTGTTGTGCAAATTGCCTTTGTCTCTAGCCCCATCTGCAAAGATCATCATGCACACGTAGTTTGGCAAACAAGAGTTTATTTCAATGGGAGTTTCCTTCTCATCTTCTGAATGTCCATCAACAAAGCGCAGCAGCTGACTGGTGAGACTGAGCTGGAGCTGCCGTCCACCTAAAATCACATGTGCCATAGCTGCAGTCTCTTTGAAATGCTGATGATTCCAAAACTATGCATTGTACAGATGTGAGCAGGGGAAAAAAAATGTTTTAAAACCTTTACTAAAGCATGTAAGCTTCAAAAATGTGCAACCACGTTATTACACGGCATCAGCCATAAAATAACTGATTGATGGACTATGAAGCAACTTTTTCTGACGATTTAGCCTGTAAAATGAACATCAACACCATACATCACCCAATTCTGTGAAGAAAAAGTGAATTTTACCTCTGTAAGCTAAATTTAACATAGTTTGTGCATGTCATGCAGGTTGACCACAACTTAGTAGATGGTGAACTATTTTGAATTATTTTTACAGACTTGGCTGCCTTGACGTTTGATGTTTTCTTATTTCATTTCCCACTCTCCTACTGTTACACAAAAAAGTTCCAAAGTGCTGATTGAGGACTATCCTGCACTCTCAGAAGACACTGCACCACCCTGTGGAATCTAAGGGCATAGCAGAGCTTTCCGGTGAGATATCATGGGGGGAGAGCTCGCAAAGCACGTCTTAGCTCAAATCTGGGCACATCAAACAGAAACACACAGAAAGCAAAGCTCTTTAATTTGAGAGGCTATGCAGACTTTTATCTAAGCCTCCAGGTTTGCGTGACCTCAGCGCGTTACGTGGTCACTAGTGCTGGGAGAATCCTATCTTCTCTGCTCATGGTAAAGTGATACCCTTTGAGGTGTGGCTGTAGCCACAGGATATCCTATGAAGTTGGGAAATCCCTCTATCAATGGTGCTCCCCGCCCTGCTGCACGTCAGGGCTAATCAGTCCTTAAGGGCTGGTAACGAGACGCCCGCCACCACTGTCTGCCAGGCAACGCCAGCTTGAGCCCACACTGGCTCTGCTGCTCCTAATGAGTGGTAATCACCCAGCAGCTCCCACAAACCACTGCTGGGATTCCAACACGCACATGAGGCAGGCAAACCCAAAAAGCGGGAGGGGAGAGACAAGAGGGGAACCAAAGGAAATGTTTGGAAATGCATGGAGCTGCTCACAAAACAACGTGTAATGTTTCTTTGCTGGGCTGAAGCGATGGCGCTTCCTATACTGCTGTTTTGATACCAGGAACTAATACAGCGCAGTGATAAAAAACCTTTTACAGCTGCAAATTGAAAAAAAAAAAAACCTCTCCTCAGTAAATTTACACACATCCCATTTGTTATCCTGTTGTTTTTGGCACAGTGCCTCAGTTAATGGAGCACTAAAAACAATATTACCATCTGAAAGGGCATCAGCTCTGCGTTAGCAACAAACCGATGATAGAGTGTTTAAGGATAACACAGTAGTTAAAAGCTTACTAACAGCAACCGTAGTATTTACGTCTTCCGGATGCTGATTGGTAAATCCCAGCTGCATGACTGTGGGCAGCCTTCCTGTATATGTCGCACATGAACTAAATAAAAACAAACTCTTGACGCAGTGTCAGGAGTCACATTCAGCACAGTTTAAAAGACCACAGAATGACATGCCTTTTACCCAGGCTCCCATTTAAGCCAACAGAGGACTGACAGGATCCACAAATCACTTCCCTCTCCGAGAGTTTACCCAACATTTCATCAAGGTGCCATAACCGATCAAGTCGAGTAAGGAAAGCTTGCCGAACATCTCCAATTCGAGCTCTAACGATAACGGATTTAGCAGAACCAGCACCTGCCACAACAAGATCGAGGGAAAGAAAATGAGTGCTCACATTCTTGTGGCAAAGGATGACAATTTAAGCGGGTGCTTGACTACGCCAGGAATCCCACCCCACCCTCAGCTGCACAGACTATGGGCAGGAGAGGTTGTGTTTATGTTACACTTACGCTCCACCGCACTCTGGAAATTGGGTATGCAACATTGACCCGCTATTTTGAGTAAATCAGTACCCAGGAGGCCCTAGGATGACTCGTGCTCATGGAATATTTATTTGAACAGGTTTGTGTTAGTATGTCCCACAGTTAAAGCCGAGCTGGACTGTGCCGGAGTGTCACCGGTGTCAAGTTTCTGGGAAGTTGGCCACGGGGCAGTCACATTTTGTATGTGTCACCTGTGCAGGCTCTTTCACTATGCTTCATGTTGCTCAGCTGCAAGACTAAATCATTCACTGACAATCATTCGTATTCCCTTCTCGCTGGGCCAAGGAATAATAAATCTGGAGTATCGTAATACCACATGTTTCTGTGCACTACACAGGCCACAGATAGAGAACAGACTCACAGAGGGAATTGAAAACAAGTGCTAACTGAATAAGTAAATATGCATTACCATTAGGACCATTAAGGCTGATGCGAGTGCCAGTTTGGCACGTCAAACTTAATGCACACTGCCTGCCAAGGGGCGACGCTGCAACAGGGAGGGGGTTACATTTGTCCTTCTAATGCAACTCTAAAGCTGCCGTGAAAGACAAGAGTCAGAGACAGCGAAGGTACTTGATACGTGCACGAGCATTACAGGTGATGATGTTTCACAGAGAAGAGCTGAGACATTTCCATCATACAGAGCTATCACAGGTGCCGTACAGCAGAATTGCATCATCCAGTTTCCAACAATGAGTGCCAGCACTTTTGTGCGGCACCCAGAAGAACAACATTTACCCGGTGTGAAATCCAACAAGACTGTTTCGGGTGTAGAAAGTGCGTCGTCTTTACGTATTCTGTCCACCTTGTTTCTTAGCTACACTTGAGACTTTTAGAGTTTACGGTACCTCATTTACGATAAGGTGAAGAAAGTTAAACTCATTTTAAGCAATGTAACAGTTCCCAGATCGCCTAACACTCCTGGATCCTGTACACAACACCCATAGCTACTATAAATTTGACTCTGCTGGAAAGGCCTCTAATGTCATCACTCCACAGTCTACAGCCATTTGTCTTCTCGTGAATTTGCACTGTTTGCGGCCACTAACAACCCCCATCAACACATGTGTTTGTAGATATTGTGGCACTAAAGCACCAAGAACACGTTCCCAAACATTAGCTTTCAATGAAAACCCTCAAGTCCCTAATGAAACATGGCTGCACTCCTTCCTGACATGCTGACCCAAATTGAACGACCTTGGCTTCCTCTGGCTGTGAATGTCCTTCTGTAACTAAGGCAGAAAAGAAAACTGAGAGTGCTGTTTATGTGAGAAGACAAACTGGACTTTAGTGCATTAAAAGCCACTCTGAAGTGGAGGTCATAGTGGGCTACACCTAAGGCGTTCCCAAGGAAGAACTTACTTTGAAATATACACCCCGGTGCTTTCTAAATTAAACATTATTGTATATATGACATGATTCATGAAACGCTAAATTCCAGATTAATTTCCCGACACCAAGTTCCAAGGGCTTTTTTTTTGTTGTTGTTGTTTTTTGCTTTTTTTTAATGGAGGCAGCAGAACAACCCCTGCCAGAGTTGTGTGATGTTTATGCTGGATGGGGGAATTTTCTGTGCATGCTGAGCAGACGTTTCGGCCACCAGTTCAGGCAGTCAGATCCCTTTATTCTTACCAGCTGTTGAGTCTGACACACAAAAAGTGCAGCTCGCTCCAACACTCGCTCCGCGGGTGTTTTTCGGAGTCGACTAAGGATATGGTTTTGCAAATGTTTCGGCAAAACAATCACTCGCCCACTACCTGCCATTCAAAACCTGCCCGGGGTTACCTTCCAGAGGGCGCTGGCTCAATTGTCAGGGAAAGATTGGGGTGAATTCTGAGCCGACGTTTTCTCTGAGGCTGCCTACATCTACCTATAATAGATTATGTGCGCTAGAGTTCCGTTGCCTGCCAAGATATTTGGTGACACTGTTCATCTTAAAAAAAAAAAGAAATAAAAAATAAGTGTCAGCAGCTTTAGTGAGGCCAAATCATGTGCAGACAACCTGCTGCAGCCACCAGCTGTGAGGCCGCTGCGCGATGCGCAACCGCCGCCAAGTGACACCTCACTGACCCGCATACATTGATGCAATCAAACACAAGACGTGAAAGAAATCAAAGTTAAGCCAAGCTGAAGAGAAGTGAATGAAGTTTTTAGCGGGTTACACAGGGGGGGGGGGAGAAAAAAAAAAGTTGTTCTCTGCTTTGTGATTTAGGAACCAATCAAATCAATGAAATCAGCATCATGGGTATGTGTCAGACCTTACCCGAAATACGCCGCGGCTGGTCCAGGCAAGTTGAGAAGATACACTATAACTGTGAACGATAACCATCCCAGGAGAAGGTGTCCATCCAGCATTTTGCTGCGGCTCCAGGGCAGATCATTTCGTTTCTCCTGAGTAGCTGTGTAAAATCCCTTGTTGAACGTTCCACACTTCTTATACAGAGAGGAGCTGCCGCGCGCTCCTCCCATCAGCAGAGAGAGAGAGAGAGAGGGGGGTGGGGGGGGGGGGGGGGAGAGGAGAGAGAGCAGAGAGAAGGGAACTCATACAATGAAAACAGAGCTTAACTGCTCTTAAGTCAATCGCAATTCACCCAGTAGTTTGAGGCAGATAAATCTTCTCACTTGTCTTCATTTATGATTGACGCGACAGTTTCTGCTCCGTGGGCGTTTTAAGCACCAGTGTTTGTGCAGACTGAGGTCAGTCCCGCACTGTGTGATACAATACATGTTTACCTTCAGCTAGTGGCACTTTATTTCCACAAAGGCAAATCGTGGGTTGGTTTAATCAGCACAAGCAAGGCAATAATGCACAAAACAGAGAAATCCAAACTTAGGCTTTCAACCTTTCATTTTAAACTCATTTGTTTGGGTGAAGTGGTGTAAAGTGCATTTTCTACGTGTTACTTAAATACAATTAGACACTTAACAAAACCTTCTCTCCAAGGAGGACAGCTCCATCTGCTGAGGAAGATCAGGCCATATGATCAAACGCTCCAGAGCAGCTGCATGAGACATTTCACTAAAACTCTTCATTATGGTGAAAGTATTTGGTCAACTGCTCTTTCTAAACTTTCACTCTGAAGTTTTGAAACATTTGACACCGAGGACACTCGTAACATGTCCAGAGGCAGGAATTCATGTAAAATCTGAGAAATTTAAACATTAAACTGTTTTAACAGATCAAGCTCCATTTATTTAGTGTTAACTGACACTGGCATTTTCAATATCATGTGTGATTCTTCTGATAATTTAAGTGAAATTTGCTCAAGGTGCTGCAGTTTTTATGTGTGTTAACCTCTTAGAACCTGGCGTCCACACGCGTGTACATCACATTTTGGGTTATGTTTCCATAGTAGTTAATTCTACTTAACTGAGACCTCTGGACACTTACACAAATTGGAGCTTGGTTCTTAAGAGGTTAAAAAAATAATTGGAGCACTGATATTTTTGCTTAGGTGCTGCCCTGCATGTTTAATTTGTTTGTTTGTTTAGTCCAAACTGGCAAATTCATTCCTCTAAATTGAAACTAAATTCATGCTGTTCACACATTTCAGTGTGCCGTGCTAACACATGAAATTATACAGAGGAGTTTCCTGTTTGGAGTATTTCTGTTAAAGATTCTACGTGAATGTCTGTTTTTTTTTTTTTCTTTGTTAGACAAAGTGATCAAACTGCTTTTGCTGAGGTGAGTTCATCCTCGGTTCACAATAAAGAAAACAAATTTGTTTGCATATATAGCTGCAGGCGGTTTCACAAGAACCGAAGGAAAAAAACCTTTAATCACTTTGCAAAATATCATATTGAGCGCCATAAATCAATTGGCAAACAATCAATCATCTGGCAAGTAATCTGAACCTCTGACAAGCCCGCTCTTGAAGAATATTTGCTCCTCCTACGCATTTGATTGCATAAGATTTGGCGATCGCCATAACATTTAGTTATTGTCACAAAAAACCTTCTCTAGTATCACATTTAGATGAGTCAAATGTTTGTATTACACATACCAAGCAAGGCTTACTATGATTCTAAAATTAACTGGTTCACATATCAAATGTCTGTATTATTTTGATAGCAATAGTCAGTTCAATTGTAGTAACTTCCAAGAAAATATAGATATGTTAACTATGACCTCTTAATTTGTAAATAATATCCACTGACTTTAGTCAGGGACAGCCCTACTTAACTCCTGTGTAAACACCTTTCAATGGCTCAACTACCACCTGACATCTTGTGTGTTCACACACACCTTGATTTCTGGCACACAAAGAGAGACAAGTATCTGAACTGGGTAAGGATCCAGGTTTTCTCAGCTACACCTGGGGAGTGCTTCTGCCAGGATTTGGGATGAAGTCTATTCATTACCTATCTCGAATAATATCCAGCCCATTCACCGCAGATCACAAACAGCCTGATGGGCCAAGAGGCTTCGTAGAGCCAGGTTTCTGCCTCCTGTGAGTAAACAAAATAACACCTTGAATTAGAGATTAAAGTGAGCAAACTCCATGATGGCCGTTGTGCGTTTCAGATGGTACTGGATCTCCGATGCATCTCTCATTTCCACCTACAGAGCACAAAAGCTTTTACACCGAGGTGTGAGTTAAGAATATGAGTTAGCATGGCAGAGTTTAAAGCAAAAGATTGATGATTTGTGGAAATATTATCACTCGCTTTCTATTTTAATATATGTCTAATAAACATGAGAAAACTAGGTGCCAGTGAGCGTAAGATTTGAAATGGTGGGGGGGGGGGGGGGGGGGGGGGGGGGGGGGGGGGGGGGGCAGCCTGAATGTTAAATGATGGGACAATCCACTTACGAGCGCCTCTAAAACTGACAAATTTACCTCTTATATCTTGTCTGTTTACGCCAAACAAAAAACTTGAAAATGACAATGTGTCATTTTAAAAGGTCCATCCCCAGAATTGATGTGTTTAGACTCATTACAATGTGAAGCTACACGTTTTTAAAAAGAGCCACAAAGTTTCTTTCTCTTTATTCTAAGCTACGCTCACTGGCAGCTGGCTTTATCTATATGTTTAACAGACTTGTGGGTTGTGTCCAATTTTCTCATCAGGTCTTCGATGCTGGAATGATTTCACACAACTGCAAACCGTTGTGTCAATGTCAACGTAAGTGTCATACGTGTCAACTGTAATACACAAATACACAACTGAGTGAAAGCATTTACTCGGGTTGCATGTTCTGAGAATTACAGTAGCTTATTGAATAATTTTATTACCGAGCACAATATCCGACAATTCACACAGGTGAACACATGAAAGCATAGGAATGTTCTTTTTTCAACATCATAAGCTTGTCAGTCATTCCCAAAGGGCAGTTTTTCAAAAGGCTACAGGCCCCCAGCGAGGGCCTTGCTTCTTAATAACACCTGGTTTTAAGGAGATCAGCAGGGGGTTTGTCAGTACATGACAAGAATGGACACTAATCCCAAGCAATACCCACTGCTCCTGCACGTCTCTTGAGTGGGATAATTGATTCCCACACCCTTTCTTAAAACATGCTTGCCCCCCCTCTTCGCAGTCTCGGCAGGCCGAGAAAACAGAGCTTGTTTCATTCTGGTGTTGAGGGAACATTGCCATGAGGACAAAAGCGTGTGTTTGTCTTTTACCATGGCTCCTATGAGGGTTGAACTGAGGGCTGTCATAAGTGGTGTAGGTGCTAGCAACCTAAGAAATTTGTTTGGTAATGGACACTAATCTCTTTTGGCCGTCAGGAGGATTTCCCTCCCTGCTGTGCAGATCCAGTGCTACCTTGACCACTTGTACGGTTTACTGCCTCTCTGACTGTCTCACAGATGCCACCATGTTGACATATAAACAAAACACGTATAAAATGTGAATATTTGTTGATCTGAAAACAACCATCTCAAATTTGTATTAAACAACAATGTAGAAAAATTGGCTTAGTTTCAGCTCCAGGTGTGACCAGAATAAAGTTGGCTTACACTGACTAATTAAATGAGTTGAAAGGTATTTTCCTAAAATGTATTCACAAAATGTTTGTATATTATATTTTAGTCTGACTGTGTGTGCAAGGCATTTGTTGCATGTCTTTGTCAATTAGGCAAAGAAATCCAAAAAGCTGTAGTTAATTAATTTAATGCGAGACAGATGGTATCTCACCCAAAGTTACGCAACATGTAAAGTTCAAACAAAATATCGTATTGTCCTCTACATAAAAACATAGTTTTGAGTAAAGTGCAAAGATTATATTCCTCCTCCCTCTCTTCAGAGTCTTGTATATTAGCCTTGGTCTGACCTTGTCTTAATATCACATCCCTGGAGAGGAATGTAAATCGTATCCGTCCAATTCCAACCCAGTTACCACCAAACTCCTCGTTCTCACAACCCCTACTCTGCTGCAGGGCCACATGATCTTTTCCATGTACCAGACATAATTTGTGGCTTAGGTTTGGAGGCTGACGGTGCGTCTGCGCCACTCTGCTGTTTCAGGCATCGGGTGCACCGTGTGCAGCAGTTCTTGGGGGCTGGAGAGGTGGTGGCTGTTTTTGAAACTTTAATACAAGCACCGTCACCCTCCTGTGTCGGGTTGATCACACGTGAAGGTGAAAACAAATCGAAATAGAACCAATATAACAAGGGAAAAGGTGCATAAAGGGGAGCAAGGTGCTAACAAAAATAACATAAATACTAATAAAGATGTCTTGTACTGTTCTGTACTCCTGGAAACCGAAGCAGTAGCTGCGGCATAAATGAGGAACATATTACTATCAGAAAACATGGCACTGGAACTTAATCCCAGTACTTCATTTGTGGCATGTAACCTATAGCCCGTGAATATTTTCTAGAGAACTGTTATGACACACTTCAGCCAAATTGTGTGTGAGCATGTGGTGGCTTGTCCATTCTTGAAAGTGTTTAAGTAGGCACATCTGCTGTGGAACTGTGGGAGGAAAACATGAAATATCTTTATGGCAAGGTGAATTGCTCAGTGGCCTAAGACTCAAATCTTGAAAATTTGAGAAATTTCAATTTTTAACGGCTCAATATCAGAGATGGCAACTGTATCTCAGTTTAATGTCTTAACACTTTGAACAAATGCTTTTGCTCATTCAAGCAGAAATTAAGTTTATGTCTTGCAAAAATTGAGGTTATTATCTAACATTAATATCAAACCACAGTCTACTAGGACTTTTACTGCCAAAGCCGCATGATCAGATCAACTGTTTGGTTCCCCAGCAACTGTGAAACACTCGGCATGAATGGTATTTACCAAATTGTAGTTTTTCATTTGCCCTTGAACAGATACAGCAATTCTTTCAAGTTGATTTCATTCCGCTGGCGAAAGCATCAATGGTGTTGATAGACTGGTAAGATCTGCTCGAGTCCAGCTGAGCTCCGTCTCAGCTGACCACATGGGATGACCCAGATGAAAGTGTCATCATGTGGAAAAGACCAGAGAAATAAAGAAGGAGCTCAGCGCAGGTGGACAAAACTGTCTGAAAAGTCCTTCTGAGCAAACTCCTTGGGTGCAAAGACTCCCACCATCAAGGCTTCAACATTACAGACAGAAGGATTTTAAGCTTTCAAGTGCAGCTACTAACTAATGTTAACTTCCCCAATTTTCAACTTTCTATGGCTTTAGTTTAGGGTGTAAATGTACTTTAATGCTTTTAAAGTTCCCTCTGAATTCTCTATTAAAACCTTTCTCTGAATACAGTCGAAAAACTACCCCAGATGACATCACCAGGAGGAATTTTTTATCATTAGGAGCTCTGGTAAAACAGGTTGACCATGATTACAAACTCCATAGTGTGAACAACAAAATAACATTGGGGCAACTGCGGTGCAGGAAGGTAGAGCGACTGTCCACCAACCTCGCAGTAGTTGGTTGGATGTCGAAGTGTCCTTGAGCAAGACACTGAACCCCAACTTAGTTGCTCCCGGTGAGTGTTGGCCAGCTGCATAGCAGCTCCCCCATCGGTGTGTGAGTGTGAATGGGTGAATAAGAATCAGTGTAAAGTGCTTTGAGTGCCAATAGGTAGAAAAGTGCTATATAAGTGCAGAACATTTACCATTTACCATAATTTGAACTAAAGATTCCTCCAAGTGATGTTAAACCTCTGTGGTTTTCTTGTAAACAAAAGTTCACACAGAGCATTTCCTATTTATTGTGTATTCTTAAAAAACAATTTTTACTGAGATGTAAAAAATGTTTTAATTAAATTTCCATTCCCGTAGATATACATTTTTTCCTGCATGTCTCTGTGTCTGTCCACACATGAAAAACATCAGTCATCAGTCCATAAGAGACACAGAAACTGACTGTAATGAATATAAAACTGATTGTGATGCCCTCCTGGGTGTAGACAACACTGCCCGCCATTTTAGCTCCCTCTCATTTCTCTCTGGAGATGATGTTTCTGGAGGCTTGGAAATTATTTTTGACTCTCCAACAAGACAGTGTGTGTTATGATACACAGAGGATGTGTCCTTGGGGCCACACAGCTGTTGGACCCCTGTGACTGTGCACAGAAAGCACGTTTGCAAAATTATTCATGCACACATGTGTTCTATTGATGGCAATTTCAAATCCCCCCTGAGCCAAATTAACACTTTGGCATGAATGGCAAAATAAATTGTCATCTCAGCCACAGAAAACAGTTGCATGTGGCCATCAGGCAAAGCATTTTTCATCCACTGACTCATCTTTGGCATAAGAGAAGGACATGTTTACTATGTTTATTCAAAGTCAAAAATGTGCAGCGTTTAGCATCCGGTTTCTAAATCCCAGGGTCTCCCAAGAAGCCCACTCCATGTCTTCACCTCTGACTGACTTGTCAGTTGTTACTCCAGCCACTAGAGCGTCCATCTACTTCATTATCTTTATTAATGATGTTCCTTCCGTTTCTGTCACATCACTTATGGTTCTGGTTTGCTGGTCATTATAACAGCACAAAGTCTGGGATCCCATCTGGAGTGTCTCAAACAAAACACTGTCAGGCCAGGGAGGCAGTTGAGGGCTCCAGCAAACTTTCAACAGTTGTCTCAACCAGGTCCCCATGTTGTGGAATATGAGGTTTAGAGAGACAGAGAGTCTGTGCATTGTAATTCTCCATATGGATGGCTCACAGAGTGCACAGGAAATAAATGATATTTAAAGGCCTTGAAGGGGAAAATTAATGAATATTCAGAGTGGATGTAGGGGACAAAGGCAGGCATAGAGAATACGTAATGAAAAAAGTAGCGTCTTAGCTCAGGAGTAGTTGAATTGACAGGATTCTATGAGTTCCTCCGACTTTAATCATTTACCCTAAACAGTAACATCACAGGTCACATTTCTGAAATATAAATCCAGTTGCTACTAATTAACATGTATAAATGAGAAGTAAATGTTAGCATCAGGAGCCTTGACATTAATTTCACAATTGCACAATTTCCATTTGCAGTCACACAGAGTAATGTCATTGAAGGGAATTTAAACCCCTTGCAGATTAAGAAGCACAGAAAATCTGCAGTGCAAGTTCAAACACCTGACTTCATGCGCGCGGGTGGGACCAGAGTCTTTTATATGTATAGAATGGCAAAGGGTGTGGTGCTGTGAGCTGGGAGACCATTAAACTGTCACCACTCTATTTCTGTGGTGGGACTACAGAAGGTTTTCTCTCACCCCCTGTAGCACTGGCAATGGCGTTAGTCAGCCGCTTTACTGTGTGTGTGTGATCAAAACTTGCATTGCGGCAAGTATGTGCAAGTGGAGGTGTTGCAGGCACATGTCCATGTGTTCTCGTGTGTGTGTTTGCGTATATGTGTGTGCATGCGCGCGTGTGCTGGATGAGACCGAACACACATGCACATCTGATTTATGGTAAATCTACTAGTCTTTAATAAAGGAGAATTATAGTCCTTCACAAGGAGAAGTTAAAACAGATTAAACATAACAGTCAGGTATCTGTGTTACACTGTGCTGATCGGTTACTATAGCAGCAAATGTTTTTGTGTTAATCACGGTCAACCTACGGTTTACAGCTTCCTCAAATCAAGGGTCTCACTGCAAAGTGCAGTTTTGCCCTTACCATCTTATTTTAAGACGAGGGTGTTGTTAAACCAACCTTTAATTTTGCCGCGTGCAAGGAAAATCAGTTACATTATGAAAAAGCAATATTTCTCAGCCATGTCTTTATGAGGGAAAAACTTCCCAGTGAAAAAAGGGCTGAACATACTGTAATTGAATGTGCGCAATGATATTGCTGTAACTACTGGGAAGGGAATGATCCCCTAAAGCAAAGTATTCTGAGTAGAGGATGACATTCTTAATTATCTTCCATTTACAGGAAGTCAATTTCACTGCTCAGATTACAAAACAGTCCTGACCTTAAACACATGGCCTTTACTCTTGATCCTGTTTGGCTGCTTTGCAAGCTTAGCACTGCAACAGAACAGGAAGATACAGTAGCACCACCTTGTGTTGTGGTTCAGTCAGAGGTTAACAAGTCTGAAAGAAAAGCCTTTTTTAAAACGAAATTGTCGTTATGGCCGTTACAGTGATGGACAGAAAAAAAGACCAACATTCCGGTTTTGGTAAATCTAAGCAAAGAAACAAATGAATCCAATAATGTCACAATCACTTATTAGCATTTTGCATCAAAAGGCATCTGTTGTTTTTGAGGATTTGACACGGGGCCGATGACGAAGAAGGGTGGTGGGAGGGCTTCCCCTTGGCCTTTATGTCTTACGCACAGAGAAGGGCAGTATGGCTTGTGTTCGCTATTCCTCTCACCAAACCCAGCCAGTCACCGAGTTGTTCTGGCATAATTAGAACCTGCTGCAGATGTCTGAAGTATTACCTCACTGCAAAGAACACGGCTTCCCCAGCTAACAGCCCCAGCTGGACGGACCTGGATTCTGTTCCACTGCTGATCAATGGGGAGCTCCCTGCACTTACAGCTACCACTGGTGCTGTATATTGACTGAAATATAAAAGAGGAGGGGCACTGAGGGTAAAGGTTACTTTTCCATCAGGCTGTTTGCTGAGCGGAAGCCAGTTTCTCAGTATGAGACTTGCTCTTGCGCATGAATAAAGGTCTGGCAGTGAAAGTGGTCCAGAAGAAACTGTTTCCTCCACACAGAGACATAGAGGACGTGGCTCTCCTCCTTTTTGACGAATGTCTCGAGCTGTTGAAAATGTGCCCATACAGACACCAGGGAAGCCTGTAAGCTCCGTGCATGTTTCATATTATCAGAAATGAAACTGTAATTTTCCATTGTTTTTCAGTAACCAGTTCACTAATAAAAGGATTATTGCCGCACATTTATTATAGAAGGCCTCGTACTGTCATTGCACAGGTACTGCATGGTCTATAAGAGACTCAGAATAAAATCATGTGAGCGATAGCGTGGGGATCGAGGCTTCTCTTAGGTCTCTTAACTGCCTGAATCTAAATGTAAGGTCATACCTCTGCTGCTCGACGAATTACCCACGCATGCAGCTCTGCGGAGTCTCAGCCAGACACTTTGGCCGAATTGTTCCAGGACCTCCTCCTGTGGGTTTACAATGGAAATACAGTCTGCCATTGATTGACATTTTTTCATCTACTACAAATACACAGAGGGTGCATTTGCATTATCGCAAGAACTATTTCTTCACTTACGGGAATAGTTCAGGATCTCTCAAACTGATCCTACTTCAGCGGCCACACTGATTGAGAATCTATCAAATTTACAGCATTTCTAGGACAAATTTCACAAGATTCTAGTTTTTTCTATGACATAATACAAACTAATTTGTGTTGGAAAGGACGAATCACACCTGCAGAATTGTAACCCAAATGCAGACTGGAAGCAAGCTGTATTGAATTCTTTCTTTCCCTAAACCTTAAACTGAAGAAACAGGGCAACTAAGCTTCCGAGCCACAACTTTTGTATTGTTGCACCATGGCAGCCAAGAGACCATCAGTGAGAAAAACACTGTATCTTTGGTACATTGATTCTGGCTTATGGACTGCTGAAACATCATATGAGTCTCAGGTTGACTTGTAAGTGCATTTTTTGAGGAAAGGAGGGCTGTAAAGCGTGGCCCTCATTTCCTACACAGTATTCATGCTCTGGTTGAAAACGTTTGAGGACATTGAGAAAAGCAGCAAAACGTTTAACGACCAACAGCCTGGTCCTTACTCTTAAATAGCACTCAGGTTTCCATTAAATGAAGCCTGCACTGATTTTAAAGTTAGCTTTTTTGGTTGTAGCTTGGGTAGAACATGTGGATAAATGCCATTAAACTTTCTTTTGACCTTCGACTATCTAAATATCTCTCTACTTCTAGCTGGAAAATGCCTCCAGATCACTTGGAGGAACCTTGAGTTTAAATGATGTCATCTAGTTGCTCACGGTATCAATCTGCTTTTCCCGAGCAGAGCTCCCCCAGACGACATCATGTAAACTCCTAAAGATGAAAAATTCCTCTGGGTGATGTCATCCGGAGGAGTTTTTCAGCTAGAAGCAGAGAAATATTTTAATCTAGTGAAGTTGCATTAATGAAGTATTAAGTATTAATGTACATTTACATGATAAAACTAAAGCCATGGAGAGAAGGTTGAAAATTGGTAAAGTCACCCTTTAAGATCAAGTTAAAAAATATGAAACTAGTCTTTGAAGTGCCATTCAGTGACACATCACTGCATGTGCGTCTACAACACATTTTAATAATTTCCATATCTCAAAGGAGAGGGTAATTGCTCCCTAATATTTTCTCAGGCTTGTGAATGCTTTTAGAAGGAGACATGGTGTCACTGACATCAGGCACATTTTTGTAGACATTGTTTGGTGGATGACTCACGTCATGACTCGTCTGTATATGTGTTCCTGCACAAAATCTTATTTCAAGGAAAACTGTGATGTGTGTGTGTGTGGGGGGGGGGGGGTGAATTGTCATCATGGGAGAAGGAATCTAGATATGTCAGAGCACAGACACACACTAGCTCGGAAACTTTATGTGATTAAAGTAATATTAATAACCAGACATAACTAACAAGACTGCTATGTTTGGGCTGATGTCAGGTGAAAAGAGTTCCAGTAACAATTTAAACAAGCAGCTGGGTGCAAGTGCAGGAACCATTAAATACACAGTTGTGAAAAATATGATCTTGAGCCATGATAAATCCTGAAAACACCTCAAGGGTACAATAATTACTCATATAATGCATTGCCAATAACAAATTATTATATACTCTTATTATATATACTGGCCCAGCTGGTGAAATAAATAAATTAGTGCAAAATTTAAACACTTTTAAGTCATAGACTTGATTCATGGATTTTTTTTGTTATTTGTTCAGTACAAATTTGCCCTTTCAAGGGAGCCCATGTTTTCAATTTGTTATCTATGTCTAAATACACTTGATGAGATCTATTGTGCGTAAAACAATAAGTACCCACACTTACTGTACTGTATATACAGTGTGTGAAGCCAAATCTACTGCTGCACAAAAGTAAAATCGGACTGTTTCCATTCTAACAATGAACATGCGCCTCTTCTATATAAAGCCCCCAGACAGAGCATGTCCATTTTGATTTATGAAGAGGAAATAGTTGTGTTCTCCTTGAGGGTGGGCCTGTAACCCCGCCTCCACCCCTCTTTGCCGTGGTGGCCTTGTGTAAACTGCAGCATGAGCCCAAATCACAAGAGGTCACCATCTCCAATAGTCAGTTGCACGTATTAAATTACAGCTTGGCCAATGTTGAGAAATACTCCCAGATGTAGTTTTAGTTTTAGGGGTGAACCAGAGAAGAGATACTTGATCACTCCCAACACTCAAACTAGGAAAAGCTGTCCTTTGCACTCCTTAAGCACATAATGGAGCTAATCCCTTGATCATTGAGAAGAAAGAAGAAGCTGGCTCTGACTCAAGCAAGAAAATCTATTCAAAGAGTAAACCTGATGCACTTGTTTAAAATGATGTGCAAGACATTGAGATTTATGGGGAGTCATGTGCAAACTGACATATGAGGGTAATAATAAAACCAGACAAAACCAGGTGTCATAGTCCGACAGTCATATACTGCTTCTCTGCTTCTCAGTATCTTTTCATTGCATTCACATAAGCAGTTGAAGTTATTACCTCTCAAGGGACCTCAGGGAGTTTGCACCATGAAGCAGGTGTGTGCATATTAATACCAAAACAAACTTGCATCGGGTGAATTTGCTAAATGAAGAATTAAACAGCTTTATTAGACACCTGGAACAGAATTGAATAATACTGCACAGTGAGCATGAGACTATAACATCCAAGCAGGTTAATAGCCATGAAAAGCAATATTATTGTAATGCATTCCAAAACATTTCAGATATCGTGTGTTTACCCAAAAGTAATTTGCTTGAGGATGGTCGGGTTCAATTGCTTACATGAAACCATGACATTTATGCTGCTCTGCTCAGTGGAAGTACATGATGTCACTGTTATTAGGTTGTTGGATTTTCGGGATCACCTCAGTTTATTTAAATGTTCTCACTGAAATTTGTTCCGCTGCTCCAAGGATTGACTGCACCCGATTGCTTTAGCCACTTCATAACCCTGCAACTAAGCTGACAAACAAGGCAAAATCTTGTCATTGTCTCTCAGGGGTCTGTCAGATCTCTCAAACATGCTATGAGACACATGTAACAAACTATGAGCACCAGACTAACAAATTTGACTTCTAATACATTACGAAATGCTAGACCAGTATAAATCAAGTTAAGGAACTTGACAACAATGGGTGTGAGCAAGAAATTGACCTGCCAAAACTCTGGTTGTTCACTCAGTGATGCTAATAAGAATATATTAAAGCACCGTGCACCAACTACCTTATATCCTCTGTAATAATGTGAAATCCTTGTACACGTCTGTACACTGAAATTTTCTCTATTACAGTTGAATGTCTAAAAACTAAATCTTTTAATTAATATAATGCTTTATATTTTACCAGAATTATTTAAAAACTTTAATGTAAAATGTAAAAGAAAAAGTACTAAGATGTAATTATTTAAAAGTAGAGTAAATTGTTCCTAATCAATTAACCTTAGTTTTAGTTTTATTTTAGGGTGTATCTTTATATACTGATCAGGATTTGTTTCGCTTTTGTTTCACACATTGCTGCACTAAAGTAAGAGATGTTTTGTGCGTTATGATGTCTTGTTTTTCATGATTATCCCCAAAGACAGATTATGCAGATGCAGTGCACCAGCTGAGTGGCTTCAATTGGCTTGTTTAATATATCAAGTCCATTATTTATGGACTGGCAGACCTAGATACACAATTTTAACAGATACAGTTAACTATTCTGAAATGTTAAAGAGTAAAACAAAAAAAGTTATTTTTTTCATCAGCATAATATTTTAGGCACATTTAGCTAACCCAATGTTTCTTTTATCAGAAATGAATTAAGAAATGTGTAATTATATTATCAAGGGGGAGACAAACATTTGCAGAATGCAATTTTTGTTTGCATACATAAAAGTTTGCATACCGCTCAATAAATTAATAACATTTATTGTTAATGAATTTAAGCTAAAGTTGCATTAAATATGTTGATATTTTAAAAAATCAGGTTTACCCTTTTTGACATTTTAAAATAAGGAGATGCCCGACTCCATAGTCAAAGAGGGGATTTAACAACGTTATTGGTAGAGATACTAATGAATTAAAAGTCAACGGCGTCACCACAGCACAACATGCTCACATCTCACCTAAAAACCATCATATGTTCATGTTTGCCATCATACAGTATGTTCATGTTTGCAGATGTAAGCAATATTTAATGATTTAGCCCACTTACTTAGAGATTAAACGACAGAGGAGGAGAGGAAGGTGGAGAGTGACGCACTTTGTCGTATATATATATAGACACGGTGATTCCACCTCTCTCACCAGAGCAGAAAGAATGTCTTTATAGATCCACCCCACACATACAAAATTACATAGAGAAATATAGCTAGATCATAAAGACCTGCTGTAAAATTAATGTGTATCTATTTTTGTACATGTAAGACTTATTATTTTCTATGTGTGTATTTCATTAGTCGCTGTGGAACTGTGATGCAAACAGCACGTTGCTTTGTTGCCTGGTCTTCTTGTCACTCCCTGCAAGCATAAAGCAACTTTATCATAGCAGAGGTTGGTTGATCATAATAAAGCTTCTCCCTGATAATACAGCAGCGCAAATTAGCAAGCAGTGCCCACAAGATGACGTATGTACAGGAGAGCAATGAACAGCATATCACTAAACAGCTAACCTTAGCCTGGTATGAAGAAGTGATTCTGCAAGGATAATCCAAACTTGTAAATAGTAAATGGTCTGCAATTACAGTATGTAGCACTTTTCTACTCGAAGCGCTTTACATTGCTTCTCACTCACACATTCACACTTACAATCACACACAATCACACACACTCGAACACATTTGCTCCATTGATGTTATGACAAAATACAGGATGTGTCAAAAACAATCACATGTTAGCACTCACAATCTTTCACACCGGATGGTTTAATCAAACTGTATTAGGATCAGTTGTTATTACCACTAGTGTCGTGCATCATATAATGCACATCAATTTTTTCTCAAGTGTAAAATCAAGTCTGGCACCAAAGTTTTTTTTAATATATTTCTATATATACTTTTCTATATTTCCATTGTCTTTATCTCATTGTAAATGGTTTGCAAATGGTCATGATGAGTGACAAATTATACAGCTCTATGAAGATAAAAAACAATAACTACTGTGTAACTGCAATCTGAAATGTGAGATCCAGACTGGAATTGTTTTTGAGGATAAAGTCGGGCTCCTTCTCAGAAGAGAAGAATGCAAATATTCAATGTTTCTGACTCTAAAAACATCGGTCTACCACAGGTGCAAGTTTTCCATACCAATTAACAAGTGCTCCACCCACAAATTTTCCATCAAAATAAACTAGGAACACATAAAAAAATCACATTAAAATGGGAGTGATTGTCTTTGATATTCAATGCTTTAATTGAAACCAGGCAGCCGAATTACAGAGCTGTGTTTTGACGGCTCCATGGTTTCCATCAGTAAAAGGGGATTCCTGAGTGATATCCTGAGTAACACTAAATTTCCTTTTAGAGGAAAACCAAACAGGGTAACACGTCATTGTTTTGCACCAGTTTCACGGTCAACCGACATTACAGATTTTTCTGTGCCTATAATGGACACTGGGTCAAAGGTTCACGCTCTTTCTGTCTGGCACTTGCACATTTTGCACACAAGTTCAGTAACCACTTCACATCTAGCAGGCCTGAGTAAACATCTGGTAATCTTTGTTTCAGCTTCTCAATAGCTCACCAGTCTATGGTCGTGCTGTGTGTACTCAATCTTCTCCAATTACATAGTTGCTGGCTGCTCCCCTGAGGTTACGTGGACAAACCATTTCGCATTGCGGAAGGAGTTTCCACAAAATAGGTGTTGTCCAAAAATTCCTTGCAGTTATGGAAATAGAGAGAAAGTGATAAAGAGACTGAAAAATCATAGTGAGTGAGCTCATGCCGGTGCCACTGAGTACATTTAACCAGGACTTTTTAGGGGTTAACTTTCCAGCTCCGAACTCAGAATTTAAATTTAAAAAAATTGCTTTTCATGTAAAAACATACACATCATTTTAAGGCTCATTTGTTTGTGCTAAAAAAAAGAAAAAAACTGATTTTTGGATGAATACCTTTACAGAAGTTTCCGTTTATTCCCAAATTAAAGCCACACTAAGGCCAAATATGGCTACATTAATGCTTTCCATTTGTGGTCCTATTGACTTCAAAAGTCTAAGCCTATGGTATTAGGCTGGCGGCTCCCTTTTGGAGGCTTTTAATGCTCTGCACAAAAGAACATTCCCTCATCACAGACTCAATCTATTGTCCTGGCATGACTTTGCCCGCTTGCCAAACATGCTCCCTGTCTTGCTATAACCACAGCCATAACCAGTGATGTCTACTCATTCATTTGCATTCGTAAACTGGTTCATCTGGACAATGACTTCACAGGTCCCACTGTCAAGACTGTTCTTGCCATGCTGGCAGGGAGCCAGACGAGGCCGCCGGCCCAGGCTCCTTTTCCCAAGTTCCACCCAGACGCTGCATGCACACCGTCATCCTGCTGAAATGTAAACCCCAGATTCAGCTGTGTTTGTTATGGTTGCACCAGCCCTCGGTGAACACACAACACTGTCACAACGTAGCTATAACAGTAGGGCAATATTTCAACCACAATCTATTTGGTCAGCTGCAATTACATCACTAGGTGGTCAAACACAAAGGTTTGCTGGGATGATAATTAGGGTTATTTCACGGGCCCTCTTAGCACGGGTCCTAGATGGTGTTCTTATTTCCTAACACACCTCAACCTTGAATACAGAACTTTCGGTCAAGTGCTTTTAAGTGCATTTTCACAGTGTCTGAACTTGACCCCACTGGACTGTGTTACTAGCAGCACCATCATTTACTGTTTGTGCTGCGGATGCTCTGTGTAACAGCTGGGTCTGCTATAACCCTGTTGTCTCTTTTAATCATCCAACACAGTATAAAAAATAGTTTAGACTGAACAGTTGTGTTGCCCTTGAGATCACTGGCCTGCTGCACTAATGGGTATTTACTTTTCAGAGAAAATGAGTAACCAAGAAAGTCTATTTTTATCTTGCAGTGACCCCGGTGTCAACCCCAACGAGGTGAGCAGGGATACATCCTTAACTTTAATCAAACCACCAGCCCTGCGGTCTGCACGCTAGTGCAACAACCTCTGCATGAGTCTTTTTTTTTCTGTCGTGGTCAGTTAATTTGACCCAGGGACACAGTTCCAAACGGATTTAATGTAAAGATATGATTCCATGGTCTATAGCTGGGGGTCTGTGTAGTATGGCATCGGTCAGGTGGGTAATTTATTGTGGGAGCTAAGTGTTTCCATTTGCAGTAAGAGCCACTAAAAACAGACTCACCGAAGGATTCTGGGGGGCCCACTTGTAAAAGTTGTGAAGCGCTGGGAGCTGGCGGATGGTCTGACAACCTGTTTAGGGAGCTGTATAGATGGTGTTTTAATTAACCCATAATCCAGTCATCATAGAAGTGACTCCTAACACTTTGGCAAAGTTGCCAGTTTTGTTCTCATTCACGTTATGCAAAGAGTGTGATGCATTTCTAGAAAAAGGTTTTCCAAAGAAAATAAGCAAGACATGCAAAGAAACTTCTGTTGCTGGTTACCGTTACTGGGCTTTTTGTTCATTTCCACATGTAAAGGTTAAAGAGGTGTAGCCGTTTAATTTTAACAACTAAGACCAAATACATGACCCTGAATCTAATCTGTAAATAAAGTAAGACAGCAAACCCCCTGACCTAGCATAATGTAAATATAAAAATACTGCCCTCACACGAGGTGCAAAGGTCAGAAAGCAAGGAATTTTTGTAGTTAATGAATGAAAACTAATCATCTTCAACTTACTGCTGCCCTCTGCTGAATCCAGTAACAATGAGCAACACCCTCTCACTCATGACCAGTAAGATCATCCTAATGACAGATCTGACAGATTTGCACAGATCACTTAATAACAATTTCAACGAGTTAGCAAATACAGAATTCACAAGCTAGGAAGGCACTTGAGGACAATTCAGGTAGGTTGCATTGTGGGATTTCACCTGGAGCTGATTTGAGACTGATACTACTGTATAAAACCACATCCAAGTTTGCTTTGGCTGACTAGCTGTTAACGCTGTCACACATAAATGAGAAAAGTTTGTGAAACAAAAGCCAGAAAATCAAAGTGCGCCACAAAGACCAAGGAAAACATAACAATAAGTGCAAGAGTGCATGATATCATCATGCAGCTCAGCATCTGGGAAAGTACCATATTAACAAGCATGGAGAGCACATTTACGGCTTGTCAAAACAAAAAGTGTGACTCCACACAATGTGCATTACAATGCAAATGCATACTGACAATGAAATGAAGTGTTTGCAAATTTACAGGTAAACATCTGTGGAATAGGCTTTAGCTTCCACTTTATCAGAAGGTGAAGTGTTACTACGCCAGACTCAAAAAGATGATGATGCTTAGTGTCATATCACTTTCTTTTGGAAACAGCGCATATATCCCATGGTTGGACTCAAGCACCTTCCTTCCAGAACCGTTTTTTTCCCAGTTGTAACATTAACCAACAGGCCTTATTTCCTGAAACCAGAAACTCCCTCAGCAAAAGGAAACACAGCAACACCTGCAGTACTAAGAAAGCGGCCAGGCTGGAGTCAAAAATCATGCTATTCCACTCAGACAGTCTAATAGTGTACTGGAAGGGAAATCTCTCTTATACTTGCTAATATATTCTAGGTCTCCGCATTAACGATGCCTTATACACTTATAAGTGTAACTGATGACAAAGTAGCACATTGCTAATGCAAATGTGAGTCAAAAAGATAATTATTGCACTATTTACATACTAAGAACAAAAAGGAACACAAAGAAAATAGCCCAAGATGCTTTAGCGAATATATTACAGACAGACACTGAAAAATATATCCCTGAGAAGGGTGACTCCAGCCAATTTGTACTGCAATCACATGGCTCCATATTTTGTGCCCTCATAGCCCACAATCTTGGGCTGCTTTTTCCCAGCAAGAGTTGATTGATTGGCCATCAATGGAGACACGCTCCTCGAATGAGAGCACTTGCCACAGAAATATCGGGTAAACAGACTTGGATGTCAAGGCCAACAAAATCCCTTGTGTCTCCATTTCCATTTGTTAGAAGGCAAAGCCGGATCTCATGTATCTGTGGTCAGACGAGACCGCCACCACTTCCTCGTATTGCAAGGCTGCTTGAAAACCACGCTAGTGTGTGCTCCATTTCCCTACAGCTTTTGAAGGCCTGGAATTCACATAACTCTGTGGTGTGCTTCTGGAGTTTGGGAATTCCAGAATCTCACTGTTTATTGCTCAAATCAACACAAATAAACAGCGCAGATTAAAAACAATTTTAACCATGACGGAGGAACTGCTTTTGTGTTGATGATGTGCTCGTGCTTGCACTCTTCCATCTTGAACGGTTTAATAGAAGTGACAAGTTCGCGCTAAGTGGGACCAGACCTGTCGATTGAGGCTGTCGTTCTTCTTTCAAATCTCCTAATATCAGGAGTCTTCCTGATCCCTAATTCAGAGCTCAAAACACCTGCCAAATCAAACCTGGTTTACTGCTGACAAGAAGGAGCCCCCCACCCCCCCCCTCCCCCCACTTTGGGTGAAAGCTGCCTGACAGAGGTGGTCAAGCTAATGCCAACAGTTTTGGTGCCAACAGGATGTTATATTATGGAGTGTGTAAAGTTTGCAACTTCCATACAACAGCAATTAACATCCGTTCCTAATTTTCTGGATTTTGATATTCTCTGTTGCAATTTGTCACAGGAGTTCACTCTGCTGTGATATGATGGGCGTCGCTTGTTGACTTTCTGTTAAGGAATAAAGCCTTGTTAGAATTCAGGAAACTAATTTCATTGGCTCTGAATTCTTCCAAACAACTAAACCTAATTTGCTTTTCCAGTTAAAAAATGATGAAGTTTCTTTGGCTTTAATGGTCATTTTAAGCCAGGATACAAATACTCAACTGTTTTAAGGATACAAGTCAATTAATTGCTGCAAGCCTTTGGGCTGCTTTAAGTATTTCCAAGGCTCTTCAACTACATCTGAAACTGGTGTTAAACAGTAATAAAAGCAATTTAATATTGTTTTCAGGGGCTAACGAATCTGAACGAGTGTTATCCACAAGGACATAATATATAGTTAAGAATTATGTGCGTATGCTTGACGGTTTATTTCCAAAACACTGAAAACTGTGGGTACTAACAGCACATACGGTATTTTCCATTGACTTGTAGAACATAGGTGGTTAAGAAGTGTTTCTCTTAGTTTCTGACTTTGGAAACACTTTATAAGGTCACTACCAGCAGCCACAATGATGCTGTTTACTACCCAGCCAGTTGGTTCAGGGGATAAACAAACTTTTTGGATAAGACATTATAGCTCTCCATAGAGGAGAGGGGACGTATAGAATTGGGTGATAATTGTCTGTGAGCTGACAGTTTAATATTGTAATTTGATTGATGGATCCAAATATATTAACTATATCAGCATTTAACCAACACGAATATGTGAATAAAAACTGATCTTAAAAATACAGTATGTCAAGTATTTTAACAAGAAATGGTCTCCTCAACTTATCTTCTCTAAACATACTGTGATATCGACCCATTGAACCATTCGACTCATTGGCAGCAGTACAGAGATATTTGGAGCAAGGCTCATCCTTAAAACTAAGATAATTGCATGCGTTTCTGCATGATCATCAAGTATGAAGATGAGACTAAATTGTAAATTATATGTTATTAGATACTTTCCATGATGTTACTGATAAAAATGTATCAATTTCAATGCAATTCCTGTTGTGTTGCTTCATTTATTCATTTATTTGCAATGAGAAAGATGGGGGCAACCTTTTTCCCTTATAGTTAGAGCTACTCAAGTTTCAATATGAATTTGTACCACGAGCAACAATAAGCATCTATACACAACTAATATCTTTCAAAACAACAGATACAAATATTTTATGTTCAATTGACCATTAATTACAAGTTTGCAGTGATGACGAATCATAACAAAATTACAGAATTAACATGTAAGTCACTCAGAATATACAGATTTTGAAGATTATCAATATTAAGCATGACCTATACAGTAGATGTAGACTTTAATATAGAGCACTTTGTTTATAATATTCAAAAGAGAGAGAGGGAGCATTTTCCATTCTGTTATCAAGAGTTCCAGGACATAGTCACATGTTTTCAGTCTTCTGCTATATACTGATATTGATGACACATTTCCACTTGCTGCAATACAAAGCAGCAATATTGAGACATGCAACAATAAGCAACAGGCAAGTCACTAGTCCAGAGTGAACAAGTGGACAATTTAACAAGACATTAATTGTTATTAAAAGAAGGAGGGATGGCAGGAAAACATCAGAAATGGTCAGTCTACCACTTTATAAAATCAGACTTATTCACTATTACAAGTATAAGTAACAGTACTCAAGGAAACAACGTGCATTTTGTTTAAACTAGTGTATGCAGACAAATTATTTTCCTTATCACTACTAAATGTTCATGCCCTTCACTGTAGATGATTTCATTGCTTTCATTGCACTTTCATAGCTGTAAAGTGCTAAGAACACGTGCTCTCATCAACATCGAAGCATCAGCATTTTAATAACTGCAAGCTTCACTGGAAGAGCATGATATGCACTGAGGATTCGTGTTTTTTCCCCAGTTGCCAATCAGGTGCTGAAATCAACCAGAGACTGAACCTACAGTTGTGCTGGATAAGCTGTTTTTCGCCTCCCCATCGTGATATCAACCCAAATCTACTGTTCTTCCTTTACACTGAGTTTGAAACAAGCAGCAATTTAATTATTATGTATTGCCTTTAGATGCAAGTGTAAGAAAACTAAGAAAAACATTTACAGAATTGTCATCCATGCCAATTATAATGCTAACAATGCCACATCCCGCTTAGTGCTGCAGAAGGCACATTCAGAGGACAGAGATCCCACTTAACCAGGATAAAAGGCTGAGTTATCTCAGACATGTTTGATATGTTTCAAAGAAATACAATAAAATAAAATAAAATGACACATTTGCAGACATGGATTAACTTATGCAGAGGGAGAAAGATTAAGTTAAGTTAAGTTAATATATGTTCTTTAAAGCCAGAAATATTGATGTGCAAATTTCAGGGGTTTGGGAGATCTTCATTGGTGTGAGGGAAACACTGTTGCAATCCAAGGGAACCACTGACGCTGACACTTAAACCCATGTAATAAATTGTACTCATTGTAATCATTTGCAGCAAAGTTCCTATGAACTATTTTGGAGTGTATACAAGTTTGTCGTGCTTTATGCTCAGGCTGTACTAGTAAAATAAGAGCAAAGAAGAAGCTTACAGTGGATTTCTAGCCTGGAGACAGCATTCATCTGCTGGTCTTTCCTGAGCTACAGCAGTCTTTTCATACGGCAAGAGTGTTTCTCTATGTGCATGGTGGCTCTGTCTGTGGAGCTTGTTAGGACGTCCAGTGCTTCATCCTGCCGTTCCAGCTCCGTTTCTGCCTCCAGAGCAAGGTTCTTCAGCTGCATCAGCATCTGCCGCACACATATGCACAACCAAATAAGCACACGCTTGTGGACACAGACACACACACACACACACACACACACACACACACACACACACACACACACACACACGTAATAACACAAGCCCCCAGGGAACATGAACAACTAAGGAGCAAGACACAAATAAAAGAAGACTGAATATTAAAACTACAGAAAATTGAGCAGTTGCTGGGTAAAGCATGTGGACCATATGTGGAGAGGTGTAATGATTGGGTCAGTGAGTTAGAAAGCAAGTGTGTACGAGAGAGACAGAGAAAGAGGAGTGGATGAAACTTAAATTGAGAGATGCGGTTTAACATCTGCAGATCAGAAGACCATCTTACAATTCAGCAACAACCATGATGCGATGAAAGTAATAAATATTTCATATAATGCTGTATGTGAAGCTTAGGACAAATATTATGAGAGAACACTTGGCTTGTCTCTTGGGATAACTGATATCATACAATACTGTTCGTTTTCTGCTTTCAGTGGGTTTAAGGAATACTGTGACTACATATCCACCGTCCAACAACTGTGTATGTTATGGTTGATGGAACATTTAAATATGCTAGGATGTGCCAAGCAAAACCTAATAAATACTCCCTCCAAACCCCACCACCATGGTTTTTAAACTAATATTATGTTCTGCTACACATGCTCTTACACACGCTCACTGACATTATGTCCGTTTTCAGTGGCTGTTATATGCAGACATTGCAAATGGGCATAGGAACCGCTCCAGACAGCAGTTTGAAAAACTGATAGTAGCCCAATACGCACTTGAGGAGCAACTATATTTACTTACTCAGGTCTGTGACAATTTCAACTAGGAGTAAATAACTGAGTCACACGTTACAGTTAACGTTCACAAGAGGTTTGGTTTGTCAAAGAAAAAGTGAGAAAAATATTTTACAATGACTAGAGAACTTCAAGTCGGGTAGAAAACCCCAAAATTATTCATTTAGGCTACAACTAAAAAAAAAAAAAAAAGAGCTACAATTCCCACTGTTGTCCACATTAGTTGGGTAATTTCAGGA
This sequence comes from Channa argus, assembly GCF_033026475.1. NCBI lineage: Eukaryota > Metazoa > Chordata > Actinopteri > Anabantiformes > Channidae > Channa > Channa argus. The sequence goes on along the minus strand of NC_090210.1, from coordinate 1,757,846 downwards.
CTGTGTTAATAGATCAAAAGGCAGACAAAAAAAAAAAAAATGCTTTATCACTCTTTAGTGAACCAGTCTGAAGTGTTAACAAGAAGGAATTTCCAAACTCAAACAATATGAACTGTGTAAAAATCCTTGGACAAAAGGGAATATTTGCTAAAGCACTTAGCGCAGGACATTAAACTGAGTGACGCTCTGTACAAGTTGCCCCACTGTAGATTCTAATCATGACGTGAATTACATTAAGAGTAGGGTGTGAGGAGAAGCATAGCATTAACTCCAAATCAGCAGCCTTTGAAGCCTGAACCATTAACAACTGCAGACAATACATGGTACTGGTCCAATACTGTTACTGCTATGATATGATTTGTTTGAAAAATGATTGCACAGACAGAAACAACAATAAACCATAATACATAGGTATTACGTACAATATTTAACTAAATATTAGACAGTGCCTTATTTGAGATATGATTTATGTAGTGCATTAGAAAAAGTAGGAGTTTTAAGTAACTAAGTGACTTTTAATAACACTGCACCAAAAATTTGCACCACATACCTTTAGAACTTTTAAATCATATTCCTTTGCTATAGAATTGGCATTTTTTTCTGTTGGGCAAATGTAGGCTTTTCTTTGTTTACTACTCTTTTTAATTTTAAATAAAAAACGTTTTTATGAAGAATGTTGTGATGGACAAAGTAAAATATTGCTGTCATATCTCCTCTTTAAAGATTCTGGTGAAAAGCTTACAAATACCTAATAATTAGTTATAACCTATAAATTTCTCAGTAATTAACAGTGATGTAGAATGTACATTTATTCATTTCTTTATTTACTATTTGTATGTTTGCATTTGCATCTAAGTGTAATAAAAATGAGGCATGATGAAGGATTTCCATTACATACCTTATTTAGCAAAATGTAATACGGTGTCTCACACACACAACACACAGACTAAATTGTCCGAATCATAGGTCGGAATTTGCGTCACCGTGTAGTTTCTGCAACCATATCTGGAATACATCACAGTGTTGCAAAGTTCAGAATGGAAAGACGCTGTACAGTCTGACCAAATAACTGACTGTGTTTCTTTTCCTCTCTTAAAACTAGATGGACTTTGGTTTGTGGTCTGGCGATATAACATTTTAAACATATAGGATAAGAAATTTAAAAAATCATTATGATGAACTGTGGTTTAGAACAGGAACTATCAAAAATAAGTGTTACTATAACAGCTGCCCCGGTGAGCTGTTGCCTGTACACACGGACATGACATTTGTATTACCTGCCCTATATATATACAAATGTGGAAAATTGAAATGCAGCTGTAGTGTACACTTTACATTTGCACAGGCATTGGGGTCCATCTTGCTCAACTGGACCTCACCTGTTTAAGTTCTTGGGCCTCAGCCTGACTGACAGATGGCTGGAGGACATGCACCTGCAGCTGGGACAGCTCTCCTGCTGGGACCTCCAGCGGCAGCTCTATATCTTGGCACATCTGCAGCAAACCTGACTCCATGGGTGGAGATTGTGAAAAAGTGAAGTGCATATGTTGATTATGGAGGAAACCAGACAGTTAACTTAAAGCACAGCAAATGAGGCAGTCGGGGGTAAAGTGACTCATCAAAATACATTTCTGTCAATGAGAGACACCAATTACCATGTCCAAAAGTCATGAGGATAAAGTGTTTTTACATGTGGTTGCACACACAAAAAAAGCTACAGTCAGAAACATAGAGCTTTGCTGCCGCTTAGTGGTCAAATTTATTCTAGGCATGGAAATAACAGTGAAATAATGATTCACAAGGGTGTATTCTGCGGCCTACCTTCATTCCAGGTTTTCCCTTCAGTGTCAGATGGAGATGAAACTGGAGTTGCTTTGAAAGCAGCATATTCACTTGTGAACTCCACCTTCTTTTTGTACTGCATCTCTAGCACCAGCATCGCGTCTGGCATCTTGGCAGACAGAAATCTGTAGCATATATCTGGCTTACCTATAAACCGCTGCCTAACCGTGATCTCATAAGGACTGTGCACCTTGATTTCGTCTATTTCATTTCGTTCAAAACAATGAAGCAGCTGGCAGTTTGTATCCCGTACCTCCAATGAGGACACCAGCACCAACAAGCATCCAAGTTTCAAGTCTGAGTCACTACCTCTGGACACCAGAGCTGGGATGCTTGTGACCACCTTATTTCTACCGGACCCTCTGCCAGATAAAGCAGCAGCAGTAGCCGCAGCTCTTGCAGCGTCTTCAGCCTTGGCTTCCTGGTGAATCTTCCAGGGTAGTTTACCAAATGGCCACCAGGAGGGAGACTCCAGCTCTGACAAAAGCCTGCAACAAGTAGAAATGACAAGAGAAAATAAAGCTGTTTGTTAATGTCAATTTGTAATAACACGACATTCTTAGAACACAAAACCTTAATAAAGAATTTGAGCAAAATATCATCCATATAGGTAATATTTAGATATTTACTTATCAGCCACACCCAGGTCAGAGTCAATCTTCTCCAGTCCCTGCATCATGTTATCAAACTGCTCTCCTTGGTGGCTCAGGACTCTGCCAGTGTCCTCCAGTCTCCTTTGGGCTCCTGCCACCAGGTTAATAAGCTTTCTACCTTTAGAGGGCTGGGACTCAGCCCCTTGGGCCTCTGAGCTTGGGGATAGAAGATGCTCTCTCCAGAAATGTTCCAGCACATTATAAACCACCACCCTGTTGGGCTTTAGGGAGCCAAACCAATGTTTCACGTTGCCCTCTTCAAGCACTGTGAGAGTGCTGAAGATGAAACTGGATGACTCCATCTTGATCTCCATGATGTGGGAGAGGCGAAAGCCGACAAGACTCTCGTTACTTTGATTAGACACAAAGCGAACCATGGTTCTGGTGAGGGACAGGGTGCCGCTTTCCCAACGCTTCTCACTGTTTATGTAATAGGAGCCCGGCCAGCTGTGGATTGGTATGTCCCGGCTCATTTTACAGGATGACACACTGCTTCACCTTCACAAATAAGCATATATTTTACACATATACCTAATACAAATAAATTAAATTTACTATCGCATCATACTGACACTACCCTGAGCGATCTATCTGCCCTAATAGTCAACATACTTTTTCCAGATTCAAGCAGTAAATAAGCAGCTGATGCCCATCTATCCAAGCAGCAGACGAGCTGTGGTTGCTGGTTGTCGAGCCTTCTATCTAACAGACCGCATTACATCATGATGCCATGAACATTTTAGGCATGGTTTTCTTCCTTTTGGTAAAATTGCATCCCGTCCTACACAACATAAATCAAAATTCGCTTCTTGAGCGGAGCATTACGTTAACTACCTCGTAGACGGTGCTTGTTGCGGAAGTGACGTCACACCCAAGCGCGGCTGTGTTTATTGTCCGATGTATTCTGTAGAAAATGCTGTCACCAGGTTTTGGAAGAGTAAATATTACCGGCTGTAATTGTTTATGAATAAGATCATAATGCGTGCAGTATTAGCATTTAATGAGTCAAAACGCTAATATTCTCTATATTAGCGTTGTGACGAACATTTTATGTGCGTCGTTGCTCAACTACAACCTCCAATTCTCGCGATGGACAAACATGTAGAGACCTGGTATCAAATTAGAATACATACGTTTTAGCCCATTTTTATCTTTCTAGTGCCTTCAAATTTGAGTTTTGCTAGTTAATTTGGAAGAACATGTGTTATGTAATGTTATTTTTTATTAAGTAAGTTTATAAACGTTTCTTGGGGTCACAACAGCTAAGGTCGCTAACTGGCTAGCTAACGCCTTGTTTACTGTCATGGACAGGGAGGCGTATCGTAACTGCTGCAGCCTGGTCAAAATACCGAGACAGACGTATGAGCAGTTTTGGTCTTCACATTTTGTAGATTACATAGAGAAGGAGCTGAGCTATTCCAAGTTTTTCAAGAAATACTTGCTGCCCAATCACCCGTGTATGTTTTCAAGAAGGTTCACTGAGGACTGGAAGTGTAGAAAACAGTGGGTGACTGAGGAAGGGAAGCCTCATTTCCAGAAACTGCTGCAAGAGTTTGGTAAATAGGCCTATTACTAATGCATTATCCTGCTATATAATACATCCTGATGCAGCTGCTGCAATACCTGTCATTTCATTAATTAATGTATTTATGATCTTTGTGGCAGCTGAGACACCTGTTCCTGTTGCAAACTGCAATGCAAAGGAATACAATGCAAACCCTAAACAAGTAATGCCTTTCAAAGACTTTATACACTACTGGAAGGAATACATCCAGAATGGCCACTCATCACCTAAAGGATGCCTTTATCTTAAAGACTGGCATATGTCAAGGTGTCAGATTACTGATTAAACTAAGTTTCATATGGTGCACATTGCAAAGTGTATTAATATGTATAATACAATGTAACTGTCTTACAGGGACTTTCCAGAGCATAATGTTTACACCACACCAGTCTTCTTTTCTTCTGACTGGCTTAATGAATACTGGGATACACTGGAGGTGGATGACTACCGGTTTGTCTACATGGGACCTAAAAGCTCATGGTATGAACACTTCCACATAATAAAGGCAAAACTCAGGTTATATATACATTTTCATAAAATCGGAATAACTTTCACATCACTAGGACCCCGTTCCACGCTGATGTGTTCCGCTCCTATAGTTGGTCAGCAAACATCTGTGGCAGGAAGAAATGGCTCCTGTATCCACCGGGCCAGGAGGAGTTCTTACGAGACACTCATGGCAACCTCCCTTATGATGTAACATCATCTGAACTTCAAGACAGAGGCCTTTATCCACACTCTGATGAAGCCTGTCAACCTCTTGAGATCATTCAAGAAGCAGGTGAAATCATTTTTGTGCCCAGTGGCTGGCACCATCAGGTATACAATCTGGTAAGAACTGTAGAGGCAATAATGTCTGAGCTAATCCCTTATTCATATTAAATAGTTATAAATAAAAACAGTTAAATATAAATTGTTTTATTACAAATGTTAAAGTGTGAGTTTTATGGATGTCCAGATTTTATGCTCCTGATTATTACAGGAAGACACTATCTCCATTAATCACAACTGGCTGAATGGCTGCAACATTGATATTATGTGGCAGTTCCTTCAGAATGAGTTGTCATCTGTCCATAAAGAAATAGAAGAGTGGAGAAACACAATGGATTCGTGGCATCAGCACTGCCAGGTATTTTAGATATAACACAGTGTGTATGTTGTCCAAAAACATGCTGTATACATCACAATAATGCTTGTGAAAAATCATTGTGTGAATTCTTTTTTTTTAGGTCATCATGAAAGCCTGCTCTGGTATTGACTATGGGGAATTTGCGTCTTTCCTGAAAATTATTGCAGACAATCGAATGGCTTTTCTGAATGCCTGCTCCTCTGGGGAGTCCTCCGACTATCCACAACATCTCTCAGAGACCCTCACCACGCTTGGCCCTTATCATGCTGCATTTGACCTACAGAGAGTGGCTCACATAATTGAATGCCTGCTCTGCAATGATGACTTTAAGAGGCTCGATCATTCGGCATTGACTTTGCAGCCAGAAACAATGTTACAGCAAATTCGGGACACCATACATTCCACCAGAGGGCAGCATCTCCTATATCAGGAGTAAGATGTATCAACAATGTAGTTGTCACCTGGACACAGCTTGAATGAAAAGTGCCAATTTAAGATGCAAAAAATAAAAAAATGATAGTGTTGCTACACTTTAATATGAATTGCAGTCTCAAATGTTGCTTGTCAATGTTTGGAATATGTTTTTGCACTTAAGTTTAAAATGGATAAATAAAACCAAAAATCTAAAAGTCAGTTTAGTTTTTGTATTGCTATGTTTCATCGTTATTCTACAACAACTGATACCATATCACAAGTGTTAGTCTTGTTGCAGTCGTCCACGGCCCACAGGGTCAGAGGTTTGATCCCCAGTCCCGACTATATGTCAAAGTGTCTCTGGGCAAGACACTGAACCCCTAACAGCCCATTTCCCTCCCCAGCTCTGCAGTGCCGGTCCAGGCCCGGTAGAAATTGGGGAGGGTTGCGTCAGGAAGGGCATCCGGCGTAAAAACTGTGCCAAATCAACTCGCAGACAGTGATCTGCTGTGGCGACACTGAACTCACGGGATAAGCCGAAAGGACAAAAAAAAAAAGTAGGCATAACTTTGGTTTTGTTGGTTTTATTGGAAACACAACAAAACTACTCACAGATATGTACTGGTACCACACAGGCATTAGGCAATGACAGATTATCATACTCTACTTCAGGCTTATGTCTTTGAGAAGTGTGTCAGATGTGATGCATGTCACATTTTAGGGAACTAAAAACATCCTACTTTTCAGCTGATATTTGCATCTTTGGGCCACCAATCTGGCACAGACGCCTCAAGTGTCACAGTATGATTGTCAGAAGATTTGAGCATCAACACCTCTTTGGCATGTTCCATGCGGATAAGGCTCAGACCCAGCTCTCCTACCCCTACTCGGTGCTTCCCAGCTGGCTTGCCTGACTGCGTTTGCAGTAAAGCTCCTTCCTCGAGCTCTCGGACTGGAGATGTCATGCGTACTGGCATCAGCCGTTTCCGAACCACCCCAGTGTGATGGGTCCTGGCTGTGAGCTCCTGGCCAATGTAACAGCCCTTGCTAAAGCTGATGCCATGCATGTAGACAAGATTTGACTCTAGTGGAAGTGCCACTCCAGGAGGAAGGTCCTTCACTCCCTCAGGAAGTCCTGGACAACAATGACAGCAGACGAAATAAGAAAAACTTGGCACAAAATTTCAAGAGCACATGTTCATACAAATCTATATTTCTCAACACACTTATCTTCTAATTCCTCTTACCTATTGCATAGCGACGTCTGTGATACCACTCTGCATCCCCTTTCAGACAGGATGCAACGATATCCAATGGGTCAACCTGACTGTCTGACACCAGTCTCCAACCCATTTCCTGAGTTCGAGGATCAGCCACCCACACAAAAGCCTTTTCAGGGGAGGAAAGCTCAGGTTTGCTGGGTTTTTCTTTACTAGTGTGTTCTTCATTGGGGAACACTGCCCACACAGAGAGCTGTGGACATGGGTTAATGTTGACCTTTCTGCGAATCTTGTACATGTTCAGATGTCTCAAGATTGAGTCCTTAATTGTGGTGTCACACTCCAGGAAAACACCTTGCCCTGCATCATCTTCTTTTAGACTTAAAAGGAAAGACGAGCAGAATCAAAAGATCGATAAAGTTAACTTACAATCATTTCATTCTAAGAGTAATTCTGTAATTAGGCATAACCCTGTCACTTTAAAGAGAGGTGCATGTTGGCTTTTAGCTTTGTACAGCTGGCAAAATCTCACTATTAGTTGATCTGGATTAGTTTTCTGCTGGAGTTAAATTATGAAAACGGTGGACTGGCTTAAAATTACCCACAAGTGAACGAGAGGCCTAGTTCAATAAGGGTGAAGTGGAATTTACACAGGTCTGGCATCATTAATGTGCAACATTAGTAAAACATTCACATTTTATATTGTTATTTTCTAAGCCTGTCCATTGAAAACTACTAATTACTGTATATGAGCTTTTTGTTTCTTCTGTTATGTCATAAAAGATGCATGAAACCCATCATTATATTTTGCTGCAAATATCTACATATGGTGAGGTCTTTTTGTATCCATTTTAAATATAAAGAAAAGCCTCCCTAACAAAGACATAGATGTTGTTGTATATTTTGTGCCACTGACAATGTATGAATTGTTATATATTGATATAAGGGCTTCAAATGTGTAAAGAGCTTTAATTTATCTGAAACTAAAAGTTTAAGGACTTCAACTGACTGAAAACACTGAACCTTTCAGTAGCTTGGCAAACATGGCAGCAGCTGCATTAAAAAGATAAGCTTTTACCCGCACCCGTATGTTTTCTGCAAACGATAAGTCTTTAAGTTAAATAGTAAAAAGTGGATTACCTGTACAAAAGAATATCGTATAGTGTTCTTCCTTGTACATTTAGCATGTGTGAGTAAATGGCTCTGACTCCGGGCTCCTTCAGCAGCCCTATGTCATTGGTTATAATCCCCTGAAGAAACGGACTTGTGTCTTGTCCCTGGATTTTTAACAGCATCCTGTGATGGAGGTTATAGCACACAAACCGCTCCGGGACATCTCCACGGTTACCTGTATCCTGCGTGTAGCTCTTGACGCCAGGGGAAAACGTCACGCACAAATCCGGGCCGGTGTATTTTCTGGCGTAAACACCGAGACAGCGGCTGGACGTGAACGCTCCTCTGGTCAAGCACAACGACCCCATGGTGTACACGATCAGAAAGAGGGGATACGGTTTTCTAATTAAATGTCTCTTCCGCCTTTTTTTTTTTAGCTCCGCGTATGGCTACATAACACATTACTTCACAGCTGACTCCTGCTGCAACGGCTCCATTTTGAAATCCCACAATGCACCGCTCGATGATATTGGCTGTGGTATTTAGTGACTACGTACATTTACTTAGGAGCTATGCTTAATTATAGTTTGAGGTAGTTTCACTTTATTTGAGTGTTTTCATTTTCTGTCAACGGTAGCACAGAACGGTAGAGGGGTTGTCCACCAATCCCGCAGTTGTTGGTTCGATCCCCGGCTCCACCTACTTGAGCAATACACTGAACCCCAGCTGATCCCAGTGAGTGCAGCTCCCCCATCGGTGTGTGAGTGTGTGTGCGAATGGGTGAATGAGAAGCAGTGTAAAGTGCTTCGAGTGCCAATAGCTAGTACTATTTATTTTAACACTAACGCCGTAGAGTTACATTTCAGATCCAGACAAATGTACAAAATACAGTGTAATTTGATTTTCTTTACCCTCATTATGAAATTCACAGCTAATTGTTAGACTTAAAATGCGCTCATCAAAACAGGATACGTGTTCGCTTCATCGCGACATAAAAGTGATGAACACAATAATGCACGAGTAATTATAATGCAATTATATCAAATTCTTTGGTGTGAAATTAATTATTCTGTGTGACGTTTACTTTTACTCTTGGTACTTTAAGTATTTGGTAGCTTAATGCCTTTGTACGTTTTTGTACTTTAAAACGTTTTGACAGCAGGACCTTCAGTTGTAGAGTATCTATTCAACTGTGGTAATGATACTTTTACTTATGATATTGATCTGAGTGTTTACTGCACCAATGATTATTGGAACACGTGTAGGACAGTTATTTTGCTCTTGTTGCTCCCTCGATTGTTGTTTTCTACTTGCAAGGTCTGTGTGTGTGTTTCTTTACGTGTTTGTGTGGTCAGATTATGGTTTGTAGGCTGAAAGAAATCAGAATAAATAGAAAATGAGTAAGACTTTTACTTTTATATGCATGCTGACCCTGCTAAGTTGTATGCAAAAAAATTTTTATTCTATAGTTTATAGAAAAAGAAATGCAACCACAAGGGGCAGAAAGATATTGTCTTCTTGTGCCAGGGTTGTGTCGGGATGGGCATCCAACATAAAACACATGCCAGATTAAACATGTAAATCATGACTTTCACACCAAAAAAGAAGGTGCTTCCATGACTAGATCACTACAACTAATGTGTTTAGGGATACAGGTAATAGGGTACTTGGTGTGTCATACTTGGTGTGGCAACTACAGTGGAATAAAGCTGATGAGCCTTGGAATTAAGTTGTGGGCAAGAGTAATGGAATCTAGGCTAAGGGCAGAGGTCAGCATTTATGAGCAGCCTCTTCTTGTTTGCTCTGGTGATGGACAGACTGACAGATGAGGTTAGACAAGAATCTCCATGGACTATGATGTTTGCAGATGATATTGTGATTTGTAGTGAGAGCAGGCAGCAGGTGGAGGAAAATCTAGAGAGGTGGAGGTCTGCTCTGGAAAACAGAGGAATGAAGCTTAGCTGCAGTAAGACAGAATACATGTGTGTGAATGAGAGGGACCCAGGTGGAACGGTGAGGTTACAGGGAGCAGAGGTGAAGAAGGTGCAGGACTTTAAATACTTAGAGTCAATGGTTCAGAGCAACGGAGAGTGTGGAAAATAGGTGAAGAGGCGAAAAGTGTCAGGTGTGTTGTGTGATAAAAGAGTATCAGTGAGAATGAAAGGAAAGGTGTTAAAGACGGTGGTGAGACCAGAGATGTTGTTCGGCTTAGAGACAGTGGCACTGAAGAAAAGACAGGAGGCAGAGCTGGAGGTAGCAGAGCTTAAGATGTTGAGGTTCTCATTGGGAGTGACGAGGATGGACAGGATCAGGAATGAGGACATCAGAGGGACAGCTCATGTTAGATGTTAAGGAGATAAAGTCAGAGAGACCAGATTGAGTTGGTTTGGACATGTTCAGAGGAGAAATTGTGAATATATCGGTAGAAGGTTGCTGAGGTTGGAGCTGCCAGGCAGGAGGTCTAGAGGAAGAGCAAAGAGGAGATTTATGGATGTAGTGAGAGAGGACATGAAGTTAGTTGGTGTGAGTGAAGAGGATGCAGAGGACAGGGTTAAATGGAGGCAGATGATTTGCTGTGATGACCCCTGGAAGGGACCAGCCGACAGGAAATGAAGAAGAAGTTCATAGAAAAAGATAAACAGTGTTTTCAAATAAGAAATGTTGAGCGCACATATTTAAACTACTACATTACACTTGTTATTGTAAGAGTATTTTATTATGAGAGCAGCATTTTCTCTATACATGTTTTTAGAATATGGAAAGTCATGTCACACAGAAGGATATATAAATGCTTCATATTTTTGTAATTCTTTACATAATGGTAATACAATAGTAACAGCAACATTTGGGTTGCCAGATTGTGGAAAATCATAAATGACAAATAATAAGTGACAAATTCATAAATGTTATAAATATTACTACATAAATAACAAAGGTACTATGCTTAACTTCTCCTTGAATACAATCATAATGCAAATTAATAATTATCAATTCTTAGTTTTAAAGTGAATACCTGTGTTGGCCTAAAACAAATAAATAAATAAAACATGACTCCATCCCATTGTTTTCATTTTTATCATCTCAGTTCGCTTTCAATAATCACAAGGTGTGTGTTAAATATGCATAAAATATTTTACAGAGTAAAGAAACAGTCTGATCTCTCACATCATAATTTCTTAGGTTGACTCCTATTCTTAAATAAGTACCCAATTCTAGAAAATTTAAATTACTAGAATAAATTAAAAAGATGCTGTACACGTCCAGTGCTGTCAGAACAGGAATGCAGAAATACTCTGAGTAATGTATTTCACTCTGCATACGAATTTCAAGATAAGCAGCTTTTTGTTTTTCAGATAACTATTAGGACAAAATGTTAAGCTGAATTAATTAAGTGAAATGTTTAAAATGTGTCCTCTATGAGATCCAGGAAATCCAAAACAAGTTCCGTTGGCTCCGTAGCATCTTCAGCTTCAAAACTCTGCCTTAAGATTGAACTAGAATTGGCGGCTTTATTAACTAAAGCTGAAGCATTAAGGCCAAAACACACTGTAGAGGAACAAGAAATGAATCTTAATGCTGAAAAGGAGAAGCTTAAGGCAGAAAGGGAACAATTGTAAGTGAATGCTGCTCTTGCAGAAATACAAAGGGCTCTATTGTGTCTGGTGGCTCATAGAGCAGCAGGAACAACTTCAAATTCAGTCAGATACAGACAACAAATGCACGGGATAACGTACCTGTAACTGCTGTTACCAGTGTTGCTGAACGGTGTGAAGAAGCAAGCGATAAACCTAATGGGAGGCATTTGCAACCCAAATAAGATAAGCGGAGCAGATAAAGGATGGATGTACAACCCCAATTCAAAAAAGTTGGGATGGTGTGTAAAAGATAAATAACAAATAGAATCCCAATAGGTAGAAAAGTGCTATCACAGAAGTCAGAGAAGAATCTGTGGGTTAATACGTTTGCATCTAGTTTGCACTGGTATCTGCTACTTTTGTTTAGGCTTCAACTGGGTCTTTTTCTTTTTACAACATATGGACCTTTGTCCTTGTAAATCAGACTCATATTGCTGGAACAATAAACTTTGTATTCAACCTTAATGGAACATTTTTTTGATTCTTCAAGCATTTTCAGAAACCTGACGAAATCTGACGATTCAAATATGTTTATTTGTCCATGAACAAAATGCTACAACAGTCTTTAAACATTTGAGGCACTTTGAGTTCTGGCCACAGTGAAGGCAGGATTAAATATTACTCTGAAACCAATTTTAGAAGCTTACTGCTCCAGTGAAAGACAAATGAAAACACTCATCTTCAGGACAACAAGCCTAAATATTAGATAAATATAAGCTAATTTGGAAGCAAAGGATGGGATTTCTACTGTAGCCTCGGTTTATAATCTATTCTCCCTGTTGTGAAACATGCAACATCTGCTTCAGATTGCAGAAAATAAGCATTTACTTAAAATACTCAAAAATAATCAAATTCCTCACTTACCTCTTCCCCCTTCAAATGTGACACTGCAAGGCTTTGGAAAAGAATATAGACTAGATAAAGGCTTTGCACGCAATGACTGAAGATCATCACATGGAGCACATGTTTACCAGAAGAGCCTACAGTGACACAGCCCTGTTTCATTAACCTTTATCCAAATACTTCACATTTAATCTGCTTCCAGCAACACTCCTCCATTTTACATCCAAAAATGCAACATTAAACGTGCATCTTTCCAACAACAGTCTTTCTTCAAAACCGACTCCTTGTGTATGTGTACAGTTTTGCACTGCACCGACTAACTTTGGATCCAGGGCACAATTACACAGTTTCAAAGTTTAATTTTCTTCAAATGAATTCAGTTCAGCGGCAGTCAAGGGTACATCAGATAAATAGCTCGAAGCAGTCTGTTTATAGTTGAACATTTGAGCTGGAATTAGAACTGTGCAACTAAGTAAACATATGTTAACCATATCCGAAAGCTATAGCAAAGCACAAAATGACACACTACAGTAACAAAGAAGATTCATGATACTCGGTGTGATGCTTTCTTGTTGTGTGTTTTCTTTTTTATTCCCCAGATCTAGGCCTAGTGTGTACTGTTCTGCTTTTGCTGGTGTGATTGAAATTGTTATTGTCCCGTTGCATGTCACATACAAACATTCTCCAGCTGTTTCACAGCACAGTCCCGGAGTCTTTTATTATTTACCGTTAATTTACTGAATTAGATTCTAGATCCAAACCGAGGTCTTTCCATTTTTAACAATGGTTGTGGCCTTCTCTGTGGATAATTTGGGCCTTGCCCCCTGTTTCTCCTGGACTGTATTGACTCGATTTTGCTCTGCCATTGTACCCCCAGATACAGGACTGCTGGTTCTGGAGGTTTGCTGGTTGTTTTTGGTTTGATATGTTTGAAAGGCCATATCCAGCTGCTCCTGGGCAACCCGTAGGTGACGGTGCAGGCTCGCCAGATCAGATGGGATGTTCTCATCTGGGCTGGTGCACTGTTGCTCTTGGGCCACATTGGCCATGTTTTGCTCATGGGTGATGAGACTGTTGGGGACTCTGTTAGGTTTGTCTGTCTTTATCACAAGGTTGTACCCTGGAGGGGAGGCTGGGATGTTGTGAGAGAATGGGAAGCCATAGGATGCCCGTCGGCCCCCGTTCCTCTTCATGCGAAGGGTATCCCGAAATGTCCCAATGCCCAAATGGAGCATCTCGCACAGGTTTAGCACTAAACATAGACAGCTTACCACGTACATGATGAGGAGGAAGATTGTTTTCTCTGTGGGCCTTGAGATGAAACAGTCCACTCTATGAGGACAAGGAACCCTGTTGCACACATAGGAGGGACTGACGCGAAAACCATAGAGGAGATACTGTCCCGCAAGGAAAGCAATTTCAAAAATAGCTCGTGACATGAGTTGAAGAACATAGATTCTCATGAGTCCTTCTTGCACAATTCTTCTTCGCCCATCATGCTTTGGTGGGTCTTTGCTTGTGCTGTTTACCGTTTCAGGTTTGGTTTCCTGCACGTCCAGTGTTTTCTCAAAGATCATTGGTTCTGCATCATCGTCTTCCTCCTCCTCCAAGACGTCCTCCAGATGGTGGCTTTCTCTCCATCTCAAGTGAGGAGAGGGCCTATTCCGTAGCCTTTGGTGCTTCCTGTGCTCCTCCTCTGAGGTTCGGGCTATCTTATGGATGGCATAACCCATGTACATGATAGAAGGAGTGGATATCATAATAATCTGGAAGACCCAGAAGCGAACATGCGAGAGGGGAGCAAAGGCATCGTAGCACACATTATCACAACCCGGCTGCTTGGTGTTGCAGGTGAACTTGGTCTGTTCGTCTGAGTAGATGGACTCCCCCCCTACTGCTGTGAGCACAATGCGGAAGATGATAAGCACAGTCAGCCATACTTTCCCCACGAAGGTAGAGTGGTTGTGGATTTCTTCCAGTAGGCGAGTGAGGAAGCTCCAGCTCATGTTGCTCCTACAAGCTTTTCAACTAAAGTCTGCAAAGAAAGACAAATAAATGGATCAAATATTGTTTCTAATACCTTTCAGCTATTCATTAATTTTACGTTGTTGTATTCCCATTAGCAAACGCCTGTGCTAACCAAAGCAAATGCAGATAAAGGTTTTTATTATTAAGTAATTTGATGATTATATTGTCATCCAGAAAATGTCCAGTGAGATATTCTATTCAGTTTATCACTTCATTTTTGCTTAAAAACGGAGACTCTCTTTTTGGTCTGATCAACCGACCAGCCTACTAACAGTTTCAAATTTAAATCAGTGTAGGGAAAAAAATCGTATTCGATTTTAAATCCCTCTAGTTATAAGTTATTTTGCTTGCAGAGGTCTTAGTTTTAATTAACAAATTTTTCTTTACAAATGTGTCAGATATATGTAGATGAGACATCAATTTTCAAGTGACTGCACTGAAGAAAACAAGACAAAGGCTGGCGTTGATTCACGCCTGTGAGCGAGTGATGTCATGTAGTCACCCTATCCCCACACATACCAGGCAGCATTTCCAATTTTCCATTCAAACAGATTGGAATAATTTGTGAAAGAGTTGAAATGTTAAAAATAGCAAAGGATAGAAGAATAATAGAGAAAATACACTTCATCCACTAACCCAAGAACACGCTGAGTACTACAAGACGGTGACAGATTGCTAACACAAAAGTGTTAAGTGACAGAGCTAGTGTATGAAAAGCTGGTATCTGAGTGTGCTCAGACAACTTCTGAAACTAAATGTGCTTTGGGGCTTTTGACACTTGATTTTAAGACACATGCACACGCTGAAAATCAGATGACATGAAATGTCTTCAGTCACAACCGGCTCTGTGAAGTGAATGAAGCTGAGTGGACGGCGTAATCCCTCTGCCCCTTCATTCATGAGACAGAGCTACAGAGTTCGTGTTGATCTTGTGATTGCGGCGCTCTGTTCCCTGGTGTGGGATGCGCCATCTCCTCTGCCATCTGAGTGAACAGGAGAGGCTTGTTGTTCTTCCACGAGGCCTCCCCTCCAGATTCAGCACTGCTGACGCTGGGGAAGGGTACAGCCACATAGAGCCAGATGGCGCCTATGGTGGGCAACTCAATCTGCCCCGAGATGACATGACAGGAGGGCTGTTTCACTTAGATCCACACTAAAGTTAATCTGTCATGTATCAAAGCATCCACCTTATTCTGACAGCTACTAGCATTTAACCCTGCAAAATCTGCCTTTTGCTGTCGTTTTTGAAAAGACTTGCCTTTGTGCAACAAATAAAGATTATTAAATATTATTAGCATAATGAACTGTATGGGCCATGGAACCATAGTTATTAAATAGGTAAATGTTAACTTCATCATTTTGTGCATGATTTTGAAAACATCCAAGTCGTTTTCAATTCTTTAAAATATAACGTTCTTTAAATGAGGAATTTAGAATTCATATGGATGTAAATATTAAATATTACACTATATCTTGCGATAATAGATATAAATGTAGGTAGAGAACATTTTAAAATATATTATGTTACATTCCGAATAATAAGTACACTTTTTTAGTACAGGTATGTATTATACAAATATAAGCATAAGTACTTGGCCATTCTGTCATAAGCAACAACATTTTAAATGACTTTAATACATGAATAGCTAAACACATGCTTTGTAGTTAGGACACATTTTTCAAGCATTACATCAGACACCAGGAATTCAGGTGCATGTTTTCCATTACTTAACTTGCATCATCTTATTGGATGAAAATCTCCCATTGGCTTCAAATATTGCATAACATTGATTTGTTTTACTTTTATAGAAGAGTATTAACATTTGAAAGTCTCCTGCAGTGGCATGAAATCAGCTTTCATACGGGTTTATGGGGACCTCACAAGCAGCTCCGATTTTGACTGACAAAATTTGAATATAAAAACACTCGTGCAGGGAAAATCAATAACTGGAACCCACCTGGAAAAGTTGCATATGCATTTCCCATCTTGAAGGTCTCCTGTGCCTTGTCCCTTGTACAGTCTCATCCACAGAATTTCACTTCCATCCTAATATTCTGGCCTTTTCTGCCTTATTGATGACTTTGTCAATGGAAAGAAAAAAAGAAACAATGACAAAACTAATCAGACTAGACTTTCCTTTAATCCTGTTTTTCCACTCTGAGAAGAAGTGAGGTCTCGCCGCTGTGAATGCCTCACATTCTGGCTTGTGTCTGGTTTCTATTACACCAGCCTTCTGCCCAAGAAGGAAGTATAAAAAAAAAAAAAACAGAGAGGCAAAAAAATCCTCCTCTGGCAAGTGACCCTTATCCAAGAGTTCAGACTTGAGGATATTGTACTGCAGATTGAAATGAACACCCAGCGGAGGGAGCGTGTTAATGGCAACACAGTCAACCCCCAACTTCCCTCATACTTATGTGCAACATTTGTAACACAGATGATGAGTCTCTCTCTCTCTCGCTCTCTCTCTCTCTCTCTCTCTCTCCTCTTACTTTCTCCCCCTGCCTCTCCATCTCAGCTGCCTGTAAGTTCGTGTCTTCCGGCCCTCCAACCATTTATACGGCATCAGCAGTGTTGCCTCAGAAAAAAATTGGTGCGAATCAAGGCACGTTTCTCACAATCACGCATTAGCAAAAACACAAAAGGTAATTTAAAACATAACCCTTCCTCTCTCTCGCCCTCCGTCTATGTAATACACTTCAACCGCATTCAACTTATACAGTCATAGTAAATGCACATTAAGCAACATCTAGATTCTATGACATGTATGGAAGAACAAGTGTGGAGCGACAAATACAGGGAGTTTGAGGACAGGGGGGACACAGAGACATAAACCACCTTGCCTCAGCACAGATCCGTTACAATGTAACCAGCAGGTATGCTCAGTCATATCAAATGTCATAATATTTATATCTTCCATCCAGGCGGATGGCCAGATTACGGAGCAGTGGACAGGTCGCACTCTGCACTCCCACTAAACAGCTTTTCCGACTTACTGTTTATACTGGAAGCTTTCACCTCAGCCTGTGGAGCACTGTGCCATGTGCTGTTGTTTGAGGCGGAGCATGTAACGGCCTTCTTCATATGACGGTAAGGTCGTCGGACATGAGTTCCTCTCTCTCTCTTTCTTTCTCTCTGTCACACACATTCCATTTCACTTTTGCTCAAAAAATTTCCAACCATGGTACAGAGGTGTTCAGTGTGAAAGTGGAAAGGAATTTCTCCATCTCAAGTGCCAAACTTTGGTTCGATGTTTAGGAAGGGATTTAGACCCAGCAGCTTTTAATAGAGGACAGAAAAATGGGTTAGTGTCTGGCTTGCATTAAGGAAATGCGTCTGCTCATTGTCACAGTTACCATATTATATTGTTACAAGTCCCTCAATAACCCTTAATTATGACCCGTATGAGCTATAAAGCAAAGAATAACGATCTGCAATACCCGCAAGTCCACCATCAATCTGACACAGTCTCAACTCAGTCACTGATGTGAAAAAAAAAAAATCTCTGCGCTAATAATAACATTTTTACAATTTAAATTACATTTAAAAATATAGTTTGCTTTTAGAAAGCAGAGAGAACAACTGCAGAACATGTCCAAATACATATTTAACATCTCATTGTGTAAGAGAACTTTGTGTTTTAAAGAAAGCCCTGTGAGCTGGCCATATGGGCCTGCAGGACCCTTACTCCAGAGGCCTCGCCTTCAAGGCTCCCCCTCTCCATCTTGATGTGAAGATATGGCACAGCAAGCCCCCTTTGCTGGAGCACTGACATAATGAAGATGGGGGATGCTGCTGGAATGACTACAGCATTTTGGAGTTTGGACATGTGCAGTCCCTAAGGGACGGATACGCACGTGTTTGATTAGACTGATTGAATGAAACATCTTTGATGCTAAGAAACCCATCTCTTCTAAGAATAGTTCTTCTGAATAGAAGAAAAATGAACCCTTCTTTTCACAAGAATTGTCCAAACTAGAATTGTGCAACTGTAGAAACTACACTGTTAATGAAATAATTGAAATTCATGTTTACTATGAATAATTGAATATACATGTTTGTGTTTTTAATTTGACAATAGAAAAGACTGTATTTCTGAAGCATTTTTTTAATTAGCTGCATTATAAATATTTGAATTGCTCAGACAGTTAAAGCGACAACAAATTGCACAAATGTCTCCAGTCAAACCAATGACTGTCTACATTTGGACATGTTGTCCCTTTGTCCTCAGACAGTTCAGGCTATTCTAGCTTTGGGAAACTCTAGTTCACGTTGATAAATATTGATTGAACAGCCCTGAGCCACAAAAATATTACAGTATTTCCCTGTAAGACACTGTTTGACATTGCTCTTGTTTCAAGGACTGTAATCATGTGACAGCCCATTGAGAGGGATTAATATTCATTAGACTGTAGTTATATTTAGTGTTACATGTAACATGTAGAGTTGCTTTATTTGTTTATTTCAAATGTGGGAGCATCTGCAACTTTAATATATTTAATCTGACAGCTGACATAGGAGTGTGTTGGCAGACTTAGTGTCCTCAAAGACACAATTAATTAAAAAAATATAGCATCAGAATCCCTACAATCTGTGTTGCAAGACAACACAGATTGTACATATCATTTTATAAACGTATACCCATGTTTTTACGTAGGCTGTAATTGTAAATATTTCAGTGCAATGATGTTTTATTCCCACACAGTTTTACCTTTGAGAGGTCACAGGGAGCTGTGAGGCTTTGCAGCGTTGCCGAATGTGGTCGTGATGCAACATGGAGGAGTGAACATCTCGACAACTCTCCTTGGCCGACACCAATGTCATCACAAGAGTTATCTCCACATGCATTTAACTGAACAAAGTTGATGCGAGCAGACTGGGGGTTGTGGAGGTCTGTGTTTATGTAACAGATCAAGCTCCACCATGTGACTTGAATGTGCCCAGCCTTAGAGAAAAGAATGACACAAGACACCAGAGTAAAAACATGCAACTTGCTGCTTGGACTCCTCCTCTCTTCCATCTCTTCTACCACTATCATTACACTGTTCTTCCAAAGCTGCGGGGGGTCGTCCCACAGGCAGCCTGAGAGTGGTGGCAGTCCCATCTCATTTGTTCATTTTTCTCCCAGTTTCTCAGCCGAGCTTATCCTACCCTCAGGGTGAGTGCGTCCCGTGCCAGTTTTGTTAAGGCTGGACTCCAGTGAAGCGACTGAGATGAGAAGCCTTTAGGTGGATGCCAACAACTTCCCTGCAACTCCCACATACAAGCAAAGCAAGTTGTATTAAGAGTTCATTAGACAGAATGAGTTAGGTTCAATTATTTAAATTGTTTACACTAAATTCATTTGGTTTGGAATAAGTAATGATCATAAAAACAAAGTGTCAGGTAGCACAAAAATAATACTAATCACTAATTTTCATTTCATACAATATATCTGGACCCACACTGGAGCAAATAAGAATATACAGTATAGTTTTTTTATAGAAAAAAAAAATACTATGTGCTTTGCAAAATATTATTTGCTGTCTGTTGAACTACAAAGTGTAAAAATACTGCACATTTCTTATTTCTTTGATTGACTTTCATGCTGATCAGATGGAGCCAATTTGTTTATTTAAAAGATACTATAGTGATGATAATATTTGAGATGTACAATGAGCTTACGTTTGTTCATTTAAATAAGCAGGAACGACTTCATTTTAAACAATCAAGAGAAAAGATAATACACTCATTGGCTGATTAAGTTCTTCATCAGGGCCAACACACAACTAACCATCCAAATAAACAAAATAACAGGCCTTTGCTCACAAAGCTGCAGGATCTTAATCTTTGGCATTATCTTGTCTTAACGTGCTATGTCATGGCCTGATCTGAGGCAAGCTGGAAGCAGCAGCAGACCTAGCCAGGGTCATTTGGATTTCCACAGATATGTTTACTACAGCTCCTTCTCTTTTCAGATGCCTTACTGCTCTTCCCTTTCTTCAGCTCACTGAACTACAGGCACTGGAAGCCGCGCTCCAGGTCCTTGATATCAGCAGTTTAACTTCCTGTTGTTATACACTTGCATCCAAAGCTGAAAGTGTACAAAATGTGCACCGTGTTAACCAGCACTGTCTACAGTAATACATAACATTTACATTTATGAAGCCTGTGATTATGAAAGAAAATCTATGAGCAAAAGGTTCTCGCCAAGAGTAAGAGAGTGGGCAAAATTGTAATTTTCATGGTTGTTATAATATTATGCGTTTAAGGAATCTATCATGTCAACACGTTTTATATAAGCGGAAAAAGAACATCTGCTACAAATATCAAAGCTGTGCTTTTGGGTTAGAGCTTCTCAACCTTTCTCAGTGGATGTTTTTAGCCACTAGATGGCAATCGTGGATTCAACTAAGGCAATCGTTAGAAACTATATCAACCTTTTACCAGTAATCTGAGGTGAATGACTCCAGACCGCTGCCCATGATCAGAGGAGAGCAACGTCCTAGTTTACACAGAGCCTCATGACTACTTTAGTGCATTGTTGCTGCCCAAAGTGCACTGCAATATGGCACACACACACACACACACACACACACACACACACATATGGGTCACATTAACTATCTCTTCCATATAAAAAACAAAGATGTGATTATGTTAAAATAAAATGTAGAAAGAAAAACTACAACTCCTTGAATACAGGTTGTATGAATCTAGTTGAATCTAAAAATGCTGTGACAGTTGTTTGTGCCCCTAAAGCCAATCTTTGCTTCCTGTGATAGGCTTTTCCACAATCCACCGATCCAGAGTTAAAAAAAGACAAAGAAAGGCTGTAGCTTTTTTCCAGGTTTTATGGCAGAGCATCCTGGGCAGGGGTCTGGAGGCATTGTTTCACTGCTCAGGCTCAGATGCAGACAATGGGTCAATTTTCTTTAAAACCCCTCACCACCAAGTACAGACAGGACTCTGAGAAGACCAGCATGCAACCAAAGGCCCCATTGTTCTGTTTGCCTCCATTGAATTAATCTGGAATGATTCCTCTCACCATCGCATTTATTCAGTCAGAAATTATCCGTGAACCTAAACCTCAAAAACATTTTCTTTTAGCTCTGTGTGCTACACTGTGTGTGTGGCTGATGTGTTTTCACTGGGAAAACACTGTAAGTATGTTTTGTTTTCCAATTTAGGGTCTACTTTAGTTTTTCTTATGTTTTTTTTTTGATTTTGCAACCTCTTACTCACATTTTCTGAATCTTTGTGTGTGTTAACTACAAATACAAAAGCCAAAACTTCAGAAATCTTGTAGTCACAACAAACGCTGCCTACCTGCTTTATCTACTTTCAAAATTGTTTTTTGAAAATAGATATTATAGAAATAGACGTCACACGTTTAAAACTATTACCACAAAGGTCAAAACAGAAAATGACACATTTTGTTTGAAAAACGGTCTAAAATCAATACTCTAACATTCCAAACCATAACGCCGTCTAAGAAAAGCCAAACACATTTCACAGAAGTTATTGTACTGTAATACACACTTAGGTGAAAACACATACACCAATCAGAACCTTTTATATTGATAAATATGGTACATAGAAATTATGTACATTTAGTTTATGTAATTTACTACGGTACATTGAAGAATTAAAACTTCTAAAGACTTATAAATGTTATTATATTGTGATTATTAAGTGAAGAGCTGGTTCTGAATGGAAACCATAAGCATCATTACTTATCGCAGTAACAGGTTTTTACAATAGTGTTTTATTGTAAATTGATCCCACCATTGTGGAATGTTTCTGTATTTAATGGCTTTTTTGTGTTGTCTAGACAAAGATTGGTTTTAATGCGACACATGGTTTGAAGAGTGGAGAGTCTGGTTTTGATTTGGGCATTTGTGAAGATGGTTACACATTTCATAATTTAATGTTTTCTTGTGTAAAAGGATAATAAAAATCAGCCAATTGTAGCAGATCTTGAGCAAAAACAACCTCCAACAAACAAAAATCATACATTTTTCACAGTCCCATTATTTATTTAACCAAAAATTAGAAAAACTGATCAACAGTAGTTGTGCAGAGCTCATTCAGGCAAAGGTCTAAGAGAAGCAAATGTTTCTGCACATGAATCTGGAAAGGGTAACAAAAACTTTTCCAATAAATCTGAAGTGGATTGTTTTAAATCGAGAAAGATTATTCACTGGCGGAAAACATTCCAGACAGTTGCTGATCTCCCCAGAAGTCCCAACACATTCAGCCAAAGGTTGGATCGTCCTCTGCTCAGAGAAATACAAAAAAAACCAAGAGTTACATCTCAGCCCTGCTCAAAAATCGTTGGACTTCGTTGTCCAGGCTGCAGGACACAGAGAAGGAAAATGACCTTTGTCCCTAGGGCAGTCAAGCTCCTAAATGGACTTACATTTTAACAAACTATAACTTAAGCACTTTTTCAATTATTTCATTAGTAGTTTTATTTGGAATTGTGTTTATTGTGTGTCTGTGTAATTAAGTGTGTATTTATAACTTTGATGCTCCTTTAAATTGTCACTTGGGGACAAATAAAGTGAACTGAATTGAATTGAATTGAAGACCCTACAGGCCTCACTCAGCATGTTACATGTTTGGATAATGATGATTTGGGCTTGGTTTGCAGCCACAGGACCTGGGCCCCCTGCAGTCATTGAGTCGACCGGTAAAACTACGTCGGAATGGCTGAAAATGAAAAGAATCACAGCAATGTGAGAGGCTAATAAAGCCATACAGGAAAAAAAAATTACTTTAAGTTATTACTACTAAAAATTGATCTACAGGTAATAGGAGTACTTAGTTTTGCACGTTTTCCTTTTTTTCCCCCCCATTTTGGCGATTTTTATTATAAAAACATAGAATTAAAAAGTTGATCTACAGTCACAACTGAAGATGAACTTCTAGTTTATTGCCTCACTGGACTCTGTGTTTACTTTTCCAAATGGGCAGAGTGCAACAGTGTGAAAGTCCAAGTTTCAGTATCAAGACTGAAGGGTCAGACAGAAGCAACAAAGATATAAGTGCTTTACCACGATTGTGCAATAACAGTAAACTTGAACATGGATGATTTTGACTGCTTAGTACACAAGGCAAGTATAATATTCCGTAGTCCGTTCTGTCTAAAAGCAAACATTAAAAGTACTGTGAATGTTGCTGAAAAGTCAATGGAATTTCAGCTTCGGTCAACATTTTACAGATCATGTCCTCTGCCGACTGTTTCTTGGACAGGGCTAGACAGTGGGGGCGTTGGCGGATGGGTTGGGCTGTGCCGGTGTTAATGGAGTGTTGGAGCCTTGTCTGTGTGCAGTCGTCACGTCTGGCTGCGAAGATGTCCCTGTGGTGAGGGTCAGATCAACAATGGCTCCCCAATGGATCAGCAGGTCCAGCCCAATGATACAAGGGTCCCAGATATTAGCCAATCACAACTCATGGTCCAGCATTTGATTTTGAACCTCCACCCGCAACACCTTCCTTCCTTTCCTACTTGCACTCTCTCCCGGCATTGTGTGAACTGGGGGCCCGCAGTACCCCCGGCACTACAGGCCATACCAGGGAGATGCTAGGACCTATGTTGACCAGGGCCTGGCAAGGTCATCGGTCAACCAGACAATTCAGGTACAGTCCTCTAGAACACCCTAGATGGCCGACCAGTGTAGATCATCCTTGGAAACCGAATTGGTGGTCCCCTCACAACACAGCTCCCCTGTCATTTCCCGGAGGCTCTGGATTTCAGTGTTGGTTTCTGAGCCTTACTGCCAATCTGATTTTCAATTCAACTTTATTTATATAGCTCCAATTCACAACAGAGTCATCTCAGGGCACTTTACAGAATAAAGTTAAGATTATAAAGATGTATAAAGAGAACCCAACAATTCCCCCTGGAGCAAGCCATAGGCCACACAGGGTCCCCCAGCAGTCTAAGCCTATGGCGGCAATACTATAACTAAGTATAAGCTTTATCAAAGAGGAAGGTTTTAAGCATAGACGTAAAAGTAGAGAGGGTGTCTGCTTCCAGAATCTGAACTGGGAGCTGGCCAAAAACAGCCTCCCCATCATAGTTGTGGAGTTTGACTGGTGTCTTCGGCAAAACTGAACTAAATACCAAACTGAGATATGAACAGAGTTGCAAGAGAACAGTTGAAATATAAATAAACACTGAGCTGATCGAGACAGATGCGTCAGCATGTAACGCAAAGGAACTGGACAAAGTGGCGCTTTTTGACGCTTTTTGATTGATAACAATGAAACAATGACAATGACAAGAAAATATCACATTTTGACAATGTGATATTTACTGCAATGTTATCACAAGGATTTCAGTATTCCCACACATATGTACACATACTATCCACACATGTGACAGCATATTGTGTTTTAAGGTAAAATCTCAATGTTGTGTGGCAAGAAAGGTTGGAAAAAAAAAGAAAGAAAAGGAAACAGCGCTTTACCACCTAAAAAGAAAAGAAGTGGGGGTGAGGAGGTGAGGAGATGAAGCAGGCACCATCTGTGAGTAGGCGGATGGGAAGAATGTAGTTAAGCAGATGGAAAAGAAGACAAAGGAGATGCTGAAAGACATGTGTTTGAGTTTAAAAACAAAAGGAAAATGGGGGGAACGTTTTTTGAACAGGCTGAATTATTGGGACCTATTGATAATGGACAACTTGGAACTGTGCTGTTCCCTGTAGTGAGCTGGGTGATGGCTTCCTGGTTGTTCAAGGTAAAGTCTCTCTCTCCACATTTCTCCAGGCTTCTCTGTTTTTTTCCCCACATCCTCCATGTCAACATGTTTCCCCAAATAACCCTCAGACTATTTCCCCCTACCTTAAATGGGCAATACTCCATTCATCTAATTAACCCCTCCTCATCCAAAGTAACTTACTTACATTCTTAAAGTGAGCCAAACCCAAATGGACTGATATGTTACCAGCCCACACTCACATACCCTCACTCAAAACCACAGCTCCTCTTCTCTCAATTTTCGGGACATTTGATCATAGAGTGACCGAACTTAAGCTGTTTATTTAATTTTGTGTTAACCACATAAATAAAAAAAAAAAAAAAACTGCAAGTAATTTCTTTTGGCTTCATTGGAGTGTGATTTTTTTATTTTGTTTATTATTTGATATCCTATGAGAGAATGTTATTAATGAAAAGAGATCATCTGGGTTGTTTTTTTTTTTTTTTTTTTTTATAGTGAAGGTAACCGGGACTCTTAAGACTAATAAGATTTAGTTTAACTCCTAATTGACAGGATCAACTTCTAGATTATTCTCCTGTCTTGACTATTAGGTCCTTACCTATGCTACAGTTTGGAATGAGTTTACTACATTTCATTGTCACCGTCTTGTGTGCATGATTTTGTATCATTACCATGTGTAGCACACAAAGTGTTTTGACCCATTTTAGCCTTTTGGGACTTTGTTCGGGCCTGAGAGGCTTGTGAAAACAATTTCACCTTACAGCACACACTTTAACCAACAGAGGCCCACGTCTTCCTAGTATACTGTAACAATGGCAGGGTGCACACGGGGCAGGCTGTCAGTCTATCTCAGGGCCGACAACCAGAGACAAACATTTAGATTTATGGACAATTCAGAGTTACCAATTAATCTATTTGCATGTCTTTGGCTTGTGGGAGGAGGACAGTGGGGTACCTGGAGAAACCTTTGTAGCTCTCCCATCTCACAGCTACAAGGCTATGAACCCAGTGTATGACTTTTCTGTGTGAAGTGTGTGTGTTCTCCCTGTTCCAGCATGTGGTTCCTCCTACAATCCAAAGACAAGCATTCAGGCTAAATGCTCATTCAATTGCCCATTGGTGTGAATGTGAGTGAATAGTTAACTGACCAGGGTATAACCTGACACTTGCCCTTCAGGATAAGTGGTGTAGATGCATGCACAAACAAACAGGGCTATACAATAAGGAGAGACACATGTAACAAATCAGTAAATTTTATTATTCATTTTATATGATTAAGACTTTTGTGGTCATCTTTGGCTCAGTGTTGGAGCATTGATTTGGGATGCAGAAGGCAACATGTTTAACATTTTTAACAGCCCAAATCAATGTGTGGAACATGTGTGGGACTGGCTGAAAGCAGTTTTTGTTGAGATTTATCATACAGCAGTTCAGCTCATCGATGTATTGATAAAGACCTTGAGTGAGTCAAAACAGAGATTGACAGAAACTGTTTTGTTTAACCTAATCATATGACATGTATAAAGTCAACTATACATAGACAAATATTAAATACGTAACTAAAAAAAATCTCTTCTACTGTAAATGCAGCAGTCTTTTGTTGTATGATTCAAGAGTTTCACTCTGTGTACGTCACCAGAGAACATGGTTCCTCCTTCACTGAACATGTTGAAATATGTTTCCAATGCAGTGTTTTTAAATCTATAGGCCCCAGAACCTTTCCCCATTTTATTCAGGCAAAATCCAAATTAAAACATTTTTAAAAAACTACAAAAGACAAATCTTATTCAATTTTTATACTAAGAAACTATATCAGATTATGTTGGTTACAGTTGCAATTCCTGGAAATAAGAGTTCCCCAAATCAAGTGACGCTAATGGCATTTTTCCCTCCACACACATTTTTTCTTGATTGCATCACAAGGTAACATCTGGTTTTCAAGTTATACACAGCAAGGATTTAGCCATTTATCCCTGTTTTCCTGCCCTTGCAAGACAAACTCGTAATGAAATAACATGTTCGTCTTTGATTGCAATTGAATTTACCTGTTAAACTTGATTCCAACACTTCTCATCTTGCATCACATGCTTTAATATACATAATTGTAGACGGTCATCACAGAAACAATCACAATATTCACAGTTAAACTTTCACGGTTGTTTGTATAAAAAAAAAATTACAATGACTAGATTAAACTTCTTTGTTTTTTTTGTTTTTTTTTGCAGACAAAAAAAAAAGTGCATTATTGATAAGTCACTGCAAAGTACACTTGGATCATAGTTAACATTTCAGTCATATCCAAAATTAATACAGTACATTTTCTAAGCTACATCCATAAAGAGTTTAATCACATCAACAAACATAATCCTTCATTGCTAAATCTAGAAACATATTTGGCCTAGAAAAAGATTTCAGATAGTGATCAAATCAGAAAGTGAAGTGAAGTGAGGCTTAATATCTGAGTCTGTATCGAAACTGAACATCCCCCTGTGGCTGCATTGATCCGAAGCCCCAGCGCTTGAAATCGATTTCAGGGATCTTCTCTTCAGGATTCTTCAGCTCAAACTCAAAGTAGACCAGCATGAGGAAAGCGAACTGTTTCAGCTCATTGGTGGCAAAGAAACGCCCAGGACACATGGAAACCCCAGCACCCCAGGGCATGGTGTAATATTTTACCTTGTTCCCTGCTTTGTAAAAAGCGGTTTTCTTGCTCCCGTCTGGATTCAGAAAGCGGTCATATTTGAATAACTGTGGGTCAGGGTGGATCTCTGGGTCGATGTGAACAGCAGAGTAAGGGAACAGTGCCATTCTGTCGCCCTTGCGAATAAAGTACTCACGTCCGTTGGCCATCTTAAAGGTCATGTTCTGTACCACTGCTCTGGTGAGGAGGGGCGCAGCAGTGAGACGCAGTGTCTCCTCTATGGCACTGTCCAGGATCGGGGTTTTCATTAGCATTTCACGTGTGAGGTTGACTAAAGGGCCACCACGTTGGAGTTGCTGACCAGATTCCTTCAGAACCTTATCTACCTCTTCTTTCACTGCTTTCATGGCTTCTCTGTGTTTCATGAGAAAGAGGAGCAGCCAGAATGAAGAGGGGCCTGTGTTTCCCTGAGAGGCCCAGAGAAGCAGAAACATATACCGGTTCATCATTGACTCTTTCATACCCACCTCCTCTCTGGCCTGCTGCATGTCCCACACCCAGCGACTGATGTTGTCCTTGGTCTTCATTTTTGACACAGACAGAGTTTCCCAAAAGGATTTCAATAACTTCTCTGCTTCCTTCCTTTCCCTTGGTGACAGGATCCCATAAGCCAGGTTGGGAAAGAGTTGGTCATATTTGCGAAACTCATAAAATAAGGCTTCTGATTCAGCTCTGTCTTTCTCTTTGGCTTTCTCATCACTTCCCACTGTATTGCGTGATACATTCCCAAACAGAGACAGGTACCCAGCCCTAAACACAATATTGTAACTGAACATAAACAGTCCGTCTTCTATCCAGGATCTCTTGTCTGTATCCAAATCAATATCATGCAGCATGAGGTTCTGCAAATTACTCATCATGGCTTGTGTCATTACTTCCAGGCCATCCCCTTTTAAGTGCTTGTTGCTGGACATCTGGAGAATGCTGTGGTCATTCTCTATAGCCACATAACGAAACACCCTCTGCACCAGGTGCTGAGCAAACTTGTTAAAGTCCAGCTTCTCTCGGCTCTCCTTGACAAATGCCCCAAACGACAGAGGATCCTGCAGGAATGTAATGTAAAACCCTCCAAGCTGTACAGTGAATATATCACCGTGCTTTTGCTGCATTCTCTCCAGGAACTTCAAAGTGTCCCTGCGAAACTCTAAGACATGACCCAGCCAAGGAATAACCCCCTTATCCAAAGGGGGTTCTCCTGGTCGCCGCTGCCGAAAAACACCAAGCAGATACAGCCCTCCTATCCCAGCAGCAAGAAAAGCAAGGATGATTGGTAGCAGCACACCCATGACTGTTCCCTGCAAAAAGCAGATAGGGGTTTGGAGTCAAGCTTCACATCCTGCAAATAAAAATGACTTTAGCACCTCCCCCTTTGCTTCTGGGATTGGTTTCAGTATTCCACGTTTAAGTAATCAAGTCCATTGCGAAACCTTGAAAGCTTCCTGGCTCTACAATCCTTTGAAATTGTCCTAATGAGCACAACGTACTTAGAAAAGTTAAGCACATGGGCCCATGGAGCGGTTCCACTGAACTCAAACAATTATAGTTTATCAAATGCTTAGACTCTGGCTTCAAAAGTTTGTGATACCCGGTAATTTTACTAAGTGAAACAATACAACACAGATGAACTCACACAAGGCAATTTGAGGCTACAGATAGGAGCGTTGAGTTCTGTGATAAAACCTCAGTGTTATCTGGTGAAACCAGTTTGGCAATGTTTTATTTATGCATGAGACAAAGAGCTTACGTATTGATGTGCAATTGTAAAACAAATGTGACTGACAACAACACTTGCTATTTCTGGGTTACACAAAAAGATGCCTTTTCTAATATTAAGAGTTGGATGAATTTAAACAAAATCAATATGTTTGTTGCAACAAACAATTATTAACAAATGCTGAACACATCTATTAAAAGTCATGTAATTTCCCCAAGTCTACAGGCTGGATACTGTTGGTTCCTGATAACAGAGCCCCACCTAGTGGTTTATACATGTAATTGAAACATAACTGCTAGAAGCAGCGGCACCTTGATAAAGGTTTATTGAATTATTTTTGTACTAAACAAAAGATATATATAGTAGATATGAAGTACAGAGATTGTAATTTACAAACATTTATAGCAGTGTGAATTGCATTTACAGAAAAAATATGGAACTCCGCTGAGATTTTTCATGTTTCACTTAAGCAGAAGTCCACCAAATTTAACAGCATCAATTTACATACTTTAATTATCAATTATTGTAAATTAATATTTTTTAATGCAATTCTTTTATATAAGCACTTTTCTTTCAGGAAACTACAGGGAAGAGTAGCAACAGCCTTTCACACAGCAGATTGGCAGGTCATCATTTTTTTGATTTATCAAGAAAATTACGATATACTTTGTTACAAAGCTACATTCTCTGGGACTACACGGATCACTGTGAATGATTATGAATAACTTGTAAATTTAACAGTTAACATCTCAAAATTTGTTTTACTTGCAAGTCTTTTCGAATGAATTTCATAAATATAGCTAAATAATATAAGGAGTAAAAATAATAAAGCGTGTAATTCTGTTAGAGGGTTGGGAATTATGTAATGGTTATTTGCTGCACTCCTTCATCTCTCTACTGGAGTTATATGTCAGGGCCTGGTGTTGTGTGTGTGTGGGGGCTGATGGCCTATAATTACATAAAGGAAATGCCACAGGCTCATTAAAGCTTCAAAGCTGTGGTTGAACAGCTGTTTTAAAGGTGGTTTAACACAGTGCAGGAGCGCTCACAAAACAGGCTAAGTTGCTAACGATAAACAAAATATGGATTCTGCTAGTTTGCGTGAAAATATACATCACATATATGACAATTACAAACAAGCACAAAAGTTAAGAGAGTTTCAAGCTGGTCCCACTGGTTTAGGTTTACACACATGCACACAAACACAGCGTGCTTTGGTGAAATGGTTTGCAAGATACACAAGAACTTATACATAATAGTCTAATGCATTTCTGTGTAAAGAGAAGTCTCTCTAGCATATGAATTAAGATTGTTTTAACGATTTCAAAGCAGTTACCTCTCAGATTTTGTGCCAGGCAAACAAGTAAGCAAGCAGGCTCAGCCAGCAGCATAGAGATGGAGCATGAGAATCGCTGTGTTTTCAGGCCACAAAGCGATATAATATATATATTACAAGTGCAAGCTGTATAATTTCTAAAAAGGCTGCAAAATACAGTGGTAACACAAAAAAATGTATACAAGAATATGAAAAATCCTACGAAAGAATACACTGACCTACAAAAACGGAGAGAGGAAGAGAGAAATCCCCCGCCCCGACTTTATTATGATAAAGTATTTTTCTGTTTACCTATAAACTTTGCCGAAAGTCTGTCCTGGGTTTTAAGTAGTTTATGATCCAAAGAATAAAAATCACAAAAAATGAAATCTCATTCAGATTAAGCAATTTGATGACGCACTGTGTTTACTTGGTATGAGGTCGATGGCAAAATCTTTTGAGTAATCACACACACACACACACACACGTAGGTCAGTGATGCCAGGTCAACACAATGTGCATTTTATTCTACAACTACTATATATATTATATATATATATATATATATATATATATATATATATATATATATATATATATATATATATATATATATATATATATATATATATATATATATATATATATATATATATATATATATATATATATATATATATATATATATATATTTTTTTTTTTTTTTTTTTTTTCCTTCGTGTATAGAACATTGCATTGTGGAATTGTTGCAGAAAGTGTACATGACACGTCCATTACTTTTTTCAGGTTTTGAGTGCGCTATATAGTTAATTCCTTTAACCACTCATCATTCATATAGTGCACTAAAGTTATATAGAGAGTAGGAATATAATTCAAAGCCGTGTCCTACCAGGAGACGAAAAACAGACCGACCGGTTAAATGGAATCTATTGAGCAACACTGACGATAACATGACGTCACCAATCAATCAGAAATAACAGCTGTTGAACACGCATTCTTTTATGTGCGTGTGTCTCTGCTGTGTATCAAGGTAAACACACGTGTTCCCAACTCCAGGGCTAATTACATGACCCGATTTAGCTGTGACCGTTACCATGGCAATAGCTGCTGTCAAAATGCTGAGTCACTGTGAGTCTCGGTTTTATGAGGTGACACACCGCTCAAAGTTTGGCAGGCTCATGAAAAAGCGTAACTCCGCCGAGGAACAAAATGTACCGGATAACGCCTTGGATGATCCTGGGAGGCGAATTTGGTTTATGGAATATGGAGAAGTGTGGCTAAACCAGCGACTGGTTTGCTTTGAAAGCATAGAATATATATAAAGATATATACAGTGTTAATGCGTGGTGTTTTCTATATGTGATGGTTAAATCGCTCAACAAAAGAGGAAGAGGAAGATGGAGACGGATAACTTTCCTCCACAGTTCAGTCTTCTCTCTTTAATAGACAGGCTAAAACCAATCAGGAACCAGAACAACCTAAACTCATGCAAATGCAATGAAGGCACAGAGAAGCACGTTCAGTCCACCAATACAAACTCGACAGTGGCAAACCAAATTATAAATTATTATTACTATGATAAGTTCTCAACGAAACCTTACATACAGTATAAAGTTGTTATGCTGAAAAGATACAGCATTGGAAGGATGACAAGTTTTAACAAGTTGAAAATCTTTTCCTCTCAAACTCTCTGGCTGCTATTGCTGTACAATTTTAGAAACCGTTTAAAAAATGTCTCTAAATGTCAAAGTTCGAGTACGAAAAAACGGTTACACGTATAGTAACACCGTAAGAATGAGTTACACGGAGTCATTTATGCACAGCAATTGTTTTTTATAACATGCATTGTTAATTCTATTCTTCCTCCTGAAATCTTTTTTTTTTTTTCTAGTTAATTTGTTCCGGACCTTAAGCGGCCAAGGGAACTGCATGTCCTGCAGAGTCCTGGCTGCACAACCAGCTTGACTTGAACACGCTGATCGGATGCAGAGATTAAGAGTCGAAGTAAGATGAATAACCTCCAACTACTTTCACATTCGTTTAAATGCGCAATATGGTGTCGTTTAAAGTACAACGTCAAAACCAATGATGCTGGGAATAGCACAGGCAACAAGGACAGTGAAAATAATGCAACATTCAGCTTTCATTGAATAGAGTATTTTAAGCTTTCTGAAGGAAACTGATACATTTTGCTTTAATTGCAAATTAGACTGGTTTCGCAGTGAGCCTGAACTATCTCGCATTAGTTTTATGACATTTGCATGTTTCGGTAAGGGGCTGGTAGTAGTGGCGCTGCTTTCAGTAAACCTTGGATGTACAAGCTTTCAATATTTGCACTGCAATGACAATATTGAAAGATGTTATGTCATGTCGTTTTATTCAACTTTAATAATACCTACGTAAACGTGTGTTCTCACATTTATATCTGGGAACTTCTAGTGCTACGATATCCACAAATCCACAAGCTTGATGATTAATTTATCTACAAAAATAAATATACTGTATAATGTAAATGTTAGCTAAAGCTCTGTAATGTTACGCTTTGTTGATAACTGTTTATCTACTAAAACAGCAGTGTTTTTCGCAATTCAAATTGAAATGAGGAACTTAAACCGTTTTCAAGTTGAAACCTATGTTTACCACTTTCTACCGTGACCTGAACACAACACACGCTACATAAAAATGCTGATGTCACACCTGCGTGTATGGTAGTTACGTCACGTAGCCGGCTCAGTACTTCCTTCTGGCGCAGTCTGTGGCCCTGGAAATCCACCGCTTCTTCACATGCTAATTCATCTTGCGACACATTCTTAAACAGGTAAGAATTGTGTGGTGAATTGTGGCGTAAGTTAATTTTATATCTCCCGTAAAACCCTGCAGCTACGTAATGTTTTATCTTGTCAATTTTTCTGCGGAGTCAGATATTTGGCGTTTGGGGAAAATATACGCAACTTTCAATGAGCAGGCCTGTTATTTACCATTACAACCGCACAGTGCTTGATATGTCTGGCAACATGTAGGATACGTAAAGTTGATTCATTAGGCCTAAAAAAACTGATGTGTGTCCTCTGACCTTCATGCTTTAACCTCTGAACAGTTCGTGAGATGTTACCATTAGCCCTGTATAGCGAGGAAACAAACCGGCTTATGTCAGCCCACGAGTTCAAGCAGTACTTACCAGTGTTTGACAACAATAACTAGCAACAATAACTTGGGTTTTTCAGTAATAATTTGACATAACTTGGTCCCCTCCTGCAACAAATGTGCTAAGAAGTCTAGTCCATGTATATTCATGTGCTTCATTTTCTTTTGTTTTTAGTCAAGATGTCTACCTATGATGAGAATGAGTCAAAGTTCCTGCGAAAGGCAAAGGAAAATCCATTTGTCCCAGTGGGTAAGTGCCCTTTATGCCCCTCAGGGGCTACGTTGGAGAGAAAGTATGCTATTACTGGTAACCTCGATTGTTTGCGGCGTTGTTGTAAAAATCATGACGCCCTGATTTTTTTTTTTTTTTTTTTTTTTTGTAGCCTGTTATCTATTGTACGTGGACAGGTTTTGAATTCTATCGTGTTTGGGTGGGTCCTGTTTGATGGACCCTACTGTAGTTTCACTAAAGGCTGACAGATCTCTGGATGAGGCCGCTATTAGTACATAAAGTGATTCAAAGCAGTTCCACTTTGACCTGCTGTTTTTTCATTTTACAGTCTTTAGGAACTCAGTTTGTTTAATGAATGATATCTGATTTTTTTTTAAATTTTTTTTTTTTTTAGGCATCTACTTGATATTTTACTTGCGTTTGTGTTTTTCTATAAAGTCAGTGTGACATCCCATCTCCAGTACTCATTATTGGCTTATTTCTGACCATTGATGTGATGTTGAGGTTCAAGTAAGCTTAAGGTTCCTAACCTTACTTGAACTATAGGATGAGATTTGTACATTTGTTATCAACAGAATCAAATTCCACATCCACAACATTGAAGCCTAGAGAGAAAAGAACTGCTACTTAATATGATCCCCTTAAAATTAGGTGATGAGATGGGAGAGCTGACCTGCAATGTGAAAATGATCTCTCTGACAGTCCCTGATCTGTACTCAATAATCAAGACCATAAGCACAAAGAAGACATGTAAACGGCTAACAAGCCTTAATAAATAACATACCCTGCAGGTCCTGTCCTGTTACTGACAGCAGATCAGTCAGATCAGTGCTGTTTTTCCACCTGCTCTGTGCACTGCTGTCAGTCACTATGAGCCACGGAAAGTCAGGTTTGAGTGAAACTGGCACGGTCCATTGTAGGGGTGTGCGACTTCCTATTAGGGGCTTCTTTAGACCACATGGATTGTATTAAGATGAAATTATAGAAGGGGGAGGAGCAAATACTTAATTGATTCACTTATATCCCCTAAAACCCCTTCATAATTCACCCCCTGTTTGTTGATTGAGGTTTCCTTCTGCCCTTTGCAGGAATTGCTGGATTCTTTGCCATCGTTGGGTACAGACTGCTGAAAATGAAAGACAGAGGAGAGACAAAAATGTCAGTGCATTTGATCCACATGCGTGTGGCTGCTCAAGGCTTTGTGGTGGGAGCAATGACTATTGGTATGTAGCCTGAAGTGGTTTTCTTAAAACATTCACAAGCAGTTTGGACTAACACTTGTCATAACATAAATCTGAACATTGCCTGGTAATAGATCCTGTCAATTTTTACTCAGCAGTGATGTGAACAATGATGGTAATGAGATCAAAGCTGGAGTCTCTAAGCTCAACCAGTAACTTGTCTCTCCGTTTCCTTGTTTTCAGGGGTCCTGTATTCCATGTACAAACAGTACTTTGTGAAACCCAAAGAAGATCAGAAAGCAGTGGATCACAAGTGAACTATGGGCCATTACACCAACGTTTTGTCCCCTAATATTTCACATTAAAGTCTATGTAAAACACTTATTTTTAGATGTGTTATAACTTTGTACAGTCATCCCTTCAGCAGCTCATCTTTACTGTAAATGGATAAAAATTGATACACCCTGGTATAATATTAAGATAATAAGAAGTGTATTTATAGCTTTTAACTTTTGGATGTTGGCAGTTGTAAACTTAGCTGATTTGATATCTGTGTGGGCAGGTAACTGTGTTTTGCCTCTTATTTTATTATTGAGTGTGTGAGATGTTTAATTTTAAAGTGTGTTTTAAAATTTACATTTTTAATTTGGCAAATTTTAAATTTGCCAAATCATCTCGAGACACTGTTCTAAAACCTAAGGCTTAAGCTCGCAGTTTTGTGTGCGTGCATTTTTATTCAGTACACTTTATTCAAAAGAAACGTTTTATTTTTTGTTTTGCCATAATGTGACACACAAATGCCCAGTATTTCTTCACAGCAGCTTCACAAGTAATAAAACAAACCAACTTGCATATAGCTACAGACTTTGCAATAACCTGTTAAATATTATCACATAGCCTACATTGAGATGTATTTTGTTAAGGTACTGACAGAGTTATGTTTTAAAAGGTTTAGTGCACAAACGAGTTCTCTAACTTGTTTTTTCTTTCTGGAAATAAAATTGCCAATTTTTTTTTTTTTTTAAACTCCAAAATGTGTCAGTTCTTATCATACAATACACAAACACCCACTCAAGCACTTGCTAAAGTACAACTGCAGCACAAAACAGAACATGTTTTCTAGACAATTTAAATTACAAAATTCATGAAAATAAGATTTATTTGTATTAACAAGCTAATACTAATATGCTAATAACATTTTCATGTGTAAATAACATTTTAATACTTACTGTGATGATCAGTTCACTGTGCTAAAGCATGTGTCCAACATTCAATATAATAGAACAAATATTACAGTATCACATATAACTGTTCTTATCTCTAATATAAAAGTGTTTTATGAAACGTGCCTGTATATTGTTCCACCCTAGGTCCACATTAAACAGAAAAATTCCTGGTATCAATTTAAAAGTAATATGATGCTCTAAACTGCTATGTCATTGTGAACAGTAAAATTCTGATGAGCGTTTCTCAAGATGTAGAAGACGGGTTTACCTGCTATGCAGCATTTATTATGCAACTGCTATTTATGAGTTGGCAAAATGTACCACAAGGAAATGCAAGTGCAGCCTGCGGATGTCACGTACACCTTCAGTTAATCAACATGACATCAGGGGGCAGTGTATGTACGCATGACTGCCAATGGTCAACATTAGTTCCCAAACTTAGGAGGCTAAATGAACTGGTTAAGGTTTGGGTCAGTTTAAGAATCACAAAACAGAAATGTTCAGGGTAGGGAATTAGATAAGATAATGAAATATATAGCTACAGGAAAACATCTGGCCTAATGCTAATACTAACATTATGATCGCTTCTCCATCAGTGGATTATAGAAAATCGGTGTCCTTTCTTACGAATATGGGTTTGAGAGACAGAAATCAAAGACCTGTAAAACTTCTATAGTATTAGATGCTTTTTTTTTACAAGAACATACCAGTAACATCAGAAAATATTCACGTGACTCTACATGATTTTAACTTTTATGTGCAAGTCTTTTATTTAATTTTAAATATATAAAATGTCCATTTTTGCATTACTCGAAGATCGAAGATTTCAGATTTTTGTACCCATTTCCAAGAAGTTTTAAAATCATATTTTCTATTTTCAAATTATTCATATGCTTTGCTGTAGCGTTCTAAGTTGTGCAGCGTGTTTGCTGTGATGTGTCGAGACATTGGCTGTTCACCTGTGGAACATTTAATAGCTTGAACATGGATAAAAAGACACTCACGTGTATATAATGTCCCATGAGTATATACAACCATTTCTAAAGCTTTGCGTGATCCCAGGAGCACAGTGGCCACACTAACTGTGAAGTGGCTGAAGCCTGGAACCACCAGGGCTCTGCAGTGCAGCTAAACTGAGTACTTGGTAAGAAGAATTCAAACATGCTAAAATAATTTTTACACATTGTCATTATGAGTTTTTTTTTTTTTTAGTGTTGAATGAAGGCTACAAATGTGAATTTTATTCATGTAAAAATCTAGAAATCCACAACAAACTCAAATATGCTTAAAGTCAAGTTGTCCTTAATTCTTCATAAAGCTCCTGTGGTGAGAGCTTTTTAACTAGTGCTAACCTGACAAACCAGATCAGTGTCCTATTATCTGTTTAGCAGGACTTGACAGAATCCAAATCCAGCTTTGCCATGAATTCTAGTTTACATGGTTATAATACCTCAGTCTGAAGATGAAAATATCAGAAAAGGGACATTGTACACTGTGCTAAGGTCACGGTGGGTGGTGGATATTAGGAGACCTGGCTCCCTCATGGTCGCCTGACCTGGGATGTTGACAAAAGCTGTTCTGTGTCATCACCTTGTGGTCGTGTAGAATATTGTTCAATTATTAACTATTCAACGAAGAGATAATGCGGGATCCTTCAGGTTTCGACCACTTTCTGTCCCTGAGTTTACCTGCTTTAATAAGATATTTCTGATGCTGAGATATTTGGCTAAGACACGTTCTTTTACTACAGTTTACAGTCTCTAGAAGTGAGATTTATACAGCAAACCGTGTGCCAGTAAAGGTGGACAAAACTCACCAATGCGGTCAATATAAGCGAGGAAAATAGGATTTATTAATTAACTTATTGAAGGTTTTGCACCAGATGCTGTTGGCTAACTGTTCTCATAATACTCATAATTTCTCGTCTCCCTTAAGACACCGGGACATTCTGAATACGTTTTCCTAGCGAAATACAGCATAAATAAAATTAAAAGACTGACAGGAAACAATTAGATATCCTTCGTCTTTTTAGTAAAAGTCATGAAAAACAAAACAAAAACAACAACAACAACAACAAAAAAACATGTACATTCGTTAGCCTATTGCATGACTAGCTCTCTATTTGAAGCTAACGCGCCATGACAACCCAGTCCCGCGAGAGCTTGTCCCACGTTGTTTAAGTGCCGTTGCTATGGGTACAAAAGCGTCGCAATCAGTAGGTAAGGAAGTTACTTCAGTTTCTTCATCCAGCCAGCTTACAACATGATGACAGTGTGTTTACAGCGGATGTACTTCGATAAATGACAGGTGAACTATTTTCTTTGTATACAGCCTTAACTTAGTAAGGACTTAGCAGATTATGGTTGGAGTTCTGAGAGAGTGGTGTTAAGGTTATTAGTGATTGACATTAGTTATCAAAAAGCTTAGCATTATCTCGCTAATTGCTCGAGCACGTTTATCTAAGTTACCTAGCAGATATTTCTGTTTGGCTGAGCACATTGGCGTCAATTTTAATCTGCCGAGCCGTATAGAGCCAGAAAATATATGCCCTAGTTATCATATTACCATAACCAAATATTTACTGCGAATATTTTCTACTTGTATATTATAGATCATGGAGCACGACCATGAGCTGAGTAACTTCCGGCTCCAGTTCCAACTGCTACAAGAACAGCAAGAGAAAAGAAAACTGGAAAGGAAAAAGGAAAAAGAACTAGATGAGCTTAACGTCACTGATACCCAAGATGATTTGGGTTTGTCTAAACAAGGCCTTTTGGCAAACAATTCTGAACAGACGTGAGTCTTATAAAGGCTGAAATACAATTTCAGTTTCCTTAGTGACTGATTAAATTGTTTTGATATTTTTTAGTTAACAAATAATCATCATATATTGTCAAAAATGTACAAAAAAATCTAATGTAGCCTAAATAAATAATCTTGATAAACAGGAACAATCATGACTTCAAATTATAAGTAAAACTCATTAATTTACTTCTCATTTTGATTCCCTGTAGATTGCTGCAAAATAAGAATCAGAATTTAATAGACCAAATAAGAGAGCTAAAGGATGAAAATGGTCGCCTCTTAAAACTTCTGAGTGAAAAGGATTTTGAAATTAAACACCTGAAGAAGAAAAGAGAAGAAGAAAGACTAGCCTTAGCAGGTATAATACCATAACATCCACTCACTTTGCACATCAGTAATATTATATGCAGGGTACAGTACAGCCTTTTCATAACTCACCCACTCATCTTTTTAGGCACATCGGGCTTGGCAGGAGATTTAGCAGCCACTAAAATTGTTGAGCTGTCGAAGAAGAATAGAGAGCTAACTGCTGAAATCGAGCGAGAAAAGATTAAGTCCAAGCAAAACTGCAACAGAATCCATGAGCTTGAAAAAGAGGTAAAGATGTTTGAGCTAGATATGTTGCTTAATTTGTTGCTGTGGTAAATGAAAGTTCATCACTTCAACACACAAGAATTGTTTAAATTATTTTTTGTTGCATTAAAAGTTTATTACAGTATGAATACTGTATAAATAAATAATATATTATAATATTGCAAACCTTTCTATAGCTGCAGGCTGCTTTGGATGACTCTCCTGGGCAAAAGACTGATACAAGGTCACAGAACAGGAGGTTATCTAATGTCTGTGAGGTAATTATTGATTGCAAATTGACCAATATGTTATGTTAAGTATTTTGGAAAGTTAATAATGGGATTTCAATCTGTTCTCAAAAGCAGGAAAATCCAGTGGTGAAGTCTCTCCAAGAAAAATTAGCTGCTGTACAGCTGAAAGTGACTGAATATCGCAACCAGGTTCAGTCTGTCAAACAGGAGTTGAAAGTAGCTCAGAAGGTTGTATCTTTTTTTTTTATGCTTACATCTAACTGCTCTAGAAAGAAATCAGATTCAAATCACTAATCATCAGTGACCCATGTACTGCAAAAATACAATTGGCTACTGCAATTGTAGGCTTTGATCAGTGAGGTTGGAGAAGAGGTCAACCTTCAGCAATTACTAAGTAGCCCAGGGACCTTCAGAGGTCGTTCTCAGCAGATACTGGCTCTTCAGACAAGGGTAAGCTAAATTAAAGTTCTTTATAGAATTAAATAAATCCATCGTTGTTAAATTATGGCTTTGGGAAATAGGTGCGGAATCTTGAACAACAGTTGACCCTGTCAACCCAGCAAAGAAAATTAAGTGTCCTGAGTCTAGAGGAAGACTTGCTGGGCATGGGGGTTCTGCAGAAAACCCCTCCCCAAGACCGGAATATCAGCTACATCCGCACCATGGAGAAGGAGAAGAGGGAGGCGTTTGAGGTATGAATACATTCATTAATACATTAAACTGTATATACATAACGCTACAAAAGCTCTGCACTTTATTTACCGCTGTTCAGAGAATCTCAGCGGACTATGAAGCTCTCCT
Source organism: Channa argus (assembly GCF_033026475.1). Taxonomy (NCBI): domain Eukaryota; kingdom Metazoa; phylum Chordata; class Actinopteri; order Anabantiformes; family Channidae; genus Channa; species Channa argus. Next base: position 1,716,756 of record NC_090210.1, on the reverse strand, counting down.
GAGGGACCATGGGGACGTGAAGAAAAAGCTAGAAGCATCTAAAGCCAGAAACAAATCTCTATCTGCTGAATTGAAAACGTTGAAGGTCCATATTTCCACCCTACTTGAGAAGGGCAAACATGATAATGAGCTTGTGGAAGCTTTGTTGGTAAGGATGTATCTGCCTTAATGAGCAGATACACAGCTTTTGTTAATATATAGTATTTTTTTGTAACAACAAGAATAAATGTAATACTGTTATAACATTTGTTACACAAAATACCCAAGGGTTTTACATCATATTTGCAAAAGTTATAGTTTGTTACGTTAAAATAAGAAAAACATAATAAAAGGATCTTTTTAGATGATCTTATGCTTCATGACATTCTTTGCACACCTTTACGTTTTTCTTATTTCATCTATTTCTGGCAGAAACAGCAGTCCCAGCTGCAGAAGGTGCTGAAGCGGCTCAGTCAACAGCAGAACGTGCAAAGCAAGGAAACCCAGCAGAGCCAGGGTCAACAGCTAAGCAATGAGCCCTTGGAGCAAAGTGTCCTCATCCAAAAGCTTAAGCAGAAGGTTGCTGAGAAAGAAGCAAAAATCAAACAACTAGAAGAGGAAATCCAACAGTTATCACAGAAGGTAATAAAAGGAAATATAATGTTACACACTTGGCAAAGAGTACTAAAATCTAAAAGTCAGTCATTCAATTACAGTGTTTTCTGTGGTTCCATTGATTCTGTTTTATTGGCTTTTCTGCCAAACCAATAAATGTGTGTGTACGTCTGTTACAGGAAGTAGGGAGACAGTCCAGCCTGCAAGCACCTATTCGAAGTTCAGGATATCCCCCTGAAGAGGGAGACATTAACAAGCAAATAACATATCCAGGGTATGTGGCCTAATGGCACTGGATTATGAATATTTGTACTTTTCTTAAAGTGGGTTTGTCCTAAACATATGGCCACTAAGACTGCAGATCTTGTATTAGACTGAGCTGTAAGACTTGCATGGCAACAGTAGGGTTCATAATTTACTGTAATGGGGGACTTTCTGTTATCATGCTATTGATTTAATTTGTTGTCTCTCAGCTTTATCACTGTATTCAGCACAGGTTTCTGTTATCATGACAGTTTGTTAAATCCTCTTCCAGTTCAGTTTCTAAATTTGGTCATAAACTGGTGCTGCCTGCTGTGGGAAGTAGTATAGAATTCAAGTAAGTAGACATTAAGCTACTGTGTTTATATCTTTCCTCATGCAATGCTAGACAGGAACTTATGTACAATTGGGAAATAATAAACACAAAAACTGTTTTCAAACTGTCTTTTGTTCTCAGGGATCTTTCTCCAAAATGTCCACAATGTTCAGCAGACGTGAGTGAACTCATGACACAGTCTAAGGAATACAAACTCCTCTGCGCGGAGAAGGACAGACTTCTTGAGCAGATCAGCATCATGGAGAAAAAGTATGATATACTTTAGACATTGTTTGTTGTCTCTGCATTGTCTTACAGCTGATGCTGAAATCTTTTTTTGACTTGACCACACTTTATTTTCTGCTGTCAGTGGCGCATTGTGTTGGGTGAAATGAAACATGATATTTGTATATTATAATTTCCACCAGAAAAGCAGCCGTTTTAGCATTAACTTTAGTCCCAGAGGTGGCAGTAGAGAGGCACAGAGACTTTGTTTTCAGCTGGGATATGCGGCGTTCAAGCAATTCACATGAGGAATTCAATTTACACGGAACCTTTTTATATAAAATTTTCCTTTGGCAAGTTTGACATTTTTGTGCATCACAAACATCAAAATGACCTCTTTTAGTTTTTTAAAGGTATGTGGTATTGTTGCAACGCTTACTTTTTAAAAGATTCTATTACTTTTCAGTCATTGCACATGACCATTGCACTCACCATCGAAAAGTTCCTTTGCTTTCATTGTAACTAATTTGTAACAGGCAGACGCCTCCTGTTGTTTATTCTTTTAGCGAGGAACAGATAACCCAGAGATGGTTGGAGGCAGAACAGAAGTACCAAGAGGAGCACAGCAGGACCGTAATCTCGCAGAAGCAGCTGGAGAAAACAAATTAAGAATCAAAATATGGACTGCTACAGCAGCCAGAGTAGAAGAAGTCAATGTCAAGGCTAACTGAAAAAGTGGTGTGACTTTATCAAACAGATTTTCAGGTTCTTGCTTTTTTTAAAATGCACCAAGCCCTGTCCCATGTCTGTGCTGTGTCTGTCACAACTCCCCCAGGGGCAGTTCCTCTCATCTCTAGTGAGACGAGAACCTAAACAACATAGACAAATTGAACAGAGCACACGCCAATGGTGGTTGGGATTTGTAAACATTTCTAGCTTTGACAGCTGTAACTGACTGATTCTAAAAACAAGATTTTTTTCCAACTACATGTTTTACACCACATGACAGAAATAATGATGCCTCCTAGCAGCAGAAACGGTGCCTATGGACATTGTTCATTCTAACCGACATATTTGTATGGAACGGCCCGTTCAGTGTCTTGCCCAGAGACTTGGGATCGAACCACTGACCCTGTGGTCTGTGGATAACTGCCTTTACCAACTGAACTACAGCCGCCCCCCGCTGAGATGTCCACGTTGCTGTTAAATGTTGTCTCCTGGCTAGTCATTCAGCTGGAGGTAACAGACACGCTGAAGGCATCACCAAAGAACACTCTCCACCGCGGACCTGCAGCTCAGCGGTGACGTGATGAGAGAAGTCAAGCATGGTTTCCCGCAGGGTCTGTGACAGCTGAAACAAGACACTATCCAGGCGAACGGGTTGTTCCCTGCTCAACCTCACGTCCAACTGAACTCCACCTTCTTCTGTCACATGTGACAAACAGCAGCCCGCAGGAAAGAGGCTGTCCTCTTTGGCCACACGAAACTCTTATGGATCACAGTCTTTTCCTCTATTAGAGCACTCAAAGACAGTTGGTGATGATTCCTTTGCGCATTTGGCTAACTTCAGTTATACCACTTGAGTACCATGAGTAGCTGACCTTTCAACTTTACCCTTATGGCATCAGAAAAGTGTTCCTACCTATTGTAGAATTGCTTAAGGCTGAGAGGTTGTCTCCCTCTGGTGTTATATATTGTGTCCTCGCTGCTTTATAAATGTCACTGTCGCCTTTTATTAAATCAATGTATGTCTGTTTTTCAACTGGCAAACTTAAGTGCATTACAGATGTACATAGACAAAAATGTCTGTTTTTAATATTAAATATGTCTTTTTAAAATATTTTTCTAAACTAATGAAACATCCAGTCTAATCAATAAAAATGGACAGAAATCTTTACCAAATGTTTTGAATATATTATTGACCTAGTTTTTAGTTTTCTTGGCTGCTGCTTATGGTTGTACATAAATGTGTTAAAGGCCAATGCAAATAGTAAACACCTCCGTTAAAGTCCCAAAAGCCTCAATATTTCTTTTAAATATTACCGTTAATCACTTCTGACTTGAAACCAGCTATGTGGGAATAGTGGTTGAAAATGAATGCGAACTCAAGCTGCACAAACTCGCACCATAATGTCCCACATATTCCCCAGAGCATGTCACATATATGTCCAGTATGCGATTTTAGCCTTATAATCTAATGTTTGTCTGCATATCCATAGCTTGGTGGGAGTGGCCCCTATATTCATACTTACATTCATAATAACATACGAGTTATTTTCTTCCAATGTAGCCAAGCAGATTTCAGCAATAACCCCCTCCTTTTCCTTCCCCTCCACATCACGCTTAATTTAAAACCATGGCTGAGTTAGTGTGCTGCTTCCAGGACCCTGTGGGAGATTGGCAGGTCCCCACTGGACTGAGTGAGAAAGTGCCACGAGACAAAAATATCAGAGTTTGGACATGATGAAGAAAGCCTTTATGCTCAGACTTACATAAACCAGTTTGTGTTGAATACCTCCTGGATAGAAGGTGAGCTCTTTAATGTTAGAGAACGAGATGTGTCACTGGAGGAAGAGACGAGGTACCATGTCCCTTAAGACTTGATGTCTTGCAGGTTTGACAGATAAGTATCAAATGTAGCAACGTGCGTCAGAAATGATGCTGGTGGAGCAAATATATGTCATAGTCCATTTGATTCCAGGGAAAATGTTTCATAATTTCTTTAAGTTTCTCTAACATAAGTGGATGTTTTAATGAAATTATATTTGTGAGCATATAGAACATTTGTCCCAAAGTTCAATCTGAAGCTTTGTTTTAACATGTGGGACTTTATAGAAACATGACTAATGTTTAAATAAACCTTACTGCTGTTCAGTAGGGTCAGGGAAACCTAATGCCATAGATTAATGTGACTCTTCCTGTTGACTTCGGTCATTAAAGAGTGTCATCACTTTCAAATAAATTACACATCAGCAAACAATTTTATTATTGTTTTATGTAGCTGTATTACGCAGGAAGGTGTAGATTTATTCCAAAATGCCCAATAACCCACCAAACCAAACACAAACTTATGTAAACACAGCATACGTAAACAGGCTCACCTATTTGTCATTCCAGGTTTGAATGACTTCTTTCTCCATCCTTCTCCTCAGAGGTATTCCCTCGTTCTGGACCAATGCTTCCTGCAGACCATTGACTGCATCCAGAAACTAAAGTAAATAGTAGAGCAGTGAACGCAGAGGTTAAAGTTAGACATCGGCATATGAGGGATCTGTGAACTTTACTCGGGCCAGAAAACGGTTTGTGCCTCTATGAGTCCATTCATCTCTTAGTGACTCTCATTTACATGTAATGGAAAGAAAATAAACAGTGGAATCCTAATGTGCTCATTTACAGTAAGTAGAAATATGATAACAAGTTTATACCTTAAATAAAGACAGTGAAATGGTAAATGTTCTGCACTTATATAGCGCTTTTCTACCTATTGCTACTCAAAGCGCTTTACACTGCTTCTCGTTTAGCGATTCGCACTCACAAGCACACTCAAAGATGGGGGAGCTGCTAAGCAACTGGCCAACACTCACCGGGAGCAACTAAGTTGGGGTTCAGTGTCTTGCTCAAGGACACTTGGACATGTGACCAAAGGAGCCGGGTATCAAACACCCGTGGGCTTGATGGACAACTGCTCTACTTCCTGCGCTACAGTCACCCTGGATGAAGCAACACTAGGCTGATTTACCTTCTTGAAGTAAAGTAAAATTACTCCTGACATTAAGATCCAGAATTAAAGATCCAGAATTAAGGATTGTTGCCTACAGTTCTCCAGTATACAGTACATTTTGTACAGTGAGGCACCATGTCAATAAAAGGCTTTTTTCACTTTGTTTATTTCAGCAAGCTTGAATATAGGTGGATTTACCCAATGGAAGTGTTCTTTTAGTAGTCAGAGACTTTTTATTGTCCCACAGCAATGTAGCCTATTGTCAAAAATTCCCATTAAACATGCAATAATCAATATGTAACATTTTTTATTAACAACATCATGGAGTATTTCTTCAATACAGACAACTAGCAGGTTCATAGAGTTAGCACGGTGGCTAACAACAAGCGGGCTGTTACGGGTGGGAGACAAGCGGGAAGCAAACACTGCTGGGTGTGAAAACCCAGGGGTTTTCTGGCTGCTGGAAAACTTGACTTTTAAGAGGATGTTCAATCGTCGTCTGCAATCTGAAGCAATCGGGGCACACTGGGATGCAAACCAACAAAGTATCAACTTAAAAAAACAAAGTGCAGTCAAACTGAAAGTAATAAGTCAAAATAGCAAAGTAGCAGACATGAATACAGGAAACCCAGAAGGCAACAAAAACATCTGAAAACTAACCAAAAAAAGAACTCGAGAGGCAAACAAATCAGAGTAGTTATGAGAAATAGTGAGTTGTTGCTCGGGAGAAACAGGAAGGCGATCTGGCAGAGGGAAGCAGGCGAATGGGGCATATATAGGGGAGGCAACATGTGAACCGAGTTGAAGCTGATTAAGAGAAACAGAAGGGTGAGAAAAAGGAGACAGGAGGAAATCAAGGTGGAGAGGAGAGACAGATCGGTGTCACAGCTGTGTCAGTACCCCCCTCTCCAACGGCCCACCAGGCTGCTCGTGGAGCTCACGATGGAACTGAGAGATTAAATCAGGATCCAGAATGAACCGGGTCCGTACCCAGGAGCACTCCTTTAGACCATAACCCTTCCAGACCGTACTGGACTCCCTGGCCAATTCATTGCGATCTCAACAGGTGGTTGACAGAGAAGGCCGGAGCTCCATTGATGAGCGGGGGGCACGGGTCTGGAGGTGGGCACTAGGTTACTATAACAGCAGGTTTTATACAGGAAACATGAAATGTGTGGTGGATTCAACTGTAGCAATGGGACATGAACCAATGAAACCGGGGGGGGTGCAGGTTTCTGCTCTCGATGTAGAGGGGAACATCTATCGTTGAGAGCCGTACTCGCTGGCCCTTCTGATACTGTGGGGCATTTGATATCCGTACACTACCTGGAAGGGAGTCAACGCAGTAGAGGCCGATGTTAAAGTGTTGATCCAGGTTACATTCTGGGACCAGGCGGATGGTTTCTGGCAGCAGAGGATCCGGAATCACAACACCTCTTCCTCAACCTCTAATCGAGTGAGGGCTAGACGGATGAATGATTGAAGGATGAAGTCTAATTCCTCATGAGCAGGAGATAGATTAAATATATGTGCTAAGGCATCAGCCTTGGTGTTTTTGTGGCCTGGTTAATAAGTTAAGGTTAACTGGAAATGATCAAATTTAGACAGGAATTTAGCCGTTTTAGCAGTTTTAAGATATTCCAGATTTTTGTGGTCTGTGAGGACCACAAAGGGTTGTTCATCCACCTCTAGCCAATGCCTCCACTCTTCCAATGCTAATTGCACAATGGAACTGCAGCTCTTAATAAAGACTCAATAAAAGTTGGCAAACCCTACGAATCGCTGCAACTACTTACATGACTCGGGGATGGGTCAGTCCCTCACTGCACTCACCTTCCTGGGGTCCATCTCCATCCTACCTGAGAGGATGATTCATCGCAGGCAATGAGACGGAGGGTGAGTGGAAAACGCACTTGTCTGCCTTAACAAACAGATTATTCTGGTATAACATAAGTAACGTGTTAAGTCTCAGAGGTGGAGAAAATGAGGATATTGTCTAGGTAAACGAAGACATATCGGTTCAACATGTTTCCCAACACATCACTGACCAGGTTCTGGAATACGTTATATACGTATAACCCATAAATACGTCTAATACATTAGTCAGGCCAAAGCTCATGACTAGATATTCCAAATGACCAGCCGATGTGTTAAAGGTGGTTCTCCACTCGTCCCCCTCCTGGATGCGAGCACGGTGGTAGGCATTCCTGAGGTCTAGTTTTGTGAACACTGTAGCTCCCTGCAGCAGTTCAAAAACGGAAAAAATGAGTGAAGGAGGATAACGGTTACATACGGTTATCGGATGAAGCCCCCGATAATCTATGCAGGGTCAGAGCCCCCCATCTTTCTTACCCACAAAGAAGAACCTCACACCGGTGGGAGAAGATGAGGGGCAAATGAGGCCAGCGGCGTACGACTCATTAATTTAATTTTCCATGGCCTCGCGCTAAGGACCAGAGACGGAATATTATCGGCCACGCAGGAGCATGGTACCGGGGAAGAGCTGGCACAGTCATAGGATTGAAGATTGTGATAGATTTTGGGGATGTTAGTTAGGTCAATGGTATAGGATGTGGTCTCTGAAGGACTAGCTGGAGGGAGAGCTTGTCTGAGACAGAGGCTGGAGCAGGATGCCACAAATTAATGATTCTACCCTCAAGCCAGTCAATGTGGATTGAGCTGCGCTAACCAGGTGGAACCAAGGATGAGTGGTTGATGGGGGGAATAGATGATTTAGAATGACAATTTTTCACAGGGATTCTCTATGGTTGATATGATCGAAACCATCTGCAGGGAGCTAGTGTTCAACAAATGGCCGTCTAAGGTGCGGATGAGGATGGATTTATAGTGCCGGGTTAATGAGAGACCCAGCTGATGAGCGGGTCTTCAGCCATGAATTCCGTGTCCGCCCTGGAGTCAATAAAGGCAGAGTGGGACATCGAGCAACCAGCAAACTGCAGCATTACTGCCAAATTAGGTCGGGAGGCCGAGGATAAGTTGGAGTGCTTTTGGCTCAGTATGTGCCTCCCTTCTCCTGTTGAGCCCTTCCTTTTACTGGACACGATTGCACCTTGTGGCCTGAATGCCCGCAGTAGGGCCACAGGTGGGTTCTAAAATTCCTTTCTCTCTCATCTGGAAAAAGACGCACCCTCCCCAGCTGTTCGGGTTTAGGGGAACTGGGCCAGGGGATGGCTTGGACTTGTAAGTGGTGAGGGAGCAGGACCTAAGGGAGTGTGACTGGTTGGTGGAGAATCTAGCTTTAGGCTGCCTTTTTCAAATTCTATGGTCTACATGGGTGCAAACATCAAGAAGTCCATTAAGAGCGTCAGGTACCTCCTAAAAGGAAAGTTATTTCTTTAGTAATTCCGATAAACCCTGATAAAATCTTTCTACTAATGGAGGCTCATTCCAAGAACAGTCTGCCGCTAAAGCATGAAACTCAATGGTGTATTCCACAACGGTTCGCCCTCCCTGCGTTAGTCTGCGTGATGCGTCCCCCTCCGAATTTATAGGGCTGAAAACCCTCAGAAACTCCTCAGCAAAAAGTTTAAAAGAAGAAGTGACTGGAACTCCTCTCCCATTCAGCAATGGTCTGCAAAGTGCTGCTTCTCATTTACCCATTAACACTCACAGTGACTAAGTTGGGGTTCAGTGTCTTACTCAAGGACACATGACCGCAAGAGCCAGGGATTGAACTAACAACTGTGAGATTGGTGGCAAACCGCTCTACCTTCCTGCGCCACAGTCGCCCCAAGCTGAAGACACAGGAGGAGGAGTAGCAGAGGGAGCCAGGAAAGCCCTTCTAAGCACATGGGAAATGGAGCTAATATCAGCTTGCATTTTGTCTATATTAGTGTCATGTTGGGAAGACCACCTTTTATATGGCCCTTCCAGTCCTTAAAGTTACAGTAAAGGCACAGAATATTTCTAAGGATAATGGAATGCTTACTAGTCTAGGTGGAGCGTAGCGGCGCTGTGGCTAGTGATGGGCGGATCGATACCAAAATATCGATATTTCGATCTTGACGGCCAATTTTTAAATATCGATTCTCAAGTTAAAATATCGATATTTTCTCTTTATTTATTCATATTTTCTCTGCAGTCATATCCGAATGTTTTCTGCTCCTTCTACATCAATATGTATATTATTTGTGATGCACCGCATAGGAACTACTTTTCCTTCCGCCGATCCGCCCCATGATCCACAATCTTCAACTAAACTTCTTCGACACGTGCTCGGCCGGCTGGCGGCTCCGCCTCCAAACACAGGCAGCATTTCGGAGCGAAATGTATCATTTTTATTCACGGACTATTTCACTACGAACGTTCTGTTTCAAAATAATTGTAGAAATAGGCAAAGTGTGTCTAATCCATAATTGGTTTTAAACAAAGGGAAAGAAATACAGATGGGTATATAAGACATACATGTAGATGAGGGCGAGTCATGGATATCAAGTGACATAAACTGTTCACCTGATAAAGAAAGTGTCATGCTGTTGTCATGGAGATAAGTCAGAACGTTAATACGTTTTATTTAAAATAATGACAAATGTTAAAAATGCCAATAGGTTGAACAATGATTTTGCTGTCGTTTTAATATTTTTAACTATTCCCTGTAAGGGCTCACGGGATTGTGTTTCATCGTGATCAGATGACAGAATTAACATAAAAGTCTGGATATCGGATCGGATCGATATCACGATACTAGCCAAGGTATTACTTGGTAGCGGATCGAATCTGAAATCACTGGTATCGCCCATCACTAGCTGTGGCAGAACTGCAATGAGTCAGATGAGTCTGTATGAAACCAGGAAGAAGGAGAACTGAATATGGCTGGAAACCCCAGGGAAAAAACACAATAGCAAAACCGACAAAGTAACAACTCAAAGTGACAAAGTGCAATCAAAATGAAAGTAATATTTCAAAAAAGCAAAGAGAGCAAAAAAAAGCAAACAAACAGGGTAACTATCAACTAAGATGGTCCGAAGCTGAAAACACAAATGCTTTACATCTTCAATCTTCTAACACATAATGCATTAGATAATAATGCAAAATAGTACACCCAGAGTCACTTGGCAGGTAAAGGTAGGAGTCCTCTGGAACGAGCTGCCAGGCGAGATACAAAAACAATGTACTGTCCAAGGCGAACACAGGAAACTTGGAAGGCAACACAAAATTTAGAAAGCTAAGCCAAAATAGATAACTCGAGGGGCGAAACAAATCAGAGTACTCAGGAGAAATAATGGCTTGTTACTCAGGAGAAACAGGAAGACGATCTGGCAAAAGGAAGCACGTGAATGGGGCACATGTAGGGGAAGCAACAGGTGAGCCGAGAAAATAGAAACTGGAACCTAGAGTTTGCTGGCTCCTCGGCAGATCCATGAAGAATTATACTATTATTCTGCTTCGGTTGAACCAAACAGAGATTGGTTCATTATGCTACAGATAGTGGACAAACAACATAGGACATGGAACTTACAAATTTAAGAGGTGCATTCATTTAAAAGAGCAAATCTGTGATAATACCATATGTCCATGTAAATATGTATAGTTCATCTCTTCTATTGAATTAAAACTCAAACAATATTCAACACAAATAAAATAACCTAGGAAGTCTCGAAGGAAAGCAGTCGCCTCTTTGAGATTTTTGAAGAATCTCTTTTCCCCGTCGGGAAGAGTGGTTCTCAGTGTGGTGGGGGGGAGAAGACCGAATGGAATTTTTCTTGATTGTAATTCGTTTTTGATCTGGTTATATTCCTTCCTGCGTTTTGCCAGAGCCGAACGTAATGCTAGGGTCCGGTGTGCTCTCTTAATTATCAGGGGGTCACTGAAGTGCTCTGGGTCCAAAAGAGATGGGATCCAACACTCGAAGACCAGGTCGTTTCCTTCACAACCTTCTCCCCGATTGATAATCGGAACAATAATCTACCTAACTCAGCTGCATCACGTGATCCCCCCCATTTTATCTTTTTAAAAAAGCCAAGCAGAAATACAAAATGCATCGTTCTCCGTTTTACAGGATGGTTCAATAGCTTGGTGTTAACGTTATTGCAGAATACACAAATGTAATGTAAACACTCTTCTGATGGGACTTTGCTTTGATGTTTTCTCCTTGACTTAGATTTTTGCTGCCTTGTACCTCACTTGTAAGTCGCTTTGGATAAAAGCGTCTGCTAAATGACTAAATGTAAAATGTAAATGTTAGTGTAAAATTTGTCACTGGCATTGTAAGAAAATATCATGGAGGCACAGAGAGCAAACACAGTAAAACTGACTTGGAATAGTTGACAAACTTGCTTATAAAATTCCTTTATTTATGTCCTGCCTGCATAGCCACTAAAGGCTTATTTTGTCCCCCAGCCACTCTATTAACCTGGCCTCAGAGATTTAAGTCAATCAGACAGTTGCTGCAGATTTGCCGGTTCTCTCCCTTGTTGCGACATCCGAAGGGTCTCTACTGAATTGAGATCTGGTTGAGATTAGGCAATCTGAGTACACTGAGCTCATTGTCATGTTCAGGAAACCAGTTGGAGGTTTAAGCTTCGAGACATGGAGATTTATTCGTCTAGAAGTAACCATCAGAAGATGGGCACAATGTGGTCACACAATGTGGACATGGTCATCAACAAAAATATTTAGGTAGGCTGTGACATTTATCCTCTTTGTCTAACTTTCGTGAGCCTGTGCTAAAATTGCAGCCTCAGATTCCTGCTCTAAGCTGAATGGCACCTGGTGTGGACTTCTGCTACAGTCCAACATTCATCTCTACCCACATTAAACATGCAGAGGTTCTTCTGCATACCTTGGATGTGACAGGTGGTTATTTGAGTTATTTGAACTTCAGCAGATCGTCTTGACCACGTCTACACACGTACATAGTAAGTGTGCAGTACACGTGCTGTAGTTTCTTATAAACACCACAATAGCACTGTTTTCAGCTTTTGGTCACAATAAACTGTACATTTTATTTATTCTTGTAAAAAATACTGTACATTTCCAGAAATAATGTGGTATAATAAATTCCACATTGTCTTGGTCCCTTGGGTGAGTACAGCTATCCACGTTACTGTAAGAACATCAGTTAATTCGACTGTGGCGCAGGAAGGTAGAGCGGTTGTCCACCAATCTCACAGTTGTTGGTTCAATCCCCGGCTCCTCTGGTCACATGTTGAAGTGTCCTTGAGCAAGACACTGAACCCCAACTTAGTTGCTCCCGGTGAGTGTTGGCCAGCTTCATAGCAGCTTCCCCATCGGTGTATGAGTGTGTGTGTGATTGTGAGTGTGAATGGGTAAATAAGAAGCAGTGTAAAGTGTTTTGAGTGCCAATAGGTAGAAAAGTGCTGTATAAGTGCAGACCATTTACCATTTAATTGACTACAGTTACTACAGTATAAGTAAGTAACAAAATGTGCCTATCATTCTAAAGACTCCAACAAACCCTAGTGTTACTCTTGAATATTTCTACTGCTTCTAAGTGGCCAAAAAGTCCTACTATTTTGTGGTATTAGTACTTCACAAAGTGCTTCCTGGGGTATTTCCAGTTTGCATAGCCTGTGTAAGGGAAGCTTAGGAGAATGGTTAACGGACACCAACCAGAGTCAAGCCAGACAATGAAAACCCAACAAAGGGAGCAGACAGAAATGAGGTTAGGCAGGAAGGATCAGTAAACACCAGGAGATCAATTGGGGCAGACTAGCAAACAGGAGAGTCCTCTGAACAACTGAACGGATCGGAAAATGTGACAGGAAAGCTGGATTGGAGCAGGGTTAATACAGACAGGTAAGCAGGTGTAAACAGTCAAGCTGATGATCCAAGGAATTAACAGAAGGTAAGAGCGTATGGCACAGATACAGGAAGTTGTGTGTAAGAAAGGGTCAAAGATAAAAAAGGAAATTAGTTAGTTACCGGTCAAAACAAAGGTTGGAGAGATGGCAGAGATGTTGACAGTGAGAGATATAATATTGCCACTGTTTTTGTACTTTCAGATGGGGCCCTACTGAGTGTTTCACAAGTAGTATATGACATACAGTAAGTGTGAAATATCAAATACTGTCTGAATATTTTAGACACGGCTGCATCAAAATATTCCAAGGTGAACACGAATGACTGCAGCTAAAGTGATTTCATTCCACCATTTTTTATTTTGGCAGGTGCAAAATAAAAACTGTGGTCAGCTCAGCGGTTTCGTGCTTCATATTTTGCCGCACTAAAAGGGTGTATGTTTTACACTCCAGCCTTCTGGGGTAATGAAGGCGATGATGCTCACAGCCATGTACTTCGCTGTCGTGCACAGGCCGACCACATGGTTAATTTTACAGCCCATCCCCCACATTGTGTTAACTGTCTGTCCCCAGCAGGCTGAGCTGGCTGTAAACCACACCGGGTCTATTAATTAATTAATGTGTCCTAACTGCAGGGCAGGGCTGAGTCCCTCCATTGTAGGGAAGCAGTTTTCAGCTGGCTGCAGTGGTGACTGCCGGTCTTTGGATTCCTGCAGCATTGTGGTTAAAAAAAAAGAAACAAAAGATAGAGGAAGATAGCAGCAGACAAGTGGAGATGGGAGGAAGCCATCAGCACCACACTCACCATTAATCATCCTGGGACATTGTGGTCTTGTCCTGTGTACGGCACTGGTGGGGAGAGACGGGGCAGGGTGGCTGCAGGGAGACTGAGGGGGAAGAGAATGGTGGGAGATGAGCCGGTGTGTCCACCTCAGCTCCGACTACGGGGCTGGGGAGCAGTGCTGCTGTCCCAGTGCTTGTCCTATGTGTTCTCTCAGATCCCGGATCCTGAGGTAAGAGCCTGATACATCATCATGTCCTCCACAGGTTCATCTCAGGAATATTCTGAGGCTTTCTCTGTGATGGGCACAGTTGCTTTGTCATCTGAAAGGTAGCCTTATGTGATCTGTGTCTTTCGTTTAGTCACTTTATTTTTCACACTTAAGGTGTGACTGAACATATGTTGAAACCTGATCTGCTATTTGGAATTACATAAACAGCCAAACCACGTGTGTGAATTGCTGCCAACAGGAGGATAAATGTGACGACTCCTGGTGTAGCAAGTTGTTGTTGTGCTTTTGGGCTGATCTGACTAGAAAAAAAACAGCAGCTGAATGGCATTAGTTTCTCTCAAGGACAAGGCAAAAATAGCAGTTTCTGATAAATAGAACATTTACTTGGTACATCGTACTAACATGAGTGATCAGTCTTTAAATTACACTAATCTGACATATTAGTAACAACAGAAAGCTGATTTGTCATTACATTTAAATTGCATGTTGAATACACAGTAAGAACAATAAGGTTGATACTAATAGATAATGATTGTTACTGTACATAGTTATAAAGAAACCGTGGACAATATGTTGCTTATTACACCTATAACTCTGTTCTGATGTGTTGACATTCACTGACTTTGGCTCTGCAGTATCACTTAAATGATTAAATGTGATGTTTGTAGTATCCACGTTGTAGGCCGGACCTATAGTTTCAGGTTCTCTGTTAGATTTAAGGGCGGGTTTATTTGTCACCCTTAATTTAATGTATGCTTTTTAACCTTATACGGTAATTTTAGGAATTTTAGGAAATGTTCAGGAAATAGCATCAGTACTATAAGAATGGTGGAAGTAATGGGTGGCTAAATGGTGGAAACACACCCCGGGGAGGCAGGTATATCCGTTATATTCTTTATCTAGACTAAGGTTTATTTGCCATTTTCCAGGCTAACAAATCGGTTTAAAATGGTTTTGTGAGCGGGAAAACTCCAGTAAATAAAAAAACAAACAAACAAGCTGGAAACTGGTCAGTGGACCCTAAATAAAACTTGATTCTAATCCAGTCTAGACCTACTGCTGTTTGGCAACCAGAGGTACTTGCAGAAGAATCAGTGATATTTCTGGTGCTTCCGGTCTAACTCCAGGCTGTTTAAAGCCTACTAGAAAGCTGGGCCCAGATCTACACTGGTGCCAAAGCAGGCAGTGCAACCTAAATATTTTCATGCCCTTTAACCCAGTGCCAGATCACAGGAGGTGTTGGTGAATACAAATACCTTTTTTTTGTTTGACTCACTGAGGACCTGCCATATGATCAGCCTTTGTGTCACTTGCAGCCCCAGTCATGGTGTGTGTCATGTTAAAAAAAAAAGTCCAAAGTACAAAACTATGATTTACAAAAACAGAAACAGGTAATAAATGAACCAAAAATCAACATATAAATAAGGTGAAATATATGTCAGGGGGGTTTGATGGGTAAAGCTGGCTGGAAGTAACATCAGCAACAGAATTGTTTTGTAAAAGTCTTATTTTTATTGAGCATGTTTTTGGGTTTGTATAATCAATAATGATGACGATGTACATTCAATTGTCATTATAGTCTGAATGTAAATTACTCATGTGCTCCTGTTGGTTCGTGGTAAATAATTAGCCATGTGCAGCTGGTTTGATGCAGGCGCCTGTTTGCAACTTTTGTTTAAATGAGCAAAAAGTGGACACGTGTTTTCTGTGAAGGAAAAGGGGGTTAAGTGATACAATATTGAAAAATATGTGTTTTGACCCTTTTAACCCTCGTTAGTAACTTATAGGTCGCTGGGGCAGCTGTAGCTCAGTTGGTAAAGGCAGGTTTCCACGGACCACAGGGTGAGTGGTTCTATCCCCGGCCCAGGCTATATGTCGAAGTGTCCCTGGGCAAGACACTGGACCCCTAACAGCCCGTTCCCCTCCCCAGCTGTGCAGTGCCAGTCGAAGCCCGGTAGAAATTGGGGAGGGTTGTGTCAGGAAGGGCATCTGGCGTAAAAAAAAAAAAAACCTGTGCCAAATTATCATGTGGACAATGATCCGCTGTGGTGACCCTGAACTCACGGGACAAGCTGAAAGGACAAAAAAAAAAGTAACCTATAGGTTGCTGTTTTGTGAATTACTTGACACTTGGGCTCAAAATATCAGGAAACTCAACAGTATTAAATTTTGAAGCAGGTTCAAGTGTTGACTGTAGTCTAATCTAGGATTCTTGGATAAACATATTTAACTTTTTAATGCTTAGTTTTAGCTCTGAGATTCTGGACACAGTCATTGCTGAAACTTAACATGTTTTCAAAGTGAAATGTCGACCTTTTCAATTGTTAGCAGCTGCAGAATTACATTCTTGTTCCAAAGTCTATGACTGCGTTTACATGCACTTAAGTATCCAGGTTACTCAGATGTTATTCACATGCACTGCTGAAGACAGCAGAATAAACATGTTGTGTTAAAGCACTTTAAATTTACAGATCCAAAGAAAATTAAACAATCTAAAAATTATTTAGATAGATTGTTTAATTATCTGTACAAAATTTACCTGCTGCATGACAGAACTGGCAACAGCAATTTAACATTAATACAGAATAAAAGCAATTTTCACAAATGCAAAAAAATTTAAATATAATGCCAAAGACATCGCACCAAGTCATAACCAAGTGCCTGCGAGTAGGTTACTTGATACACTCAAGGTGTGTTTCTGTCATTCAGTTTCGCTGCTAGACAACAAACCAATTTAAACATAAAAATATACATTATTGTAATCAGTGTTAAAACATGTTAACTCAGTACGTGGGATAAATAGGTTTTAAGGGAAGAAAATTTTCTTTTGTTGCAATTTCTGCAATTTCGCCATGAAATGATCTAAGAATGGCCACCTACAGGTGACATGACCCAGAGCAAGGATTTTATCAGTTAATTAAATCCCCTTCCCCCATTATTTTAACAAGCAGTGACATTACATATGCAGCCTGTAATTCTAAATTGGTGAAAATAGCGTTGTTGCCTAGAGGCAACATTGTATAGCAAAGGACTAATGAGTAATGCGAGGTAACTTGAGGTCAGTATGAAAGATAGTCATAGTTTGTATAATAACTCCAAATAAAATCGCCAAAGAAAAATTTGAGGCGTATACCCACTAATTCTGCCACATGAAATTCTCTTCCAGTAGGAGGAACCTAGCATTACATAATCACTCCAGAAGAAAAAAAGCTGATGCTTCTGTGGTAGTTTCACAGCAGTGTACATTTGTTTGGACTCTTTGCTCTGCTCCTTTTTTGTTGTAGTTCAAAATGTCTCTTGTGTCCCCCTCGGCAGACAAACAACGTGGAGGCCCTGAAGAGTGTACTGTTACATTTGGCATGTTGTTGATGCCTATCTGCACTGATAAATACCAAAAAACAGAATGTACTTTTCCCCTGCTGACACAAAAGGGCAGACACATACCGATATTCTGGAAAGATGCCACGTTGTATGTTGCAAAATCAACATCTTTTATTATATGTTTGGTCCCTTCATCATGAACCAAAAGAACTTACAGCCACAAAGCTGTAGATAAATATGTTTCAGGGTGAAACCTGACTGGCATGAGACCACACAGTTGGAGTAGGATGATCTCCTGGACTGCCAAATAATTTGTTTCAAAATGAACTTGCAAATTGTTATTTAGTGCATCCATTTTTTTGTATTTGACATTACACTTATTTGGCATTGCACATTTTTAAGTACGTTACATTTACATAATTTCTACCAACGTTAGCTTGCCCTCTGTAGCATTCAGGCTTATTTTTAGAACATATTTCTATGTCACAGCATAATGGTTTTATCAGTAAAGGCAGTAAATGTAATAAGTTTCCAGTTACAGATTCATTGCTTGATGTTTTAGATTCTAAAGTGTAAACTTTCCAAAATTAACTTTGTGTTATCCAATCAAGCAATCGATATACAGTAGACAGGGAGAACTCCTCAGTAATTTTATTAGGAAACTGACACCACTGGCTACTGATCCAACCCATCGATTGAACACAAAGACACAAACATACATCCGCAGTTCATAATTATTATTCTTCCATCCCTAGCTCTGGAGACAGGTGTTTGTTTTGGGGCATTATTGACTGAACTGCGCGGCATAGAATTGAGACATCCAAGACCACTGTGTAAGTTCAGAGAAAATGCAGGAAGGAAACCAACCTGCTCCATTCGCATGCCAGTCAGGTTTGTAGACACTTGTGGGTGTTGAGTATGGGGCAAACTCTGATGGAGGCAAAGGCATAAAACCCCACAGCTTATGTGGGTGTTTAGTTTTTTTTTTTAGCAGCTGTGATGGCTGCAGCCTTGACCACATCCCAGATTTGTTCATTTTGTATTGTCAGTACTTAAAGTAATTTAATTTAAGATTTATTGACCTAATTTCCCTTTATCTTGCGTTACCGTTGTGCTGGTCCTGGGGTGTTGGCCATCCAAACAAAAGATTGGATTGATGCCCTTGCATGTGTTTCTTTAGTTCTTCTACGTCATTTAAAACTTTATCTGTTAAATTATTTTGTCATTGCTTTTATTGTTTATATTTAGAAATCTGAGAATGTTAACTGTCTGTCTTGTGTGTTTATAATTTGTTTAGTTACAGTAATGTCAACCCCTTGTGTCTCTTATTAGTTTGGCCATGTTGCCCCTTTTTGTTCCCTCAGGTTTGGTTAGTTTTGTCTTTGTTCATGGTTAGAATTTGTTCAGTTTGATGTTTTAAGTTTAGTTACAGTATCTTTTGTTGACCTCTTTCAGGGGCCAATTTTGTTGTATTTTGGGCCAATAAAAACCCAGCTTTCTTTGAAATGAAATTCCAATGTCTAGCTGCTTGGTCCCTGACAGCAGCCTTGTAAAAATGGTCTTTTCACCTAGATCCACCTTTTGTTTTTTATTATTGTGCCAATGCCCTTGAAATTGTCTTTTAAGTCAGCTCTGATGTTTAATTTCAAACGACTCTTTCTTGTCACTTCGGTAAATTGCCATACA
This sequence comes from Channa argus, assembly GCF_033026475.1. Lineage (NCBI taxonomy): Eukaryota > Metazoa > Chordata > Actinopteri > Anabantiformes > Channidae > Channa > Channa argus. The sequence continues at coordinate 1,697,838 of NC_090210.1, read as the reverse complement.
TTTAAAAAATGACTATGTAAACCATGCCAACAGAATACAGTGCATTATAGCGTCATGGGATAAATATGAACGTTTGAACGTATGAGGACATGTGATTCATGCTTGAGAGAAAACTAAAAACTCCTTTGAACATTCTGGTCATTTGTCATTGATCATTGGGGATAGTGCACCCTTCAAATACTTCTTTCATATATGAAATATTGTAATATGCAATATGAAATATGCAACAGTCAGAAAGATACAGAGCTGAAAAATCTTTCACTGACACTATAATGCCTATTTTAAATGAAACTGAGCAATATTCTTGGATATAAAGCTTAAATTCCTCTAAGGTTTGGTTTATTCCTTGAAATGTTCTCTTAAATCAAACTCTCTTTTTTTTTTCACAGCTTGCACCAACAGATCCCCCAAAGAAACCGGATCCTGTCACTTCAGAGACTGTTGTTTTCTGGGGGCTGCGGTTATGGCAGGTCATTGGCATCTTTTCAGTGTTTGTTTTAGCAGTTGGTCAGTATATCTCATGAACTAATTCTGCTGTGTCTTTATTTTGAGAAATAACTGCCAGCCAACAATGTCATTTAAAGCAATTATGCATATCTGGTGTGATTATCAAACAGAGTATGATTTGTAGGAATGATGACGATATTATGTCAGAAAACACAGGGCTTATTTTTGTGAGTCATCGTATTAATCACAGCAACTATAGCATGAAGAAAGGTGTGCGTGTTAGTGCATGTGATATACCTGAGAGACTTTCTGATTTGTTCATCTGACAAGATAATATTGGGCCAGTCTTTGTTTACAAGGTCAGTTTATGCAAATTACAAAAACACATGACATGAATGGGGATAAAAGAAAGTAATGTCACAGCTCTTCAACACTATTCAAACAAGATTGGACTGGATTCATCAAGCCTGATAATGACAAAATTAAATTCGCAGGGTTTGTCATGCTCAGAAAAATGTATATTCTCCATTTACATTTAGTCATTTAGCAGACGCTTTTATCCAAAGCGACTTACAAGTGAATTACAAGGCAGCAAAAATATAAGTCAAAGAGAAAACATCAAAGCAAAGTCCCATCAGAAAAGTGTTCACGGTTCACAAGATGCAAGTGCGAGAAAGAGCAGAAAGGAAGTTTTTTTTTTAAGATTTAAGTACAAAAAAACTTTAATCTGCTATGTACCAAGTTCCCCTATTGACATGCGACGAGGATTTCTCCATTTTATAGCCGCTAGTTTTCCATTCACATGATGTGACTCTCAATGTCTAGACATCACTTAACAATGAAATGTAACTATGCGTCATAGCAAGCTGCTCAGGTTGTTAGGTTGGGTTAGGACAAATAAACACATGAATACATGATAAAAAAAACTCTGGATTACTAACAGGGATAACTAAATGATAGTTTTTGTACTTTGGGGTAGGGGTTCCCTAAAGTTAGGCAAATGATGTACTAAATGAAATGTTTCAATTTGTAACATGCCTTAATCAAATAAACCTGTTATTTCTTCTTTTGTCTTCCTCAGTCATTACTTTATGTTGTATATTCAAATGTCGAATCCCAAGAACGAAAAAGGAAATAGAAGCACGACACGCACAAAGACAGGCCGCCAAGAAATACGCCAACACATTAGAGACAGTGCCACCTCTGAATGAGCTGACTGAGATCCCAGGATGTGAGTACCTTCTAAATTGGTAATAATAACAAGCAAGTACCTCTGTTAACTGTGGTGTTATTCTGGAATCACTTTCTGGAAAGTGTTTTCTGTGGAGCCAGTTTTTTTGATCCTCTTTCTGTGCAAAGAAACGTCAAATACTGGTGACTACTAAATGTTATTGGTTATTGCTTTGTCCAAAAACAAACCCCAGAGATCGGCCAACTTGGGGAAATATGTTGGATGAGTCCAGCTTAATGTGGATGTGGGGCTTCAGGTGGACATGGGCCTCTGTCAATGAGAAGAGTATTCAATACTTTTCTTGCTTTCTACGTTATGATTATGACTAAGAGGACACATGTTTTTTAGCTTATTTTCTAGGGAAGCTTCAATTTCCTAAATTTCCAACCTTATCCTTTCGCCTGATAAGACTTTCTGGACTTTGAATTCTTGAAATCTTCTGCACTGTTTTATGCTGTGTTTATACTTAATTTCTCTTCCCTTCTCTTCCCTTCTCTTCTCTTCTCTTCTCCTCTCTTCGCTTCTATTCTCCTCCCTCCCCTCCTTCTTTTTTAGCTACCCCCGATGCTTCTGCAGTACAGACAGTGTCTGAACAGGTCCAAACCCAAAGTGCTAACAACAGCCAGCTCTCAGTAGTTAGGGTCAGTGAGGAGCACGGCAACTCCCTCACTTTGCCAGACACAGGATGATTTGCCTAGTTGTCTTCTACTCTTATCTCAGACACAACTCTGGGCTAAGTGAGTTTAAAAATATAGTATATACAGTGAACATACAGTGGTAGGTAACCTAAAAGTTCTATTCATCCACTTCCCTGTGGTTAGTGCTTTTGATCTTCCTTCAAAGGCTTTATAGATCAGATTCAAGCTAAAGAAAAGACATGTCTCATTCAGTTGCTTACCACATCAATTTTCAAATGCATTGAAAATCTAAATCTTACTTGGTGGCTTGACTGTGACCGAAATTGTACTAATACTGCAAATATGATTTCCTTGGGACAGCTGGACTTTTGTAGTTAATTCTTTTGTATCTTATGAAGCTTTTTCTTAAAACCTAGTTTTAATAAACACCCACATATTTTTCTTCATGTTTGTGGAGATATTTAACCCATGTCACAGTATTTCCAAAAGTCCTTTTTGATGGTAAGCAGACTTGCTTGAGGTTCTTGGAGATGTTTCACCTCACATTAGAAAGAGTTCCTCTGTTCTGAAGGGTGTGAGGTGAAACATCCAACTGATAATCTAACTCAGTTCTCATTACAAAAACCTGTAGCACTTTTTGAATAAATCATATATGCATGAAAATATCAAGGACTAAATACTTTGATGACATTGTAGAACATCAGAAAACTTGTATGACAGTAGTTCAAATTATCTTGCATGCTGCATGCATCATTGTTTGTGCGCTGTGTCTGTTTTCCTGCTTGTTTTCTTATAAGTCTTCAATAAAACAACTCATACAATTGTAACTGTTTACCAGTATTAATTAGATATTAATAATTATATCTGATTAATGTTCTTGGTATTACTTTTTTCTCCAAGGAATTTGGGCTTTTGCCTGTCTATTTCGAAACCATTTTAACTGCTTAGCTGTGTTTTTATTCTGGTTAGGAATAGTAACAAACATGGACTGATCTGTTTCACTTGACGATGTACAGTATCATGCATATGTGTTCACAAGTACATTTACTGGTAATTATGCAATTGATTGGGAAGTTTTTTTGCATTGTAATTATTTTAAGTAAGATGCACATTGAATGAAATCACATGCTGACATATCTACTTTCAGAGCCTACGCATATCTTTAATTTTTAGTACCATCGCAGAGATTAATCCAATATGTATTGGAGCAACTAATCAACTGTATGTCTAGGAGGGAAGCTAAAGCAAGGTGACTGTATAAAGCATGAGAGTGCGGATGAACTGGTTTTCTAGCTACATTAACCAAAATCTTCCAACAAACCACACTCTCAGGTTTCCTTCTGGATTAACTTAGAATGGCAGCATAAATGTGATATCTAGGCAAATGGCTGCTTTTCTTCACTGATTATATCTTGCTTGGCTTAAACTGAGATGAAATGTGCAATCAAAATCTGAGGAACCAAATGAAAGAATATAGACGGAGCAAAGTGTTTTTGAATTTAAAGCAGTAAACATCTTACAACACATAAAATGAAGTTCATGATGAAAATGTTTTGAAGTTTCTTTCTTTATGCAAAGGTACAATAACCCCCCAGTACAATCACTGAAGTCAACCGTGGATATGACAATAAATAAATAAACTCCTATCTCTATGAATGTGTGCATAAACATATTTTCATATATATTAATAAGGCATTCAGCCTGATTCGATTTGTTTTATAATCAACTAATCAGACAGATATTACTTATTCAGGAAACTGACCAAGATATGTCTTCTGCACCATTAAGACATCTGACATTGTCCATTAAGATTTTCTCAGTGTCTAAATTTATATGTACCTACCAGACAGTTAAGAGCATCTTAACAAAATATGATAAAAAAAACGGTGTCACTGCCAATATTTGTGCTAAGAGAAAGACAGAGAACAAATCCCCCCTTTTCTCCAAATGGCTTGCACAACATTGAATAAAACATAAGGATTGAAAAGAAAGAGTTGTGAATACATTTTTCCTACATTAGCTACCTTCACTTATCGACCATCAACTCTTACTGGACCAGCTTTAGTGCATAATTTCAAGTAGCTCAGAATAAGATGTTGTTGGTGTCACTAGAATTGTTGCAAACACATTTCCAACACGTCTGTCCCCCTTAGTTCTGAAAAGGTTCACAGCTTGCCAGCTAATCAGTGGTAGACGAGTGAAAAGGCATTTAAGCTCTTTGCATGTCTCTTTCTGTTCCTCACAATATAAATATGAACTTATTTTTTAGTAAAACAGATAATATTGGTGATGTCAGAAAGACATGTTCTACCTCCAGGGAGCAACCTTTTGAGATTTACATTTTACATACAGTTTTGACAAATCATATTACTTCAGACTTCAGTCCGTCAGAGTGAACAATCATTTTTTCACAAAGCCAAATTGCACAGTGCCTCTAGTTTGATCAGGTATTGTAGCTACCAGTTGTATCTGTACTGTTTGCTGTCATTTAGCCATTGTGTGAGGGTCAAGGCCTTTTTGGAGAGAGCAACGTGAACCTTTACATTTTTTCCTAATGTACACAGTAATGTAAACAGCAGCATACAGGGGAAAGAGAAGGCATTAACCCCCCCAAGTCTGAACAAAAGTCCAAAAAAACATTTGGGCTTCAACATCAGATTTATCCTCAGCGATCCTGTTTTAAATGTGTGGTACAGATGCACCCTCTCCCCAACCTTCAAAATCTAGGCAGGTATATATTATAAAACAACAAAAAGCAAAGGAAGATGGCTTCTGAATGTGGTCAAAAATACAAAGAAATCATTTGGAAACCATTCTGATAGTTGGGTGCTTATTAAAAGTCTGTTGAATTCCCTTAATACAGGACGACAAGGGACCAAAATACCAGCCTCCTTCGGCAACTTTTGACATTTGGTGTGTTTGTCATTTGGTTTCTTGGCCTTCATTTGTGTATCCAGTGCCTCTGCAGCTTTTGTAGAGCAGTGAGAACATGTTTGCTTTTCTACTGAAGAAGCATACAAACCAAAAAGGCAAGGAGACTCCATTTGGCCCCAACTGCAGTGTTTCCTGTGAGCAATTTTCACAGTTTTTAGGCAATATTTGCTGTGGTGTAATGTGGAACACGGTCAGGTGTGATTTGGTAACTTTTGCCTAAAACTGTGACATGTTTCAGGGAGCTGTTGGGCCCTGTTAGCTTTGTACCAGCACTATTTAAGGTCTTTCATTTTGCAGATTTGACCTAAAATCTTAAAAGTTTTGTTCCTAAAATTGAACTGCAAGATCAACTCTGCATTTAAGTTACTAGGTCTTTTATAAGTAATTTCTGCATACCTGAAAAATAACATTTGAAAAATATAATGTGGTTTTCTATGCACAAAACCAAATTTCGTGATATTTCCTTCATAGCGAGTCAGAGAATCTATAGTAATATTCAGATATTTAGCAAAATATGTTTATTTACTTTTGAAATTTATTTGATCTAATTATTTGGTCACAAAAAAATTATTTAACTGCAAAACTGTCAGGTTACTTCTTAGTCAGACATTAGCTGCCTGTAATTTTTCTGTTGAGAAAGCTCCCTATGATTTACACATAAGTTTTTACATTTTGTACAGAACAAACAAAATGACATATAAGTGAATTTTAACAGACATTAGCAAGACACCTATCAGTAACCTCCTCTCATCCTCATTAGGCTCCATCTCTCTACCACTGGAGGGAATTTAAATCATTTATTGTATGTTTTCACTACTCTTCATGATCTTGTTAGTTTTCAGCTTCGCCAACTATCAGGATGTCTTATTCCACTGAGGGCATAAAAGATCCTTTTGCGCTTTTTAGCAGCCTCATTAATCATAAATTCAAAGAAACTTAGCTATACCTTTCATATTTATTGGCATTTATCTGACAGTTTTCACTTTTATTGTTAAATGTCTTAATCTACCAGTTACCTAGGCATTTTATATGTACTGACATTCATCTACGGGTACTTATATTTATATTACAGTTTATAATTAGTAGCCTTCATCTAGAGAGATAGAGCCCACACACAGAGACATACAGTGACACACAGCCATTCATACTCACATTCATAAATATGGGTGATTTCAAGTCTTTGGACTGTGGGCAAAAATCACCCAGTACCCAGAGGAAAAACATAACCTGCCACGGCTGGCAGGTTAGTAAGAGCAAGTTTTTTTTTCTTCAAAATTGTTATAAATGTTTTATTGCAATTATCCTTTTCATTGTACTGTATTTTCAATATTTGATGCTCCATTCCTTTATGAATGGAGCATAAAGGAATGGAAAAATATCTTTATGGAGATATTTAACCTCTTTTAGCTGCGTACATCCTAAATGCGTCAGCTCCTAAATGATGATCTATCACCACATGCAAAGCAATAAATTTTTATTGTTTATTTCTCACCAAGGAAGTGACTTAAAAAAACATTAAAGGAATAAATAGGACATGCTAATAAAAACAGATAGAAACAAACACGCTTCATTACATGCAGCCTACTTATCTGGGCATTCCGTTAGAATAAATTCTCTGCTATGTGATGCTGCCGTGAAGCCTATAATATTTTTTCTCATTTTCCTGCAGCTGCAAAAGCAGAGGAAAAAGAGGAGGTGAAAACAGTCTCTGGGAAAGTGGATGCAGACAAAGGAGAGAAGAAGACCAAGAAAGATGGCAAGGGTGCCAAAGAAGGGAAAGAAGATGATAAGGATGCGTTGACAAAGAAGAAGGCTGAAAAGGGAGCATCCAAAAAAGAAGACAATGAAGTCAAAGGGAGGAAATCTGGAGACAAAAAGGAAATAGAGGAAAAAGGAGAGAAAGGAAGCAAAAGAGGAGCTAAAGGGCGAGCAAGGAAACCGCAAAAGTGAATTCTACCTTCCACGGACAAATATAAATAAAAACTCTTTTTTTTTTTAAGATTAAATTTGTATGTTATATTTAAATAAACAAAAGCTTATATGCAAAAAACTGGTATGGTAAATATCAGTATTATGAAAGCTTTAAGAATATGAGTACAATAATTTGATAGTTTTATTGAGTTATTCACAATTCACTTATGAACATTAGAAACCATTAAACATCTTCCTATTTCTTATTCCAAGCTTACACTGATATCTACAACATACCTATATCACTAAGGCATGACATAAAACCTAGATGCGTCTTAAAACACACTGCCCACACGCTGCCCGAAGACTGATGTCAACTCCATTGAGTACATTGAGAAACACGATAAATAAAAGACAATGAGACACATTTTATACGTCCATAAGAGGTATTTTTAAAACAATGAAATAAAACATTAGCTCTATGATTCTTGGCCTTATTGTACACTCAATTCCAAAACACAATCATTTTATATGATACAACCAGAACAAACTGATGTATATTACATGGTATTAAAGTGCTCAAATAAAAATTTTAAAGTGTTTTTTTTTTAATAAAAGATTTTCATGCCTGAACTTTTAATGACAAATTCATCTTGTATTACACAATGATAACATAATGTTTACCTGCCCATTAGCAATAAGTGTTGTATACTACAACTTTATTGACAGTACAATATGATTATCAAGTGACAAATGAGTCCTTCAACCTCAGTCTTTCTTTTTCATGAATGTCGCCTGCAGCCAGCTTTAATTGCTAATGTGTTCAACCCACTCAACCTCAAGTTGCAATTATGACCAATCCCTATGGAGATGTCCAAGATGGGACCAATTTGTGTGGTCCTCAAGGACCCAGTAGCACCTATCACAGCTAATTACTCATTTGATCAGCTTTGAACAGTGGGAAGTTGCAGGTAGAAATGAGAACTGTCAATATTACCAAAACTACTGCAGAATTATTATTCTGTTCTTCTTATTGCCAAAAATACCATGAAAACACCAAAAACATAAAAGTATCAGCCAGTCTTTCAATAGTTCTGTACCCTGTCTTTGTCTGATCTCCTAACACTACTTTATTGCTACTAGTCCATGCTGGAAAAATGGTACGTAAAATGTAGTAAATGTTGCATCTGTATCAGACAGTACATAGTGGTGAATTAATATCCATTTGGTAATATTTTTTGCCCTTAAGACAGTGTTTGTAGGGCTGAACGTACAGTGCCCTTGTTCACTGGAACATGTTAAACGGTGCCACAGCGTAGCCCACTGTTCAAGCTCCACGATAAAGTTGATACCTACAGGTTAGTTATCGGTGTGTTTTTGTTTTTTCATGGAATTTGTTGTCAAAAAGAATAAACATAATTACCAAAGTTGACATTTAAAGCACAATTACAATTTACTTAACTAATGGTATTGTCCACAATCACTATAAATACATTAAAACCATTCATGACTAGTTGCTTGTCTGACTGCAGCCTGTTTCTTCATCTGTGCCATAAACCTTTGTTATTATTGTTATTATAATTGTTATTGTTTGTTATTATGTTGTGTTGTTATTATAATTCAAACAGACACATCTGTTGGATGATATATTTCATTCCAAAATGTCTGGTTAACAAATTAATATATTTAATATATCTTACGTTGTCTAACATGCTCCGACTTCTACTGCAATTACTTACTCACAACTAAGTTTGAATGTCTGTATAGTGATTCTGGACAATACAATTGCAATTGCAGCTGGACAACGCTCACCAGGATCAACTAATTTGGGGGTCACTTATTTGCTAAATAAGTGCTAAATTATTTGCTTTTTGACATGTGACCGGAGGAGCTGGGGATTGAACCAACAGGCGGGATTGGTGGACAACGGCTCTACCGTCCTGTGCCAAAAGGAAATAATCCTTTTTAACATCTGCTTTATGGCGCAACAAGTGAGAAAGTTTAATGCTGGACGGACTTGTAGGCAAAAACCCGCGCAAGCTGGAGCAATTAAGCTTTTAAAACTGAGTCAAACACAAATCTTAATGGATATAGTAACAGCAGAGCAAATCCGGAATCTGGGAGCATAATTCAGTGAAACAACCAGAGTATACAACAGCAGGAGGAAGAGCACTTGCCATGAGACAGTTTTCACCAGATGAAAGGAATATGGGAGCTTTGCTCACATATTAAATTAATGTGAGCTAAAACTATACTTATTTGAACCATATATAAATTCTAAACGACATGTATTTATATGGACATTTTAGTCTAAAACTAAGAAGTTGCTAATTCAGCTCTTGAGACCACATAAAAAAAATAAAAAAAATACCCAAATAGGGAATTCAAGAGCAATAGCTTTATATTAACATTTTCCTGTGCTAACTACCAGCATTTTGGAAAGAGGGTAACTTTAATACTTTTTGGTCACTGTAAAGAACATGGCTGATGAAAATACAATAAAATGCTGCAAAATAACCATTTCTCTGGCAGCAAATCAGGCCTCTTCTCTTTGGTATAATAGATTATGTGACCTAACCTGCAAACTACAGTATGCCGGTTAAGTGCAGTACGTTACAAGTGTTAGATTTTAAAATATTATGTGGAATGCTTCAATAAATGCTAGTTTGAATGCCCCGTCATATGTAAGTATAGTCACCTGTTTTGTATGGACTATGTACATAATCAAACATGGCAAACATTTTGTAAACAAACACAGAAAATTATATACATCAAAACATAGCTTTATGACACATCCATACACATGAACACTATTAGCTCACAATTAATCGTTTTTCTGATCTTTGTAAACATTTTGACTTATATACATCAAAAAGCAGCATAACACTGGACCATCTGTAAAAAAAAATACTGTTAGCCATTTCTGAGTTTTCCTTCATATCTGTCACACTTGGAATTTGACATTTTGATAAATTCCCATTTGAACTGATATTCAACTGGAATGTATGGCCGTTTCTTGCACCCTATTTGTTTTTCAAATTTGGTTTCTTCCTTTGAAAACTGAAATATCCATAGAGTTCTTCTTTCCTTAACTAACACTGAAACCAAAAAAGAGACCGTCTTAATTACTAGGCATCATATTTTTTTTTTTTTAGTTTTTATAGTTTTGGAGAAAATCTGAATATGAAACACTAATTTGAACTCTTTGAAATCAGTTGTAATCAAGAGATAAAAGAGATGGATACTGGGTCTTTCTAAACAGCAGACACCGTACATTAAAAAAGTGTTTAAAACAGCCTTGTGTAACATGCCAGCATCCTCTGGAGAGAAATGTTGAACGTGCTAAAACACCACTTCAAACATATAAAAATAGGTGTGCAACAACAGAGGACTTCAATTACCTGAGTACCTTCCCTTTAACACTGAAGTGGATTTAAGTCAATGCAGAACAAATGAGATAACATGCAAGAAAGCATGAACAGATGCCTCCGACTACTTGCATTAATATTTTTTAAGCTGAGCCAACACTACTCACACTCACCTAATCCAAAAACTTGCCCACACATGTGCGACTAAGTGCACTGAAAATCCCGCTGGCTTTATATACATAGGTGATTAAGGCTGTTCCTGGTAACTACTGTAACTATTTAACACCAGTGAGATTTAAAGCACAAAAGCTGAGCACAAGACATTTGCCAATAAAGTAAACACAAAACAATTAAAAGGTTATGGCAGTGGAGAGGAAATCTGAAATGGGAGTCTGTGTTTTAGCCTCTTACACATTCACTGTGGCTAATGGCTGTTGAAAGACTTGTTAGAATTGGCCACAACAATGAGGATCATCAGCCCTCAAAGAAAAGTGGCCCAGCTCACAAAAGTGATGAACTCTCTTTGCCTTAGTGAGCCACTTTCTGGCCTAAGTCACAGGAGACAAACGGGCAGTGTTGAAACATGCACTCATCCCCTTCAGATCATCTTGAGACTGTGTCATGATTTGTTTTTCCACTTTTCATCTCTTTACACAGAGCCCTGGAGGTCACATGACTGTCTCCCTCTCCTCCTCCACCACTCGCGGGGGTTTCTCGTCCTCACACGACCGTGTGTGCTCTGAGTGCTCCTCTTCAGGAATGTGGAGCTCCTGTGCTGATGAAGGTATAGAGTTCTCCGAGATTGAGCCGTTCTTCACGTAACCGGGCAGGTTCCTGTGTCCATTTACAGGCACTGGTCCCAGCCTCGTGGTGAGGTGAAAAGCCAGCGGCCCTCTGGCAGTGACGTTTGTAACACTGGTGTGTGATACCATAGGTCCATAGCTGTAAGTGTTACTGCCGCTGCGAGCTTTTCTTTTGAAGTCCAGGGCCAGAGTCCTCCTGCTCCAGGACTTTTTGATCTCTGCCTGTACCTTCAACAACAAGAAAGTCAGAAAGTCTTTAGCGGTGTTTAACAATATGCATGGCTTGCATTGTAAATGTAAAAATTGTTCTTACCTCCCCATTGCAAAAGCAATATATAATTGCAACTAAGAATCCCTGGAAGAGAGCAAAGAAGGATTTTACTTGTGTTATTCATGGATTTCCATGGTGGGCACATATGACATTTTAGCTGCATAATTTGATATTTACTACGATATGTTAAATCAATAGGTTTCGCTCTCCTCATTATCTTAATTAACATATAAACACAACCCAGTCTCCCAAAGAATGAGCAACTATTAACTAATTGATCCCCCCTGAGACACTGAGACTGTGTGTTTTTTTGATAAACACATTAACCCTGAGGACACATAAAACCCTGATCAGTTCTGTCAGATGTGATCAACTTGAAAGGACATTGTAATATCAGAGCTAAATTAGCCTTTCTGGCATTTCTTCCGCAGCAGCTTTACCTGGAAGGAGTTGAACAGCATCTCATAGTGCATCTGGATTAGCCAGGGAACCCCAGACACCTCTGTATATGGCATGGCATGGAATATGATGTAGTGAACACCAAACAGTGGCATCAACACCAAAGTAGACTTCAACAGTTTTCTGTAACAATAACAAGACATTAACATTCATATTCTTATCCATCACCACATTACAAAGCTCAAACATCTAATTGCCTGCAGCTTGTCAATTTGCCAATTGTTCATTTGTATATTGTACCTATTGCTTCACTTGTAGGCCATGTTTTACACTTTTCAAACAAACTAACACAATTTTAACTACTGACTGGTTATTCATTAGACAAAATGAACTGAAAAAATTAAAATGAAAACAATTATTTATTTAAGTCATTTAAGTAACGTCATTCTCTATCATAAAATGCAAAAAACAATTATCAATTATCCAGTTTTCTATATGTGATGTGAGATCTTAGTAACTAGATCAAGTTTTATTTAAGAGAGAAAGTGTTTTATTCTATTTTCTGGCATATTATAGAACGGTTATATTAATTTAAGAATATCAAACAGTACGCATAAATAAGTACATAAGGTTTTCTTGTTACAATACACAAATAACACCCTCGTTTGTTTGATTTGGACTTTTGATCAACCTTGTTTTGTTTGAATAGAACCTGCAGGTTTTAACTCTGTACAGGAAAAATATTTCATTTTATGTCTTTGAGTCGCTGTGGCTGTTATATTCCTCATTGAACAAAAGGTATTATGGAGGGTGAAGGTGGCTCCTTAGGCTGGACCTTCTGCTCTGTACACTTGAATTTAGTTCTAGTCACTGTAGTCCATGGGTGTGTGTGTATTTGTGTGTGTATGTGTGCGTGTGTGTGTGGGTGTTTTACTTTGGCCAAGCCTCTATACACTGTGTATTTCCACAAATCACTGTGTTAGGTCAGTTTGTTCAATTCATGTCTTGTTTGGTTGCTTTTGGACTAAGTACAGTTATATTCTTGTTACCTATTTTATATCAAATATATTCTTTATTTGTATATTTGTGTTTTTTATGGATAAAATATTAATGTTAATGCAATACAATACTACCTAAAGTAAATATACTCATGGTTTCATCACGCAGGCAGTAATGCAGATCACAGCTACTATAGGTTACATCATGAACAAATCATAGCGGCTACTCTCATAAGATTTAAATGAAGGTCATAATTCTGCCTCTACCTGTACTGTTGCCTTGTGTCACACCTTCCTGCGTTTGTCTCTCGTAGTTTAGTTGCCAAGACTCTGATGATGTTCAGAAAAAGGATAAAATTAACCTGAAGACAAAAAAGAAACACAATAATCAGATTAAGTGTAACTGACAACATAACGTATCCAACATCATCCCACAGGTGAAGGGAAACACTGTCACTTCCTACGCAACCCGGAAAGATTCAAGCAACGAGCATGTACTCACCACTACTGCCACCAGAATGGGCACCTGATATATCCATTTCAAGTTGCCTGCACTTAAGTCCCAACACCTGTAGTAGAAAAACAACAATGAAACAGGAACCAAGAGGTGGAGCAAGCTGCTAGATGTGATGACCCACGATCTCTTTGTCCCACTGTGTCGTCTCTAATGACAACCTTTTACAAAATTATGAATTTAGACTAGAGATTTAGACGAGGAGCTCACTTTCTCATTTAGATTTGTCTAACAGTTCTACACACGAGTATCATTTGTTAAAATAAATATATAATATTTCCAATCGTAACGCTTTATATCGTGAACCTCTAAGCTTTATGTACGTGAACCCCTCACGTTTCCTTACTGTTCTTATCTTGTAACCATAACTACTCAGTTGACCTCAACTGCTGTTTGTCATTAAGGAACATGAGAGCTCTGCAATTATTCCCCTTTTTTCTTTTGTTTAAAATGGCAAGTAAGATTGATAAACCTGTAGACAAATTGCATACAGTGTTCAATTTAGATTGATTTTCATATAATAGCTATATACTAGATTACGATTATAGCTAAACACCTGCCGTTACTTCTAATGCTACATCACCCATGACTGCTGATTATAACAATAAAAGTAATAACCTTTATTGTCTTTGCACAAACAGTTGTACAACGAAATTAAGTGGACCAGTTCCCATCAATGCACTTTTAAATACAAGTAAAAAGTATCACATTAAGAAAAACACGCAGGTCACACACTGGCATTGCACTTTACTATGAGAGTTAGAGTCCTGTTAACAAAATTAAAAAAACTTGAGTGGCAGAAGGCTTGACCAAACACGATGATATGCTTTATTTGAAGATACTCAAAAAAAAAAAAAAAAGGCAAGGCGGCGATTAGAAAACAGCTGTTGAAGGAAATTGAAAATTCACTAACAAACAAAAACTGTGATTATTCAAAAACTGTAAAAGATAATAAAAAGCAGAATAGATGACTAATAGCTAAAAGTGTTGTGATGAAAGTTTGAATGGCCTCTCTAGTACACCCAGCTAGTTAAAGCTGAACTAGGACAAAGCTGAAGAGGAGCTGAAGAGTCTCTTCATTCATTTGAATGAGAAAAATATTCTGAAAAAAGCTAAATATTATAAAAAGTATACAATGTATTTAAAAATTGAATGGAAGAGCACATGCCCCTAATAAGCAGAAGGTTTTGAAGTTTGAGGAGTGTTTCTAGCTAAATGTAGGCTTAAAAGTGCCAAAAAATCTACGGAACACGGAAATTAGAAGAAGAATAAATAATTTCCAAAAAGTAAATGCAGTGTGAATGCTTCCGCGTTGGAAAGTATTTCCCAAGCAAAGCTGTAAAAAAGCTGAACTGTTGAAATTAAAGATATCAAAAAGCTGTATACAAGCAATAACGTACATTATAAGTTACAGATTTTGAAGTTTGAACAGTGTTTTTAGTTGAAAGAATACCGAAGTAGTTAGGCGCCAAACACATTAGAAGACGGAAGTTAGAGTAATAATAAAGAATAGTCATAACATATGCTGAAACATTCACAGTAGATAATAAGATCTTACTCTGTGTCAGCAAAAATGGCTCTCACAGTTGCCCAAACAGTCACAATCATAGCTGGTACACCTGAAAAAAAAGAAAAAGAAAAAGAAAATATAAGTCATAACGAAGTAAACTCTAAACTGTAACAATCAAAAGTCCATAATTTGCTCGTATGGGTAGAACCTGGGCCGCACAGCATCCACATTGTATGCGCTGTGCTTATGGAGCTTTCACGCACAGTGTGTACAATGCAGGAACTGTAAGAACCATTTTCATTTATGTGCCTTTTCACAAATTCTATTGTGGCCTCAAACATAATATTACAATATCTGCAACGGATTCTACAGCATTTCCATTTTACTTTTATTCAGATTTTGCATGCAAAGAAGCAGAACTTACCCCAGCCAATCAGAGTAAACCCCCATAGATACTTTCTGTCCGAGAAGAAGGTCATGAAGATGAGGCTGTGGAGGTAGAGACCTTCAACAAGGATCCAGTAGTAATTTGTTGCCAGAAAGTACAAGAACAAGGTCACGACCATCTTGCAGCCAATCTATGCAAAAACAACAGATGACGAGAACGGACCTAATCAGTAACCAGTGCTGAAAAATGTCCCACTTGTTATATAGTAGAGAAACTGTATTTATATCATCTTATTTCTGTCTTTCATAGCAATACAGAAGCTCTACGGTGTAGCTGGTATGAATCCTGTGTATAGTGAGGGTCACACTTTCAGATGCACGCGATAGAATCCAGACAAGAAAGAGACATTAATTGTCCACTTTTGTTAATAAGAATTTTTCTGATTTAGTTTGCAGGTTTGCAGTAAACAGCCCAATGAAGTCAGCCAAACGTTAATAACATTTGCCTCTATCCACTTGTAACAACAAAGTTTAGAAATATTCAGTCAGTATCCTCTACAGGACTGTCCCTCTGTAGACTACTGTTTATATACTGTACTCTCTGATATAACCTTCAATTTATTGTAGTCTAATAAATCACACAGCTGCAGCTCATTCTGACATTTCCTGTCTGTTTGCTTGTTTTAGAAGCATTTCTTTTACGCTCAAAATCTATTTTCTTTGGTCTTCGTGGGTTTGAAATGCTCCACTGAAATCCGCCCAAATGATGAATGTTAGTATTTTGTACTAGAATTCCACCAGAAGAGAAACATGAATAAATAAAGAAACCAATAAAACAAATCATCAAGCCTTTGTTAATCCTTCACAACATACATTGTTGCATGGATTTTGAGGTCAAACACTGCTCAAAAAAGACCAACTCTGTTGTGATTTCATCTTGTTGAAATGGTCTTCGGCCCACTAGGCGCCCATCCCCCTTGACACGTGCTGTGACTTGCTGCTGTCACTGCCCCAAGAATCTTTTGGCAGCCAATGAGCTATTGATTTGCACACTGCCCGACTTAATGCTTTTGTCTTGTAGGTTTATCTGTCTGCTCTTTATAAACAAAGCACTAGGTGATATTTCACCTGGAGACAGAAAAGTCTCACATACGGTACACGCAGGACTTTTTTCACAAATACTACAGCTTCCGTGGAGACACTGTGTCGTTCAGTGAATGTACCTGATAAATGATTTTTATGAACTGATGCACAATGGTGTAAAGATACTCATGATTCCCAGTGGATGAATTATAACGACTTCATTTACTTTGGGATTGACATTTTCTGTAAAATATGTTGACAAACACTCAATGGGTTGCTGGGCTTAAAAAAAAAACTACCAATAATGGCATGATCATCGAGATGTAATTTGTCTCTAGTGGTAACTTCCAAATGTTATATTGTTATCAAGCAAAACTAAGCTATTAAACCTACAAAACATCAACATGTTACAAGAGTCTTTGTGAGCAAATGGCTGTAGCCTGTGTTTTACATAAATAGCTGGACTTAGATAACGTGTGTACTTCACAATCAACCAATGTCAATAGTGATTTTGGGGTTTCTAGTAAATAGTATTAAGGTAAATACTGTATATATAGAAGACCTCATAAATATAGAGAATAGTACCATATCATCCCAGTAGACCACTTCGATCTCAGAATGCAGGCCTACTTGTGGTTCCCAGAATTTCCAAAGGCAGAATGGGAGGTAGAGCCTTTAGCTATCAAGCTCCTCTCCTGTGGAACCAGCTCCCAGTTCAGATTCGGAAAGCAGACTACCTCTCTACTTAAGTCTAGGCTTAAAACCTTCCTCTTTAATAAAGAATATAGTTATTTATAGTAGTTAGTTAATTATAGTTATGCTGCTATAGGCTTAGACTGCTGGGGGACCCACCCCCTGGTGCACTGAGCTCCTTTCCTTTGACCCTCTCTCCTCTCCTCTCACCCAACAATTGTCACCACCGTATGTCATTAACTCTGTGTGTTTTCTCCCGTAGTTGTCTTTTTCCTTCTCTGTCTCCCTCTCTCTGTCCCTTTCTGCAGGTGTCTCTGGCTTTGGAGCTGTGTGTTTTCCAGTGCACAGCTACTGGTCCTACTGACCTTTACAGTGTTTTGTTGTTGCTTTTGTTGCTCTTTTTCTTTTCTCTCTTCACTTTCCACTCACCCCAACAGGTCAGGGCAGATGGCTGCCCACCCTGAGCCTGGTTCTGCTGGAGGTTTCTTCCGTTAAAGGGAATTTTTCCTCTCCATTGTTACCTAAGGCTTGGTAAGGGGGAATTGTTGGGTTTACAGTCTTGACTTTCTTCTGTAAAGTGCCTTGAGATGACTTTGTTGTGAATTGGCGTTATATAAATAAAGTTGAATTGAATTGAATATACACTTGGCATATTTGCCTTTGTTATAGTTTTTTTTTCTTTTTTAACACACCAGTGATTCATTTTCTACTTTGGACAACAAAGCTTTATTCTAGGCTTATTAAAATTTGAAAGTGCTATCACTTACATTTTTATCTAAAAATAAAAGTAGTTAAACCTTTTCAATGTACAATGATCAGTTTGAAACTTAGGGCATGAACACACTGTACTATATTATTAGTAATATATAATAATTAGTCTACAAAAAAGTAATTAATGTTAGCAGTTAATGTGTTTGACAGGGTTTTTTTTTGTCCCAGCTGACTGGCTGTGTTCATTTTTAAGTAATTTGACATAAATATGTAATTTGAGCATTGCATTGACAATACAACCACAATAATTTATACTGAACTCAAGAATCCGGGCATCAGAGTATTATAAAACTGGAGGTGTCACAGCAGCCATCTGCAGGTTTTGTCATAAAGTTACATGTTATTTTGCTTTTTCAACAATGTAAGTTTCCCCTGGGCCCCAGCAACTTTTACTGGAAGGCAATGTTAAGCAAATTATTGATTGAATAACATTAAAAGAACAGAGAAACAATTCTAGGCTCAAAATGAGCATCCCGGTGTTCATTAATGTACAATATTGAAATTGACATTTATCTCATTATAGATGATTTGTGTTGGAACAGTAGTTAATAATAATCCAGTAAGTGTATCGTGTGTTTTGGTATTGACGGGATGTGTGGAGATCCCCGGAGACCCCAGTGGCTTAGTCAGCCATCGATTGAGCTGAAGCCTCCACACTATTATCAAGCTTCAGCTCTTGCTGCTGTATTGTCATGCCATTATTTTTCCTTCTCTCGTCTGTCTCCTTAGTGATTACCAGTCCTATAAATGCCTCGTCTATCTTTCCTCATTTGTTTGTATTCTAAAAAGCTATTTCAGGCTACAGCAGGGGTTTTGTATGGGGAAATTTTATAATTGTATTTACATGCTTTTATTCAGACATACTGTATGTTTGTGATTTTATTATTTATGTTTCTATGGACTCTTTTCTTAACTGAGGAATTAAATAAATTCATAAAGTTTTTTTTTTTTTTTTTGCCACTACCAAACCCTATGATGTGTAACTCTCCAGAATAAATAAAAATGAACAGACACATAAAAGAGAATCAGATAGCTTGATCAAACTACTGAGTCAACAAATAAAATGTATGAAAGTGAAAGGTGAATTATGAAGGCATCATTTTAAAAACCAAACATTGTCTATACTGTTATATGTGAAATATCCTGGTAATATAAAAACACCATCATCTGAATTTTCATCAACAGTATATATATGTTGATGTATCACTGCTTTGTAAAATATCCAGTCCCCTAATGCAATTTTGTGATGCATTCTGCTTGTTTTCCTACAGATTTATCTAGAACTTGATTGGAGCAAACTGATTGGGCACAATGTAGGAAATCTCACACCGGCGAGGTCAAACAAGTCACACTGCACATCAAGAGAAAAACAGAGAAGAACTCTTTGTAGACATAGATCCCAGTAAAGGTACAGTGTTAGACCCTTTCAGAGTGTTGACTGAATCCAGTAGCCCTACAGGAAAATCCTTTACAGAGATCGGAGAACATGGGAGAAGCACAAACATGACGCCTGCTCCTTATAAATCCAACATTTGTGGTGGAGCACAGCTGGCATTTGGGCATTTTGGGCATCAAGTCTGAGAGCTTTTGGGGTGGGGTTTGGGGGGTTCTCTATGGCAGGGACAAGGGGACTGTTCAGAATTGAGGAAATGGTATATGCTGCCAAATACAGAGAGGTTCTTGAAGAAAATCTGCTCCAGAGTGCACATGATCTGACACTAGGGTGATGGATCACCTTTCAGCACAACCGACCTGAAGCATAAAACCAAGACAAGCCTACAGTGACTTCAGGTCACATTTCTCAGTGTCTTTGAGTGGCCTAACTAAAGCTCAGGCTTTTATCCCACAGAACATCTTTGGAGATACCTGATGATGGCAGTTCAGACACTTCTCATCCAATCTGATAGAGGTTGAAAGGATCTTCCAGAAAATATAAACTCAAACTATAAAAGTCAGGCAAGTAAAGTTTGTAGACGGATACCCGAGGAGTTCTGTTTTACGCAGTTTTTACAAATTAATTAAGCTTCTGGATAACTTTTTATAACAACTAAAAACTAATGAATAATAAATACTTTTAAATTACATTTGCAGTGCATTGATATTCTGGTTTCAATAAGCTACCCAGGGGTTTTTGCTACATTATGCAAAATATAGTACAAAAGCACGTGCATGCACGTTGTATTGCTTCATTGTGCCACCTACTTTTATAAAGCTAATTTAGCCTAACCCTAACTTAGAATGGAGAACCACAGGATTAAAGACTGTTTATGTGTTAAAGGATGCATGACAAGAACCTAGTCCTTACCCATTTTTTACAAACAAGACTGAAAGAGAAAGCCAAGGACTCGCCAATTCAAAACTGGGCACAGTGACAAATAGTACAGTTTGAATTAGCAGCTGAGAGTAAGGCTTTGTCTTTGGAAGCAAAACGTTTAACACACGACAACATTACAAATCCAGTTTTCTGTTCGTATGACGCAATCAAACGTTTTCCATTGCACTACATTAGTATGAATTTGTTCGGAGGGAAAGTGACTATATTGTATTTTAAGTCCAATAAACTTCATGCTGAATTCATAGGCTTGAGATGGATTGGGGTACTTACAAACTGTGTGTCGTTGGCTAATGGCTCCTCAGTGATAGACCTGAGGTCCTCCACTGTGACCCTTTCCATGTTCTCTAAAGCCGATCCAGAGTAGAGCACAAGATCTTTTACAAAAATACTTATAGCTCGTAGCATGTAGGACACAAATAGGTGCATGTGGATGTAGTTTCTGGTGCAGTGCAATCGTCTAGGGAGAAAACAAACAACAGTGGCAAGGTCAAAGCATAGATCTGTTGAAAATTGTGTTTGTCTGTGTGTGTACGTGTGGGCTGGCACACTTTCATTCAAGCGTGTTTAAGTGTTTTCACACACATAAACAACACTCATCCTGATTAGTGCCAGCTGAAATTACACGCTGACTATAACATTCTTGAGATTTAGGGGTTTAAAACGCACAAATATTGAATTGCTCAGCTCTCAAAGTAAGCTGTAAAATCAAAATTGCAAGCATGTGTCAAAAAAAAGAAAAAAAGCGTCCAAATTTCCGTCAAGACAAGCACAACTTTATCTGTCAAAATCCTCCCAAAACATCCTGTGTGACAATTCATTGTGGAGCAGGCTCTTGAGTTCATGCTCTATTATTGGAATCAAGTAGCTGGATCAATAGCTATAAAGGCTATGTCATTACACTGCCAAGAAAAAAGGCAATGATACGATTCATTGAATAAAGGGTCATTCATGGCACTTTTCTACCTATTGGCACTCAAAGCACTTTACACGGCTTCTCATTCACCCATTCGCACTCACAATAACACACTGATGGGGGAGCTGCTGCCAGGAGCAACTAAGTTGGGGTTCAGTTTCTTGCTCAAGGACACTTCGACTTGTGACTGGACGAACCGGGGACTGAACCAACAACTGGATTACTGGACGACCACTCTATCACTTGCTGCACAGTCTCCCCTGTATATATTAAATTAAATTGGTGGCTGTAGCTCAGTTGGTAAAGGCTGTCGTCCATGGACCACAGGGTCAGTGGTTCAATACCTGCTCCCAGCTACATGTTGAAGTGTCCTTGGGCAAGACACTGAACCCCCAAGTTGCTCCCGGTGGGTAAGGTGAGCACCTTGCATGGCAGCCACCGCCATTGGTGTGTGTGGGTGAATGGGAATCAACATTGTAAAGCGCTTTGGATAAAAGTGCTATATAAGCGACTATTAATTACTGTTTTATGCCAATTTGAACTATAATAGTGTAAAGTCTCATAAAAACGTCTTAAACGGTGAATGGGCACAGAAACTAGCCCACAGTATCCATTTTTAGCTATTTTGTTCTCTAAAATCTCAATAATGAGCTTAAGATTTACCAAACTACTCTCAGGGAACTAAGGTTTTAGCAGCACAAACTAATCTAGTCCACATTTCCCTGGAGAAAGATATTGAACACATCTCTTAATGTGAACTATCCCGTTCCTCTCCCTGGAAAACATTTATGAGCTCTCCTGACTAAACTCTGACATGCTGAAGGGGAGACATTGCTGGAGTGCTCCGGAGCCCAGAGCCAAAATGTCAGATGGGCCCCTGGGATAACTTATTAACTAATTTGGCCCGTAGTTTTCCTGGTGCCAGTTGGAAGTGTTTTGAAAGTCTTCTGAGTCTTACAGTTAGTCCAGTTGGTGGGAACACTTGCAAACTTAAACTTACATTCCTGGTACTAATTTATTCTCGAAAGACAAATTGAAACAGCCACAGCACTTTTAGTTTTTACACGTTTAAAAAATTGTTTCATCTACTATATATGCTGCAGTAGAGGTGAAAGAGAAAAACACACATAGGGTGAGTTTCTCACCAAAAACTTGAAATCAGCTTGAAAATAACAAAGAACCTAAATGTCAGACAATGCATGTACTACCCCAAGCCTGAAGGCAGACGTCCCCTTAAAGGTAGACATATCATAGTCTGATAGAAGTCAAAGTAAAAGTCAAAGGTAATGTTTGATATAGTTTGCACGTTTCATGTTGTTGCTCTGACACAAAATATAAACCCTTGGCTTATTGTGCCTTAAGCAGAATTGCATAATTTCTCCATGAAGGCTCTTTATTTAATCTTTCTTGAAATGATTATAATCTCTCTATATTTGCAACAGATAACATTAAAAGATTAAAATTGTTGTGACATCATGTCAGTAAATGTTAAAACTCCTTCTCCTGCAATTTCTCAAACCTTATTTACCCTGTATCAAAATCTTGCTCCTGAGAACATTGGTTTATGGAAGGCCAAAAAAATTTCAAGCGATAGCATCGACTCACCGGAAATATCCCAGGATGACGACAGCCACCATCAGGGATCCCAGAGAAATGGAGTAACCCACTGTGTAGATGAGATACAGACGGTGAAAGACCTCCTGTTGAAAGAGGATCCGTTTTTTTATGTTAATAGAGCAGCAACAAATTATAGAAATAGACTTTGAAGACTATAGCAAATCATTCATTTGCTATATTGCAATTTCTAGTCAGATTACTGCAAATTTCTATTTTTAAACCATTATCTCCTCTATTTAGCTGTCATGATGGAGAATGTATAACAGCCAATAAAAATGTTTCTGATACTAAACATTTATAATAGCACCAATACTAGTAATAATGATAAAACTGTAGCAACACAATTATATGTAAACAGGACAGTTGGACAGTGGGACATTTTTGGAGTGTACTACTACAGACTAGTACAATTACTACTATTTACAGGTAAGTGAAAAATTTCCATCCCCTTAAGTTGAAATGTTAAAAATAGAAAAATATCATATTTAATTTAGCTAGTTCCGATGTTCCTTCATCATCAGAAGTAGCAAAGTAGCATGCTCACAAAGCATATAAAGAATTATAATAAAATATTGAAAATTATATCATTGCAAGGGTTTTGCAATGGTATAATAAGTTAATAAACATTATTAACTTATAATAATGTGTAAAACCAGGTGTCTGATCTTTGAAAGACAACTGTCAACATCTAATGCTTTATTTGTGCCACAGGGTTGGTTAAACCTGGTTTCAATTCGCATGTGGGTAGATCTCCAGGGGCAGTCATGTACCGTACGTAAAGAATCTGAAAAACTAGAAGATTCAGTTTACCTTTGTTTTGTCATTATAAGACTTGATTTACCACAGTTCAGAAATGATTCTTTGGGCTTAATCACTTATACCATATTACTCTGGACATGTGATTTTATTGGAAAGGGCATCTTATCACCAAGGGCAAAGAAAGGATTCAGATAAAGAGGGAAGTTCTTGTTGCATTGGCAATTTTTCCAGAGCCACGCTTCCAAGCTTGTTCTTCACACTGCATGAAAATGTATTGTCACTTGGTGATTGATGACTGATGGAAATGGAGCCTGATATGGGCGATGGAAATGAGAACGGGTGGGTAGAGCGGCTTGATCTTCCAGCCATGAGCTTAGAGTCTGAAGACACAGCATGGAGAGCCATTAAAAAGTCCAACAACTCTGTCTGACGTAACCAGATACCCCAATGCTGTTATCATTTACGTAGAACCCGTATAATGGGTGTCTAAGTTGTGTTGGTGGTCCTCGGTATGGCAGTTGATCTGTTTGGGGCTTTCATTCGTGCAAATATATATGTCATTAACTGTTGCAATGGCTCCCTTGATAAAAAACAACAACAAAAAAAAAACTGAAGTGCACCGTAATGAGGTTATATACATATCCTCAAAATCTCTAAATGAACACGAGACAGCTGATCTTTGCAATGTAGCACAGCAAAAATGTGTAAAAACTCTGACTACCTCGCATTTCATTCAAGGCTAAACAATGTGATTCCACAAAAATCTGCACACAACAATGGTTGAGTAAGAATATGAGTCCACTTAAGACCAGGATCTAGTTGGTGTCCATCCTACAAATCCTATCCACTGTTGAGTGCTGACATTCTTGTTTATACTGAATTCCCTCAAAATGTATAAAACACATACCTCATGCAATAAAGTATGCACATGTATTTATTGGGCAGTTTGGCTAAAGTGAGTGAAAAACGCTAATCCGACTGCTTACAATGACAACAGAGCACTTCCAGCCTTGTGGCCACACCATCCCCAAAAGACTGGAGGCTATTACAACAGACTGGTCATGGTTTTGGAATGAGATGTTTAGCCATCACAGACAATGTGCGGATGGATGTGCCACATACTTTGGGCTGTGTGGTGTGTGCATGAATGTAGAGGATTTGAGGTTGTTGAAAATAAGATGAAAACAGCAGTGTGAATTCAATATTTACATTCGAAGACACATTAACATAAATTATGTTTATGGGTTTCCTTAAGAAGACTGCAGATTCTTTGGGTTTAAACTCGCAATTTGGCTCAGATTTTCATGCTGAGGTAGCTCTTACTTTTCCAGTGTTTTCTTGCAAATCCTGCAAGACTAATGTGATGCTCTTTTCAGTTTATATTTGAAAAACAGCATCATAATATCAGAAAGCAAACACATTGCTATCCTGTCATTATCCTCTTGTAATTATCTCAACATTTAATCAAATAAGATTAAACTTTATACACACGTTTAAAATGTGTCAGATATTTAAAGGGATTTTAATTGCAGGGTAAAGTGGTGCAATAGTTTTTTCTAAAATGCAACAATTTACTCGGGCAATGCGTCGTGAGAGGCTATTACTTTTAATTATTATGGCGGGAGGCACTGTCAATCAGGGTGTAAAAGGAAAAGAGACAGATCTCACCTTTTCATTGCTATGGTTGTAATGGTAAAGGAATTTTGTACATTCGTGATAATTGGCCCATGTCTTGTTAGTTGTGGCCAGCTCCCATGTTCCGTTGTTGTCACATCGACGGTATGCTAGTCCTAGACATCAAACAGAGAAGTCTAATTTTAATTACAGGCTTAGGCGGCTGTTTTCCTACACAGTCAATTACTCATCCTCTGCTTGCCTTAATGAAACTTGCATAAATGTATAAGAGGTTTCAAAGGGAGCTTAAGTTTCGACTAGGTGGTGTACAGCAGGCCCCAGGGCGGCCTGGGGCTGTCTCACTGAACCAAATGAGCTTCAGGGTGGTGACTGTTAGCTGTCTTACCTTTATGGTTAAAGTCATAGACATACTCTGGACAGGAGGTGGACACAAGCTTTCCCGGAGGCCCCTCAGGCCAACAAACAATGCCGTCCCATTCTGGTAAGCAGAAACCATCTGTGGAGAAGAAAGCAGCAGTGACTTTTAAAAAACTTTGGCTTCAGTAACATAGCTATAGGCGTTAAGAGCAGCAGTACTGTACATTTTTCAGGATTCTGTTGCCCTGTAATAACTAGGCCCACACTTATAACCATGATCTGTATGGAAATTGGCACTGTGAGGCAACTTTGTAACTTATGTTCAATCAGACTTAAAATTAAACCTCTTTCTCTCTCTTTTTAGGAAACATGGGTCACGCAGAGAACACACAAACTTGCCCACTCACTTTCTATTGTAACATAATTAGGACTTGCATTCATGAAATTCCCAGAATGCTGATAACAGCACGTTAATTAGGGCTTGTTTGTTAGCTGCAGCAGATTTCCATAACAGCCACCGTATACTGTTGGTAACATCGTATTGTTTTTTATATTGTATGGTAAGTTTCCGTATGGATATCATTTACAAGAATCCTTGCCACACTGCATGCATTGTAGTGCCCTAAGTAGACTATTATGTTGAATTGAATGTGTTATGTGTTAAAGCAAATTTTCCTCTCTGTGTCATATATTCGTTTTTGGCCTGGGTCAAATTTTGCTAAATAATTAAACACGTATTTTACAAACTAAACTGTTTCTACTGTTAAAACAGTTAAAAATGCCCATGTGATGTTCTTCTTATGTCTTATGTCATATTGCAAATCCCAAATATATTCCATTTAAAATCATATAAATTCAGCGGAGACCCTTTTGGATTGGAAGTTCAGGGATCATTAAAACACAAATTCTCACAAAATCTCACACATTTATGTTGATATTGCTGACTCTGTGCTTCCTGTGAACGTTCCAAAAACATTAGCTTCAATTTTCATTAGGAAACCTACTACAAGAGACGTTGTGAGAATGCTTCTATACTTAGTTAGTCAGATAAAGAGCTGCAGTTTCAAAGGGAAAAGAAAAACCCCGTAACTGTCAGCTAAACCAGGGACCTCAGTCCCCAGTCCCTTTCCCCACACACTCTTGGCAAATGCCTCTCTTATGGCTTTGCATTTGCGTTGCATTATTGAAACCATCTGTCCCGCTGTGACCACTAATAAGTAGCTTAGGATAAAACTAAAACACTCCTCTTTTTGCTGTAGATCCATTATTTTCTCATTCCTGTAATCAAACTTACAAAGAAACATCTGAAGCAATGACGACATGCTTTTTATTTTCCTGTCACTTGGAGCACAAAATTAAAGAGTAGACTGAATGGAGCTGACTGATTCAAGCTGACCTACAGATCTCTTGTGGGAGAAAAACAGTGTTTAGTTTTCAAAATCACACTGACCACACATCCTGGGAGCAAAAGTAGAATAGCTGTTCACTTTTGCCATCGTTTTTTACCATAGGACCACCTACTAACAGGCTTAAATACCCAACACCCAACACACACACACATATATATATTATTTCCCATGAATTTCTTAACCACGACTTAAATATAAACGTGACTACGGGGGCACTTTGGTATTAGTGATGTCACTGGGGGTTTTGTGAGGTTTTCTTTTCTCCTCAACTCATGTGATTCTGACCTGCAGATGTCAAAACACACATTGCACTTTGTCCTGATGCATGCAACCTTTTAGAATGATTGCAGATGTTATTCTACATCCAGACCACAAGCTTGAAGGCTGAGCTATTTTCACACTGCAAGGTCTGGGGCATTGAACCCACATCCACTGTCCTCTCTAGGCAAACCTCACTGTTTCCCTCAATGAAAACCTTGTCTCAGCCACGTAATGGAGACTTTTGTGTATTTAAAGCATAAATGAGAAATAAAAACAAATACATAAAATGTTAAAATACAACTAAAAGAGGGGTTTCAGCCTTACATGAGACCTTTCTCAGTGAACCTAGAAATTCACGATCAATTCACTCTAAACAAATACTGCATTTTGCCCAGCTTTTCAACTAGTCACCATTCCACAACTCTTATAATAGTTCAGAAAACCACGAGTTTACATTGCCAGAAAAAACTGTGGGGGTGGTCAGGCAGGGCATGGGCAAGACAAATAGAGTTGTAAAGCTAAAGTCGAAAAAAAGTATACCTCAAACCACAGACTCAAGGTCACAATATGAGAAAAAAGAATAAGTTACATGAGTGTGTTCTGCCCAAATCTTAATCAGTACTTCAAGGAAAACTCTTACACAGGTCATCAGAAAGCACAAGCAACGCTTTCCTTGAACTTTATCTAGAATCTTCAGAGTCGCCATAATTTTACTCCGCATCACAGCAGGAATACCCAGATTTTAAATGCTTTCCACATACATAATTACAAACAAACCACCAGATGAGACTCTCGGGTTCAGATTGAGTTCAAAGTAAGTAAAGCAAATGAAAAACAATTGAAAAGCAATTTATGTGCATTAAACACCCCCAAAAAACTCATATCAAGCACAGTGCTTATCGAGGCGTATAGTAAAACCCAACTAAGGATTTTTTTTTTTTTTTTGTGGATTGATACAATTATTTTAATTCCTTCAACTGTTATGTGATTGAACAGACATGTTCAACCTTCCAAAAGAGGTCAGAAAACTGCAGCTACATGCAGGATGAGTCACATTCGGTGTGTGCAGCATCATCAGGTAGCAGTTCAGCGCTTGTGCTGATATACCCCCAAAGCAGCACATGGAACACTGTGTGCAACTTCAGAAAGTCCTGATGGGTTTGTTACAAGTGCTGCTTAATTTATCCACTTGGTCCACTAAGATTAGACTGGTCCAGGAATTAAACCGGTGACCTTCCAGTCACAAGCTGAAAAACACTCCTAATCATAAAAAATGCAATAGCTTTAGTGAGACAATGTATGGATTAGTGTAATCCATAACACTGGTAGTTTGACGTGTTGGGTTTACGAGGTACATTACCCAGAGGCACCTGGCTGCAGATAAATTCACAGCGTGTCGAAAGATTGGTAAATATTTAAACTTTTACCAAAATTTGTTAACATTTTCTCGAAGCTAGTCTTGTTTGGATGTTTCTGGGGCTTATTGTCTTAACCATTATCTTTTTCCCTAACATTATTTATTCAACAGCTTTGTCTTCACCCAGGTCCTTCTGAGATCTATAAAGGCTGGGCCCACTTCCCCCAACTTCCAATGTTTTGGCTATCCTAATTGTCCTCTTCATGTTGTATGTATGGTTCATACCACAAACTGGTGTCTTCTCATTTAACTGTCAGCAACAAAGTAAAATGAAAAAAAAAAAAGTCAAACAAAGAATATGCAACTATCTGACTCTTCAAAGTTTAATTCTACAAAGCTAACCAACAAATGTGCTTGGAGGTGTCTGGTGAAGTATGACAGTAGACTTACCAGTCACTATGGTCAGGCTAAATTAAGCATGATGTTGGTCAGATGAGTAACACACACTTGGATCTCAGATGTTTGACTGACTGCTCTGCTCTGCCTTTGCATTTACAGCCTTCCTGTTAACAGCAATGTGTCGTTATATAAAACCTGGACATCTTAGACAAGCTGCTGTTTGGCGCCTGGACTTCTCAATAGTAGCAATTCTGTCATATTTTCCTTAATCCAATATGAGATTTGTGGGCATTTATCAAAACCAGGAAAAGTTGGGAAATAAAACATGGGGTAAAGTAAATACAGGGAACGGTCAACAAAAGCTTTAGTGTTCTGAGCCTGGAAGTAAACATTTTTAATTGTGTGTTTCATTTACGTGGGGGTATAGTTTGGAAGGGCAAAGAATTCAATGTGACCACAATGCAATAGGGTTAAAGAGGAAATAATATGATGGGTTTGGCTACAGGATCCAAAATCCTCCCCTGAACAATCAACTGGGAAAATGACAGTAACCACAATGAGATACAGTAGATGCTGGGGTCTGCTGGAAAAATAGTGCTCTTTAGACACCCATAAATACACAAAATACACCCCAGGATCAACGCTGCCTTCAAACCCAGACTCCAGAAAAGCCACAGGGAGGATAAAGGGAACAGAGCAGCATTTGTAAATGTAACCATTATCATAAGGCACAGATTCAACTGCCTCTAAAGAAGGTATTTGATCGAAACATATCAGCAAAACATAGGCACAAAATGTTTATCTACTGTAGCCTAAACTTTTTTTCCAAGGTGCTAAAATGTGTGCAACACCAGACTAGTATTAACTCTGATTAATCAAAATGTAACAACCAAATCAAGACAGGTGCACTTAGATTCTTACGATCATCATGCTGTTACAGCTGGAACCACCGATTTAGTTCAACAGTTCCTGGTAAATTCTACTTTTTTGTTCTTATTGATTTCTGCCTCTGACGTCCCTGCCTCCTCTTGGCAGTCCTCCTACAGTATGTCCAATGGCATCTCCTGCCTTTTACATACAAAAGTATGTCAAACCTGTGTCTATCTGGATCTGTTTGCTTCAGCTCCCTGGGGATTTTGTCACACTCCCCACTGAACCTCTCATTGCTTGTGGAACCCATTGGGGAGAGCCCCCAATAGCTGAACCTAGTCTAACACATACATCTATGTTGCTGTGATAAATGGCATTGTATTCTTAGACTCAAGCAACCTTGACAGAAACCTTAATAACTGTAGGTAGTGGAAAATCGCATCAAACCTAATCAAGGCTAAAGAAGTGGGATGTTGGCATCACATGAGCCCATTGGGATCCCACACATTCTGCAGCTTTACTTTTCTTCAGTTGCAGGCATCCGTTCTTACATGGATACAAATACTGGATCGTTTGCCATGACATTTTGCACAGACTTTTATGGCCCATGAGGATAAATCTTACTGACTTTGTGATCCCCTGACATTTCCTCTAATGTCACTATGAGGTCAGAATTTGAGGTTTTGAGGGATTTCTTGATTGGATGAATTGTCATGTGATTTGGCGCAGGCATCCATGTCTGCAACAGCATTTACTATAATCACTTTGGTAATTCTATGACTAAATATTACAAACAGCAGGTCAAATTTCAAATTTTTATGGCAAAATAAATACCTCCAGAACTAACTATCTTCAGGGTCAGATGCACTTAGGTGCTAATTAGTATGTTTTGCAAAGGCATGTGGAAGCTACAAATGTGACACACATTATACCTGCTAAACATTAGTTAGCATTGTGAACATGCACCCAGCCCCTTGGAGTCACGTGCTGGGCTGTACATGTTAATTCTTGATTCTCACCAGGAATACTGGGCTTTGACTGGATGATCCACTCACACTTCCTCTTTGCTTTGAACAACAGGCTGATTTGTTCCTCTTTCGTGAGCACGTCATCTGCGAAAACCTGCAAAAATACACAAATAAATGGAGATATTTAAGTGCTACAAGTATTAAGTAAAGCAAAATGCAAACCAGTCACTTACAACATTAGCATTAAATGCATGTTTATGGTCTCTTCTATCAGGCTCTCACTTTGCTCTCAGAGTAGAAATGAACAAGAGATGGATCAGATGGCTAATATCCAGACATGATTTACGCTTCACAGCTTCAGTACTCTATGACCACTCCTGACATATTTAGTCATAGTGCCACGTTTCCTTCAGTGAAATATTCAGACATTTTCAAAAGGATAAGGTGAAAGCGGCAGGGTGGCCTAGATGTTACACAGTCTCTTCTGTATCTGGAGGAACAGATTGGATTGTACTTTGACCTCAATAGTCTGCTATCAGGGTGTTCACAAGCTAAGCTGTATATTTATTTCTGTCTCGGCTGCCATGAAGCAAAAAAAGGTTATAAAATATGTTTTTTTCTTTGAATAAACACTCTCAGTTTCAATTGATGTTTGTGGTCCTAGCTTGTGTTTCTGTGGTCATGTTCCTTACGTGGTAACTAATTGGACAGGACGTGATAAAAATTGCATTCTATTTTTAAAGTGTCCTTACACCTAATGTTTTCTCAGCTTTTGAATATTGTAATTGAGAGTAGTGTGGTACGTCAGGTGTGGTCCAATGTTCCTCCAGTCAAGGAAACATTTTCCATCCTAATAGGTCATCCTGGCTGGCTCGTTGTTTGCTCATGGATCACTTTAGGGCAATGACAAACGTGACTGTATTGAAAATGACCACATTCATTTTTAACGGAGCGTGACAAGAAAAGTGGAAAAGAAAAGCAAAACAAAAAACATATATACTACTACTAATAGTAAAGTACAAGCACACAAATCACGGGATTTTCCACACTGTCATATAGTTGTTTTTTTTTTATTGTTTTGTGTGTTGTCACAGTGAAACACAAGGCTGGGGGTGCAGCTAAAAACTCCCTCGTTTTTTTCAGTTCAGTTCAGTGATGCAAAGCAAACAGTTCGAATTACAGACGGATATACACCCTGAGCAGCTGGATGCATTTGCATTTTTCTGTTTCAGGCAAAGATTACATTTCTGGATGTAAATGGAAAAAATTGTGTTCACTTGTATAAAAACTATAAGTAAGAGGTAGTATAGTCACAACGCGCAGAGCTGCAGCCTAATTCTGCAAAGGTGTAATGAAAAGAGACAGAGTGACAAGGTGAAATGCATTCACACACAGGCTTAAATACACTTCTGAAAAATGTATTTTTGCCACTTTAGGGCAAATATGATTGAAAAAAAAGATACATATCAAATGAAAATGGAAGATGCGACCACAGCCTCTGTTCATGGTGTCTGTAACAATAAATTGATACCATTGTTTGATCCATGTCTTGTTCTAACTACGACGGAGTGCGATGGCACAAACAAAAAGCTAAAATCGGGGTCTGGATTCACATGTTAGACAGAGTAGACACATTTGTTACTTTCAATCTTTTAATGGATATGTTGACCAATCAAATATATAGAATTCATCAGCCTTATCCTTTAAAGCAGCACATACTAAAAATATTCAAGTACTGTCCTGTACAAGTGCTTGAGTAAATGTTCTATTCATATTCCAACACTGAAATGCTTAAGTACTGTGCACTAATAAGTAAATCTAAATGTTTTACTTGGAAGCTACAAGTGACATAAAAACCAAAATGCAAACTTCTGATATTTTCCAGACATTTTAAATACTCTCTGGTGCACATTTATAATCAGAAACAAGCAGCTAAAACACTTCTAAATTTACATGCTGACACAAGGAGTCATTTGGGAACAAAACATGTATACATTGTCTGATGCAAGTGCGCAATTTCATGAGCTTAAAATGAAACGGTAAATACCAAGCTATCGTGGGTTTGCTGCACACAAAACCATAATACCACAATCCATCAATATTTTCACTACTTTCAGGCCTGAAATAAGGATGTCCACTGTCAGAGATGAATAAAGTTACAGAATGAAGACATTTATGGGTTTGCACAGTAAACAACCACAGATGGAACAACATTTGACCGCAGGTGAACAAGGATAGATACTACCTGTTTACTGTACTAACTATGCCAATATAGAATATTCCACTGACAGCTCCTGAGACATTTTCATTTTCAAAAAAACTGCCTGGTATTACTTTAGTTGGAGACTCAAGTAACAGGATAGAGACAATGAGTCTGCATTCTGGTCATCATTTATTTTTGCTCTAAAGGAACAAGTGTCATTATCGTCAAAGTAGTATACAGATTTAAAATACACATACATATTTAACAATACTGTATGTATCAACAATTTCATTTTGGTCTTTGAAACGATGGAAAATCAGCCACAGCTCGCTTTATTATTTACTGTTTTTGACAAACCTGGTAAGATTTTGCTGTTCCAACACATAAAGAACAAACATCGTAACTTTTACAATGCTGTTTGAGCCCCAGCGAAGCATTAAGCTGAAATAATGTCTCAGGGTTTATTTTCTTTCTCAAAAACCAGAGGAATTTCTCCTTCATCTGCAGACTCCTGCTCGCAAGGACATAGAAGGGTATCATTTAGCATTTTAAGAAGAGAATCCTGCGTAATAAGTGTGCCCCCTGATTATTTCTGAAAACTATTCCTCCTCCACTGGCCAGTGTCCAAACCTCCAAAGTAAACACAACTCTCACAGGGAGAAACATGGACATTCTGATTTACTGCATTTCATTCAAAACACAGTATTCATTTTGTTAAATCTTTTTGACTGTGTGCCAAAATGAAAATTAGAAAAATACACACCATATAAATATGTGTGTTTTCATCACTGGTCGCTAGAATATAAACTCCACTCGGATAAACCACAGGTTCTATTTGTCTTCGCAAACTGCGGCTTGATGACTTAAACTGCAGCTCTCTCCAAGGATATAAGACCAATATTGAGAGAACTGTATTTAGGCTGGAGTGTAAAGACAGTCGTGTTGAACCACGACGACTAAATACTGACACTACACAGTATGGGATTCAAGGTATATTTGCAGTGTACGTTTCTTATTCTATTATTTTGTTAGTGAATTATTTTAGTAAGTTATATTTAGTTAGAAAAGTTAGTTTTGTCTGGTGCCACAGATGAATGTTCTCAGTGTTGCTTTGGTGATGTTTTAAGATTTTGCAGCAGTAAAAAAACATGGAAGTCATGCACACATTGAATGGAGACACTGGGGTTCCGGGACATTACCAACAGTCTTGATTGTGGACAGCCATACACTTCGTTTTCCTTTTTTCAAGAAAAATGTGGTTAACCAAAGTCATTTCCTGAAATTCCCTACAGTAAATCAGAGAGTCAAATATTGGAGCTTGTAAGGTAGATGTTTCTAAATCACAAAACAGAAGAGAAAAGGATTGAAAAAAAATCACCACTGACTTTAATGGAGTGTCATTATCTGTAACAACTCAGCAATAGATTTTGAGTCAGTAAATCAGATCCCGATAAAGCAAACTCAAAAGAAAGAAATGGTCAAATACAAAAAAAATCTCAAGCATAAGAATGGAAATAGATTAAAGTGTAGCTCGATGTTTTTCCCCTGAACAAACATGACTATAATATTTAATCACTGTATTTTTATAAAACCAACTCATTCGTAATCAGGCTTTAAACAAATTGCATTTCTGCATTATTGAGTGTTGCTGAAGCATCATTGTAGCATAAATTCTGACGCAAGTTATATGGTTTGTGACAAATATGCAACAGCAGAAGCTAAAGCTAAACCTTATATCCTTACGATACTTAAATAAAAATGTCTTTACAATGCTATTTGCTAAATAATGTAACCAAACAAAAAACAATCAAATGTACATATGATGGTTCTCGCTGTTTGACCAGAGAGACTTCAGCTTGAACAAATGAACCAAACTTATCCATAAGATGCTCGCACAGATTTAACTGTTTAAGTCAGGAGGATCATCCAAGTGTGGTCTACTGCCAGAGTTAGAGGCTGAAAATGTTTCATATAGACAGCAAGTATATTATATTTATGGATGATGTGTCAGGAAACGGGTTCATTTAAAAACTGAAAGGTGAGTGTGGTACTGGAACTAGGGAGTAACTTAGAGTGAGACTGTGAGAGCTGACTCTGCTCGGTCAGTCACTGGCTAAAAGCCAAAACTGCATCTGGGATTTAGACAGCATCTCCATCATTGCACCGTAACAAACATAAAATTATATTTCATTTTTCAAAGAGATTCTGATATTCTAGTGAATATCCTCATACCAGTGATGCATATTAAAACAGACTCTACTGTATTAAATGTCGCCATTCAATACAGTAGATTAATGATGCAATGATGAATCTTTAATGGTGACATTAAAGATTCATCATCACAGATTTCTCTGCTAATGTAAACTAAATGTAAAGTTGACTATTTTACACAAGTAACATAGGTTTTCCTTAGAAGTTGATGCAGTAGTTTGTAGATTTAATTGCAGATTAAACTCAATTACATTTCGAAGAAAAACACTGAACATATACTCTTTCCTATTTCAGTGTTGATATGAAAATATGATCATGACTCTGCGAGTACTTTGAGTGGAAACATAAATGATATACATTTTCTGTATCACTTCAGAGGAATCCAATAATGCCCCTCTCTGTTGTCTTATCTGTCAGTGAGGGTGAGATTTTAAATGGGTGTTTAAGTGAGACTTTCCCTTCCGGATCACACTTCGTCACATGCTTGATAAATAATACACAGATAATATTTACTCTGCCTGCTGTAAAGCACCTCTATGATAGGAATACAGTTAAATGTTTGTTTTATGTACTTGTTTTGGTAATTTGCCATTCTTTACACCATAGGCTAACATTCACTTCCTTGTTGTTGGCATATATTCAAAATGTGTTCCCGAGGGCTTTTTGACTTTCCTGTACGTTTTTTTTTTTTTTTTTTTCTCTCCACAAAATAGCGGGTTCTAGAAAATTATAACACCGCTGAATCTTGTTTTTAATGGCCTGTCCTCTATCTGGAAAAATCATGAATATGTTACTTTTGACATATTTCACCGCGTGAATGTTTTAGCGGATGAGGTTCCTGGATATTATAAACTCTATGAGTCAGTGCCACTCCTCTTCAACTGTGCAATTTGCATTTGATGATAAAAACCACAAACCACAAGACTGGTTGTCCTTTGGAAATGCTTGCAGACCGCATTCTGACTTAAAGCAGCATTTAGTTCCTAATTATACCCTGCTCTGGTCGTAAGCCTGAAGAACAGCACTTTTGTACTTGATGGAAACATTGTGTGTGCTCTCAGAGGCAACACACATCTCATGAATCCCTGAGAGTGATTGTGTGTGTTATTCTCTAAATTAAAAGGGCCCATTCTAGTGTTATATAAGTGATTTAATACGCAAAGTATGGACTGTTCCTCTAATAAAACCATGCAAATAAAGCATTTTAATGTTATCAAAAGCTGACAAAAATGTCATAGCTGACGGCTAAAAGGACTACAGCTTACACTGATGTAAATACGGTACAAACCCCATTTCCACACAGTCTGGGACACTGTGTAAAATCTAAAAAGATGGTGAATGCAGTCATTAGCTTTTTTCGGTAAATGTCACAAAAAAACAACACATAAAAAGTTGAAGCTGATAAATTTTATAGTTGTTTGTTGTTGTTTTTTTTACCATATGCAAACGTTTAACTTGATGCCAGCAAAATGTGTCAAAAATGGTGGGACAGGGGCAACAAACGACTGGAAAGGTTGTATAATGGTAAAAAAAAAAAAAAACTAAAGATGGTTCATTGCTCTGTAAGACTGTTTATTCAACACCTTGAGAATAACGTTTCACATAGTGTGTGGATTTCATCATCTACTGTGCATAAGTAGAGTAGTAATATTACATGACTCTACATATAGGAGAAAGGCAAACAACAATACTGGATGGCCGTGATCTTTAGACCGTCGGGCAGCACTGCGTTAAAAACAAAT
This sequence comes from Channa argus, assembly GCF_033026475.1. Lineage (NCBI taxonomy): Eukaryota > Metazoa > Chordata > Actinopteri > Anabantiformes > Channidae > Channa > Channa argus. The sequence continues at coordinate 1,660,844 of NC_090210.1, read as the reverse complement.
TCTTTGGTGTAAATCTCTGTATCAGCCCAGAAACACCTTTGTAAATGTAAATTTACCAAATGGGAGTTATCACTACATGTAGTGTACAAATACACTTTACCATGCAAAGAAACAACCCCATATAAGGAGTTTAAATTTTCTAGATTTTAAAAACCATAAGAGCTTTTTTCAGATGTAACATACTACTGTGCTGTAGTTATATTTAACTTTGTTTAATGGCATTTAATATAATTTTAGTCACGACATGGCAACGGCTTTAGTCACAGCAGTTAGTAGAAAAATATTGAGACGGTGTCATTAACACATAAGTTCCTTCACCAAAAAACAGATATCGGATCAGATAATTTGAAAAGGATTGTTTATGTGGGTCACTCTAATTAAATAGCCTGAAATCTCGTTGACCTACACTAAAAGTGAAAACGAAATTGGCGAGGTCACAGAAACAGGGATTTACAGTTACAATTATAATGGACAGGAGGTGTGAACTAATGGACCAAAGACAAGGTAAGTTTTAAAATGTCTGAAAGCTTTCCAGTGGCCATTTCATTACCTTTTGTAAAAATGTTGTATATTTTTATACAATACATGATGGCAGAGAATTGGTTGTCAAGTATTGTGTGCGACTCTCAACCGGAACAGTAAATCAGGTGGATGCAGTATGCAAAGCTTTGTTTTTCGTCATTCAAACCATCTTCACCACTGCCGCAAATATTTCAGCTGCTAATTAAAAAGTGCATCCACTTCATTTGCAGAACCGAGTTATTGGAGCCCTCAGTTCACATTCTAATTAGTCATCTTTTTCAATACATATCCTGATAGTTTAACATCACAAAGCCACAGTTTTATTATACATTCACAGGCCTAAATGGATGTTAGCGTCAACCACCACCATCCTGAGCATGGAGATCAGTTTGTTTCCACGAGCCTGTTGTTTAGGCTAGTGGTCAGACAAGACAGGTACCAACATTTTATTACAACTACAGTTAATAAACTAATAAACTATGTGGAAATTTCTGTTTAATAGGTACAATAACCACTCGAAGCTTTTTGTGTGGGAGTTTAGAAAGAAATTGACCAGTTTGACCACTAAGACTGAGCACAGTGATGAACACATTGAAGTCAAAAATCAATGTGACAATGTGACTTATTCTTCCATCCTTAAGAACCTGATAAAAATTGTTTCTGCAGCACAAGTATGTTGTGTGTCACCACCAGACAGAGAGAGCACAGTGCAACAGTGCAATCAGTGTTGTGGATGTAGTTTAACATTTGAGTGAAGAAGGAGCTGAGCACAAAAAGGTGACACATGTAGAGGGCAACCCTCTAAGCAATCAGCCTCCTTTCCACTGTTAGTACCAAGCAACCTGCTGTCTCTGAATAACTGGGGCAAGGACACTGTTTGTATAAGACCCCTAATCGTAACTGCCTCCACAAAGAAGCAACTAAATTGAGGGCTAATTAGACGCGGCCTAATCACCCAAGGTGTCTCTCATTGCCTGCTCATATTCCACTCTTTTGATTTGCTTCTTGAAGAGGTGGTTCAGAGTGAATCTTTTGCACATGGTCACCTTGATTTAAGTGGAGCCATTTTAACAACAGAATTTTACATTATGAACACCAAAGTCATTGTGGCGCTTGTTAATTTAATAGACACAACAAAGAAGGAATCACCCTCTAAAGGACAAAAAAAATTAGTTAAAAATCTAAATGTATTTTATTATAATGTATTAATATCTTATTGAAGTATTTTGCTTCTGCACTGATACTAATAAAGTACATTATGACTTACAGAATGATCTATAAATGTTGCATTTTTCTAAGTCAATAACTTAAATAACGTGCTGTTTAGTTCAAAATTTAGCATTTCAATTGAAATGGCAAATAGAGTAAAACGATTTTTTTTCATCAACATATTAAATAAACATTCTGCTATATTCATTATCAGAAATAACAAAAATGATCAAGGAGGTTCCTGCTATTTGTTTTGAAGTTTTTGTAGATCTTTTAAGTTTTCTAAGACCTCTTTTAGCTGTTTCTCTTCGGGGGGGTCTTCACAGTTGGTTCTAATATCCCTAAAAATATATCCATAAACAAAATATTATATAAATCTGTCCAGCTTACGAAGGTTTACCAATTTAATTTTAAGGTCTTCTGAAAGCCAATTTTTTTTTCTGACTGCCCATAGTGATCTACCCACTTACAAATTCAAAGTGCAAGCCCATCAAGTGTTATCAGTCTATTTTAAAGATCAGACACCTGCTTTTACCTATGATATGTAATTACTTAGAAGGTTTATCTAAGGCAGGGGTCACCAACATGTTGCCCGTGGGCACCAGGTCGCCCACAAGGGGCACATAGCCCGCAGGCCTGTTCTAAAAATACCTCATCATAGCGCCACTTACCTATGAGCTGCATCTAATTTTTTGGTTGCTTTTCTTTTTTAAATCACATTTGATAGTTATTGTGAGAAATCATCAACATGATCTGTGTCTTCACATAGATGAATACGACTCATTTAATTGATTATGAATAATATACGTATAATTAAAAGGTAAATTGAGCAAATGTGTTATTTCAAAAGTGTGTATCAAATGGTTGCCCTTCGCATTAATCTGTACCCAAGAAGTAGCTCTCAGTTTCAAAAAGGTTGGTGACCCCTGATCTAAGGTAATGCAATATGGTAGACTTGGATCAATTGTGCAAAAGAATGAGGCTCCCCATAGAGGCTGAAGGAGGGTATAGTGGCAAGGGAGGACATAAAGTGTTCGGGAACATTTAATAAAGAGGGATGTAGCTTTTTGCTATGATATAATTTAAATATTTTTCTATACTATAGCTTCTTTTTATTAAACTACTTGAGCATTTTATTTACTTCTATATATGTATTTGATGAAGGTCCATTAAATATGAAGTTAATATAAAAATTAAATTCTGCACCACATTTCTCTGCCCAACTTGTAGAAAAAAGCATTTATGCAACACATAAGTTGACTGGAAGCAAAAGAAGTAGAGATCCAATAAAATTCAAGCCATAGATTGCAGTGCATTCTGCAATACAACAAGCAAAACAAGGTAAACACTCCGCTTCTCTGGCAAATATATTTATGTATTTGTTATTTGTAACATCACCTTTACAGGCCTGCTCAGTCTAAGCTGTTTTCTCACAAATGTATTTATATCTAGATTCTAAATGAGCCATTAATAGATGGGCTACACAGATATATGAGATTATAACTGCATTCAAGTAATTTAATACATAATTTACCTGAGACACAAATACTCTTGGGTATAATGCTGTCTGTTCATTGTATACTTCAACTGAGTACTGTAACTGTTAGCTGCTGAGGTCTTTGAACCAGGTTATTATTTAACTGAAAATACTTTGGACTCAGGGGAGAAAAGTAAAAGGCAAACAGTGTGTATGGATGGAAACTGTACAAGTCAATATCACACATCCCACTGGAAACACATCACTAACAAGAAAGACCACTGAAACATGAAATTAGCTGTTAATCCTGTCAACGACAAATTGTTGAAATCTGTAGAATATTTTGTATATCCATTCTTTGAGGCTCCTTTCCTAAGAGTCAAGTAAAATAAAGGTGCAATAATTCATAATGCAATTCATAATTAAGTTTTCGTTATCACTTGTACATGAGAATTGTTGGATTTTCTAGTGTTTAGAATAAACACCTTTCATGGAGGCCTCCATATTACATAAGTTTCTACAGTGACCTGGAGCAAACAAATCCGACAGTAGGAAAGTTGCATTTGCAAAGTTGGTGCTCCTTCACATTGAAATCATTCCATTTTCAAAACACCAGGTGGCTCTCACCACGAAGCAGCTATGGGAAATGTCATCTCTTCTCGATTAAAGTCGAGCAGAAATAATTGGAGAAAGCCTCATATTTTGGGCATGTTTTGAAGGTGTACTGATCAAAGAAAAGGAATGGAAACAGCCAGTCAGGCTGTCGTGGAAAAAAAAAACCTTGTACCTGTGGAGTGGTGTCACAAATGCAATGTCTCCTTGTGCTCACTTGGCATCATTGAGATAATGTGGCTGCTGATTCAGCTTTGCTCCATTATATTCTTGGTTTGTGTGAACATTCTTACCAGACATGTTCACTGGCAACTTTTTATTACTGCTTTATAAACGTTAACTTGCAAAACCCTGTAATTAACGCGTGATAGAAAACCTGATTGCCGTCTAAAATAACATTATCATTTGATAATGCTGCAGGGATCGGCCATAGATGACAGGGCACCTGAGAGACATTGTCTTGATTTTCTTTAAAAGACGACGCCTGCATTCTGTTAGACTTCTGACAGACAGAAAGAAAGACAAAGTGCAGGGCAACCAGAGTGCTGCTTAGCGTATCGTAACAAATGTGCAACGTCTGCTGCTCAAATAGAATTATTTCAAATTGACTGTGACGACTGTGGCACAGGAAGGTAGAGCTGTTGTCCACCTATCTCCCAGTTGTGTGGTCAAACCTTGGCTCCTCTAGTTATTTATCCAGTGTCTTTAATTAGTTAAAATAACTAATTCAATCATTTTTCCCTCATGTCATACTATTACTGAGCCTGTTTAAATATCCACATCAGCCATCAAGAATTTCATCATGAAAGACTGAACTTTAAACAATGACCAATCTCTTCCTATACTAAAAAAAGAACATATGCAACAAAATTAGAGATAACACTTTTATTCTATATGACCTTCGATAAAATTAAACTAATAAATGTCAGTCCAAAGCACTTTGACTATATTTTTCTAACTGTATGCACTAAATGTGCTCTCTTTGGCTCGTGTGTCAAATGCCATGTGGTAATGTAGCAAAGTCAAGCCAAACTCTGCTCTGTTATCTGAACGTAAAGTGTCTGAGATCTCCCCTGTGCTGCAGCATGTGTCGTTCTTACTGATTGCCTAGAAAATCTGCAACTGTGAATTGCACACGTACAAACACAGAAGCCCCTGAGTTTTGCAATGAAAGCGAATAAAGGTCCTTTTAAGAAATCTAGCTTCCTCTTGGCCATAAGCCATGTGCCAGGGGAGTGTCCCTGCCCAAAATTTGAGCAGCTTCCAAATCATGTACACAGCTGGATAATGTGTGAAATGCTATTCTGCTGCTCTTGATAATCTAAAGACCTGACTCAAAGCTGTCTACAAATGGGTCTTCATTTTGTCAGCTTACATTTTGTATTAGCCCTGACGTCACAAAGCCAAGCTAACTTATTTTCTATGTTAGTCAGGTCTTTCTTTTTCAACAAAAACCATTACAAAAATTAATTGATAAAAATGTTTGGTGTTTGAGTCAAAACATTTCTTCATCCAATTATTATAGTCTAGATCAGGGGTGGCCACACTTTTTGGGCTTGAGAGCTACTTCTAAAATGACCAAGTCAAAATGATCTACCTACTATAAAAATACAAAAAAATATTTATTTATGAATATATTGGGAATTGTTTATATGCACAATATATGTTCATGTACCTTGCATAACTGCATGAACCTATATTGCACAATACAACTCTGTATTTTTTTTTTTTTTTTGTTATTACCTTATTCTGATGACTTGCATTGGATAGAATTAGCCAGGGATGCATAGTCCGGAGGCCATCTCACTAGCTTTGGCAGCACTTGGCACTGTTGTGCGCATGCGCAGTGACCCATGCGTCAGAAAAAGTCAGATTTGTGACTGGCGGAGTGAGGACGGATGATGGGCTGACGTCTACTTTGTTAATTCCATGCGATCTACCCACACTACCTTTGCGATCGAACGGTAGATCGTGATCGACGTACTGGGCTGGTAATGTTTAAAACACAATAAGACATATAATGAAAGGTTTTATGTTCTGGTCTGAATATTCTGCAGACAATAAAACAATAGTCTCAAATAATGTGACAACATTACAAAACCCGATGCAATACAATCAAACTATTGGCAATTGAGTCAAAAAAAAAAGAAAAAAAGAAACCTTACACAAGTAAAAGGCCCTGCAATAAACCCTACACTTATAATAGTCACTTTCCTTTCAGGGCTGTGCCTGAATGTGTCCATAGAGATTCCTCAGTCATCCAGGTCATCATTATCCCAAAGGTACCACTCAGTGGCTACTGTACTTGCTTGTGGTTGATAAAAAGAAAGATGCCAGAAATGTGTTGATTTTATTCTGTACTTGCACACTACAATTCAAATACATTTGCAGAAAAAACATTTTTTCTTTGCATACAGCATAAGTGGCTGTAGCTATTGTAGCTACTGCGCAACACACTTTAATCAAGCCCAAAACCCACGCTGAGCATTTTAATAATCAGGAGACACTGCAAATAAACTACACAGAGCTGGCATGGACCCTTTTAAAATCAACAACACCTGACAATCAAACAGTCCAACACATAATGCTGCAACTTCAAATTAGCATAACATGAATTAACATAAATATTTAGATGTGCTATCAGTCTTTTTTCATTTCTGTGCAGTCCACCTTGGGATGTTGCTTCAGTCACAATGTCACACTATCACCTTCTTTCAGACAAGTCCTGCTGTTCACATATTCCTCATTCCCCATCACTGCCTGAGTTTCCCCATTCTACTACAACTGTAATGCTTCATAAATAACATTATGCAGCAATTTTGATTGGAAATTATTTTCTAAACCCCATTTTAGTTGTTTTTAAATTGCATGGGGTTTACAGTTTTTTGAAATGGCTTTGTCTGATCTGTGTCATTGGGTATATCCCAATATCTCTCTCTCTCTCTCTCTCTCTCTCTCTCTCTCTCTCTCTCTATATATATATATATATATATATATATATATATATATATATATGGTTCCACTGTGGCGACCCCTGAAGGGACAAGCTGAAAGCTGTTGATTTTGTATTTAGGAAAGTACATTAGAATGAGTCTGGGGTTTCTGTTCATTTGAGACTCAATCCCTGAGGAACGATGGGGGTGGGGCTGCACAGGACTGTCGGTCATTGACCAAGGCATTTACAGAGTTGAAAAATTTCGCGTCACCTCCAGTGAGGCACTCTGGGATTCCAAGCATATTCTCTGCAAGGAAGTCTACACCACAATATTGATACAGCAGGTAACAGATGAAAAATGGTCTTATAGGACACCATTCATCTGGGAATCAATCGGTTTCCTGACTTTCTGGATTGTTACAATATACTGCTATTGTTCGATTTCTTAGTAGAGTGAATGCAGTAAAGGGAATTTAAAAAATGTTGATATTGGACTTTCTCGTGCAGCAGCATGCAGAGGATAGAAGCCAGACCCCCCTATCAAAGACTGACAGAGAAGAGACAGCCTGTCACTCTGTGTCAAACGTTTGACATACGGCCATGGTTTTAAGTAACTCTGAGACAAGCTGCACTATATACAACATATCTAGAGTAGTTGTAAGTTTCAGCCGAAATGCAGAAAGCTGTAAAAAATAACATTTCTTTCTGTCATTTACCAAAGCAACTCGGGTATCATTAAATACTGTCCTCTTTGTCAAACGGCTACACATTGGCTTCTGAAGATGCATCATTCACTGGCCTTAAATGGATAATTAAGTTGTCAAGATTAAACAACGTGGGCATAAATACATTCGACATCACCACCGACTCGAACTCAGTCTAAACAGCCAAGTGGCAGATCTTTATGAATGCTGAAGTTCATAGGGCAGAGGCACGTCATTAAAATATTTGTTAGGAGTGTAACTTTTTCAGTGAGGTGTAAAAGTGGTATTGAGTTACACATACTCTAACATTCTTCAAGTGGAAAAGTAAAGAAAAAAAGCAGAGGTCAGGGTAAGTCACGAAAACAAGCCCTTTCCTGAGTCAAACACAGCCATGGTATAACCTTACCATGCTGGTAAAACTGAAGACTTCTATTAAAACACAAATTATGAGTCAGACTCACAGGCCTTCTAAATACTGAGCAAATTGTCAGTCGATACAAAAAACCGGTAACCATGGCACAGAGATGAATTTCTAAGAGAGAGCTCAAGAAAATGAATTATCTCAGGAATCTTCCCAAATACTGTTAAATTTTTCAGTGAACTACTATGCGTGGAGCGTTTTATTAAACCACAAGTTGCCTGTGTGAGCCGACTCCCACACTAATCCCAGGAAAATTCAGACAAACTTGTTAACGGACCAGTGACGACAGCAAGTGACTCCCAGTCTGCAGTGACAAGCTGCCGAAAGCAGCTGACACCTCCACTCTGCTTAAATCCACATTAAGTCCTGTAAAACTACATTACAAAAGAGGATGTCTCAAATCTGCCGACCGCATAATCTGATTTGGATGGAGAAATTGCATCTTGACCAAGGTGGGTATACTGTGCCATCTGTGCACTAGAGCACACCCTCTCTCAGATCCTGCATCTTCATATGCAGAGCTACTGCAGATTCCCATTTCTTCACAGTCCATCACACACAATTACATGATACTGTCAGAGCTGAGAGCGTAAACATGTTATTTGCAGTGTGTTTCAGTGACTCAGTTATTTGATATTCACTAAGAAGTGAGTGCAGTGTTTCTGGACTGTCTCCTCCGAGCTTCATCCTTCCTCTGGTTGAAGCACTATCCACAATCATGACTCAAATACAACATTAAAGGTTTCCTGACCAATTGTCATCCTTTATCTCTTCATTCACATATGGCCACTGACTGTAAAGTGAGGTTTCAGGGTAATTTTCCACCAAGACTATTCAAGAAAGAAATCTTTTGCAGACATACAAACATATGAAACACTGTAATATACAAAAGATGATGTGTGTTTAAAGTAATTATTGCTTGACAATCATTAAATCCATTCATATCACGACCTAATATGATAATGTGTTGACAACTTTTACCATTTTACAGACTGAGGCCTGCTTACTCCTGCATAGCCTGCAGGAGTGACATCATTCAGTTCTCTTATCCTGTTCAGCAGAGCAATAATGTGAACCCACTGTTTGCACTAACACTGGTCCAAACAGACACTAACACCAGGCTGTTGCAAAGACATTGTGAGTCAAAAATCACTCTGTTTCCCAGACTCACAACGCAGTCAACAAACGTTTGAAACCCATATTTCTAGAATTAGTATATGTATAAATGTACTTAAATCTATACAGAACTCCAGAGTTTGCCTGGGATTTTTTCTTTGGACTTTTTATTATTAGAAAAATTTGATTCTAATCTGTAATATAATATAAATACTACCTTGTATTTTATTGTCATTTAGCCTACCAAAGTGCTAACTTCTCAGTCGTCTGTATTATTCAATGAAACCTATTCTGAAGTAAAAGTAGAAAGGCAGGCTGAGAAAAGTTAACACGGCAAACTGGTTGATTGCAGCACTTCAAGCTCTATTTTCAGAAATGGTGACATATGATAAATAATCATTGGGTGCTGCCACGAATGTAGACCAATCAAACGCACAATTAGCAGTTGTGTGTATTTTGGAACAGGGGGAACAGTTTGAAGTGGATCCAACATAAAAGCTTTTGCTGTCTTTGTGGGGTAGATGAATCAGCTATACTGCATGTTGAACTAAATTAGCTGATAAGACTTTTTTGTCCTTTTTGGTGTTGCACGGATGTTGCACAATGTGGAAAATGATATGAAAGGATCATACAAAGAGACAGACATTTTCAGACATCTAGCTCCCTCTACCAGCTCCATCATTTTAATTCAATTTAATTAATTATACTTTAGTTTAACCTTCATTTGACCAGATTAATGACTATGAGACGATTTAAAGTGACTCCTGGAAATGAAGCCGCCTAATTAAAGCTTTAATGGAAAACTATCCTTTCAGTGCCTAAGAATTACAATCATCGTCAAATTTTTAATGAGCCAATGTTTGTTTGTTTTCATTTCTATTCATTTTTTATTTTGTAGCACCTTAGTTCCATTTCCTGTTTGACTTTTTGGTTGCTGTGTTTGATGTGTTTTCCTATTTAATTCGTTAGCTTGTCCTGTTTTGTTAGCCACCTTATGCCACACACCTCGTCTGCACATTTGTTTGGATTCCTTTTGTTGGGCTCTGGTTCTCCTCGTGTGTTCATTGGTCTAAGCTTTGGTCCTTTATTTGTCCCTGTTTGTTTATCCCCTTTTCCCGTGAGGGTTTTGGTTACTGTTTATCTCTGCTTGTTTGGGTTTGTTTAGACTCCGTGTTTAACTTTTATTTATCCCTGTCAGTCTTAAGTGTTTGGTTTGGTTATTAATTTATTCCTGTCTGTGCATTTAAGCATTTCTTAGTTTTTCTGTTTATCCTGGTTAATTTGTCTCTCTTAGACTATTTGTACGGTCTATCTCTGTACGTGTGTTTAGTTACATTGTTTACTGGCTTTGACTGATCCTTGTATATGCGCAACCTTCTTAGGTAATTGTTTCTTCTTATTAGTTTTACCATCATTTCTGTTTTTACTATTAAGTTCTATTTAACAAGTTTTCCTAGTCGTCCCTGTGCAGCGAGTTTCTGTTTTTCTGCATCTAATAAAGTTAATAAAGTTTTTCATTGCCCTTCCTCTCGCCATCTCCTCACTTGGGTCTTAAAAAAATACACTAATTATTACAAAATTAGTTAACGTACAAATATGTCACAGCTTCCTCAATGCCACTGCCTGCTTTGTCTGTAAAAGTACAACTAATCACAATATGCTATGAGAATTTTACATAATCCTATTAAATAGAAATTAAACAGCATTAAAATGTTATATCCCACTATTGTTCTTACAGCTAACGTTGACTGTGAGTCCACATTCTTGCTTATCAATGAGCATTTTGTGTGGATTCACATGGATAGTGCTCCCTTGCTCTGGTATTCAGCTTCCTTCAGTGCGAGAGCTCACATTAGTTCAATCTAAGGAATGTGGGGGAACAGTAGGGTTTGATAAATTAACGAGCACATTACTGCAAATGTGACCAGTGTCAATAATGTAATAAACCAACTCGAAATCCCAGTGGAGATTGGTTAACCCAAGCGTCAGGGCACAGCACTGATGGATTGTCAAACACCTTTAGTTTAGCTAAAAAAATCAATTCAATGTGTTACAAAAATAGCAGATAACAATATCTGTACCGTGTGTATTTGTTTCAAGGTACCAATTATGATTAACAAGTTATAAGTAATTCTTGACCTCAACATTACACTTAGCTTCTTAATCATTGCTGACATGCCTCCTACTGCTTTTCTTCTCCCTCCCGGGAAAGTAAAGGTCACAATATGAAGCCTGCCCTGCATCACACACAAACGCTGACGCGCGCAAACAGCCTTTTAATACCTGCTGCATAAAAACATCTGAGGTGGGTTAAATAAAGAAATGACCCCCAGTTAACAGAGTTGTACACCGAGGTGAGCAAATTGATCCCGGCAGGGATCGATGTCTTAATCGGGCCTGTGTGCACTGCCTGAGTACATACATACACCACATGATCACAGCTGTGGTATTTGCTTTTGTTGAAAACATCGAAAATTTTGGGACAAATTCCTGTTGTCTGACTGAGCGAGTAGAACATTTACCATTAAAACATGTCTGATCGTTTGATAAACATAGATTGTCTTTATGTAAATAGTCCATTTACACTGATCTAAGGGGACATTAAAATTTGGTGAATATGTATCATTTGTTTGTCAAATGGAGATTATGAGTCTTGCATACTGTATCAGAAACAATCCCCACTTTGTTTGTGTCTCTGAAAGATAATGAGAATTTGCAGAAGGGTGATGACAATAATTCTCTTTAAGTCTATGAAATGTGTTGAATTATAAAAATGTCACAATGCAGAAAAAAAAAAGTAACACGCTATCACTCAACCAGCAAAGAAGCCAGCTGCATCCTCTTGCATCAGAGAAAGTTTTTGAAATAACTATTTGCATAATGCTGCTGACTAAGTATAATTAGAAGAGGCAGTTAAACAGACCATAGTCTCTGCAGTTTTGTTATATTACTCAGTGAAATTCAAACTGGTGGAATATATATTAAAGAGATGCTTCACTTCATTCTTATGCAGACACATGCATACTATAGCCACACAAACTCATACAGAAGGGGAAAGAAAATTATCATAAGCCAAGTTGAACATCGGTTAAGCAGGCATGCAGACATGAATTTCACTAGCAAAGCCTATTTTGCAAATGCACCAGCAGTTCATATGAATTAGTGAGGTGTTATCTGCTGTCCCTAATTACCAGAGACAGATTGAGATGAGATTATCCTGCACTCTAATCTGTGTTATGGGGCAACTGTGGCGCAGGAAGGTAAAGCAGTCGTCCACCAATCTCAGTGGTTGGATCAATCACCGGCTCCTCCAATTGTAGCTGAAGTGTCCTCGAGCAAGACACCGAACCCAAACTTAGTTGCTCCCAGTGAGCATTGGCCAGCCGCATAGCAGCTGCCCCATCATTGTATGAGTGTGTGTGTGTGTGTGTGTGTTTGTGTGATTGTGAGTGTGAATAGGTGGATAAGAAGTTGTGTAAAGCGCTTTGAGTGAGGTTGAAAAGTGCTATATAAGCGCAGACCATTTACCATTAATGAATTTCCTTTAAAGATGATTTAGCAGAGAAGGATGAAGCTATTCTAAAAGGTTATTGGAGGGAGCGTTGCAGCATGTGCTCTTTAAGACCATGACATGTAAAATGATACACGAGGAGCAAAAGTGAGTCAGTAATTAATTGTAAAAACGTACGTTTTGTGTGCACTTTATATAAAACACTCTGTTGAGTATCATCCATTTTGATGCCCTTGTGCTTCCATACTGATTTATCATGTGAACTGTTTTCTGCTGCCTTTTAACAACTCTGTAGTTTATTTTAGCATTACTGTGACAAACACTATGGGTGGAACAGACAGTTACAAGTATGCAGGTTCAACACAACACTAATTTAACTACTTAATCTCTGCCACATTGCAGAACCAAACTACTGCTTCTCTGCAAATAAAGTTCTTGGCTAAAGTTGCTATTTTCCACATCTCGTCAAACTAGTCAAAACTGCCTTGTGCACTACAAAACATGACAATCCTCACAGTCATTCAGTCCAGTGCTGACATAATGTTTGGCTGTGGCAGGCAGATACAGATTGAGTCCTTTTCAGTGAGGATCCAGACACATGCAAGTCATCATGGAGAAAAACACAGTCATGAGGTAGAAATTAAATGCTCACTAAGGTTTCTGAAAGCAGCGCTTCCGTTTAATAAATGTAATGAGTGAGGCAGCGAGGCCCGCTGAACAAAGGCTAGTGCTTTGTCTGAGAGCTGTCACTGCTGCATGCCGGCTGAGGTGTAAAACCCCAGACAGATATTCCTATCAGCCATTTTCCTTCGGATAAAAATGGTGGATAACGCCTATAGACCCTGCCTGTTGATAACGGTGCAGTAACGAATATTTTTATTTATGATAACAGGATTTGATCATTGCTGAGCCTGTGGAAAGTGGCACAGTCCGGAAGTTTGACAACTGTATGTCCCGGGTTCTAAAGCATTTTGTTCTTTCTTTACACAGATTTACTGACTTTCCACTTTTAACTTTGCATGTCAGTGAAATCAACATTGCATTTGGTCAAAGTTTGGGGAAAAAAAAGACTTTTTTGTGGAGAAGAAGACTAAGCAAACAGCAAACTTAAAAACGGGTAAACACCATTCACAGACAGAGCCTTATAACGACTGAATGTTGAATCAGCTATAAATACACAGCTATGTATAATTGTTTTCCTCTGCCATCTAAACCAATGAGCCTAGAGGTCCACTGCGGTACAGTGATGGACCACATCACTGGGAAAATGCACTGTACCTCAGAGCCTGGGCGAACTGCCTGTTGAATGCACAACTGCCTCAGCCAAAACACACAGAACCATCTTGGGGCACTGCTCTGCCTGCACAGTGTGTGTGTGTGTGTGTGTGTGTTGTGCACAGCCGGCCTTCTGGACACAGCTATGGCAATATGTGAGAGTGCAAATATAAATCACATTGTCGGGCAAACGTAAGCCATTACAGATGTGAACCCGAAGACAAATTGTTCAGGTGCTGCTGTAATTATGAATGAAATACTTACTCTTGTTCCGACTGCAAGAATTGCTTCAGTTCAAGCAGGCGAGAGTTCAGCAAAGTTAGGAAACAATCTGTAGTAAACACCAAGCGCTGCAGGAACAAGGTTACCGGCAATGGTTTTGCACAAACACTGAGTTTCAGTCAAGTTACAAAACTGTGAAAATGCATGTCAATACACAAACCACAGCTGACATGCAATTTATCTGCAATTCAGCCAGTGCTCTCTGCAACAAAGCAATTTCAGAAAAAAAAGTCTGACATGCACACATGCAGCACTGAGACACATAAACAAGGTGATATGAGTACAAAGCTTTCGACTGTACCCATCTTCCCTCCTCAGTCTTTTAAGTCAGCTTTGACCTTTTACACATGTAGCCAGTGCTATGATCCAAAAGTGTGATTACAGGCAACCTTAATTCTAATTTGAATGGCTTTTAATGATGGATCAGTCACAAGCTGAAAGTATATACTTGCAGGTTTTGTCTCGTTGTGTAATTTGTCCCCAACATTTACAGAAAACAGTCACATTAAAATAAAGGGCTGTGATAATAGCTGCTCTCCTGCCCACTCACACACGCTTGTCACTGATCTGTGCAGAGGAAGCACCACTGGACCTCTGCAGTTCATAGGTGCAACATCGAAGTGACATTTGGATTATTATACAACACGCACGTGTGCGTAAATATATAACAAAAAATGACTTACCAGACATAAACTGCTGAGCAGTGAGATGAGAAGAAAGTCCAGATTGTGGAGCAGGTGAGCGGATCCCATCCCTGCCTGAGGCAACTCTACCTCCAAGAGTCCTTGCAGGGCTCGAACAGACGCTGGTGATGCTCAGACGAAATTATTTAATCTACTTAACTCTCTTCAAAGTGGAGCCAGTGGTGTGTTTTCACTCCATCTGGCCCGTCGATGATTATGGCGGCTTGTGAAATCATAACTCTGTAATCGGCTCGCTCTGCCCTCGATTTAATTTCCTATAATCTACTATATAGTCCTGCTCAGTCCGCTCTCTTTATTTCTCTGCATCTGTCTTTTTTCCCCCTCTTCTGAAATTACATCCACATGTCAGAACTATTTATGTCGCTCTCGCTCTGCGGTGGGAAGTTCAAATGATTCTTTGTAGGGAAGAAACCAACGCTGTATTTTTAGGTCTTTTAAATTTCCCCTCAGACTAACTTAAACACTTCAGTATGGAGCTGTGCGCCTTTATGCGTGTTCCACTCGCCGCTTCCAAATGTTAGATCAGTGGTGGCGAACATAGGCTCGAAATGTATCACTTCATCACAAGTCGCTGTTGATTTCACAATCTGATTCCCTCTGAGTCATGTCACCATCAACGCAGCCTTCTACTATCGCGCAGTCGGCGGTGCGCCAGCAGGATTTAACACGGGCTTCACTGGCAACGTTTAGCAGCGAGGGTTCACACAGCGGAGCATTTTTTTAACTTCTGTTAGATTTATCTGCTTCATTTGCGTGACTTTGCTCAATCAAACCAGTGTTGAGCTTTCACTTTTTTTTGGTTACGCTTCGTGTTTTGGCCCATTCACGAAAACGCACCATGGAAACATAACGTTTCTACAAATTCAAGTCGTGTTCAAGTATAACACAATCTAGCGTGGCTGTTGATGAATGTATGAGACTCTCAGACGGACTCTTGTAAAAACGGGCTAAAAGAAGAAGAGAAACGCCAACTTGCCTTCGAGAATATTTACTTACTAGCGAGAGAAAGGCCAAATTCACCTGGACGGAGACACAACGCGCAGACGCCTGAGTGTTTTGCGCAGATTAAACACAGAAGTTGAAGTTTCTAATGTTGAGTAGCGTCTCCAGATGTGGCAGGCGGCAGGTCGTGTTCAGCAGTATGTGGATGGAAAAGGGGGGGGGGGGGGGGGGGGGGGCGGAAAGGAGGCAGGTAGGGTGGAGTGTAAAAGCCTCTGATTGGTGCGCAGCCTCTTACGTTGGAATAAACCACGACTCTGAAATGACATATTTTCTCACCCCTCAAACAAACTCTACATTCAACAGATCGCAGGGCCTTTGCCAGACCACTTTTTCCCCTGCAGTCTCTCAAAAGTTGCATCTAATGGGATTAGATTACTCAGACATAATGCAGAAGATGTGTCCGTTTTGCTGCCGTTTACATTACGGCTTCAGAAACGTGTAAAACAGGGCTCAACGTATGAGCACTTTTTTATGTAACAATAACAACATTACTACTGCCACGACTGTTACTACTACAACTAATAATAATAATAAGGTAATAATAATAATAATAATAATAATAATAATAATAATAATAATGCATGTATTCCATGTTTCTTATGTTTTGTAATTCAAGCCAATATGTAAAAATGTGTTGTTATAAGACAGTATAACAAGTTTATTAGACTGCATGATCAATATTCAAGCACCATTTTTGGAAAAAGTTGGAGCAATATGTATAATTTAAATAAAATCAGAATGCATTGTTTTGCAAATAATTTAAAACTTAGGTTTGTTTGGAAATAGTACAAAGACAACAAATGTTTGAACTGAGAATTCAAAATTGGTATTATCTTAAAATCTATGCTAATTTTGGAACAACTCAGCACCACCTCTTCCCTTCACAACACATTGTAAGTGCTTGGAAACCAAGGAAACAAATTGCTTTAATTTTGATATTTTTTTTCCCAATCTTGCTTGAGATGGGGTTTCAACTGTTCACTAGTTTGAGGCCCTTCTTTGTCATATTTTTTTTTTTTTTAATTTCATAATGCTTAGAACTTCATAATGCTTAGAGCTGTTTCTAATGCAGTGCTGCCTCAGTCCCCAAAGCTTGTGACAGAATTAGTTTTGGCCTTTTTCTTGTGTACAAAGATTTCTCCAGATTCTCTGAATGTTTTTTGCACAATATATGATGAACTTCATTTGCAGTTGTATATTGAAAACATTATTTTTGAGGAGCTGGACACATATTCTATTTTATTTCTAACAGAGAACGAACCTCACTTCCATAATTTCGTCTGAATGTTGTTATCATAACATCTTCAGTTGTGAAATGTTGCACCAGGAGTTTTTATTAGCGTTAATCAAAGTTTTTGGGTTGTTGTTGTTGCTCCTCTCCATTTTTGACACATGATTCTAGAATCAAATTCAAATCCAAAGGGAACATATTTTTTGAGAATCAGCTTTCCAATTTTCAACATGCTGTCCTTGTTTCAATCAATTTGCAAATTATTGCATTCTCTTTTTAACATATGTTTTACACAATGTTTCAACTTTTTTGGAAATTGAGTTTGTGTGTATTCATTTTTATTATTTTCAGACAAAGATCTCTGAATACATTATTAAATTAATTAGTTAATCAGCATTTCTTATATAATTAGGAAAAAGATGATAAAGTGTGCTACATTAATTTTGTGAGTATTTTGTGAGCAGTATGAGTTAAATGTTCAAGCTATTAAACCACACAGGAAAACAGTTCTGATAATTGTGGTGATTGCTGAATAATTGTGCAATTCAATAATCATTTTATTGGGTTTACTGTCTAACACACACTGAGGCCACAAACTAAGACATGCTGAAAATACATTTTGGTTTTAAGCTTTCACTCCTGACATGCAGTCATAGACTACTGTTGTTCACTGAAACAACATTCAATGTCTTATCCAGTGGAGAAAGAAAAGTGCCAATATTAGCCATTCGCTGCCACAAGTTAGTGGCACACAAAGTGGAGATTTGGCACAAAAATTGCCTACAATACCTCAGAAATCTTCTTTCAAATATGGCCTGTAATCTGCTTGGATCGATTTTCAGAAACTCATTAGAGGTCAGGGTCGCTGTGACTTCATGCCATTTTATATAGAAGACTGTAATATATGGATGAAATGTCTGGAAGAAGATCTCGATTAGTCTATAAGGATTCAACTATGTTTGCATTGTAACACAAAGAGTAGACAGGTACTGGGAATTACTTGAATGTCAAATGAAGTAATTAAATTAATGAATCATAAGTGAATAACAGCTTACACTATAAAGTTTATTCTGTGACTGTCAAAAAAATAAATAAAAATGATGAAAAGGAACCGAATATCATATTTTGGAGTGTGGTGCTTTGCTCAGTTAATCAAGCCAAAAGCCCAAATGGAAACAATCTGAGACATTTTCACTATAACACACAGGGACCATCATTTCCAGCATGAGCACAGCACCTGCCTCACCATCTTGTGCATGAAACAATCTGCCCGTTATGAAACATGTTGTGCTTGTACAGCACTCAGAATATTAATATACTGTCTTTTTCCACTTCCATGTTTTCTTTCCTCTTTTGTGCACTCATCTGTCCAAGGTTATGGTAATAAGCAATATCCTCAGTCTATATAAACCCAAGCTTCATTCCCATTAAATATAGGCTTTTTCTTATAGGCTGCTACTTAACGATCATTGTTAAAGCTGTCTTCAACAAACAGCCAGCATGAAGAGATACAGTATGTGACTATACATTTGTCATCTGCCATGCAGTGTATTGCATCCTACTGGGTCTTCAGTGGAAACTCAAAACACTGTGAGCAGCAGATTAACAGGGGAGACAGATTCATGACATGTGCATAATCTCGAATCAGTTTCCAATCTGTCAGGCTCGCTCTCTGTAGCCCCTTCCTCACTCATTCTCCGTCTCCCTGTCTCTTTAAAAACAAAACAAGCTTTGCCTTTGAAGCATTCTCCCTGAAAGGTTACAAATGCCTGTAAGCCAGACAAAGTATCTTCATGCCACTAAGCCTTTGATATGGTACTTATCCTGTACTATGCAAATCTTAATTATTCACCTGGTAATCTTGTCCTGCAGTCTTCACCATCATATTCATCAAAGAAAAAAACCTGGTATGCTCCCTGACATTCTTCAGAATTTATTTATATCCTGCTCCTATGAGTATCCCAAGTGCTGGGCAAATGTCACCCATTGCAGGCAATAAAATGAGATGAGAGCTCATTAACATGGGGCAAAAATTAACCATTTTTTTAAAGAGTTCACTGAGCCATTTGTAGCAGCACAGTTTTTATTAAGATACATGTCGTTTTCTTGGAAAGATCTTGGCAAGCTGCCATCATAGTCACATCCCACTTAATTCTAAGTCAGTTTGGTGTTGGTGCTTCTGCTTTTTGTTAATTTGTATCAGTAGATGATGAGAGTCAGACGTCAATGTCCGTGGAACACAATGTCAGGAAAGGGAGAAATTTACAATTATCATGGGAGATGGACGTAGATTTGTGCCCTGAATACACAGTGTGCAAGACATATACAGACAGATATCTGACTCCATCACTCCATTGTGATCACTGCTGTTTTTGTTTCCTTATTGATTTGAGACATCTTCCTGAATCATCAACTAGCTTTTTATTGGGTACATAACCGTCCATCTTGGACAACCAAGTGGATTTCTTTCTTTTACAATCTAATTTACAAGTCAACACTCCATCATAACTCAATTTGTTCCTGACATATTCATTGAAAGGAATCAAGCAATGAGCTGTACTTCATAAAATGACTTTAAGGGGAAAAAAATTGAACAGTAAATATTGTTTTATGTATGGATTAAGATGTCAAGACTTCTATTTATGCCAACGTTTTTATCTTTTCTATTGGAACATCTTTCATTTCCATACACACATTTTTACTTGTTCACATGAGCCTCATGTGATTCTCACGTTTCCACCGCTGCAGTCCTTTAAAGCAGATAGAATTTTTTTTCATTTTTAATGGTTTGTATTTAATGTATTTTTGGTTTGAAGGTAGAACGCATCATCGTCCTCCTTTTGTCTCAAAACATTTGGTGAAATTCCCCAGAGGAAGGAAGCTTTATTTCCAGTGGGATCAGGGTCAGCTCATCTTCTCTAAAGTAACACTTGTTGGCTTGACAGCTCACCCTCTCTGGTCTCCCAGAGGTACACTCCAGAAATAGAGTAAAGATATAAATCTGTCCCTGACACCCCAGATACAGGTTTTACACACACACACACACACGTCTATAGCTATAGGCCAGTTTCATGGAAGATATGGGTCAGAGAGACAAGGTGGTGTACAGTAACTGGGGACTTCTACTGACCTCTAGACATAGCTAAAGATCACACAAACATCAATACTGTAGGTCACACATTGTCCTTTGAATTGGAATCGACAAAGGATTTAATGTGAAAGCCACCCAAGCGTTGAAATTTCACTTTGGTATAATTATCCCTGTGAAACCCAAAGATCCAGGCAAAAGCTGTCCAGTTTTGCACTGCTGATGGTTTGAAAAAGATGTGTTACAATGAACAATTGCATGTAGTGGTCCGTCCTGTATGAGATTACATAACTGACAAAACAGAAACTCCTTTCAGAGGATTGACAAACCAACAGAAAAAAAAAAAAGTATTGTACTATTTGTCATTCAATAATGTCCAGCAGTGTCAACAAATTCCTAACTACCCAACGTGTTTTGCAACAAGACAGTGGTTTTTAAAAAACTCGCACTCAGCCAGAGAGAAAACCAAAAGCTTGGGTAGTGTGTTTGTAATGCTACAGTCTCCTAAGAAGAGAATTACTTTGTATAACCAAATGGAGCAGGAAGTTGAAAGTGTCCGAAGTCTCCGAAATGTGCAGTTTGTGGCTGTTTCAGAGTTTTTAATCATAGCATAACATGACACAATCTTCCTAACAATTCCAGATGGAGCTTGACTAAGTGTGTAGGTGCAGCATTAAGGATTTTGGATCACATGGTTTTAAAAGTCGGGAGTCAAAGGTCCCTTTGAATTTTCAAAATAGCAGTTGACAAAAAAAAAATCATACCACTACCATTCGGTAGCTGATGTGGAGCTTTCAAGCTTAAGAAGTCTTTAAATTGCTCGGAAAAATCCCAGCCGAGTCACCCTCAGGCAGAACACATGTATCACCTCATGTAGCAGAACAAACTGTAGCAGCAAATGTTGAAATAAATGACCTACTAAATCCTCGCATCATTGCATAACATTTATATATAAAGTAACTCTGCATTGTAAGTTTTAGCAAAACATGTCTTCTAATTCACATCTATGAAATCCAGAATCAAGTGCAACAAAAAAATCCAAAAGAAGCACATATGATACATAAAAGCAGTTTACTCTGAAAGTTACGTGTGGACGCAATTAAGGTTTAACTTTGCTCCAGTGCCCTTAAAAAAGAGATCAGGCTGGTAAACAAATATGATTTGAACAGAGCAGAGTAGGTCATTAAACAGATCAATAATGCAACAAGAGGGTTGTTTTTACCTTTAACCCAGTAGAGATCACTACAGAGGATGCAATTTTAAACTGAACCAGAGGTTATCGGTGTGAGTTGGCGGTTAGCGCTGTCCCCTCACATCAAGGGCATTTTGGTCGCTGTATGTTGGAGATTGTCTGTCTACTGCTCTGGTGAGTCAAATTTAGAGAATGAATCTCCCCAAGAGGATCAATGCACACGACATACTTCAATACATCTTTTCTTGATTCTCATTGACTCATGAAAGTCAAACGTTGTTCAATAGGTCTGAGGGGACCAGATGCTGCCAGGGAGAACGGGGCTTTGATAGAATGAACGCAGTGGATCATCTACCTAATGAGTGGAAAGCTTTGCACAGCGCTATCTTGAATCGGCCCGAATGATTTAGCAGCTGGTCTCAACATGCAAATGGGCAAATGACTCCACTGGTTCTGGGTGTAAAAACCTCCAGCGAAAATAGGGGCAAGGTGAAATGAAGAAGACTTGTTCCAGACAGTCAAACTGTGGATTTGAAAGAAGACCAAAGGGGGGCGCTGTGGCTCAGCTGCTGGCTCTGCCATCCGGGTGTGATAGCACAGATGGTAACTTCTTATAACTTATAGGCCTGCAGACGGACATCTGGCTCCTGAATAAAGGACACATCTTCCTCTCTGAGCGTAATCTTTTATTCTTGAACCTTCTGCCTTTTACCACTGAGGACACATTTTGATGTAGGGGTGATATTTAATTGATGGTGAAAGAATGAAATCAGGAATAATTAAAACCCTGGAATTGCACCTTTCAAATTCCCCCCCTGGCAACACACACACTCATGCACACACCAATTAAAGGGACAAAACAAACACGTTTTATCAAGTAAGATATAAAGCCTATAATAAAAATTAGGAAAATGTTTGAACAGAAATAATTCTGTCAGTCACTAAACAAGAGTGTTTATATTATTTTTTACTAAGTAAGACGTTGTGCCAGACAACATGGCAACAGAATCCATGTTGGAGTAAAGCCTATACAGACTGGCACCATCACCCCTTCTGCACACTAAACTGTATACCACATTGGGTTCTAGTTGGACAGGAGACAGTTTAATTACACGCTTGCTCACTTCACTGACTGCCTTGTGAATTTGATAATGAACACGTCACATCTACCAGGAACCCAGCTGGAATTAATCTCCTTATTAGTATTAACATTGGCATGGACGCACTATATCCTGAGTGCTGGTAAATGATCACAGTGGAGCAGTGTCACCACAGCTCCACAGAGAGGTAACACGGAGCCATAGGGGAGTTATGGTCTGTTTATGCAGTTACAGAGTGCTGCATATTCTTAATACTGCAATTTAAGCCAATCGAAATTTGAATGAAAGCGTCGCACCGAGACTGAAACATTATACAGCACACGTTCAAATTGATTGGCAGGTATTTTAACCCGTATACAAACATATAACCAACATCTATATCTAAAACCTAGATTTTATTTTTTTACACTTTTTACTGACTGATTGGTTCTGGTCCAATTGTTTTGTACATAGCAGGCAACTAGGTCTATATTTAAACAGGCATCAAATGGTAAACAAAGAGTAGAGTTTAAATCCGTGACACAAACAGCTTTAATCATAAATGTGAACACAGATCGGTGGTTTACATTAGTTATGGCGTATTTTGGTCCCATTTTCTTTTAACCAACTACAGGAAATAGCCAGCTGTTTTCTCCTTCCATCATCCACCTCGTCCTTCTGAAAACCGGATTCACTGTACATGTTTCTTTCCTAAATGAATTTCACACTTAGCCAACATTACAGCATGTGTAGCACAGAGAGATGTATTGACCTCAGAATTGACCTGCATAGTGTTGTAATTAACTTGTGTTTTTGTGTGTATGTCTCTCAGGCCTCGTTCTGTCTTGTCGAATAACATTAATATTGTTTAAGTGCACATCTGAATTTCGCCACCATTTGAAATTATATAACAGACCTGCTTCTATACAAGCTCGTACACTAAAGGCTACTGCCGTGGTGAAGGTCATCGTCTGGGTCCTAGTAACAATTGGCTTTGTACACAGATTGGAGTCTTTCCAAGCTACATGCCAGCCAGACAACACACTGACTCCAAAATAGCAAACTGCGCTGGTCTTGGATGTTTTAAGAGCTGGAGTGTATATGGTTGGTCATGTTGTGAATTGTTGTCGGATGTCCTCTGATGTCATCTGGTGGGTGCATTGGTGCTGAGCTACCGTATGCTGGGCCATTAATACTCCTACACTGAAAACATACACTGTTTTTGTCTGTGTTTCTATGTCAGTTAGCTCCAGCCACACACTTACAACGTAGGTCACGTGCTGTTTGGAAATAATGAGGAACTTACTGCAGCCATTACCTATTATTTCTTCCATTGTGCACTAATCAGTTTTTTATTTGTTTTAATTAATTTATTTTTTATGCTTCAATGTTATCGAATCCAGATCAGACTAGGCCACAAGGTGCAAGAGCTGGAGAAGTAGAGCACGTCTAATTTTTGTTTTCTCTGTGTGTTTAAAGTGTCTTTTGGAAATGAGAATGATATTATAGTTTAATTTATTCTAATGTGTCAGTGAGCAACATCAAAAAGTTTGTCTGCAGCAATCAGAACAAACCGTGCAAATGACTTTAACAAACTGTTACTGACAGGTCACACTACGGTCAGCTGTCATCTTGTTCCCCAAGAATATTAATTAGTGTGAGAGCTGTGCGATACAGTTCTCACACATATGTTAT
Organism: Channa argus; assembly: GCF_033026475.1. Taxonomy (NCBI): domain Eukaryota; kingdom Metazoa; phylum Chordata; class Actinopteri; order Anabantiformes; family Channidae; genus Channa; species Channa argus. The sequence continues at coordinate 1,636,789 of NC_090210.1, read as the reverse complement.
CTTTAATCTTTATGTGTTTATTTTTATTATTCTGCCCTACTTTTTCGGTCACTATTGACTTCGTTCAACGTCCTAAACGTAGGTCACTTTAGGAGATGGGTGCTAATACATTTTGCTTTAGTCACTTTTGTACTTTTCACTTTATTTCACTTTTAGTCACTTTTTCTACTTTTCCAATAAGAGACACTGTAGATGTTGGCACAACTCTGGCCTCCAGTACTACTGCAAGGAACCTTGGAGTTATTTTTGACCAGGATTTGTCCTTTGTCTCACATATAAAACAAATCTCTAGAACAGCCTTCTTCCACCTACGGAACATTGCCAAAATTAGGAGCATCCTGTCTCAAAGTGATGCCGAAAAACTGGTCCATGCATTTGTTACTTCTAGTAACAAATGTAAATTTAAAACCCTGCTTCTTACATATAAACCTCTAGATGTTCAGGCTCCATCATATATAGAAGACTTCATAGTTCCATATCATCCCAATAGACCACTTCGATCTTGTGCAGGCCTACTTGTGGTACCCAGGAAGCAGACACCCTCTCTAATTTTAAGTCTAGGCTTAAAACCTTCCTCTTTGATAAAGCTTATAGTTAGTTATAGTCATGCTGCTAAAGGCTTAGACTGATGGGGGACCCACCCCCTAATGCAGTGAGCTGCTTTCCTCCTCCTCTCCTCTCACCCTACAATTGTCACCACTGTATGACATTAACTTTGTGTGTTTTTTCTCCAGTAGTTGTCTTTCTCCTTTCTCTGTCTCCCTCTCTCTGTCCCTTTCTGCATGTGTCCCCGGCTTTGGACCTGTGTGTTACTGGTCCTACCAACCTGCCCGATGTTTTGTTGTTGCTTTTTGTTGCTCTTTTCTTTTCTCTCTTTCTCTCTACCTTCTTACACCACAGTTGGACCTGACAGATTTTCTCCCATGTGATACACAGTGGGCACACAAACAGACACACACACACACACACACACACGCTCAGAAAGTACACTAATACCAACAAACACTTGCACAATGACCAATGTTTCACTGCCAGCAATGACTGATTAACTGTGTTGGTTACAGTGACTCCTGCTCCACCCATGGAGGACATTTATCAAGTCGGCCAACATCTGTTGTTACAAGTCTACAGTCACTGAGAAGAAGTTAACTGTGCTGTAAATAGTGGTTAGGATATAAAAAGTACATGTTGTAGCATGACTTGACAATACTGACCTACAGGAATCAGACCTTCAAAATAAAAGCCCTTCTGTTCATAATTTCAAGATATTAGCATTCAGCTGGTTAAATGAGTTTATGGTGATGTCTACATAAAGCGAAAGACCCAAGTTCTAACAGGAGCTCACACTCATAACTTACTAATTTGTTTGCATTTAAATAATAAAATTAGTTTATGGTGAAGTCTACCTACAGTAATAGGTCCAGGTTCTAGCATAGGTACAGATTTCTGATCTACAGGAAACATACTTTCAAAATCCATTTTTTGAAATTGTTAGCATTTAAATTGTGAAAAACAGGTTGTGCTGAACCCTCCCTTTATAACATCAACGTCTCTTTAAAAGTCTTCTTTTTTTAATGTCAGCTTCTTACTTATTATCGTTTAACTTTTGTTATTTCAACTTTTACTATAACTGTATTCTTTCTTTTTTTTTCTTTCCTTCTTCTTTCATCTTCTTTCTTTCTCCTTTTGTCCATATTATCTCTCATCGTCTTCTGCACCCATTCAACGTTTTGCTGTCTGGCTCTACTGTTGCAGCTTTAAATGCACAAATGTGTTAACGCTCTGCAGCTTCCGAGCGATCTGCATCTGTCGGGCAGCTTAACAGCTCTCCCATGTAATTTCCTCAGAAATTGCCTCTCCTAGTTTAATCCTGGAGTCAGTTGATTAACATTCGTGTTAGATTTACATTTGTTTTAATACCATTACAACAAAAAATCAATGACAACTGGATTATTGTTGCTGCAGGCTACAGCTGCGGTGAAGGTTGTCAGCTCCCACTACATTGCTGGTTTCTCCAGCCAGTCCTCACAGAGCAAGAGTACTCATAGCTTATTCAAAATTCATATTGACTTTAAAGTCTTTGATTTTTATTTTAAACAGTACAATTTCATTTCCACCGAAAAAGCTTAAAAGTTGCAAGGTGCTTTCTGACAGTAGCTTTGCCAGAACTCGCCATTTGCCACTATTGACATGATTGGCTGCCACTTTCGTCACATGAGATCGGTGGGAGGCAAGGCTTTATATACAAGCCCAGAACAGCTGTCGAGTAACATCTTTCAGTGCAAAGACTAAGGGATATCATGGAATCTTTGAGATTATATATCATACGTCTGTAGAATGAAGACAAAAAGGACACCGTGATATAAGCTTAAAAACATGGAATATACAGGATTGAATTTGTATGATGGATGTTGTTGAGCTTGATCAAGCCTTTGAAGCTGTTTTTCATTTTCACTCTTGTTATAGATCATTTTTCATCTTCAATATGCCATGAAGTACAAATCAAAATAAATTGTACCAAAGACATATAAATCAAAATTTCCATCTCACACTTACTGAACCTAAAGTAACACTGCAAAAATAACAACGAACCAGAATGAGAAAAATACTGAACTGCCACAAAATCATACTGAGGGACGCAAATCATATTTAGTCTATGTAATTCGGTTGTTATATTTTTGATAATTACAGTCAACTTATAGCGTCATGAAATTTAAATTAGCTGTCGTGCTGTGACTGAAATCAGACACATTAAGCACATCGTCTTTGGTAACACAATAAATAGCTTTTTAAGTAGTTTCACTGTCTTCAGTTTGAGATGTTACATTCTTATAAGAGCTTTATTTACTAGCAAAACTCCACGGCATGTGTGTTTATCTCAATTTGTAGAGGACAAGTGAAGAGCAGCCTAAGGTTGTCTCATAAAGCCTTGAACATACTGTAGACAAAAAGATGACACATGAAACACATCAACAACAACAAACAGTGAAAAGGTTGTGTCGATCTAAACTAAATAAAAAATGAATTTATTTTTAAAAGAATAAATTGTAGGTCCAAATTGTCTGTTGTCACTTAGCTTTGACATACAGTAGGTTTGTCCACATACAGTGTTACACCTGAACGTCTGAGCTGAGACAGAAATATTGTTTGCGATTCTTATTTTGGGCTGGATTTGGGTTTAATGCTCTGCAAATCCTTGTGATAAGACCAGATAAATTGTCATCATTAAGGCTTGTCGTGCCACATCATGTGCACAGTGAATCGTGCTCTCTCATTGGTTGCAGTTTTGAATAATAATCATGGATAATTGCTGAGAATTAAAATTCATCATACAGCACTGTGGGATTATAATTTAACAACTTCACCTCCGCTTTTCTCCTGCAATCATCATTTTCTTCATCCCCCTCCTCACTAATAACAATCACACTTCACTGAACGAGGTCAGCATATGAAGATAAGCGAGGTCACACGAAGTCCCACTCCTATTGATAGAAATGGCCTGATTTATAGAAGGTTGCAAGTGTGGGATTTCAGCTGATATAGTTTTTCCATCATACATATTTTGATGATGAACACATACACATAAACACACAAGCACACACACACACACACAACAACAGCCTCTGTCTTAAATAGAAGTACAAAGGCATTTCCTTTTATAGTCCTCCCCTTATTGTTGGCATTGTGCTGGAGCATGAACAGGGGGTGGAGATGACACCTGTGGACAGTGGATAAAGGGACAGAGCGTCTAATGGGCATTGACACCCAGAGTGCTGGACCCCTTGACTGTGTCAGTCCTCTCCCTTTGTCTCCTGAGTGCTTCTCGGAATGGCACCTAAGAAGAAGGAAGAACCTAAACCTGCAGCCCCAGCGGCCCCTAAACCCCCAGAGCCAGAGCACCCTAAGACCCCGGAATTTGACCCAGCATCAGTGACGGTAAAACAAGAGAGACTTTAAACCCACATTAGAGATGAACTGTTTAAATCTTTTAATGACAGATGGTTAGTCACACTGGAAATTCCACCTAAAATATAAATATTAATTCATTATAATTGACAATAAAAATGTATTACTATTTCATTATTTCTAATAAGAAGGAAAATGGGATTTCATACAATTGTTCAGTAGAAAGCAGCTAAGCCAGTGTATAAAGAGCATCAGAGACCCCATGTGACCTGAAGTTGGCAGTGCAAGCAAAACAGGAGTGTGCAGCCTTTTGAACAGACTACGTTTATCCTGACAATTTGTATATCTTAACAGCTTTGCACACTATCTTCCCTGTAATAAAACTTCCAGCTTCCAACAACTTGTAATACAAAGCTAAAGGTGTTTTGACTTCTTGGTGAAGCTCATAGGCAGACGAGTTGATACCAGACATCATGGAAAGAGCTTCTGCTGACTTGGCCCCTTCTTAATGGCCCCTGGTTGAACAAGCCGTGATGTTACAATGGAGCATGGTTGAAGCCACAAAATATGATTTTCATTATGACTCTGAATAGCAGACCACCCGCACCATTGCTCTGAGGGCAAAATGGGTGGAAAAACCAAGAGGAATGAAAATAGAAATAATTGTATGCACTGACAGCCATCTTTAAACATGCTTAGATAAGTGTTTAGATAGTATTTTACAAAGCTTCACAGAGAGGCTGAGGTTTGGACACATGAAACCGAGGACACCATTTGATCAGGGTCCAAAATTTACATTGAGTATAAATAGTCACGGGTAATTGCAACAATGCTTTATTTTTAGACTCGAGTGTAATGCAGATTGTAATAGGACAGCTTGTTAAAAATATGGACAAATACTGCAGTACAGACAAACCTACAACAGCTCTATATGCCTTTAGTTATAGTAAAAAAAAAAGTATGGTGTTCTTGTTAACTGTCTTTATAAAAAAGATAAAAAACATCTTTATAATAAAATTTTGAATCACTTTCAGTAAATCTCAAATTTACTGTTACAGTAAAGCCCACACACACACAAACTGTCAAAAATAATCATTAGGTTACAAATTACAGACCTTGCTGGTGTTGACAGTCCTAAAGTTCCTTTGCCACACATCACATCCACAAATAAACTCATATGAATCTGACAGTAGCTGGTAGTTTGGTATTAGATCCAAGGTCACTGATAAACAATGATCAACACAAATGCAGCTTGTAAAGTGATCTGCTGGGATCACTGCATGCATGAGGAAGGTGACAACAAGGTCAGGTGTCATAATTAAACTGTTTTAAAACTCTAGTTATCAATAGTTCCTCTCTTTTTATTCCTGTTGATTTGTGAGCTGTACTGAACCCTGGATGATCTAAGCACCTTTTTTGTTTTATCTCTTTTCAGCTGGAATTTACCCCCGATCAAATTGAGGGTATGTTTGTTGTTACAGTTGTCATTTGTGCTTCGTGTACTCGCAGCTATTTATAGAGGGAATGAATGCTTTGTGTGATTGTGCTCTCCATGAGACTGTGATAAATGTTTAGCAACAGCTGATGATACAGCAGCTCTGCAAAGTATCATTTTAATTTAAACACGCCCTTCTAAGGCCAACTCTTTGAGAAGACATGTCTGTGTAGTTTCGTAGATGGCCTTTTATCTGAATTATGCTGTGATACGTCACTACTTTACCACAGAGGCTACATCATTAAGGCCTCCTGTCAAAGATTCTGCATAAACTCCACAATGAGCTAAACAGAATAAAATTAGTAACCTGCTGCTCCTTATTGTCCACAGACTTTAAAGATGCTTTCCAGCTGTTTGACAGGACACCAGCCAATGAAATGAAAATCACTTATGCCCAGTGTGGTGACCTGATTAGGGCCCTGGGCCAGAATCCCACCAACGCAGAGATCATGCACGTTCTTGGAAAGCCCAAGCCTGAAGGTTGGTAGTATGGATGTCCATGGGGATTGTTGTTAAGAATCTGTGTTTAGGCTACCACTGTGGTTTAAAGTTGGCATTTATTAAATACAGAACTCATTTTGAATAACATGCTTGAGTACTTTCTATCATTTTGTTCCTTATTTGATAAAATCAGCAATTTCCAAATTTCTTACAGACATGCAGACCAAAATGCTTGACTTTGACCAGTTTCTACCAATGCTTCAACACATTTGCAAGGCAAAGGACAGTGGGACATATGAGGACTTTGTGGAGGGTCTAAGGGTATTTGACAAGGAAGGGAATGGCACAGTCATGGGAGCTGAGCTGCGGCATGTTCTAGCAACACTGGGTAAGATGAGCAGCGCTTAATGCAAATGAAACATTTTGTGATATGTACAGAGCTGATATGTCTCCTTTTTCTAATGAACCACAGGTGAAAAGATGAGCGAGAATGAGGTGGAGCAGCTAATGCAAAACCAAGAAGATGCTAATGGATGCATAAACTATGAAGCTTTCGTAAAATACATTATGGCATCTTAAAAAGAGTGTGTGTTTATATCGACCTGATTGTCATTAGGGTGCTACATCACTCTACATGATGGTTAAGAGTGAGTAATGGGTTTGATTCTCCTTCACTAGAAAACCCAAGGGGAGCGTGTAGTCTTCAAGGCGGGAAATCTTTATGTTTCTGTAAATCCCTGTTTGTAAATTCGTGCTTTCCATCCATTTCTAATGGATGAGTAACTCATCAATATTTAATGTGTTGATGCTGTGCACACACTGCACACACACATCATGGTAAACAAATGATTTGAATGGTGATGTTACCTATCTGTGGTTTAATGCCTGTGTTCTTCACAGTAAAGAGTTTGCCACATTTGGTAAATGTTGGACTGACATACGCCTAATGTCATCAAAATAGAAAGCAAAATAGAAAATTAAATAAGGGGGAGAATGAAAGAAACAATTTCTGTTTTTATTTCTGCTTCTGTATATGTATGGTGTCACACTAAGGTGTAACACACTAATTACACCTGAAGATCCAAGTAAGGTTATCTGGAAGTTGAGTCATGGCAGCTGGACTCCAAGCATTTCACTACTATTCCAAGTAGCTTCTCCGGTTTGCATGCAGTTAGTTAGTTAGGGATTCTAATTTTATCCTCCAAGTTGGTTACTCATCTCACCTGGCCTAAATAAGATCCATTACATACTGCAGTAACATGGCTGAAATGTGACCTACACCTGCACTTATTTATATGTAACCATTATTACACCATTTACATTAGACAAGCAAATAACAGCAAAGTATCTGCAGTAGCTCAAAGTTCATTTGTGATAAAAATGCATCAAAATGACATATTTACTCTCTTACAATCTTACTGTAATGAGCACAACTACACACAGAAGAGTAGTAGTATTTCCTGGCTTTGGCCAACAGAGAGAGCTATAGGTCAGAGAAGTCTAAAAAGCCATGTCATCGCTGTATAGGATGAATGAAGGATCCTGAAAGTTCGGTTGTGGTCCATGACGTCTGGTAAACCTTCAGCACACTTTCAAAGCTCTAGTTCTGTTTTCAACTTGAGAGCATAATAAGCAGCCCATTGATCCCACTGGTGCCGTAAAACTGAAGGTTTTTGAATTCAAAATTCCATTTGACTCAACCAGTGGCACAGTCGTATTCATACCGCTGATGAATTCACATCTTTTAACACTGCAAGAGTCATAATCAGGGGGCAATTAACTTAACTAGGTGAAGGTTTTTCCTTCAAAAAATGCAATACACATACTTGCTGGTGGCCTTTGAAAGCCACCTCTCTTTTTCTTTTTCAAACTCACATTTCTAATTAAAGCAAAATTAATAAAACACAGCTTTCACAGAGAAATGAATATGATAGATCTATGTTGCTGCATTGCTGTTTGAACTTTTTTGGTGTTTAATGTAATCTGATATTTTGATATTAGGTCCTTCCTTGGCTTAGGTTTGCAGCATTGTTAAAAGCAGGCACATTTGCATCCTATACAATATTGGTAGTTTGCTAAACTAGCTTGGTGGCTACTAACAAGGACAACACCAAAGACAAACAGTGTATTTTTGTTCTGCTTCAAGTATTTCACTTCAGGCTAAGAATAGATAATCCCCTAAGTTTTTCATTTTTTTCCCTATGAAGTAAAGTTATGAAAGTGGTCCACTAAATCAAATGAGAATTTTTAAAATGCTGAGCATCATTTTATTGCCAAAATCATTACACGTTTAGTTTTAGTTTACAGTAACAAATCCATGCCGTCTTTTTAAAAAAAATCTAATATTAATATGACCTTCACTTTAACCACAAATAGTTTTTCCAAGCACTTCTCCTTCACTGGTCTGCTGACCTTCATTATACCAAGTAAACTTTGTCAGTCTCCACTTTCAGCCTGAGCGTCAGGCTATAAATATTCTCATCCCTTTGGCACAGCTAATTTTCTTCTGCACCTTCAGGATAGCACCAGCTAATGGTTGCTGGGATATTTTGACTTAAGTGTAGAGATTCAGTCATTGAGCAAACAAGCTCTATTATAATGATCATTTACTCACTGTGATTCCAGGCAGCATACGGTGCTTGTTTGATTGCACTTTACACCTAGAAACTCTTCCTTAAGGGAAATATAACACTGAAACAAAAGGTCCTCAATTACTTGTTTGCTTTGGCATAATTGATTTGATGAATTAGATAGTCAGTCATGACAAAATAAAAAGACCTGCAAGAGTAAACTCAACTTTTAACGAGTGCAAGTCAGGATCTTCATTTTAGACATTTTCCTTTCTAAATGCAATAATCCCTTAAATATCTGGAAGTATTACTAAACCAACCCTTACATGGCTGTATTATTCTTTCTTTGTAGTTTGATATTTTCATGAGAAACAGACAGTTTTATTAATTACATTGTTGGACTATTTAGTGTCAGTCTCCTTCTGTCATGGCTATAATTCTAAGCTGAGGTAATGTCTGGTGAAATGCAGTTTAAAAATAACACAAGGGAGCTCAGGACAACAACCCACAATGGAGAGCAAATGTGCTGATTGCCTCTGGCCTCTGTAGAACATCTATTATATTTTTTGTGTTTCCTACTGATGTCAACAATCAACTGTAATGATTGTCAAAACTAGCCTTTATTAGGCTGCATCAGGGTCCTGGCTAATTGTATGGGGATGTAGAAATCTTAGGTCCTCGGGGTTTCGAGTACAGGCAGTAGTTTCTGCTCCACTTCACTCCAGCCTACCCATAAAATATATCTACTTTTTTATTATATAACCAATCACAGAATCTCTGGGGGTATCTTTCCTTCCTTCACCACAAACTACAAGACAATGACATAGTAGAATGCCAAGGGAGCTGCAGCATTCTACTCTATCATGAGAATAATTATTTGATTGAGCAATTACAAGACTGCTGCAATTATTTCAAACACTGCTCGGAGATAATAGTGGTAAATAGCAAATAAATCAGCTAGACAGAAACTATTAGTGTGATCTGCAGTGAACATCAGACCACCAAGTTTACCTGAACAGTTATAGTAAATCATATACACTGTTGTTTACAGGCTCCCACAAAAACAAATCTTTATATGAAAAGACGATGAGCAAAAATAAGACTAACATTTTAATTTGATCCAATATTCTTCCTTTCACGTGTATATGTACAAATATACAATATTCTAGTATCACAATAATGCATCAATTACAGAGCCAGTAGCATTTTCTTAAGGCAGCATTGGTGGTTCAAAAAATAGTTTCCCATAAAATCATTAGGTCAAATGTATACATCTACAACAACAACAAAAAAACATCAGATTGTACCGAGAACATTTCATCATTATAGATAAAAGGTGTACAGAATTTTCCTTGTTTACAGAATTAATAACATTTCAGGATTTGGTCTGCAAAGTCCAGTGGTAACAATATTAGTATTAAGACTGAAAATTGTGCATTGTGGTAAACATGGTTTGTCACTTTGGTGAGTTTAAATAAATACATTTGTTTTGTTTTCTTATTACTGCATGAAAATATTTTACAACTATAGGTAATATACATTTTAATGAAGTCAAGTGATAGCGGTCAGTTGCACAAGTTTTTTTTTGTTTGTTTTTGCTGCATGATGTAAGACTATTAAGGCCACCATAAGAGTTATTTTTGTTTTATAATTTCAAGAAAACTAAAATGAAAAGGGTTTTCAAATACAATTGATCATGTTTTTAATTATTTCATTTTATTTACATTTACATTTTAATATTCAAACTCCATTGAACAGTAAGTCCAGTAGATTTAAATTCTGTTGAAGGCATCAGTTTAAAAAAATATATATGTAAAACAGGTAAACAAAAACAAATAAAATCAAACAAGAATAAAACATAATTACTTTTTAAAACTGTATAATATTTTAAAAAAGGATCAATTGAAAAGACTTTTAGTCTGCTACACTACACATAAATCTACAACCAGCAGGTAGTTAGTCTATAGCCTGGAATAGAAACAACTGGATCTGTCCGTATATAATGTGCAGGACCATTTCTTGGCTGGCAGTAGGTATTTTGTGGAGGTCCGTGCATCCGTTAAGTTGCTAGGTCTTTGGACAGAGTCTTCTCCTTTGTTCCCAGTCTTCAAACAGTTACATTTACCAATTGCTGGCGAAAAAAAAAAGGTATATAAACACATCTCCACATATTTCAAACCAATCACTTAAGCATTCTGGCTTCTACCACATGACTGGCCAAACCACTGCTGGTAAATGAAGGGACACACATGCAAGAAAAGCAAAAGCAAAAGCAAAATAATACTGACTTTATGATTGTTAAAATAAATGTTACTTCTACTTTTGTTATCCTAGGGCAGAAAATATTTGGGAATTTGTTAATGCAGTTACAGTAGATGGTTGTTTCTGGTATTAGCAGTAACGCAGCTGAGCAGATATGAGAGATGGTGTTAAAGCCTGTTGAATTTAATCGAGTTCCACTGTGCTTGCATGATAAATCCATTGTTGGCAGTACACACATACTGTACATTGTACATAAATGACTTATAAGGTCTTTACTTTGTTTGGAAGAAAGCTTTCATTTAGGACTCTGTGTTCATCAGCCTAAAGGAGTTTCAAAACTTGACACTTTCATTTTTACTTTTGTTTCACACCATCTTTTTCTTTTTCTTTTTTATTTCTTTGTCCTTTCAGTTTATCCCGTGAGTTCAGCGTCACCACAGAGGAACTTTTGTTTGCCCTTCCTGATGCAACCCTGGGACTGTTCGGTATCTTGCCCAGCGACACTTTGACTATGGTCAGGAAGAGCGGGGTGTGAACCTCTGACCCTGTGATTCGTAGGTGGCCACTCTACCAACTGAGCTACTGAAGCCCCGAGTATGAATAATAAATAAAATATAAAAATAAGAAGTTGAATAAATAAGTAAGGAAGTAAAGAAGTAAAAGAAGAGGACGATTATTTAGCAAACAAATATTTTAACAATGTTTACAACAATACAGTACAGGACAAATAATATATAATATAATATTGTATAATAAAAACAAATCCATTATAAAGACTTAATTAAAGTAGCTTGATGGTATATGCACTGATCAAAAAGTATACTCTGAACTTGTGTTTCCCTGGATATTCCTGTTCACCTTCCACTAAAGGCCAATTCATACTCGTGGGACTGTGGCGCAGGAGATAGAGCGGTCGTCCACCATTTCCCCCTGTTGCTCCTTCGATCCCTGGCTCTGAGCACTGACGCTTTTTAATCTCAATTACTTTTGCACGTGTTGACATTAGTTTCTACTCTAAAGCTTCTCTGTAAGCACATACATTAGGTGTTAATACCAAACAGTGGGCAACTAAAAGAGCTAGTAAACATGGAGAGGCATGTCCGTAAGTACTGTAAATGAGCTGTTGAAGAACAATCTGGTAGGATTCCCCAAAACTAATAACCACTAAGCAGATAAATTACAGTGGTAAAGAACATTGCAAGAGCAGATAATATGACTTGTTGTAATGTGTCAGTGCCAACACCTGCTGACATAAGTCTTCCAAGAGATTTAATTTGCCTTTATGTGCAGAAAGACCACTTTCAGACTGTATAAACTGTAGCAGACTACAGAAATTGATTGGCCCCTGAGCCACACCGGACTGAATAGCTTCCTTGTGTTCACTGGACATGAAGTCTGTTCTCTTAGATGTAGTGGAGATTTTAGTACGTGCTTGTTACACAGCTGTGGTCTGTTTGATGCTGTGGAAGCTGATCCTGGTTGGAGATGTGGGGATGGACATGGCTCGTGCTACTCGCACTCGGAGGGCGTGGTTGTCTTGCCAGCGATGCCATCGTTTCCTTACAGCAGAGCGAACCTTAAGCAGTGAAAATTGTGACATTATTGTATGTAATATAAAATCTTCATGTGTGCAGAGAAGGAGAAATGCTAATACTTGAAACCTTGACCTTGCATTTTTTGCAAAACGGCTAGTTTGACATTTGGAATATACAACTATTCACTACACTTGCTGAGAGTAAGAAAATATCAGAATCACGGTTGTTTTTATTCGTTGAAGCATAAAACAGTAACACCCCCCCACAACTCCCGCATACCTAAAGAGACTGTGTCTGTTTCCCGACTAACTAAATTACATAAACCAAAACCGACCATAAGAGGAGTTAATCATAATAACTTATAAAAGTTAAGGCTGATACTCTTACAGGACAAAACCCCAAAACTATTAAATGTGGATTATTAAATATAAAATCTCTCTTTTCTAAATCTATTTTTTTGTAAATGACTTATCATTTATTCTGTCTCACTGAAACCTGGTTGCAGCAGTAAGAATATGTCAGTTTAAATGAGTCAACCCCCCCAAGTCATATTAATTTTCATGTTCCTAGAAGCACAGGCCGAGGTGGAGGAGTTGCAGCAATCTTCCACTCTAGCTTAAACCCTGGACCTAAACATAGTTTTAACTCATGTGACAGCCTTACTCTTAGCCTTTCACACCCAAACTGGAAAACTCAAAAACCACTATTTGTTATCGTGTACCGTCCTCCAGTCCCTTATTCAGAGTTTTTGATTTTCTATCAGATTTAGTGCTTAGTACAGATAAAGTCATTATAGTTGGTGACTTTAACATTCATGTAGATGCTGACAGTAACTGTGTTTAATTCATTACTAGATTCAATTGTTTTTTTCCAAAATGTAAATAAACCCACTCACTGTTTTAGTCACACGTTAGACCTTTTTCTTACGTATAGAATTGAAATGGATAATTTAACAATATTTCCTCATAACTCTCTTCTGTCTAAGCATTTTCTAATAACATTTGAATTTACAAGAACAAATTTAAAGAAATTATTCTTTCATCATTTGCTTCACCATATGTGAATACAATGGGAAGCAGCCACCTTAATGTTACTACTGCACAAGGTGATTATCTCGTGGACAATTCTGCAGCCTCACTACGTACAATACTCGATAATGTTGCCCCTCTGAAAAAGAAGGCAGTAAACCAGAATGGTTTAGTTCGCAAACATGCAACTTAAAACAAGAAACACGAAAGTTAGAAAGGAAGTCGCGTTTCAGAAATTTAGAAGAATCTCATTTAGCCTGGACACATAGTTTAAAAATCTACAAAAAAGCTCTCAGTGATGCCAGAACAGCATTTTATTCATCATTAGTAGAAGAAAACAAGAATAACCCTGGTTTCTGTTCAGCACTGTAGCCAGGCTGACTAAGAGCCATAGTTCTGTTGAACCTAGTTTTCCCTTAACTCTGAGCAGCAATGACTTCATGACTTTCTTTATGAATAAAATTGTAGCTATTAGAGAAAGAATTCACCAGATCCTTCCCCCAAATATTACAGATAGATCTTCATGTACAGCAGTGTTAGAGTCATCGATAAGGCCCCAATCCCTGTTAGACTGCTTTTTACCCATAGATCTCTCTGAGCTAACTTCAATTATTACCTCATCTAAACCAACAACCTGTCTGCTAGACCCTATTCCAACTAAGCTGCTCAAGGAAGCTTTACCCTTAATAGACAAGTTCATATTAGATATCATTAATCTATCTTTAGAAACAGGCTATGTACCACAGGCCTATAAGGTAGCTGTAATTAAACCATTTTAATATTTTAGCCAATTACAGACCAATATCTAACATCATAGTACAGAAACAGCTCTGGTAAAAGTCACCAACAATCTTCTGTCGGCATCAGATAATGGACTAGTCTCTATACTTGTTCTGTTAAATCTTAGTGCTGCATTCGATACCATTGATCACAACATATTATTACAGACACAGGAACATGAAATTGGGATTACAGGAACTGCACTAGGTTGGTTTAAATCTTATCTATCTGATAGATTTCAATTTATTAATGTTAATGATGAATCCTCCATGCACACAAAGGTTAGCTATGGAGTTCCACAAGGCTCTGTGTTAGGACCAATACTTTTTACTTTATATATGTCTCCTTTAGGCAACATTATTAGAAAACACTCCATAAATTTCCACTGTTATGCTGATGATACCCTGCTATATGGAACCAGATGAAAATAATCAGTTAATCAAGCTTCAAGCCTACAAGACATAAAGGCCTGGATGTCCCATAATTTTTTACTTCTAAACTAAGACAAAACTGAAGTCATAGTATTTGGGCCCAAAAATCTCAGAAATATACTGTCCAACCATATTGTTACTCTAGATCGCATAAGTCTGGCCTCCAGTACTACTGCAAGGAACCTTGGAGTTATTTTTGACCAGGATTTGTCCTTTAAGTCACATATAAAACAAATCTCTTGAACAGCCTTCTTCCACCTACGGAACATGGCCAAAATTAGGAGCATCCTGTCTCAAAGTGATGCCGAAAAACTGGTCCATGCATTTGTTACCTCTAGGTTGGACTACTGTAATTCCCTACTTTCAGGATGCCCCAGTAACTCCCTGAAGAGCCTGCAATTAATCCAAAATGCTGCAGTAAGAGTGCTGACTGGAACTAGCAAGAGAGATCATATTTCACCTTCACTAGCTTCTCTCCATTGGCTTCCCATTAAATCTAGGATAGAATTTAAAACCCTGCTTCTTACATATAAAGCTCTGAATGGTCAGGCTCCATCATATATACAAGATCTCATAGCACCATATCATCCCAGTAGACCACTTCGATCTCAGAATGCAGGCCTACTTGTGGTTCCCAGAATTTCCAAAGGTAGAATAGGAGGCAGAGCCTTTAGCTATCAAGCTCCTCTCCTGTGGAACCAGCTCCCAGTTCAGATTCGGGAAGCAGACACCCTCTCTACTTTTAAGTCTATGCTTAAAACCTTCCTCTTTGATAAAGCTTATACTTAGTTATAGTTATGCTGCTATGGACTTAGACTGCTGGGGGACCCTGCAGTCCCTGGCCGATGCACTGAGCTCCTTTCCTTCTCTTAACCCTCTCTCCTCTTCTCTCACCCCACAATTGTCACCACTGTATGACATTATCTCTGTGTGTTTTCCCCCGTAGTTGTCTTTGTCCTTTTCTGTCCCCCTCTCTCTGTCCCTTTCTGCAGGTGTCCACGGCTTTGAAGCTGTGTGTTTTCCAGTGCGCAGCTACTGGTCCTACCAACCTGCCTGATGTTTTCTTGTTGCTTTTGTTGCTCTGTTCTTTTCTCTCTTCACTTTCCACTCACCCCAACCGGTCAAGGCAGATGGCCGCCCACCCTGAGCCTGGTTCACCTGGAGGTTTCTTCCGTTAAAGGGAGTTTTTACTCTCCATTGACTTGCTCAAGGGAGATTTGTTGGGTTCTCTCTTTACATCTTTATAGTCTTGATTTTATTCTGTAAAGTGCCTTGAGATGATTTTGTTGTGAATTGGTGCTGTATAAATTAGGTTTAATTGAATTGAATTGAGTTAAAAGAAGACAGTTAGTTAAGCATTAAGAGTAGAACAATGTTTAAAGTTCACTAATTACCATGTTTTGTTTTGTGGTAATAAATCACAATGTGTTATTTAGATTTAGATTTTTTTTTTCCTTTTAGCAGTAGAACCTAACAATTTTCAAACCAATATTGCTATTTAGCAGACCACAATTCCTGAATCTTTAAGCTTTAACCTATTTAAACTGCAATTTTAAACACCCATGGAAATTATTGAGGTGATTGATGAGTTTATATACGAAGATGCTGGACCCTTAACGCAGTGACCAAGGCTGGATAAAAAACAAGTGGTATAGCTTTGCCCTCAAGCACATATTCAGCCAGTTTTTACTACTGGAGTAAAGAATTATAATATTACAGGAAAAAAAAATTAAAGATAAAATATTTTCTAACATTTGTCAAGAAAGTGTAAATACCAACATTTTCCTAACAAAAATACAATATATAAAATAAATACAAAATACAAAATGCTGAGAGAAATGTGTAGTGCGGGTTGACGTTCTAAATAAGATTGCACTGGCTTTTGGAATAATATCTTGAAAATAATTCCTGTCATTATGTCCTCAACTAATGCTTTTTAAAAGACGCCTTTACTGATTTTAAACTTGCTACTTTTGGTTCTAGTTTGTGAGTGCACGTACATAATGGCCATCAAAGTTCCCTTTGACTTCCCTATATTAAAATATCTCTCTACTTCTAGCTGAAAAACACCTCCAGATGACATTACTTCAGTTCAGATTATGTCATCTTTTTGATCATACTATGGAGTTTGTAATCATAGTCAACCTGCTTTTCCAGAGCTCCCCCAGATGACATCATCTGAACTTCTAATGATGAAAAACTCCTGCAGGTGATGTCATTTGGAGGAGTTTTTCAGCTAGAAGCAAAGAAATATTTTCATATAGGCAAGTTTAAAAGCATTGCCGTACATTTACACCCTAAACTAAAGCTACATACATCATGTATACAGATGTAATAAAGAAAAGCATTAAAATAATTTTCTTTTAATGCTTTTAAAGCATTAAAAGCATTTTCAGTGAAAACTTAAAACCTATCATATAATACTAATCAGACACTCTCCAGTGACAATCTTTAGCTTGCATTAAATAATTGGAAAATAGATGGTAACTTAAATTCTTCACAATTCCTAATATTAACTGCCTCTCCACCCCCAAGGTTAGATTATTAGATGACTGGGGGACAGCTACAATGAACGACCTTCATTTTTCACAATCACTGACAAATGACTTGGAGATCCCTCAATTTCCTCCTAGTTTAACCACATAAAAATGACAGAGCTCATGTCCATATTGAAAGCTCTGATTGTGCCCCTTTTTGATAGAAATGTAACCAGGCACTGGGATAGGAAATATTAACTAATCAAGGAATCAATTTGGTGTTTTGGTCATATACCAAGAAATAGTGACAATTTCATTAAATTCATAAATACCGACAATCTTTTGCAAAACCCAAGACACTCACCTCTCCATTTAGGAAGCAGTAAAACACTGACACAAAGAACCCCTGCAGAATTAGACACATTTCATTAGAAACTGTTAATGAAGCAGGATGGTGTAATGGCACCTTAATTAGACAGATAGTGGAGTCCAAAAAAAAAAATAAGGCAGAAAGAATTAAATCAATTTTAGGAGCAAATCTTGTCATGGCAAATATACTGTAAATCTTGACTATAAAGAAGCTTCTTATAACCCATTTCCCTCCCACTCAGTCTTACGTTTAGGCACAGAAGATAGAAAGTTTAAAAAAAGACAAGCAGAACTGAAATCATGCCCACATAGCCCTGTTAATACTGACAGCATGAGGCGGGGGGACATTCTGAGTGTAAGCACAGCCAGTTACTTCAAATCATCTTCCCACAAGAAGGCTCCTAACCTAAAAGGTCATCCTGATAGAATTCTGCAGTAAAACACATTATGAAATCAGCATGATTCATACTGTTTTCTTCATAGATAGTGTGTGGGGGGTTTCTAGCATTGGCCAGTGTTACATGTTATCACTATTCTTACTCTCACCTGAAAAGACTGTAAAAAGGAGTTGAAATAGATGAAAACGATTTGTGAGATGTCATCCTCCCCTGGATTCACAAAGAAAAGCATGTAGGTGATGCCCAGCAGGGGAAGCAACACCAGTGTAGCTTTTACGGCTTTTCTGTGAAGACAAGGATGGAACATCAGTGGCCTTATTTATAAAATGACTATAATCATGAATCGATGTTCACTCGAGTTTATTTTGGAAGATGCATGATCCTGCATCAGTGGCAGACTGGGAAAAAAGAACACCTACCATAAATTATTCGAGAAGAAGTAGAGTTCACTTTCTCTCACGTTCTATCAATGCATTCTTTTTAAATAGTTTGTAATACAATAGTTAATAAGTTATAATAAATTAGTTAATAAATTAGTTAAATAAAATTAAACACATTAGCTCATTAAAGCTAGATTGATATGCCTAAAATGTGTGATATCTCCCTTTGGTAAATTAGTTAA
The DNA here is from genome assembly GCF_033026475.1 of Channa argus. Classification (NCBI taxonomy): domain Eukaryota; kingdom Metazoa; phylum Chordata; class Actinopteri; order Anabantiformes; family Channidae; genus Channa; species Channa argus. Next base: position 1,618,475 of record NC_090210.1, on the reverse strand, counting down.
TAAATTATTTACACTCTATAGAAGATTTACAAGTAACAAGAACACTTTGTTTTATGTTGCAATGCAGTGATTAGTTTTCATAATGCAATAACAGACTTAGGTTGTAGATAAAATTATAAATAAGTCATAAATAAAGAGATAAGACAACACTTTATTAAAGTGGAGAGGCCAGACAAAGTGGGGTTCATAAGGACCCTGATGATATGGCAATTGGGGTAGAATTGAATGGCAATCTGCGAGCATCTGGTGTCCGCACCTTTGCCCAAGAAATGACATGGAGCCTTAAGAAATGACATGTAGCACCCCCCTGTGGGCCCACCACCTGTAGGCATAGGAATCAGGGTCGGATGCCGTGAAAGCCGGGTGGCAGGCAAGGTATGGAGTCTAGGCTTTCTGATCCAAGGCTTCGTAAGCTGGTTCTGGGAATGTGGAATGTCACCTCTCTTATAGGAAAGGAGCGATACCAACTAGATGTAGTGAGTTTATATGTACCTCTACACATAGCACTGGCTTTGGAGCCGAACTCCTGGAGAGGGGATGGACTATTTCCTATTCTGGAGTTGCCCAGACTGAGAGGCACCGGGTGGGTGTGGGGATACTCACAAGTCCTCGGCTGAGTGCTGCTGTATTGAGGTTTTCCCAGAGAAAAAGAGGTAAAAAGTTGCTCAAGGGAAGGACCTGGCTGTTGTTTGTGCTTATGAGCCAAACAGCAGTACTGAGTTATTTTGATGGAACCATTATGTTCTATATTTAGGTCTGCATTTACTGTTTGCCTAGCACTCACAACTATTTACTGAATGAAACCTGCATTACATCAGCATATGTGTCAGGCAGCCATAAATCAAACTCCTAGTTCAAAAGCCTGAATTGAAGTTGTCTGAGCTGTGACACTACAAGCACCCATTGACTCGAAATAATCTCAGAAGGAGAAAAATACAGGTGACACAGTAATGAAAGGTTAGAAAACAAACTCACAATTTAGCAACAACAACAAGTACAAGCAGGATCGCACACAGCTCACCTCTCTCAAAAGCATGTGCTGAATCTCTGCCATTACTCATGCATCAAGCTCTGTCAGACACTAGAGAGGTTCTCCACCTTCTAAGATTGCTAGTGAAATGAAATGACCTCATAAATTACTGTAACTATCAATTTGCCAGCACATTGAGAGCAGCAGCATTTTTTAATACAAAATGAAATTCTATTGCCTGAAAATGTACATGTGGATCTCTGCTGCAGACATGTTTTATCAAATTAACGTCATCATTATTTTAGCATGTACATATAATATTTGAAAATATAGAATAAAACACTGCAACAGTGAAGACTTTTATCAGCTTCCAACAAACATAATCCCTTTGCTTGAAGTGTACTGTAAGTGACTGATACAGACTCGGGTGTTATGATTTGTTGTTTTGTAATTTGCTAACAATATTCACCATTAATGGCAACTTAGACTTATAGAAGTGCATTAAAAACCATAAGAATTATTGTACTGAACTCTACCAAAACCTTCTTTAGCATTTATTTCATTATCTTATATATCAAGCTCATTTTAAATATAGAAATTCAGATATAAAAAGTCACCCTAATTATAAAAGTCATCTTTCTAAATCCACTATTTGATGCCATAAAAGCCCCTTTTCCAGGTTTAAAATGCTCCACATTGTCCTTAATGTTGTTCCTATATATTTACAGTCATAAATAGAATTTACTCACCTGTATTGTATTGTCTCAGATGTGGTTGAAGCTCTTAGTTTGGTCATGAGAATTCTTACTATATTAAATAGAAAAACAAAGTTTATCTAGAAAAAAAGGACACAGAAAGTTATTAGTTTTAAATTCTGTGCTAAAAGCTTCCATTGAAATACACAAAGAGCAATTTCTTGCTATGACCATACTTTGCTTATTACACGGTGAGTGGGAGCAGTAGAGGGCAACATGAGTCAAAGTTGCCTCCTTTCTCCACAAGACAGTGTTAAAGGAAGACACAAATCAAGACTGGTCACCTCTACACTACACCACCACTACATGCTGCTAACAGTTTGTATAAAACCATTAGTGGATACATTTCCAAGAATATTTCCAATGTTCTTATGGATGAGAATGCGTTATCCCATGAGGAAGAATAATTCCATCTTTCCACAAGCCAGATTTAAGATGGAGCTTTCATTATAAAACCATTTTCATTTCTGAGCTGATTTTAAAAAATTCTTTTCACCTACGAGCACTATAGTGACAGATCGCATGTATGTGTAAAATGTGAAGATGAATGTAAAGTGCAAGACGTTCTTTGTTGCTGCTTACCAGAAGCACAAGAATAACTGGTCCCTGGTAAATGTAGTCTATATATTTTCCAGGTTCTTTACCAAACCAACATCTGACGACAGAGAAGAGTAAAAGTTCAGTAGCATCCTATCATGTATATATATATATATTTAGAAAAGAGACATAAACATTAATGTGCTCACTGTTCATTTTCATAATGCAACTTTCCAATGGCCCAGGCTACTATTATAGGGAATGGAATACCTGTAAAAAAAATAAATGAATTAAAAGAAGTGAAACGATTCAGGTAAATCAGAGACAGCAGGAAACATAAGGAGATAGAGTATTGTTAGCAAAAGGCTTCAATGAAAATCTAGTTATCCGCAGCAAAATAAATTTAGTAACATAACTGCAAACAGCTTTTCGATGGCACAGCAGGCGGCAAAACTAAATGATGGTTATGAAAACACAGTGTTTGTGTAGATTCATCAAACACAACAAGACTCCAGCTGCCAAGTACAAAATAAAAAAAAAAGAAGACGGATGCTTCCGTTTTCTATTATAAACGGGCAAATGTGTGTCAGCTGCAGCAACAACATTTAAGCTCGTATAGCCTTCGAAGTCACATGCTACATCCCTCAGGAACCTTAGCTGCCGCCCCTACAGAGATGTAAAAATGTGTGGTTGTAAGTTGGTGGTATTTACTGTAATAAGCTCTTTTAAACGTTTTTATTGTATTGTGGTCTGTGTTTCAGAGCTTTTTGTTGAGTTCTGCTCTAAGTTAAAATGGTAATAAAGCCAAGAATATTTTACTGCTTAGCCCTGCAACACTCAATAGAAGATTCCTTTTTAGACGTGCAGTTGATTCTTTACTTTTTCAACAGGCATGATGAAAAAGTAGTAGGGCAAGTTTGTTAAAAAAATGAATTAATTTCAAAAAATTAGCTGCACATCAGTGGTGGAGCCAGAGCAATGTCATAGGGGCGGCTACACAGAGGCCCTACTGATTAAGGAGTAGCCATGCTTTCATCAAAATAAACATCAAGACTGAAATGATCAGTGAAACGAGCTTTGCCAAAAGTCTAAACCCATTTTGAACTTTGCTAACATCATTCCTCTAGTGGAAGACAGATTTAATCTGCCCCACTTCCATCACTTTTAATGAATTTTAATTATCAGTCTCTCAAGACTAATATTAGCAGCACAATGACATAAAATAGATGAGATTTACAGATGTATTTATGTGCATTCCATGTACAGTAGCTAGCTTTTCCTTGATTTAGAGAAAACTTTAACTGCCTATTCTATTTTTCATAATAATTAGTATATACTTCTCTTTTGATTTTGTTGCTGTAACAAGTGAATTACCTACCTATCCGTTAAGTCTTATCTTTTGTGAAAGCTTAATGCTGCAGATATTTATTAAAACACAGATTTAATCTGTACCTGAAGGAGTGCTTAGTAAATTTAAAGTGCTGATAAGTAGATCTTCCTCAAAGAGGAAGCTGAGCAGATAATCTAATTATTATACGGTAAGCTGTCAGCTCTTTATAATTTTAAACACATTAGCTCATTAAAACTAGATTGATATGCCTAAAATGTCTGATATCTCCCTTTGGTGATTTCTATTTTTAACCCATTAGCCTACCTGTCATGTCATCTGTAATAAAAAACACATTTGTCATTGTTCTATTTACAAACCTCTGTTGAGTTGTTTTGCGCTGACCTACATTCGGTATCAGTTGTTTGGATCATATTAGAACATGTATCAATCACATAAAAATGTACCTTGAAACAGACAATATTTAATTATGTTCATTTGTCTGCCTCAAATTGAATATTGTGACATCACTTGTGCTGGCTCTGTCCAAAAATATGCTTCCTCTGAAACAATTTAAGTCAATGTGAGCATTGATAATTTATACGGTCACGGTGGGACATCTGCTACTGTACATGTGCTAAACTCATTCTATCACTGGAACCCAAGCAAAGAAAATTACATTTTCTACACTTCACTGCTGCTCTGTTCTCTTATAAAAGCTCTCTTAGATCCTTATCTGAAAGGTCCCCTATGCTTCACCTGCTCATCACATTTCACTTACACTTTCATTCAAGTTAATGTTCACTTTGAAGTGGGGAGAAATGTCATATAACACGGATGATCAGCTGTATTTGATCTGGTCAACAAATTTTAGTTCAACTAGAATGTTGAAGAAATGATATTTAGCTTTTTGCTAGCTTTACCATTAGCATTCAACCCCACTCTACTGTTAACAGGCCTTGGCAAAGATGGTTCAATTTTGCGATAAAACCAACATGGGCAAGTCCTTAAAGTGGTCAGTAAATATGCAACCTACATCAGTCAATAACAGCATTAACCCACCAAATTGTGCACTGTCAAGTCAAGTCAAATGGCTTTTATTGTCATTTCTACTATACACAGTGGTTCACAGTACACAGTAGAAACGAGATAACGTTCCTCCAGAACCATGGTGCTGCAAAACAACACAAGCTTTGTAAAGTGCATCAAGTGCAACCTGGTGCAAACAGTACAGACAGAAAGTGTAAGACAGACAACACAAAATAACACAGGACAGGACACAAAACTTTGTGCCAATAAAAGCTGAAAAAGCTTGAGGCCAGATAATAACAACTTGGTTTTTTGTGGTCTGATCATATTAGGTTTCAACTGCATTTTGCATTTCGGTTCACATTAAAATGTTAATAAAAAGTAGAAACAGGATAACCCTGAAAACCATGTTAAAGAGTAAACACTTGCATTTAGCATTTAATTCAAAAGGAAAGACACTATATATACTATACTGAACTGTGACCCCGGTTTATGGTACAGAACCACAAAGTGAGTGTAGAATTGTTGATGAACATACTCACACCACCCAATGAAAAGGAAGACCCATTTTTTGAGCTTATCGGTCGAATAAGTCATTACAATGGCTGTGTGAAGGTAACATCCCTCAACAAACATCCAGAAAAAGTTGGTCACCACAAAGTAATTGTATATTGTTGTAATTAATCGACACCAGGGCTGAAAAAGACAGGAGACGTAAAGTCAGTCAATAGAAACACCTATCACATTATGATATTCAGTAGTTCATATCTTACTTGTTAAGACTTAAACATTTTCATAAAAACATGTTTAGCCCGTAATATATTTTATCAGTGCTGTTACCTCATTGCTCTCGTGGATATTGTGGTCGATCAACTGAAGCAAAAACCACATAACATTCCTTAGTATGAAGGTGGTAATTAAATTCCAGTGGATGATGTTTCGAAGACATCGTATGCTCCTAAGGCAAAAGTTCAAAAGTAACATTCATCATCATAAAATATCCCCGTGCAATGTAGAGTTAGATGGCTGAAATGGTTTAATCGCTTTTGGGTTGTCGCTCTAAAACAAAGGTTCCAGTAGTACAGAGAAAAAGCCTTTGAAGTTTATTATTTTCAATTTATAATATAAACTTGATAAATAAAAGAAAAAAGTACACTTTTACTACACTGCACACTAAGGAAATAGCTGATTGGGAACAGTTTTATAAAAAAAAAAAAAAGAAAAACACAATGAATTCTGTGAATGAATTTTGTTGTGTAAAACTCTTGCAGATTGTTCAGTGAAAATATAAAGATGTTTAATACTTGTTATTTTGGTCTTTAATCTCAGGAAATCAATGCTGGCTTTCAGGAGCCCACATTGATCCTAGTCCACAGCACAGCTGAGACTCTTTGTTGTCTCCCCTGTCAAAGTAAATGTGTGTGTACATCTGTGCATGTATGTGTGTGTGTGCAGATGTTCGTATTTTAAACCAGGATATGAAAAGAAGTGTGATTACCGAAAAAAGCAGTGTTATGAAATGCACGTTATGCCTTTCTCAGTGTGAGTGCTCCTGCAAAGATCTATTCATTTAACATAAGCGAGTTAATGATAAGTAGTCTGAGGATATCACATACATTTTCCTGATTGTCTTACATGAGGTCTCATGGACAGAGGACGCATTTAGATGGGCACTATTTCTGTACTTGCCTTAAGCACAAGAAGAGAATGAAGGCCACGACCAGAGCTCCAACTGAGATACAATGGCCTAGGTAGTTGATAATCAGCGCTGTTTTATAATGCATTGGGTATTTTCTCTGCAAAGAAAACATGTGAATTATGTATTTAATGTATACCTGAATAATAGAGCAAAAACAACTGGTTATGATCACATGAATACATGACATGAAAAACAGGGTGTCTTTCTACAGCGGGTTTCATGGTTGTGAAGTTTAACTAAAGACAGAGGAAGCAAATGTCATTGACACACTTCAGATATCGCAGCTTAAAATTATCTGAGAATATAGAGCAAGGCCCAGAAATACACATTATCAGGAGACTTGATGAGAGGTAACCAGGTCATAACTTACATATATCCGTTACCTATAGGGACTGCACTGTATTTGTTAAGCTGTCGGGAGTTGAAGTAAACTGTATTACATAAAAAATGCAGTTCGGTAAGCATTAAGAATTGAAAACACCACATTTACTACTTCTGGTTTTCCCTGTGTGCTATCACTGTAATGATGGGAGACTGTGATGAGCATTTATCTAAGATGAGATTGTTTACAGAAGGAAGGACACAGCAGGAAAGCTCCACTGTCGCCACGCTAACCTTCTCTTCCAGAATGGGTTCACAATTGGAGTAATTGCTCTTCAGCGCCCATGTTCCATTATCCATGCATTCCCTGTAAGCACTCCCTGTGAGAAAAGAGAAAACAATACAATTGTTATATTTTGCAACTATTGTTGTGTTTCAAACTACTTAATTTCGATGATAGCTTTCAAAGATTTGTTGGTCTCTTCTTCATTTAGCAGGGTGAGTGCTGGTGCAATCCTGGTATTTGTTGGGCCAAGGTTATCGTGGAGCGTAAGCTAAAAACATCCCTGTCATTTCTCAGGAGCTCAGTTCAACGTTGAGCACTGCTATCCGTCAGAGTCTTATGGAGGATACCAATTCAGCAATACACATTTGCAAAGCCTCTTGCTCTGTTCATTTGCATATCTTTTAAAAAAACATTTTCCATAATCATCTTTGAGCTGAATTTTTTATTCTGCCACTCCCCACTGTGTATCCAGTGGGTCTTTTATGCCGTTAACATGGAGCAAAAAAATCTGCAAAGGTAATTTTCTTGTATTGGATAAGTGGACACTGACCAGAAATTTTATATATATATATATATATATATATATATATATATATATATATATATATATAGAGGCTACATTGAAATATCAATTTTCCTGTGGCTAAAGGACTCTGGGGCTTTCTGTATTCTCAAAACTATACAATCAGTACAGGCGCTGGTCACATTTCGTCTTGATTACTGCAACGCTTTGTTGATGGGGTCACCGATATCCACAATCAAACCCTTGCAGATGATCCAAAACGCAGCAGCTCGCCTCGTTTTTAATCAGTCAAAAATGACCCATGTCACAACACTCTTCAGATCTCACTGGCTTCCTGTAGCTGCTCGCATCAGGTTCAAAGCTCTGTCTCAGGGCCTACAGGGTGATCACCTCAACAGCTCCCGCTTACCTCAACTCCCTCATTCAGGTGTACAATCCTTCCCGTCTGCTTCATTCTTGCACTTGCATCTCGTGAAATGTAAACACTTTTCTGATAGGACTTTGCTTTAATGTTTTTCTCCTTGACTTAGAGTTTTGCTGCCTTGTACCTCACGTGTAAGTTGCTTTGGATAAAAGCGTCGGCTAAATGACTAAATGTAGAGGTAAACCAGGTAAATGATTATCGTTTAAGTTTTACACAAGTGTAAATTCTCAGGTTTATTGTCACTTATCCTGATTTGATTTGTCAGATGTGAGGAAACTCTCAGCAATGGCCGCAATGACTCTTAAAGCAGTGGCAGCAGGGTAAGTTCCTGACAAAATAACAAAATAAATGTTATACAATGTGGCATTTGTGTTTGAATCGCAGCGAGCAAAAAACTGCTCGTGAAAGCTTGAAACTAAGACGTAGACAATGATCACTGTCTCACATTTTTCTAATGGCACAGCAACACATAAAGTATTGCGACAAGAACATTTGTGTTTAAGATAGTAAAATCCAAATTCTCTCCAGTTTTAATTTAGAACTATATAGCACAGAGAAAAATGGCAAATATAGGTTTGTTAAATCACTAAAGCACTTGAATACTTAGAATGCGTTTCCCTCGAAATGCAGACATTCAAAAAAACACTGTGCTTTGCTGCTTAACGTTGTGAGAAAACTGCCCCAATGTGTTCATCGATCTGTTCCTGCAGGCGGGGTAACCATAATAGGACAACTAATGTTGCATGCTTAACTAGGAATAAAAAAAGTGTCACCACTTTTTTACAGGGCCGCAGATTTTGTCACCAAGGACGTGACATGACTGTCATTAGTATTGACAACACATCTTTCCAGTGCGTAATGTGACAAATAGCATTAGTTTGGAGAAATTATGCAATAGCTGTGCACATGGCATAACAAGAGGAGATGGAAACCCTTATATGTTATAATGCAAGCCAATGCTGTCAGAGAGGTGTTAGTTTAACTTTAAGGCAAATATCACACAGTGTCTGTGAAACTAGTGAGTAATGGCACAGAAATAGAGTAAGAGAAGCAGGTTGTGAAGTTTGTCCCCTGAAGTTACTCCACTGAAGCAGGACTAATTCGAGTCACTGGTGCAGGGGAGAACACATTTCCTTCTACCCATCTGTGCATTATGCATGATAAAGCTGTTTACATTACCCTATTTTTTTTCCTTTACAGTAGCCACACAACTAAATCACTTAACACTTTAAGCAAACACTGACCAGACTCCACTGGAGAAGATAGAAATGTGCAATTACCAACTGGAGGTGGAAAATATTGGCACACAGTAGTGTGGCAACATTTTCTACCTCCTCTGTTAGCTATCCTGCCAACCTGCCTTTTTTTGGATAGATTAATACGTCCATGCAAGCAAGTACCATATTATTGGTCAAGTATTAGGAGGATGGAAGCTAGTTTGTTGACAAATGAGGAAACGAGTACTGAATCACATATTTACACCAACAAAAAAAAAGACACTATCTTTGTCACAAATTACATTACATTTGATTTCTGACCTACAAAATAAACAGAATCTGAACTGTCTCTTAATTTTTCATGGCTAAATTTCTTATGTCTCTAAAAGCTATTTCAAATGTGGTCTCTGAATTTTGGCAAGTATTTGCACCTTTAATTGAATTTAGATTTTGTGTGCTTCTACTGCCTTTGTGATTTATTTAAGAAACCAGAAAGATATCTTTAAAACAATAGTAACTATACAGTATATATTGTTTAAATTATGAAGGATGTGGCACAGGGGGTAGAGCTGTCATCCACCAACCCCTCTGTTGCTACCAGCTGCATAGCAGCTCCCCCATCAGTGAGTCTGTGTGCGATTGTGAGTGTAAATAGGTGAATGAGAAGCAGTGTAAAGCATAGAACAGTGCTATAAAAGTGCAGACCATTTACCATAATCAATTAAGTTATTAATTGTGAAATAAATTAGCAATATCTAACAGCTTATCTTCACTGTTCCTGAAAATAACTAGTTTTGTTTTTCTTTGTCGCCAAATGATCATAGTTGCTGCCGAAGGGAAATTACAGCATTTTTCACTATGAGGCTGAGCAGGCATGGATTTGTTTGTACGGTGTTGACTGCTTTGTGCTTTATTCCATCAAGTCTCTCTGTAGTCTCTCTACTAGGTTTTCGTGTTGGACACAATTCCTCAGTGTTAATTAGTTTTATTAAAGAAGGTTATTGTTGGCGAGGCAGGATGATTAAGTGGTCAGTCCTCCGACTCGCTAGGTGGCACTGATCTCCAGTCTATGATGGGGGGAAATACAGATCAGTGCGTAACACTGAGTAGTGGGAAATGGAGTCTGAAACAAAAGCGAGACAGATCTGAGCCTGGAGGGGAGGTAACGGTCTTACAGGGCGGAGTGGAGTGGTGGTCCTGGCAGTGTGTGCATGGAACGCAGCCGTGATGGATTTCCAGTCCCTGACGACAGCAGAAGTCCAAAATCCTCTTAATAATACTGTGGTCACAATTCCAAAACAGGAAGTGGCTACAAAATAAAAGTCCCGAGGGAGGAAGTGAAGTTGGGGATCCTGAAACTGCAACATAAGCTAGAGCTTATAAGACTTCTCTCTTTACACTCCACTACATTATGCACAACCATTCAGGTAGTTTTAGGAAGCTAATTACCAAAAAAGAATGCTAATAAACTTACAAATCAAGCAAAAAAACCATTGCTCTTCTCTCACTGGTCAGAAGGTTGAGCTTCTTTTGAAATGATTTTAGAAGCGAATGTCTGCACTAGTTGTGAGTGCTGTTCCATGACCCTGTGTCATGGGAGGCTTCCACTGCACCTCTACATGTTGCGATAAATGTTGAAGCACATCTGTATTAAGACTTTTGCTAAATATTGTACGATGTAAATTTAAGTTAATATTTTGAGCCCGTACTGTGTTACTTTTGTGTCAGGATATTGGTTTTCTGATAAATATTAACGTAAATAATGAAACATACAAACAAAAAAAATTATGACCTGTGTCATAGGCCTCCTCAAAACGGTAGGTAATCACAGATTACCCACTTGTTTGACATGATTTTTCAAAGAACAACTGATTCAGAAAATCACGTCAGTTTTTGAAAGACGAAGGAGTTCTTTTAAAACAGGAGTTCTTTGTTAACAGAGTTGGAGACGGTAATGGTGTGACCAGAAAAGAAGATACAATTAATGGGTGTGGAATGAAGCTGATGGGTGGTGCCAATTTGAAGGGCTTCGGTTTTGGTGCTGTTCAGCTGAAGGAAGTTCAGTCATCCACGCCTTAATGTCTTCCATGCACGAACGGACGTGTCGATGGGGTCGGGGTCAGTCTCACGTAGAGCTGAGTATTATCGGCATAGCAGTGGAAGAACACTCCATGCTTTCCAATGACGTGGCCCAGTGGGAGCATATAGATGTTGAAAAGGTTCGGCCCAAGAACCGACCCCTGTGGCACCCCACAGGTGACCGAGTGTGACTGAGATTTGACGTCCCCTACTCAGCTCTATTTGTGAGATAGCAACCAAACCACCCCAAAGCAGTGCCAGAAAAAACAATGGTATGCTGCAGACGATAGAGGAGAATTTTGTGGTCAACTGTATCAAAAGCGGCAGTGAGATCCAGAAGAATCAGAAGGGATGGGAAGCCTTGGTCAGCAGCAATTAGGAGGTCGTTAGTAACCCTGACCAGGGCTGTCTCTGTGCTGTGGGAGGGCCGGAAATTGGTTAAGATTTTTCCAACAGATTGTGTCTTTTGATGTGATCCTGGAGCTGGGCTAAGACAGCTTTTTCCAAGACCTTTGATAGGAATGGGAGATCGGAGATCTGACGATAGTTTGCCATGACTTCAGGATCCAGGGAGGGTTTTTTTTAAATGTGGTGTAATTATTGCGGTTTCCTTAAACCCAGACCGATAGAACAGCAAAGAAATTTGCTTTTAAATGATTTTGATTGACATTTGTCCTTCTAAACAATTTACCTCAATGTTTCAGTTATTTCTACTTGGGTTTTGGAACACTTGTTCAATTTTTTTTTTTTAAATTACCTAAAGGGCTAAGTAGAGTGTAGCAGAGTGGAATGATTTTAAGTCTCCTTCTACACTGTAATTTATGTTGCATATCTTAGCTGGTTTGAAAGCCCACAAGCATCTTAAATCTAGTACTAAAATCCACCTCACAAGCCTTCTTAAGGTTAGGGGGGTGTTTCAAACGGAAGAAGTCTTTTGGGATACTTAGAAACACAAGTGCCTCCTCCAAATGAAGCTCTATTCCCTAAAGTAGAGACAGGAAACCATGTATTTGCATTAATTTATTCTATTCACTTATAAATATATGATATTCGATTGTATATTTAGAAAATCGCTTTTCTACCTTACTGGTACCTAAAGAGCTTTACACTGCTTCTTATTCACCCATGCACACTCACAATCATGCAACAAAGGGGGAGCTGCTATGCATCAGGCCAGAGTCACCCCGGAGGACTTCTTCATTATTAGGAGTTCAGATGACATAATTTGGGGGAGCTCTGGAAAAGCGAGTTGACCATAATTGAACAATTTGTATGAGCAACAAAGAGCAACAGTTTCGCCTTGTCCCTTAAGAGGTCGCCACGTTGAGTTAGCATGTGTTTTAATGCCTGGAATGACCCTTTGCTTAAGCTCTCTGAGATGCTCATGTGACAGCCTCTCTGTTTGGGACTGTTCCCGCTCTTTGGGGTATTTGCTGTAAGTAAAGAAAACCAGACAACTCTCTTACTAAATCATTCATTTTGGAAATTTTACCACAGAGTTTGAAATAAATAAGCCTACAATTCACAGCTGTTTTACTCTGTATATAAAAAGCTTCCCCTTCAGTGCATCAAAAACCCAGCTGTCCAAAAGCAGAAGCACACATGTTGATAAATCAGCAGTTTCTCATTGTGATTCATCTAACATCATCTAACTCTGTCCTCTGCATCCTCTTCTCTCACACTAACTAACTTCATGTCCTGTCTCACTACATCCATAAATCTCCTCTTTGGTCTTCGCCTAGACCTCCTGCATGGCAGCTTTGGAGGCCTCAGCATCCTTCTACCAATATATTCACAGTTTCTCCTCTGAACACGTCCAAACCACTTCAATCAGGCCTCTCTGACTTTATCTCCAACACATCTAAAATGAGTTGTCATTCTGATGATTATGGCACAGGAGGTAGAGCTGTCGTCCACCAATACCCCAATTGCTGGTTCGAGCCCCGGCTCCTCCAGTCACATGTCAAACTGTCCTTGAGCAAGACACTGAACCCCAACCTAGTTGCTCCCAGTAAATGTTGGCCAACTGCACAGCAGCTCCCCCATCGGTGTGTGAGTGTGTGTGTGTGATTGTGAGTGTGAATGGGTGAATAAGAAGCAGTGTAAAGCGCTTTGAGTGCCAATAGGTAGATAAGTGCTATATAAGTGCAGATCATTTACCATTTACACATTCCTGATCCTATCCATCCTTGTCACTCTCAAAAAGAACCTCAACATCTAAAGCTCTGCTTCCTGTCTCTTTTTCAGTGTTACTGTCACTAAGCTGTATGACATTGCTGGTCTCTCCACTGTCTTGAACACCTTTGTGCGGGATAACTACTACTCCATTTCTCTTCCTATTCGAACAACGAATTGAACCCTTCTCCCAAGCTTTGAGCCTTGCTACCTTTCCACCTGGTCTCCTGGAAACACAGTATATCCACCTCCCTTTTCTGCATCATGTCAACTTTATATTTTTCTTTGTCATAGTGCCAACATTGAAAGTCCCTACTGTCAGTCCTACATTCTTGGTTTTCCCCTTCTGTCTCTGCCTTCAAACACACATTCCTCCTCTCTGTCTTGGACCAACAGTAGCCCTATATCCACTGGCACCCTGTAGGTCAACAGCACCTGTGGTGGGCATTGTTATCTAGGGCCCCGATCGATTCGCAATGGAAGTCATGATTTATATGTTTACGTTTATTAAATCACATTTAAAAGCACCAGGTTTCTATAGAGTAACCTAAGATACAGAACTACTACTATTACTATAAATAATATCAGTTTGGGCTATGTTTTTAAATCACAACAGCCACTCAGAAATAAAGTAAAAAACTGTGTTGGATTTGTGTGGTCACTTCAATGATCATGATAAAAGCTACATGTAAACCCAGAGCTTCTGCTTCTGGGTGCAGATGTGAGGCACTGTGTGCTCATATCACACCACTCTGCACCATCCAGACAGCAATATAACTTCCTGGAGAAGCCCCTTTCCATTTGTTGAGCTCTTCTCATCGTGCATCATGATGACTTGCAGGGCAGTTTCAGAACACTGAGAACAGAGATATGACTGCTTTAGAAGTAAATGTATCACCTCACCCTTTTGCATTTTGCTCTGCTTCATTTATGAACCAAAATAGCACCTGTGCTTGGAGATGCCCACACAAGACTCATTGTGCACTTGTTTTTGTGACCTTGTGACATTTGTGACATTATTTCATTAATGTTTTACATTTAAAAGAAAATAAGGAATCTAATTTCTCCCCTTGGTTCCCTGCTGGATCATTGTCACTGTTACCCATGCTACACACTGTTTTTGAGTTTTTGTCTCATGGTTTTTTTTAATCCCTGTTCCTGTGGACTTCTGTCGTCGAGTTCTTGGTCTGAGGTTTGGTTACTGTTTTGTTGTTATTATTTGTAGCACCGTCTTCATAGTTGGTTAAATATCACCTGGATTGTTGTTTTCTTTTGCTTCCCCACCTGCTTTGTTAAAGTTAATGTTCTATTTCTGGTTTTTACTCTGGATTCTTATTGCCACTTTATTTCCACTTGATCAGTGCCCACCTAAGTTTTGGGGTTTGTTTCCCTTGTAACCACTAAACGTCTCTTAAGGTTCGCTTCGATGCTCAACAGAGAGGGTGAAGTTAGTTCTAGTTTTATTCCTTTTGATGTTCCATGTAATTTAATTTTGGTTCTTGGTTCATGAAGTGAGTTGTTTCTGTTTTGCCGTCTGTTGGTCTAGTCCCCGTTGTTTGTTATTCTTCACTTCTTGTTCTGTTTTAATAGTAGAGGTTCCCCTTCATCATACGTCCCTTTCCCTGTTAATTTAGGGTCCTCATGCAAAAATCTGACAGTTTTATTTTTAGAGAGCACATTTCTCCTCATCAACCTGGAAAAATGAAATGGAAATGTCCTAAATGAGATTAATGTTTTCCTAACATATACGTCAGATGACCCATGCAGAAAAAAAATCACATATTAAAACATGTTTTCTATCTCAGGGGAAATTATAGAGTAATCTCCATTTTCCCCAAAAATGACATAAAAAGACCTTTGTGTTACGTGTGTGTTTCTCCAGTGACTATAAACTATCCACAGTAACGTGCCACCACATGAAATTCAACTGTCCCCAAGTCCTTGATTGACCCAGGTTTGATCAAACAAAGCATGACAGCTAAAGTATTTAGCAAAAATGATATTTCCCCCATCCATGTCATATTTCTTATGTAATGCATTTTGTCACAGGTGCTGATACTTTTCAAAGCAAAACATGCATACAACACACACTCCAAAAATACCTGAATTACCTTAAATAGGACTATGGAAGGTTTGTTTTAAAGTGGCACTGAAAGCTCAGATTGAGCTCGATCACAAGTTTTGTACATCCCAAAGAATTTTAAATTTATTACCAGGTAATAGCTTCCTGGGTTCATAGTTGCATTACTACTCTATGTATCTGAGCTTTTACTTTTATTGGTTTCAGATATGCATGGTGTGGACTTCTGATGCCTCACAGTGATTAGCACCCCTTTTCTTAAATACAAATAGAAAAAGTCTGTTAATTCCTGTTAAGAAGACCTGTCTTATTTTAATAAAATAAACAGCTCTCCATGAATATACAAAAGCCCAGGAAATCAAAACAGCACACACTGGATTTTAAAGTTTAGAAGGCAAATGACAAACTGTATTGAATGTCTTTGATTTGTCATCTGTTTCCTCTATAAAATCATGACACACTCACAGCTTCTAAAAAGGGAATAACCCAAGGGAAGGAATGACTGAGAGAAGACATTACATTTTTTTCTGTCATGCACATTTTTGTGGTTTGCGTTGGTGACATATTTTCTTTTTTGCTGACAGTATTATAAAACTGCTTCCACTGTAGCCTTGTATTTTAAGTGTCAAGCAGATACATTTAGTACAGGGATCCTGCCAGAAGAAAATCCCACTGTGGCTCTGCTGTTATCTCAGAGTCACTGTGAGCCTCTGTGTCGTGCTCTTCCTCCTACAGGTGAGGTGGCAGTTGGAGATGCAGCATTAGACATGCAGCACCAGGTTTTAAAAAAAGAGTCCTGGAGGATCCATCATAGGTGAGCTAGCCACACAGCCCGAGGTCAAATTCCACTGAGCCAAGCCAATCCATAATTAATAAAAGGGGATTGGTCTAAAACCGTGTAGTTGCCTGACGAACCTGTTACGATGTTGACACAGTAAAGTGGCTCACTGAGAATTTCTCATACTACAGTACATCTCTGCTATACAAAGGCTGCAAATTAATTACTTTCTGTGCAAAATACTGTATATATCCTTTACTTGAAAGACTAAAACTTTCTATTTCAAGATTTATTCTAGAGGATTGGAAAATTCATCTGGTTAACAAAGCCTAAATATATTTTCCTCCCAGAGATGTTTCTAAGCTTTGACTATTGGGCTTATTGAGGCAGCAGTCAAGGTACATTTTCCCTTATTTTATTCTATGGATTGTTTTAAATGTGAGTGTTAATGTGTATCTCTCTCAGTTGGCGACCTGTCCAGGGTTTACCCCGCCTCCTGCCCTATGACAGCTGGGATACTTTCCTTAGTAATTGCTTGATGGTGTGTTTTTGGTGTTACTACTAAATGCATAATGGGTAACATAACAGCTGATTCCTACTGATTATTCCATGTATTCAAGTGCGACTCTTATTTTGCTTTAACTTCTTGAATTTTGTGACCTAGGATAAAATTTACTTAAAATGAGTTGCTAGTATTGTATTATAGGTTGTACTATAGAAAGGACTGTTGTCCCTCAACATTGTGGAAATAATGCCACTTAAAAAGGAGCTTGTTCCATTTTGGGGCAAATCTTCAGATTCGATTTAGGTGTTGGGAGACGATTTGAGAGTTTAAAATCTCTGTGTCAAATACACTTACACCATGACATGTAATGTGTAGGTCCTCCTCTGCTCTTCATTTGGATCGGACCTGACAGGCTACCCTTTGTGAGCCTTGGGCACCCATGACCCTGTCACCGGTTTTCCAGTTGTTCTTACTTAGACCACTCTTTGCGGGTAACTGCATCCCAGGAACACCTTACAAGGGCTCCAGTCTTGGAGATAATCTGACCCCCTTTTCTAGCCATCAACATTTGGCCCTTCTTAAAATCTCTTGGATCCTATTTTTCCTAATTCTAACACATCAACTTAAAAAAAAATGCTGTCTAAGATATACTACCCATGGACAGGTGTCACTGTATTGATGATCAATATTATTCACTTTACATGTCCATGGTTTTAATGATGTGGTTTAGTTGTGTTTATCTCCTGTAAAGAGAGAGTGAAGTAGTATGATTGACACTGTAATACTTGGGATGGTTGATTGATTTTATTAATCAAATTAAGGGAAGGAGTAAGCAGTACATACGTGACATGAGCTTTAAAGTAATCATTGTTTTTGTGATTAATCTAAATATCCCCTCTCCCTCCAAAAATTAATGAACCTTTAAGGAAAATTCTCTTTTTAATTTTTTTTTATTTACTTGTAATTAAATGGGCTGATAGGGTGATTATTCTGAATAAGAGGAGAATATACTGCAGTGTGGAAAGAGATTGACATTGTTCAGTTGAACCCAGGGGAGGTGGGCATGTTTTGTTTGGGTTTCAGAGTCAGTCAGGTGGAACTGCTGGATTTCTGTCATCTTCTGATGACAGAAATCATTAAATATTCAGAAGCTGTGACATTTTGGCATATTGTAGTAAAATAACTCAAGCATGCTTATTGATTTATCAGATTTTGACATTAACTCTCTGTCCGTTATACTATTAAGTTAAATTTCTAGTTTTATGTAAATTCAGATCACACTAATTTGATAGGTTGAACAAATACATATTTGCAGCTTCACTGCATGTGTCCTACAACCACTGCGTCAGCATTGAACAATGGCAATCACAGGGAGTTTAGGTATCTGCCAGTCTCTCTCTAGTTTTTAAGGGAAGGCTGAAATTGTCTAAAACAGCATTGCGCCTTGAGTGATGACCACTGAAGCAGATGATCATTTATGCACAGCTGTGTCTCTTAAGCTTCTCCCTTTGTCTCCATGCTCACATGACACGTTAGGAATAACAACAATTGACACTGCAAAGCTGTATTAATGGTCAACTGGTGAAAGAAAATGAGCAAAAGGGTCTGCACTGAAAGCCTGTTACCCTGTGTCAAGCTAACACGTGAAACATGAAGGATAGTGTCTGAATAATGAGAACACATTATATATCACAGAACTATAAATCCTGCATATGCTGTCACATTTTATAATTGCTTATTAAAGGCATTTCTAGGTCACTTCAATAACTAAAGTAGCATTCAGTCTGACCTTTACTGACCTTTTACTTTACCGTGTAGTACAGTTCCTACGTTGGAGCCCAGAAATCTTTCAGTCACAAATGCACAAGGTCAAGTTTTTTTCCCCCCAATCCACACATTGTGACATATTACACCGTGGCCTTCTGGAGCAGGATGAATGGTTGAGATTTCTGTCAATATGCTACATATAGTGTACAAATCCACAACCAAGCAGCAGTCAGTGCAAAGTCACTTACTGCTTGGTGGACCAGGGAGCCAAAGCAGAAGGTTCCATGCAGAACTCAGATCCATTGGCCAGACAGAAACAAAACAACTGATCACAGGTAAGATGGGCGAGACTCGGAACGAAAAAAACAGCAAACTCACAAGAAACAGGAAGACATGGCAGCGAGAAGCAGGTGAGCTGGGCATATAACACTGTAACAATGGATTGCAGTAGTGTTTCAAACTTCTCTGCCAACGAATAAAATTATTGTGTTTGTATAGTTACGATAAGCATTAAGAAAGCAGGACATCAAGCCGAGTTGCTGTATTTTAAAAAAACACATGCTTGATAAACATGATTATGCCCAATTTAATGACTCGGCATAAGGATTATCACCTCGTTTATCGCTGATATCTCAGGTATTATATCAAGGATATTTAATGTTATGTTATGTTACCTTACACACGTAAATGGAATTTCTGTTGTAAGCAATAGCTTTAAGTATGTGAAGCTTACTAGCTTTACCTTACAAGCTAAGTTGGTTAGTTTTAAATTGGAGGCAACAAAACAAACTGAAAATTAAAATGGGTTAAAATTCCGCCATAGGAGCGACTTATATTACATTACAGCTAATCTTATTCATAATTTCTTACCTGCGGGAGGGTGGGAAACATAATTGTGGTCCAGCAGAGAAGCATAGGTGTCAGCTTCCACACTTACATCGGATGAAGAGGAGACTGTTTCCCCTGCAGCTAAACATTTACTTGCCCTTGTGAAGACATTCTCCCTTTTCTGTGGTGCAACAAAGTTGTTCTACAAAAAGTAGCTTCGGAGAAATACGTTTTTAAGACAACTGCTGCCTGCTTAATTGTAATCCTCTGCAGTGAAGTGCTGACTAGACTACAAACGTTCGTGCTGCCTCTTGGCACCTTAAACTTCCTTCTTCGTCTCACCTGATTCCCTGCAACCATTTTCTTTTAAGTTGTGGATCATTTGGAAATGAGTGAAATTATAAGTATGGCTGTTTTTGGCGGCAAACACGAACATTCATGAACACTACAAGAGCTCCGATTTTTAGATGTTGTTGCCAATTGTTCGCGTGTGATAACTCACATCGGAAGGTGTGCAGCCGATTTCGGCAGCTTCCGGTTGAGAAATTTGGAAATATGAAACAAGGTCTATTAGGCACAGCAATGGAGAGAGACGGGAAGATACAAGCAGGACAACACAGATCGGAGTCCCAGCCATGAAACATTAAACTTGAGCGGTAGACTTTAGTATCCATAGCTTCTTACACCAGCATACAGTACATCCCAGCAATAAACATTACATCTTCAGTCACTTTTGAAAGGTTTGTACCCAAAGGTTTGTCTTTCGGTGCCATTATTGGCTCTTAAACAATTGGGAAAAGCATATTTATCTTTAAAATAAATAATCGGGATTGACTACACATTGTAATAATATTTGTTTCTCAAGGAAAGAACTCGTTCTTATATTTTTCTTTTACACAATTCAAGATTTTATAAAAATATCATAATGAACTACCCGAGCTCAAAACGTAGCTTAAGAGAGCTACAGTTTTACTGGTTCTTTGTGTCTCCCGCCTGTCTCTGTTTATTCAGCAAGGACTTCAGTTTCATATTTGCCTCAGAAAGACACAGTGACGTTGCAAACTCATCTCTGACCTGAAATAAAGCATCAAGCTGCATCCTCAACATATGATATGGCAGCAGCTCCACTTTCTTTCTCTGAACCTGACACACGCCGCAGCGCTAATATGTCTGAGACTTTATTAATCCTGATAAGAGAATCAATAAAGTTCTATTGTAGAGACAGCGATCTTTTCTTTAAGCCGTGTTGACCAGAGACACATACAGAATGTCTCCTCTTTGACAATGAACAAAATAGATTTAATAAAATTTAAAGCTACATTTTTGGAGTTTGAAGAGAAAAAGGCTAACAGGTCATGGAAATATGGCTCAAATTTGCAAAACTGACACTTCAGTGTTGATATAATTCATCTGTACAGCTGTGAACATCTTGTCTTTCCTGAGGCTCAACAGAAGACAAATCACATTGTATTGAAAAAGCAATGAGACCATGAGACTTTAGACCCAGTCCAACAACTCTCCCCAAACTGTGGTGATGTGTTTTTCATGTAAACCAGATAACTCAATACATGCAGCAACACGGGGACACACGAAGGTTTAAAAATGCACAAACCTCTTAAGCCACTCTGCACAGAAGTTCATTAATATTTATACATGCTTGAAGAAATAAAAAGGAATTTACAGCTTCTTACCTGAGCAGGCCTGCTAAGTCTGTGGAACCTCTAATTGTTGTAAGAGCTTTGCAATGTTTTACGTTCTCAGTTGTTAATTTTTAACTACCCCTGAACACCTACAAGGTTACACACCAGATATAGCTTTTTCTTTTTTCAATTTACTGTTAAACAAAGCAAAGGACTACAAAGCACAAGGACTTGTCCTTAGCAGTGTCCTATCTTGGGTCAGGCTTTCACTAATATTATATGAAACAGTCAAAAATCAATTGTTAAACCTTATACCAGCAAATTATGTCATACAATCCCACAATTCCCCAGTCAAATGACAAGACTGCCATTTTGGCAGGATCAATGACAGTTAAATGGTGAATCTGTAAATCAAAAATTCATGACACTGCTGCCATAACTTTAAACAAATGAAGGGTTGATGATGACTTTAATGGCGTCATTTCATGTATGAGGTGATGCCTTTAGAATTGATTTCCAAACCAATCCTAATTCTTCCTCCTTCTATTACAAGCATGGCCTATTTTGAATTTTTTTACTTTTAATCATGTGCACTGCTATTGTGACCCACAAGAACCCATGTCACTTTGTAGCAAAATATGTCCGTACCAGAACTTAAACCATTAATTATATCCTGATACAATGCAGGATGTCCTGACAATTAAATCTAGATAAGCCTGCCTTCAGGAATATCAATCAAATCTGATTCATTTTTCAATTAATCCATAACTTATCAAAGTAATCCAAAAATATGTTTAATTGAAATTATAGAGTAATGAAAAACAAATTACTATTCTCATGTCTGTCCATAAATCATGACACCTAGAATAATTTTGATTTTTGATTTATTTTGTTCTTTCGGTTTATCCCGCGAGCTCAGTGTCGTCACAGTGGTTCATTTGACTGCATGTTATGCCGGATGCCCTTCCTGACACAACCCTTCACCAATTTCTACTGGGCTTGGGACCAGAACTGTGCGGCTAAGAATGAGGATGGGCTGTTCAGTGTCCTGGCCACTAAGGCATGTGGTCCGGAAGAACGGTGCTCAATTCTCCGACCTTCTGGTCAGCCGGTATTGGGGCGACTGTGGCGCTGGAAGGTAAAGCGGTTGTCCACCAATCTCACAGTTGTTGGTTCAATCCCACTGAACCCATACTTAGTTGCTCCTGGTGAGTGTTGGTGTGTATGAGTCTGTGTGTGTGTGTGTGTGTGATTGTGAGTGAGAATGGGTGAATAAGAATCAGTGTAAAGTGCTTTGATTGCCAATAGGTAGAAAAGTGCTATATAAGTGCAGACAATTTACCAATCTATCAACTGAGCTACTGCTGCCCCATGACTGCAAAGTGAATGAACAGAACAACATTTCCCTCATATCTCATGGCTTTGATACTTTTTCCCTGCTTGAAATCTCTTTCATACTACTCCATAGAAAATTCAATGACACTGAGAATGCAAATTTATTTTACTATTATTTTTTTTTTTGTCCTTTCGGCTTATCCCGTGAGTTCAGTGTCGCCACAGCGGATAATTGTCCGCATGTTGATTTGGTCCAGTTTTTAAGCTAGATGTCCTTCCTGACGCAACAATCCCCAATTTCTACCGGGCTTGGACCGGCACTGCACAGCTGGGGAGGGGAATGAGCTGTCAGGGGTTCAGTGTCTTGCCCAGAGACAACACTGAGAATGCTAATAAGCCAACCAAATTAAAAGATTTGTTTACACACAGCTGCAAGGATCATCTGAACACCTAAGTTTTTTGCAGTTGAATTACAAACATGATCAGGTGATAAGTCACTGCAGTCCAATCTTCATTATAGGTAAACTGACAGTTTTAATAATAAATGTTGATGGTGCAAGAATAAAACAATTTGCTGTCATAAAGACGGATTTCTGTAATTATCTCACTCATGGACTCTACAATAAGGGAAAAAACAATCTGTCACCTGTTATATTCCACCTCAGAACTGCCATCTGTTCTGCCATTGTGTGACTTAATTAGTCTATTTTCTCGTGATTCTTGTCCTGATTCCTTCCACTTTGACTTATCAAACCTGGTAAAACAGCAGAAGACACCCAGAGAACTACAGATCGGTCAGATAGGCCTGTTTTTTGATTGGATGATCAATTTAAAACAAAAACTCATTCATTGCAATCTCTCATGATACTTAATCCCCAGGCTGTCAAAACTAATATACTGAGCCACACGAGTGTCAGAGAACACAACAGAGAAGATCATAGCACGTGTACATGTCACATGAAGTGGATCCAGCCATTGTGCATGTTCCCCTAAGAATGAGCACCAGCAGAGCAAAGGGTGAAGCAATGCAGTAAGAGGCAGAGAGCAGGGGGTGTGTGTGTGCATGTGTGTGTGCAAAGACACACTACCTGAGCCGATTACAAAGATAACAACTTTGTCCCACCTTGGACACTCTTACATAGCCATCCTGGACACTTAGCGCATGACAGCAGTTATTTTCTGACGTGTTGTACAGTAATTTACTTTACTGTGAGTCAACAACTTTGCCAGTTTTATGATGAATACTAGAATTACGTAATGTCACAGTGTTGGTGTGAAAGAGACCTGCGATCTGCTGTTCTCAGCTCTTAATAAAACTGTTGGTGATACAGTGTGCTTTTGGCATTTCCCAGCCAGAACATTAAAACCATCGTTTCACTTTATTGTTGACTCCAATCACAGGTAACAAAAGGTGTTATTTTTGTTGCCAACTACTGAAAGCACAGGTGACTAAATCTGCAGCTTTATGTTTAGACTTGTCAACTCAGACAAGCTTATTTATTAGGTGTCAAGAAAATAGTGCTGCCTGGTTCACATTATGTTACAGCATTCAGTACATTGTAGTTTTCTAAGGCTGATTTGCATCTGTGATTGTTTTTCTGTATGTTAAATACATGTACAAAACTGACCAAATGGTAAATATTACAGCAGCATTTTTACACTGTAATTCAAATTTGTGCTCACGATGTGCTGTCCCATTATCCAGTTTGGCACAGTTCAGTTAATTTACATATCAATCCAAGAATCACCATCCCAATCCAAGCAGCTGTGCCTTAATTGCTTTTAAGTGGAACTGCCCTTTAACAGCACATTGTGATGCAGCTGTACCAGTGACAGAAGGTGTCATGATCACTGTTATGTACTGTCATCACTGCTACACAACAGACGGGGGATCGGCAGAACACGAAAAGAAAACAAATTACAAATTAAAATTCAAGAAGATGTCAACAACTTCGACTTGTTTACTGTGCACTAAATTAAATCTGCACTAAACGTCTATGTACGTACATATCTGTGTACTGTTTATACTGTGTACATGTGCATATATAAGTGTAGTGTATATGCAGTAAATACATGCATGAATTATTAACGGCTTCATAATTTAAAAGTTTGGAAAAATAAACCCTTTCGACACATTTTCTATTAAATGCACATTAAGAAGCATTTCTCAGCACAGCTAAATATCTTACTGGTGGTGTTGTACTTTACGCCATTGATGTACTCAGGGCAAGGTCTCTCCACGATCCTTCCCGTGATGCTCCGTGGCCAGCAGGTCCCAATTTCATCCGTTGTGGCATTACAATATAAACCTTGGAAATAAATAACGTAGACTAAAAGAAAGGCGGTCGCCTGTAGTTTTCCTTTTCCAAGACGCAATAAAAACACAGCTCTCAATATTGAACAAGAGAAAAACGAGCAATTCCATCTTACCATCAGTGCTCAGCAATGACAATGAAGCGTTTTCCCAAAAAGTGTCATGGAAAGCATCTATTAAACTACAGTTCAGGTTCCCGATCTCTCCAAAAATGATGTTGTAAATGGCAGCATCCATGCTGCGCCGCTTTGAATAATGCGAGGTTATTTCCAAGTCCGAGCAGAGAGGGACACACTGAGCCCAGAGCTGCTCATGAGCTTGTGAAATCGCACAAACCGTAATGACTTGTAGACAGCCCAGCTCTCCTGCTGGGAGCGCTGCGTGGCCAATGGGAGCTGCGCGCCCGCTCGTCCATCCACGTGCTTCGGCAACCCGGTGAAAAAGGCAGGCGACACACCAAGTGAGCCGATCGAGGGGTTTGTCCCTGACATTTCAAACCTGACCCCCCATCTAAATGTATGAGGACAATAATCACCTCAATAACAGCCAAAAAGGTGAAAGATGTCACCTCAGACAATCGGTGCAGTGATGCGTTCGTTGAAATAAGATCTCGCACAGCAACCACATAAATCAACTTTGCCATTACATTGTTAATCTGTTATCGAGGTCTGGATAAGGTGAGGTAACAAAAATCAATTAGTGAACTTTGATGATGGTTGCCAACAGTTACTGCTGATAGAAGACGCAAACGCAATACTCATGAAGTGCAAGTACTTGTTGAAAATACTCAACTACTATGACACAAGTATTACTAAAAAAAATTTCTCAGGTTGAAGTGCAGTAGACAGATACTTATAAGTTAGATGATTTTAACGTCATTATTTATCACCTTTTGGTCAATCTACATTAATGTCATCATTTATTTGTTGATTATATTTAGAAGCTCGGTGGTGGAGTGTTTAGCACTGCTGCCTCACAGCTAGAGGCTGGAGTTTGTGTGTTTTTCTCTGGTTTCCTCCCACATATTTAGAATCTTCAGCTGCAAAAAGGGACTAATAACTAATTCTGTCAAAAAACTGCAGTAGTGAGGTAAAAGGACAATATTTCTATATGAATAGTAGTGTAGTAAAACTAATTTAAATGGAAATACTCTACTGAGGTCAATTGTTGTCAACTTTTTACCACAGTACTTTACTATACTCTATTGATCTTTACTTAGCAACTTTGCTCACGTGTGTCTTCACACTTTGATCATTAAGAAGTTTCCATTTCTGCTTCTGAGACAGTGTAGCCGTTTTCCCCAAAACGACCTTTGTTAAAGTCAATTTAAACACTGGAACAAACAAACTAACTAACAAACTAACAGTGTTGTCATTTTTTCACGTCCCCTCAGATGATTGATGTGATGTCTGTACAATTTCGGTTTCATACATGTCACCAATGCTGAGATACAAACAGAGCCAGAATTTACACTTTAGTGAGTACTGTTTAAGAGGAAGGGTTCTCAAAAGATCATATTTGTGATTTTAAAATGTGAAAATAATTATGACACTAAGGGAAATTATTGTGTAGTGTAATGTTATAAGCACTTAATATTTTTTTTAAAAAAAAAGCTAATTACAGTGAGGTTGAGTGACTCACCTCTCCAACAACCAACTGCTTTGTTTATTTTAGCGCAGCTTTACCACAAAGTACAGTTTGGCTTAAGAGTTCAGTGTGAGTCACATGAAAAGAAAAAAACATTCACAACACATTAACCAGTGGATCAAATAGATAAACACTTGATACAGACAGACATTTGCGGTTTGAATCAATCAGTGCATTTGGTGGGATTTGGGAGCTTGTGGGAGCTTTTCTCTCACTGTTTATGCAATATAAACACAGAGGACTCTTGGTAAAACCAAAATCTTAAATCAGTTGAAAAAACAGATATCTCCCGGTAAAACCACAGGACAACGATACTACATGGAATATATACAAAAATGGCTCCAAATCTTCAAACTTGTCCAATGTAAAGTCTCTAGACCAGACTCATAACCAAGTTTGATATTTTGGCTGTTTACCTGTTAAATGTGAGACATGACCTTTTCATTTTCTCTTTGAGCTCCCTCTGAGTATCCACATGAAGCACTCATCTCACAATATGACTCATACTGTACATGTGTAACACACCAAGTCCAGCTGCTGATTACTGCTTTGACCGTGTGGTGAACAATGTCATAATTACCCTCACTATCAACAGTACACCAAAAAGGTAATGCATTCTTCTACAGCACACTCTGAACCATAAAGCTTTCAGGGATTTGAAAGTGCATCTCCTGTTACAATATGTTCATTTTCTAATCAGACGATTGCGGTAAAAGTTTTTAAAGTAATGGTCTTTATAAATAAAATGTTTATCTAGGGTTGTATAACTCTTTGTAATTTCAAATAGATGAAATAGTCTGTTTTATGTCACATGAAAGATGTGGATTTAGTTTGTAACAGTAAACATGTTGATGTTTAAAAGAAATTAAAACAGTTATGAGGAGTCTGAACTTTTTATCAAATTTCTTTTTTAAATGAATCTCACAAGGAAATGCTGATATGAAATATGAACATAGGAGGAAGAAAACATGACCCTTGCTTGAAAAAAAGTCGTAGCTTGTCCTTTTTCCACCCATCCTACTGCAGTACAATTCCTTAAAAGAGATAAATTAGATTAGATTGTTTGGATATCAAAAATTTCTAAAAATCTAAATGAATCACTGATCATCCCATGTTCCAACTACAAATACAAGTTTACTGTACATTTTTTTAGATACTTTGTTGATGACTTAAGTTGGGCACAAACACAGTCTTTTGTAAAAAAGAAAAGTAGTAATCTGGGTTTGGCCCAAAATTCGCAGTCCTCTGGGCAAATTATTGCTAGAGAGAAGTGAATTGTAAAACACAGTAATGAGAATCTGCTTGAGAAGCACATTTGGTAAATAATGCCAAGGTTGTCAGCTTGGCAAATATTTGTATTTTGTGTATACAGAATAAAATTCTCTGCCTTTAAAGAATTTTTAAAATTCATTCAGTAATATCCACTCTTTGTTTGATCATCTGCGAATTTACTATGAATTCACATTTGGGACATTTCATCAGGGCTGCATCAACCCATTACTTGTATCTATCCGCCTCAGATCTAGGAGACCCAAAGTAATTTGTAAGCCGGATCCCACATAACTCAATGTAACCATAGATTATGTGCTGATATATAAAATAAAATAAAGCAAAAATGTGTTGATGTTATATGGAATCTCTTTGCTGATTCTTAGAGTGCTTCATGACTCGGGGTTTTAAATTGTTAAGAGAGTATAGACCTTAGCTGTGGAAAACTAATCAGACGTACAATGGATAGCTATTATATTTATGATTATTACTGTTGCTCATGTGTGCAATTTCAGGCTGTTAATATTACAAACCGAATGCATCACTTGAAATTCCTGTTGTTTTCTGACAGCTTTAGTGCCACTGGCAGGATGAAAAACCCTTTGAAGAAAATCCTTAATCCTTTGAGTCTAGTTGACCTAATTTCAGAGAATGTAATTTCTTCAAGTTAGCTATTATGCTAAATAAAAAAGGTACTTTTTTCCCCTCTTTTGGCTGACAAAGGCAGAGCCAAACTCCAAAGAGTGAGACTATGTGCAGGCTGTCATGTCAAAGGATCATGTACTATAGTTGAGAGAAAGGGCATGTCACGGAGAGCAGTGCACCTTGGAGCACTTTCAGGACCTTTTGAGGTCAGAACAATTGATTAATAAAATACAATAAAAGGTCACAGTGATAACAAAAAAGCCAAGACCAGCTATACATTATTGTGTTTACAGACAGGGTACAGAAGGCTAAAATTAACTTATGAGTCAGCCTGAGACACTTTGCATGGCTGTGGGGTTAATATGAGCTACTTGCTACAATTAGTTAAATGACAGCTGTCGAATAAATATCTATCAAATATCCATTAATATGTATTAATTGCAGCACTGTTAAATATCTGCCGACATTGTGCTGCTTACTCTGCTTCTACATGAAGCCATGCGGATGCACTGTGTTATCATAAGCAAGGAGCTGTCCATGCATTATGAAAGGTGAATTGAAATGGCATTTCTTCTCCACATTTTTTGCCAAAACAGATCTTTTTAGTGGACTGAGCTCACACTGAGACGCTGAGAATCCTGCTGTTTTACTGTAGATAAACATAAAGCATTGAGCTATTGATGTTGGCTTTGTATCAACATCAATTACACCTCACACTTTTTTACAGTATTTTTCCATTCGTCCTAGCTGTAAATAACAACTTTAAATGCTGACTATCTGTGTTAGTATGCACATTAGCAGAACTGAATGCTGCAAATATTTTACAGTGATAAATTACAGTGATATTTAATTCATAAGCAATTACATTTCTTGCAGTACATATTAACATAATGGTTGCCTGTTGTGAGGACAGAAAAGCAAAACCTGAACTTAGTTGCTCCTGGTGAGTGTTGGCCAGCTGCATAGCAGCTCCCCCATCGGTGTGTGAGTGTGTGTGTGATTGTGAGTGTGAATGGGCGAATAAGAAGCAGTGTAAAGCGCTTTGAGTGCCAATAGGTAGAAAAGCACTATAGAAGTGCAGACCGTTTAAAAGTGGCTTTACCATATTTGTATTTTGGATGTTTTTATTAGTACAGTCCGAGGTGGCAGTATGTTGCATGTGTTCAGTGATTTGTGGTAGTACTATTTGTCTGTGTGTATAAATGTATGTTGTGTTAAAGTATTGTTATATGTGACAGTTTGAGTGTATTTCAAATAAAGGACATTAGAGACTAAAACTGTGTCAGAGTCACAAAAAAATAAAATTGTGCTGCCCTGAGGAACAGGAAAAAACATATGTGCTAAGGAGGGAAGTAGATGTGTCTGTAGGTAATGAGAGGTACGTAGCTCTGTAATGACACAAGTCCGACTCTTTCAGTGGAGCGTCAACATTCTCCTGCAGCTTTAGACAGAACACATACATTCCAAAGTTCAAGCTGATGTGTTTGTGCTGCTTATTTGTGTTGATTTGTATGGATGAAGGCCCTGTGTGTGTAAAATGTGTATGGAGACCGAGTGTGTGTACTTGCAAGGGTTCTGTTTCTTTGCCACTGTGAGGAAAATCGAAGTGGTTTTTTTTTTTGGTTTTTTTGCAATGTAAAGCTTAAGTCATGAGTCAAGATCTGAAATGACTTTTAGTGGTTTGTATTATTACTATGACTCCTGGGAATCTCAAGTGTGTGTGATTAGAGTGAATGAGAAAAGAATCACCAGCAGTTCTTGTTTCTTCTATTTTCTTTTGAACCTTAGGGCCCTACTTTCCTGCAGGGAAAGATGACAATTTTGACAACATTTTAAATGGAAGTCCACTGTGGCCACAGGCATTAAATTTTTTCTTTCAAATTTTGTGAATGTGATATCTCAGAAATAACTTAAGAAGATTTCTATAAAGATCAAATTCAAGTCCACTGAGGGGACTGCTGCCTGGGTCTCCTGGCTGCTTCAAATGGCGAGCATCCTAATGAAGATGAAGGTAGAGGGTCATGTGTATATTCCGCCCAGGCGAGTTCTTGAGCCCAGGTGTAAGAGTTATGCAGCGTAACATGGTTTCAATCTCTTGATCGAGCCTTTTAGTTTCTCCGTGGGTCTGGGGGGTGAGACCCATACGACAAACTCACAGAGGCGCCCGGTGCCTTTCAAAACTCCGCCCAGAATGCTGTACTGAATTGCGGACAGTACGTCCTCTCGCAGCCCATGCAGACAAAAGACATGACGTACCAACAGATCTGCGGTCTCCTTGGACGCCAACTTAGAAAGGGGAACAGCATGTAGCAACTTGATGAATCTGTCTAAAAGAGTGCAGATAACAGTTTTACTATTAGAAGAGTGCAGCCCTGTATTGAAGTACATCGAGATGTGCGACCACGGACGGCCCGGGACCGGGAGAGGACGTAGGTAGCAAGCTGGACCACCAGTAGTTCGGGTGGCCCCCGGGTGACAGGCTACTTGCAAGACTCACAGGAACAAACAAACACCCGCAGGGCAACCAACAGGAACTGGATTAACATGTTTAAAGTCTCTTACCCTCTTCTCCAGGTACCACTGGATCACCCTCAACACGACGGGTGGTAGGATGGTCATGAGCGTCGCAGTCTGGCTCGTCCTCGAATTAGCATGACAGGGCATCCGGTTTGGTGTGCTGAGATCCCAGGCATTACGACAGGATAAAGTTGAACCTGGAGAAGAATAGAGACCAACAAGCCTGCTGAGCATTTAAGCGTCTGCCTTGGCAAGTACCTCCATTCGTCAAACGCCAATTTGAGAGTGAGGAGTTCTCGGTTTCATATGTCGCAGTTCCTCTCTGCCTCTGTCAAGCGCGAGGAGAAGAAAGCGCAGGAATGCACTTTGCTGTATTCTCCCAAGCGTCGGGACAACACCGCTCCCACCCCAGTTCCAGAGGCATCGACCTCTACCATGAACTGCCTCTTGGTGTCGGGAGTGTGAGGATAGGAGCGCTGGTGAACAATGTCTTGAGGCGGTTGAATGCTCTCTCTGCCTCTCCTCCCCACACAAAGAAGGTCTTGGTGGAGGTAAGGTAATGCAAAGGAACCGCTACTATACTGTTACCCCTGATGAATCTTCGGTAAAAGTTTGCCTAAAAACCTTTGTAGCTGTTTCCGGTCTGTGGGAACTGGCCACTCTTCAACTGCCCTTACCTAACAATCGTCCATAGAGACCTTTCCCGGGGCAATGACCAGTCCCAGAAAGGTGTTCAGTGTGTGTTGTCTCTGTTCCTTCAGGTTACGGGAGTAGATGAGGATATTGTCCAAGTACACAAAAACAAATTTATTGATCATGTCCCGGAGGACATCATTGACTAGGGCCTGAAAGACTGCAGGTGCATTAGTGAGGCCGGACGGCATGAATACTTATTCTTTACAGTAATACCGTTTACTCCCCGGTAGTCTTTCTTCCCAACTAAAAAAAAAAAACCCTGCCACAGCTGGTCGAAGAAGAAGGACGAATAATGCCTGCCTTGAGTGAACTGTCAATATACTCTTGCATAGCTTCTTTCTCAGGCTGAGAGAGTGAAAAAAAAAAGACCCCGGGGAGGCATAGTATCAGGCAACAAATTAATGGCGCAATCGTAAGGTCTATGTGGAGGTAATGATGTAGCATGGTTCTTGCTAAAACTTCAGCTAAATCGTGATAGTCACTGGGGATCCTAGACAGGTCAATAGGTTCATTGGATTAACGTTTAACATTACTGGTACGTGACTCAGCTGCACATAAGCAATTAGCCACACAGAAGGGACTTACAGTACACACTAGCCAAAACATGGATTCAGCAGTCCTAGGAGGCTCAGTCGAGCCAAACACAGCAGCGCGTAGAAGAAAATTCCCATAGGTTTGATTCATTGCGCAGATGCACATAACTTTACAGGAGGGCTAACTAATTTGTGGGTTGTGAATAGATAACCAAGGGTACCCTAGCAACAGCGGTGTATTTGGGCAATTGTACACAAATAGTTTGTGATGGTTACCAGACAATGTTATTTTCATTGTAATAAATTGAATGCGGTGAGTGACACGATTATCCAGAGCTTTTACCTGAAGTCTGGCAGAGAGTTCCTCTACCTCCAGCCTCGATAGACAAATTAGAGTTTCATCGATGAAGTTGGCATCAAAGCCAGAGTCAATAAATGCAGTACACTGATTAGATGCCAGGTAACCAGGACTGATACAGTAGGTGTGGGGAGTTTAGGTTAGTGGAATGGCTCATCAGCACCTCCCTGCAAGCTGACGAGCCTGACCGTTTAACAGGCACTGACGAGCTCTGTGTCCGGGCTCCCCACAATAAAGACCCAACCTGTTGATTAGGCATCGTTGTTGTTCACTGGCAGGCAGCCTCGACATCCCTACCTGCATGGGTTCCTCAGGAGATTTTGCTCTCTCGAATGGCTGGGGAACAGATAGTGTGGAGTTAGAGGAAGGTGGATCCGTAACCATCCTACACTCGGGGGAAACAATGGAAATGGACAGGCTATGCGCCAGCTCCAAATGTTTTTTGCACGTCCGAGACAGGAAGTGCAGGGAAAGATTTATTAACAAAAAAGAATATAAATTGAACTTACAGCAGGCAGGCAAAGGAAATAAAACAAACAGAAAACACTCGCTGCCGAAAGCAGGAGGAATAACTAACAATTTAGAAATATAACTAACTAACTAACCCAAAGCCGAGACTAACTTACTCAAATGACTAACTAACTGACAAAACAAACCTTAAGACTAACTCACTAATGCACTAGGACGGTACTAAAGCTGGTGGTCGGGAAAATGAACGAGAATAGGGATAACAGGATACATCGGGAGACACACTAGCGACAAACAGTAGGGATAGAAGTCCTTATAAAACAAGAATAAATGGATAATGTGAAACAGGTTTGTTGACCAGTGCCAGCTGAGGAACGGAAAGCCAAGAGGGACTGGAGACAGACTGGGGTGGGACTTCTCCCAGCCTCAGCTGGCTGGGAGGAGAACTGCGGGGACACATACAGACACAACATGAAAAAACAAGAGAAACAGGAACAAATTAGATCTAATTAAAGAAACGAAGAAACCTAACTACTGACATCGTGTGGAGAAATTTACAGTTTAAATCAATTGACTGAATAGTGTCAATTGTAGTTTAAACAGAAAAGGAGAGCACAGAGCAAACAAAAGTCTTTGTCCAAAATGTTGTAACACTGTGTCTTGTCTGATTTACATAAGGTGATTCCAGGTCTGGACTCTGCTCCTCCACTCCCTCCCCGTCCATGCCAGAGCCAACAGTGAATGGAGAGGAGACCTAAGCCACCACTCCTCCATCAACAGAAGCTTAACTACACGACACACCGTGTCCTGAGTCATGACCAAGCAAAGAACTTGGGGCAGAGAACAAGAAAGAGAATGTGGCAAAGGAAGAAGACATCACTGTTTGCAAGAAGCCTGATTTCAGTGTGGTGAGAAAGGACACTGGACAGGGCACTGTTCTGTAGATATGCAAAAGACTGACTGGATGGGAGATCAGGTCACACCAATACAGGAACAGATGTCAGATCAGGCGACCCCCATCCACACACTCACACAGGAACAGAATCCAGGTAGGACCTGCATAATTTTACAATGCATTGTCCTTCTGATAAGTATAAGCTGTTCCCAGAGCTTTGCTATTTAGTTGAAAAATCTGGATGTGATCTTTAAGTTGATTCAGGAGCTACAAGCTCTATTGTGACTCATTCAGTCAGTGGTAGATCATATTTCAGAATAGGTGATAGTATTTTTCTTAGAAAAATCACTCTGTTCCTCTAAAATGCAGATAGTTTATATACATTCACAGTGTACATATGAGTGGGTACTTGTTGATGATACTTGTATGATTAAAGAACAGCTTACAGATTTTCCACGTGCACACAGCACACACTCAGAAACTTTAGCCGTCATCAAACACTGCAAAGCACACGTACATGTGGGGCCAGAAGGACAATATGAAAGACACTGGTAAATAGATAATAGGAAATTGGACAAAGCCTGTTGCGGCTGCCTCTTTCTCACTCTTCTCTACACAGGAAAAGCAATTTATGCGAGACACTCCACATGTCTCATTGGAAAAACCTTAGAATGCAGTTAGAAAATCTGGGCCCATGGTTGCAGAGCATGCTGTTCGTCGAGGAAGTCCAACCAACAGGATCAGATCCTGGGATGAAATACAGCAGTAAGGGTGACGTACATCGTACGTAATCAGTTGCACAAGCTTATAGAATTGAGCTCATTGACAGCCATGACACCGCACATGCTGCAGCCTTTACCATCATAGAAACTACTTCACTACCCGAGCTCGAGCAAATTCTAAAATCTTTGGGCAGCCCATAAATATGACATAGGTCTTATGAAAGATGCAGGGCCATGTATAGGCCATGTCAAAACCAATACAGGAAGCCTGCAATGGCAAAAAACCTGTGTATAATTCCCTGTTAACAGCAGATGTTACAATTTCATGTGAGAATTCTCTAGTGCGCGTTACCATATTGCGGGTTAAAGTAAAAGACCAACAAATTTTGTGGCGCTTCGTTCAAATGCGCAGGAGGTGAGTGCAGCCATACACCCCAGAGCAGCTTAAGTAAAAAAAAACTACACATCATTCCTTCTCTGGTAGCACCTAATCTGTATTTATCAATTTAAAGAAGGATACAAAAAAAATTATAAGGTGCACCTGTTAAATTGTCTTGTAAACAATGGCCATAAAGTAATTTTTTTCTAAACTGCAGTTTGCCGACTGAAGTGACGTGATCATCCCAAAGGAAAACTGTCGCAAAAATGAATTGCCGCAACTAAACATATTCCAAAGCAGGTGACTAAAGAAACAATGATGACGTTTTTCCTTGGCATGAAACCATTTTGCAGACGAATTATTCTTTGTGCGGAGTTTTCCTGTTTGCTGTGGTGCATGGTTAATGTTTTTTGTTGTTGTTGTTTGCACATGATGAAACCATGTGGACTCTTGAAGAGAGGTACTGGAAACCATCTGTACTCCCAGACCTGATGTTGAAAACACTGGTACTGAATGCTGACTTAGAGTTATGTGTGGATGGGTTTGATTACTTGAGATGTTAAAATTGGGTTTGAAGTTTCTGCAGGGGGTTAATGATGTGGCTTCCTTCTAGCCTGTCTGCACAAGCTGGTGAGCCGATGGTTCTTACTGAGACCTATGAACTGGGCACTGACATAAATGTTTATGAATGAATGTTTAGAATGGATACATTTGTTGTTATTCATGACTATGGTTGTTTCTGGAGACAAGGAGTTTCACAACATCAGGCAGAACACTAATTGCACATTGTTCTTGTTGCAGCTCTTTAGGTGCCATCCTGTTGCCTACAAAGTATCAGTTATGGAATGTGACACACTAACATTAACAAAACAATCTGATTTCTGCAGGGAATTCAGCAGCCATGGTGGGACTATTGTTTCACCTTACTCAGCTTTCTTTTGACAGGAATTTAATCTATAAATCATGCAGTCACTAAGCATATCTAGAAAACTTTGACATTGCCTTGGTCTAGAAACTTTGTTTGCCTAATTCGTATTTTCATTTTGTGTGCAAAGCTAGCTCATGGTAAAGATCACATTTGCAAAGCGGGGGATGTGTTCATATTTTAACACCTACTGGTATGGTAAGGTTTTTGCACCAGGGTTCTTTCCAGCACATGGAGCTGAGTACTGCAGGAGATATTCTGTGCAGCAAGGAATGCTTCTGGTCCCTTTTAATGGTATTGCAAGGCCACCCCCCCACATGATGGGCTTTTCAAAATTGGATGATTGACTTGTCAGAAATAGAGATATTGCTTGACTATAGTTTGCATGTTTTGCAAGTGGGTTGAGGTTGTTTCCTTCAAACAGGTAGCATCTACTGTGACAAAAGGCCCTAACAACACACACGACCATTAAGTGAAGTATTGCAGAAGAAAGTTGTTAGTGGCAGTGGTCCTGGGTTTGCCATGGGGGTGTTGAGCGATTTGTCAACCTAATTTGGGCTTGTTTATTAAGTGTTGCTGCCTTATCAACCCCAGAGTACAGGTGGGATAGAATGATCAAATAAACAAAGCGTTTGGATTTAAGGAAGTGGATTTAAGATTTTGCATCAGTGCTATTCTATATGCAAGTTAAGTCTGTTCCATATAATACTTGGAAAGACCTCCCGGTGGGGTACTCATTCAGAGCAAACAAACTCTGACGAGTTTGCCATGAGGATGTGATTTTTTTGGCTATTGTGCAAAGCTCTCTCAGCTGTTTTTCCCTAGGTGAAAGCCGCCCTGTCTACCCGTGCAGCCACTAGCCTGCACGATCTCAAACCAGGTGACTGGGTGCTCATCAGGGACTACCTGAGGAAACACTGGAGTCGGAGACATTTCACAGGATCACATCAAGTACTACTGATTTGTAATACAGCAGTGAAGGTGGAGAGATGTGTGGGTCCACGCCAGCCACTACAGGAGGATCCCCCCACTGGAACCAGAAGGGGAACTACATCCAGATGTGTCCCAACTCGATGTGGGTGCAACTGCTGTGGAAGACAACCTACAAGGCACAGACGGTCATTTTTGACCTTTCAATTTTTTCCCGCGGTGAGGGGGAAGAGGTGCTGATTGGTCTTGTTCTTCACTTCAAGCTCCAACATACGTCAAGAAAGGTGAATACAGGAAGGTGACAGAGGTGACATCTGGTGCCTAACAATTGAGAATCCTGCACAGCAAGAGCACCCACTCAGAATGAAGGAGTGAAACACGAAGATAGGAATGTGCATGTTTGTTCTCTTTGCCACGTTTGAGCCGGTCCTGTGGATGATCGGTGAACTGTGGCACGGTTGAGGGGTCGGTCAGCGACTCACCAACGGGAGGTGTGGCCGGACCTGCACTTGCTTGGCCTATATTCTTCCACATGGTCTCTGCCATGGATCATTGACAGCCTGGAGATGCAATATATCGACTATGTGTAACCAACAGAGGCTCGTTGGCTACATACACGACAGATGAAATGGGAGAACAGAATTGCAACTGACATGTTGCTTGCTGACAAGGGAATAGTCTGCACCATGTTTGGAAACTCATGTTGCCCCTTCATCCCAAACAACACAGCCTTACATTGGTCAAAGGTGCTGGAGGGACTGAGGTCACTGCGATATAAAATGAAAAAATATTCTGGCTATGTGGACACCAGTCCCCGGGGCTGATTTGACATTTTGTTTGGGAAATGGAAGGCCTTATCCTGTCCCTCTTCACATATGTTCTAATAGGCATTACTGCACTGACACTGTGTGGGTGTTGCCTTATTCCCTGTGCACATAGACTAATAATGTGTGCAATTGACCAGTCCATATCACACCAGATGACTATCCAAAGCATTCCTCTACTTAGAGATAACTGGGAACCTCCATATCATGAGAATAATGACATCTGTGTCTAGTACCTGGTTGTTGCTTGTTGCCCTTTTCTTTTCTCATTTCACTTTCCCAACCGGTCAAGGAAGATGGCCACCCACCCGGAGCCTGGTTCTATTGGAGGTTTCTTCTGTTAGAAGTTTTTTCTCTCCACTCTCTCCGCCTAGTGCTTGGTCAAGGGAGATTTGTTGGGAGCCCTTTCCCTCTACACATCTTTATACCATTGAATTGAATTGAACATAATTTTGGGAACATAATGATGAAATGTTTTGAAAATCCTTGTGACTTAACTCTTCTGATGAAGCCTGACAATGCTTGGTTGTCATTGAATGATGAAAGGGGAGATGTGTGAGAGAGATTTTCCTACAAATGCAAAATGCCTGTTTATGGTGATCTACTGTCTGCACTGTCTTTAGACCAGAGCTTCATCAGGAAGCTGTCCCAGCAGGGAACA
This sequence comes from Channa argus, assembly GCF_033026475.1. Taxonomy (NCBI): domain Eukaryota; kingdom Metazoa; phylum Chordata; class Actinopteri; order Anabantiformes; family Channidae; genus Channa; species Channa argus. Next base: position 1,580,417 of record NC_090210.1, on the reverse strand, counting down.
CATAGGATATGAGTTGTCTCAGATACTTGCTAATTAGATTCCTGACCACTGTGTATTCACCTGTATGTCTGTAAGGTTGATTTGCATTGAGTCATTCCTTTGTCCTTTGTGTGAATTCAGCTGCTGAGCTGAGTGCTTAAAAGACACCCATAACCTGTAAACCTTGTCAATCTGATTTAGCCCACTCTTGTGTAAAGTTCTGTTCTGTGTGTGTTCCTCCCTCTTGCTGATTAAACTCACCATAACCAAGACTGTGAGCTGTCTTTTGCCTCCTAAACTTGCCTTACAGTTTTTGCCACGGCAATGACATGTAATCTCTTCCCAAACTGTAGTGTTTGTACAACTCAAGGATTTGAAATAAGCTGGTTGATCTCAAAACAAGTAGTAAATAAGAAATAACGCAGGTAGAGGAGTAAAAATAAATAAATAAATCATTTTTTTAAATCCTTTTGGCTTATCTTTATAATCTTGACTTTATTCTGTAAAGTGCCCTGAGATGACTTTGTTGTGAATTGGCGGTATATAAATAAAGTTGAATTGAATTATCCCATGAGTTTAGTGTTGCCACAGTGGATCATTGTCCAAATGTTGATTTGGCAGTTTTTACACTGGATGCCCTTCCTGATGCAACCCTCGCAATTTCTACTGCACAGATGGCATTGGGCTTTTAGGGGTTCAGTGTCTTTCCCAGAGACACTTTGACATATAGACAGAGACCAGGGATTGAACCACTGACCCTGTGGTCCGTGGATGACTGCCTTACCAACTGAGCTACAGCCACCCGCATTAAAAATACATTCAATAAAAATAGTAAATGAAATTAAAACACTACTATTTGCCAGTTTTGACCATTTAGTCCCCCTTCTTTTTACAGAAGGGAGAAAGGCTCTCCGGTGGCGTTTTGTGGAGCACCTGACCGGGATCAGTCTCTGGCTGAAAGTACTCCTTTGTGGAGCCACCACACAGTGGATGACAGGGATTGTCCAGGATTGAGAAGAGTTTGGAAAACATTCTCCTCTCATCCACAACATGCAGAGGGTCCAGCTTCTCCCCCAGATCAGAAGTAGCCGTCCTTATCAGTTTGTCCAATCTGGTACTGTCTGCCACCTTCATATTGCTGCCCCAGCAATATGAAGGTGGCAGACGGACGGACGTCTGCAGACGGATGTACTAGGGTCGGTCAGTGAGGTAGTCCAAAATCCAGGCAACCATGGAGGTGTCAGTGAGCATAATCTTTAATTTCTCCCCCAGGAGGAGGGGCTGGATTGCATTAAAAACACTGGAGAAGTCAAAGAACATAATCTTTACAGACCCCCCGGCTTGTCGAGGTGTGTGTAGAAGCAGTGTAGCAAGTGGACAAGAGCATCCTCCACCCACAATTAAGGCTGATTGTCTGTAGTCACGGGGGAAACTGTGGCAGGGCCACTTTTGGTACTGGCACCAAGCACAATGTTTTCCAACCCACAGGCAGCCTCTTTGGTGACCCATTGCTTGTTGTTTGGGAAGCAGCAGTCAACACAGAAGATCTGTAATGCAACCTGTCAGTCCTGTTTTCTAATCTCTGGCCTCAAAACATTCCTGCAGGGCATTTGTAGGCCCCTCAGGGCATATTTTCATTGTTTTGGTGGTGGGAGGCTGCCTTTGAACCAGAGGCTTGTACATAGGTAGGAGTTTTAAGAGGTTGTGGTCAGACCTGCCCAGGGGCGGAAGGGCAGAAGAGCTGTAGGCCTTCAGGTCAAGTAGACACTTGACCTGGTGTAGTAGTGAAGGTCGGAGATAGTATTTTAAATGTCGTCCTGCTGTTTACAATTTTTTTTGTATTCCACTAATCATGTACATGCTAATAAAGCATATTTCCAATATTGAGACCACATGTTCCACTTTTTTCCTTACTGTATTTCTAGAGGACCTATCAGACCTCACTTCGGCCTAATTTTATCCACACTGCACAACATAATTGCTAAAGTGAGCACACATGGTTTAGGGCAGTTTAACGATTCCTGCTGAACAGCTGGCATCATTCAGCCCCATTAAATTAGTGAAAATCACCACAACTGTTGATGCTGTCTACAACTTAAAAAAAATATCCAACGTAAAAACACTAAACACTATTAAAAACATGTCTGAGATGACTCTTCCCTGAAATTTAGTTGATATTCTGTATGAAAGCATTACACTGTTTTCTAATAGAAATCTAAAATCTGCTGTTACAATACAGACATTTAAATTTTTATTTTTAAAGTGAAGAGGGAACATGCTGCCAGGGAAAGTACCAAAGTATATTTTCTTCACTAATCTGAAAGTATGTATCACAATAAACAACACCTTCCAGGCTGGAGATGATGCTGTTATGTGGAAAAACACTCATAGTATAATAAGCAAAGTGCCACTTTGTGCTACATAAGTAAGCTGGTGTTTTAGACACAACATCTACTCACTGATGAGGAAGACGTATTGTGAACACAACCACTTTATTAGCCAAAGGCTTATTTCTTCAATTAGCATCTTTACAATATTGGATGCTAGACTGACATGTACTGGCTGTGAATCCTGTGACAAAGAGTCCAACCTTACAGAATGTCACTCCCACTACTTCAGACTAACTTGCGTGAAATTATTTGGTTCTTCTGCCTTTTTAGAGGATGGTGTGGATATTACATGTCACAATTATTTTTAGTTCTAAAGTGTTGCATGAGATATCTAAATTTAGATCATTCTCAACATGTTGGCCATCTTGATCATATGTTCTTTCAGGTGTGAGTGAAAGCAATCCAAAAAAAACTAGAAAAAGCTTTTCCAAAAAGAGAATACACAGTGAATGCTTCAGCGTTGAAAGGGTTTTTCAAGTGAAGCTGAAAAAAGCTGAACTGTTTTTGCTAAAATATCTGAATAATGTAAAACATTTTGAAAAAAGTAGAAAATAAGCAGAATTGAAGGTTAACAGTTTTGCGTCAAGTAGATGTAACATTAAACTGTAGCATAGAAATCCTGGAAAAGTTGAAATCCCAGTAGGTCAAAGTATGCAGAACCATTTACATCTCAAGGTGGAGAAAGTTGAAGAGATTCTAACAGTTGTCCAATTAGCAACCCTGAATCTATTACTGCAGGTAGACTAAAACCACAATCTCATTTAAGCATTTAAATGCAAAAATGTAAAAACCTGCTCCAATTAGCAAACAACACGATCGCTGAACTTAAGGAAGACATCCGCCGACTTTCTGATGAATTGCAAAAAAGGAGTCTTTGCTGGCTTTCTTTATACAGATCACCCATCTCAGTGCAGTCCTCCAGGACACGGCTATGTTGGATCCTGACACCTGTTTGCGGCCTTCTTCCTGCTCGATGCCTAACCATCGGTCATCCTGGGCCAAAGTGGTGGTCTGTGGGCGTAAAACAGACGTAGATGTGGGCGCGTCACTCACTGACGTGGGCCTCTCCAACCGCTATGCCTCAAGCCACCCAGCTGATGCTCTTTTGGATCTGCCAGATCTGGAACCCCCACCGTCATTGGTGTCTGCTGACAGTGCAGCGTGTCCACATGAGGACACGGCTAGCGTTCAGATAACTCAACCTCTCACCGTGAAGCAGACTCCGCGGCCCTTGTCGCGGGAATCAGCCTCGTCGGCACATCGCAGGATCCTCAGGGAGGTAGTGCTTAGGCATTCTGGAGGTGCCTCAAGCTCGGAGTCAGCTGGGATTAAGTCGTGAATTTGCTTTTCCTGCCGATCTAGGTCCACTTCCACCTGCTACAAGCCATGCTCATTCCAAATTACCACTGGGAAAAAAAACTGCCACGAATCTGTCTCCCTATGTTAACAGCTCCTCCTGCTGTTCACTTCTTCTCCTCTACCTCTCATCTTGCTCGCCCCACTAGTCCTGTTTTAGATAATCTTGATGCTAATTTACATAGCTCAGCTATCCCAGTTAGAATCACTAATAGGAATGTAAAACATATAAGGATGAACTTACAAAACTGCAATATTAACCTCAAAGATTGATACTAAATCTCAAGGACCAGCACCTACATTAATGCAACACAAGAACCTGAACATGGCTTTGATTAATATGAGATCTCTCTTTAATAAGACTTTCATTCTTAATGATTTCATCACCTCTATGGACCTAGATTTTTTGTTTTTCACAGAGTCCTGGCTACGCCCAGGGGATCACAGTCAGCTGGCTGAGCTGTGCCCTCCCAATTATGACTACTTTAGTTGCCCCAGAGCCAGTGGAGGAGATGGTGGACTTGTTTCTACTTACAGGAAATTCCTTAAATGTAAAAAGTTATCATCTGGTGAATTATCTTCCTTTGAAGTGTTCCTGTTTCAACTAAGTGGCCCATCACCAGTTTTATTTGCTGTCTTTGCATTATGTCTTTGTAGATTTAGAGAAAGCGTATGACAGGGTGCAGAGAGAGGAGCTGTGGTATTGTATGAGGACGTCTGGAGTGGCAGAGAAGTATGTTAGAGTGGTGCAGGACATGTATGACAGCTGTAAGACCGTGGTGAGGTTTGCTGTAGGTGTGACAGAGGAGTTCAAGGTGGAGGTGGGTGTGCATCAAGGATCGGCTTTGAGCCCCTTCTTGTTTGCTCTGGTGATGGACAGACTGACAGATGAGGTTAGACAGGAATCTCCATGGACTATGATGTTTGCAGATGATATTGTGATTTGTAGTGAGAGCAGGGAGCAGGTGGAGGAAAATCTAGAGAGGTGGAGGTCTGCTCTGAAAATCAGAAGAGTGCTGCATTTGACACAGTAAATCATAATATTCTGTTGGATAGACTGAGGCCCTGGGTGCGTATATCGTGCTAAACTGGTTTGCTTCATATTTCTCTGATAGGAAATCTTATTCTTCATTGACAATTATATGTCACACCCCTCCCCCTCTTAGTATGGTGTTCCCCATGGATCGATACTTGGCCCAATTCTTTTCTCAATCTACATGCTTCCACTGGGTGATGTTATACACAGACATAATATTTAATTTCACTGTTATGCCGATGACACTCAGTTTATCTCCCTATTACTCCTATGGACCATAGTAGGCTGAGTTCTGTAAAGGATTGTATATCCGATATTAGAAACTGGATGTCCTTAAATGTTCTTCAATTAAATTCACATAAATTGGAAATTCTCATAATTGGACCTCAAAATATTTCCAGTAATATTCTCCCATCCTTAGGGCCTTTATCAAAATTCATTAAGCCAGTTGCCAGAAATCTATTTGACTGCAACTTGAGTTTTGAGCATCACACTAAACTAGTTCAGTCCTGCTTTTATCATGTCAGGAACATTGCAAAAATCAGACCTATGTTAAATTTTAATGATGCTGAGACTATTATTCATGCTTTTATCTCCTCTCCTCTAGATTATGGCAATAGCCTATTTTCCTCACTTCACCAAAAAGACTTGAAACACCTACAAACTGTTCAGAACTCAGCAGCTTGGCTCCTGACTAGAACCGGCAAGTTCTGCCACATTACACTTTGTCTTGCATCTCTACATTGGCTATCTGTTCATCTTAGGATACATTTTAAGATTTTACTGATTACTTATAAATCACTGCATGGTTTAGCGCCATCCTATATTTCTGATCTTTTAATTCCATATGTGCCATTACAAAATTTAAGATCATCAGACAGTGGATTGTTGTCTTTTCCAACTTCCCGCTTAAAAACCAAGGGCGACAGAACATTTTCCATCATGGCGCCAAAACTGTGGAATAAGCTGCCTGAGGAAATTCGGTTCTCTGATTCAGGGTCATCTTTTAAGTCCCATGTGAAAACGCATTTTTACAGATTTGCCTTTCGTGAGATGTGAGATTCATATTTTAGTATAAATAGTATATTCTATCTAAGTAACTTGATGTATTTTACCTCATGCTTTTCTTTGCTTTTCTTTGATTTTATATTTAACCTGATTTTATTTATTGAATTATCTTTATTTTCATTTTAGTGTTCAACACTTTGTACTTTGTTTGATAACTGCTTCATAAATAAAGATATTATTATTATTATTATTATTATTATTATTATTATTATTATTATTATTATTAACTCATCAATGTGTTTTCCTATTAACAAATGGATGTTCTATAATCAGAATCTACACTGCGCGGCTCTTAGCCTCTGAACACAGAAATAATAATGCAGTAAAATTATTTAATTTTAAATTTAGGATACACTTAAAAAATAATGCACTTTTGTGAAGTTACACTGCACATTGGATACCTCGTTATATTCTGACGTTTTAGCTTTACCTGATTAGCAAGTATTTTGTCTACTTATTAATTAAAATTACTATTTTGCTATTTTAGATCTCTGTGTTGCATATCCGATTTTTTGTGTATATCTGGAAAATCAATTTACTACAGTCATTATCACTAGTATTTTATTTCACAAGTGCAATCCATGAGTAAATATTGTATATACATAAACAACCACTGAAATATAATCTAACAGGCTGCCACAAATTGCATTCATATTCTGCTCTCTCACTTGGATTTACTGAAGCATTGAAGACCTAACTGAAAGACGTTCAGGTCTTCACCATCTAAATATTGGATAATAAATTCCATTTGCCGAAAGCTGACATATGACAGGTGAAGTTATTCTTAGTTTTCCATACCTTTGACCTCATGTCATTATTCAGCACATTTCTGTCTGTGCCTGCCTTTAGATTTGAAGACATGGAAGCCAGGGTGCTGAGGAAGTCAAAACAGAATTTCTGATAGAAGTCATCTGTGTCTTGGGACTCTGAACAAGTGGAAGAAATGTAAAACCGTATAAGTGCAATCGCTTTGAGTGTTTAGGTCTATTTATTGTATCACCAAAATAAATGTTAACTAATGACTTTAAAAGCAATTTGCATTGTGCTCAGTAAAATGAATCCCCTTGAATTCTATCATTTTTAATTTCTTCATGTTGAGGTTGTTTGACATTTGATTAACTAGGTTTTCTTTTCTAAGAGCTCAGGCCTTCTCTCTAGAATACTGTGTACTACAGCACACATCAATCAAATAATGAGAAACAACAAAAGGAGCGTTGTTCTTGTTCATTCTGTCTGTATTTGTATTTTGTTTTCAACATTGAACACAAGGAAAGGGGGTCAGTTAGGGCTGCAAATAATTACTACTATTTATATATTTATTTATTTTGGGGGGCTTGCAGCAGCACCCCCTCCAGCAGGTAGTGCCCTAGGCTACCACCTATATGGTGGTATCTCATTATTTTGACTTAGTAAGTCATTATTTTGACTTATCGTGAAAGATGATCAATAGGGGTGAAAGTTGTTTTCGTCTCACCTGCTATATTTAAGATACAGTAGCTATGCGACTTAATGTATCATGTTCTACTACTGTTGTTTCGGTACTTTCATGTAGTCTAATAGTAACAGATGGGTTTCAGAGCTAGAGCACAGCAGCATGACCATTTCAACAAGGACATAATACTGCTCCCTAATCCATCATGGGGAGTAGTTTGCAAACAAGGTCCAAAACTATGGTTACACAAACATGGGCACATCCTTAGTGCCTTTGAATTCCAGAAGGGAAGAATATTAGGGGGAGCTTTGGTGAACACATTCCAGAAGATGTCAGGTAAAAAACCTATAGTTTTCCTTTCTATGATGTAAATAAAATATTAACATTGATTTACTGTATATACAACAAACAGACAAACTCAAAGAGCATAACTGTGTAAAAATAGCAAATCACACACTTCAAGAGGGTCAGGAGCTTAATGGGATGCTAATCCATTAGGTTTATAAGACCAAAGCCCTATGTGTAAGACCTACAAGGACCCTTTTAGTAAGTTTGGGTTTTTTTTTTTACCACTGAATTACTTAAAATAAAGATCATTATCCTTAAATGTGTACTGTTCATTGAAGAAGTTTTAAAGCAATCAAAACAAAAATTTCCTATATTTGTCTATATTAAAAACGAGTGATGATGAAGATGATGATGAAGACAGCAGTGCTGTCAAAATACAAAGAGAAATGCAAGAAAGTTGTGGAATGGAAATAGTGGTCATGATGGAGGCTGTCTTGCAGGAAGAAAGAGAAAAACACTCAGATGGGTGACCATCCAGATTTGCGGTAAGCGTATTGCGTCACTTCCTGTTTCTGCACACTCTTGGGTTTCTACCGAAAGACTGTTTACTGATTAATTGTAGCTGTTATTTTTACTTAAATAAGTGATTTCTTCACACAAGAATTAATACTTAGTCGTAACATACGCTTGTATTGCAAAAGCACCTGCTTTTGCAAAACATAACCAGCTAAAGTTTACAAATTCCACATTTCACTTATATTAGCTTCGCTAGCTTAGCAGTTAAACATTAGCAATGGCTTCTCTGTCTCCCTCTGTCTCTCCTTCTCTCACTTGCTCGGTGTGTCTCATGTTCAGTTTTTCCTCTGCCTCCTTTAGTGATAATGGTATATGTAATAAGTGTTAGGTTTTTGCAGCTTTGGAGGCGAGGCTCACGGAATTGGAAGCACGGCTCCGCACCATGGAAAACAACTCCGCTAGTCAGGCCCCGGTAGCTGGTGCGGGCCGACCTAGCGTAGCCCCTGCTAGCTGTCCCCCGGCAGTTCCCGAGCAGCCGGGAAGCCAGTCCGGCTGGGTGACGGTTCGTAAGAGATCTAATGCTAAACAGACGCCCGAGGTTCACCACCAGTCGGTTCATGTTTCTAATCGATTTTCCCCACTCAGCGACACACCCGCTGAGAAACCAACTCTGGTAATTGGCAGCTCCATAGTCAGAAACGTGAAGTTAGAGACTCCAGCGGCCGTAGTCAAATGTCTTCCTGGGGCCAGAGCGGGCGACGTTGAATCATATTTGAAACTCCTGGCTAAGGATAAACGTAAATACAGTAATATTATTATTCACGTGGGAGTTAATGACGCCCGATTACGTAAATCGGAGGTCAATAAAATGAATGTTGAATCGGTGTGTAACTTTGCAAAAACAATGTCGGACTCCGTAATTTTCTCTGGTCCCCTGCCAAATCTGACCAGTGACGACATGTACACCCGCATGTCGTCATTCAACCGCTGGCTGTCTAGGTGGTGTCCAGCAAACGATGTGGGCTACATAGACAATTGGAAACGTTTTTGGGGAAAACCTAGGCTGATTAGGAGAGATGGCATCCATCCTACTTTAGATGGTGCAGCTTTCTTATCCAGAAATATGGCTGGTTTTATTAGACAACCAAAAGAATGATGATCCAGAGTTGAGCCTAGGATGCAGAGATCCAGTCCTACACGCCTCTCTGCAGTGTCCTTACAACCGTCACCCCCCCACAACTCCCACATACCTATAGAGACTGTGTCTGTTCCCCGACCTAAATTACATAAAGTAAATATGACAACAAGAGGAGTTAATCATAATAACCTAATAAAAGTTAAGACTACTCCTCTTACAGAACAAAACCCCAAAACTATTAAATGTGGATTATTAAATATCAGATCTCTCTCTTCTAAATCTCTGTTAGTAAATGACTTAATAAGCGATCATCAATTCGATTTATTTTGTCTCACTGAAACTTGGTTGCAGCAGGAAGAATATGTCAGTTTAAATGAGTCAACCCCCCCAAGTCATATTAATTATCATGTTCCTAGAAGCACAGGCTGAGGTGGAGGAGTTGCAGCAATCTTCCATTGTAGCTTATCAATAAACCCTAGACCTAAACATAGTTATAACTCATTTGAGAGCCTTACTCTTAGCCTTTCACACCCAAACTGGAAAACTCAAAAACCACTATTATTTGTTATCGTGTACCGTCCTCCAGTCCCTTATTCAGAGTTTTTGATTGAATTTTCTGATTTTCTAGCTGATTTAGTGCTTAGTACAGATAAAGTCATTATAGTGGGTGACTTTAACATTCATGTAGATGCTGACAGTAACTGCCTGAGCACTGCGTTTAATTCATTATTAGATTCAATTGGTTTTTCCCAAAATGTAAATAAACCCACTCACTGTTTTAGTCACACGTTAGACCTTGTCCTTACGTATGGAATTGAAACGGATAATTTAACAATATGTCCTCACAACTCTCTTCTGTCTGACCATTTTTTAATAACATTTGAATTTACAATAACGGACTATATAGCAGTTAGGGAAAAATTCCACTATAGCAGATGCTTAAGTGAAAAAGCTGTCAACAAATTTAAAGAAATTATTTCTTCATCATTTGCTTCACCATATGTTAATACAATGGGAAGTAGTCTCCTTAATGTTACTCCTGCACAAGTAGATTATCTTGTTGACAATTCTGCAGCCTCACTACGTACAATACTCGATAGTGTTGCCCCTCTAAAAAAGAAGGCAGTAAATCAGCAGAGGCGATCTCCATGGTATAGTTCACAAACACGCAACTTAAAACAGGAAACACGAAAGTTAGAAAGGAAGTGGCGTTCCAGAAAGTTAGAAGAATCTCATTTAGCCTGGAAAAATAGTTTAAAAACGTACAAAAAAGCTCTCAGTGATGCCAGAACAGCATATTATTCATCATTAATAGAAGAAAACAAGAACAACCCCCGGTTTCTGTTCAGCACTGTAGCCAGGCTGACTAAGAGCCATAGTTCTGTTGAGCCTACTATTCCCTTAACTTTGAGCAGCAATGACTTCATGACCTTCTTTATGAATAAAATTGTAGCTATTAGAGAAAGTATTCACCAGATCCTCCCCCCAAAAATTACAGATAGATCTTCATGTACAGCAGTGCTAGAATCATGGATAAGGCCCCACTCCCTGTTAGACTGCTTTTTACCCATAGATCTCTCTGAGCTAACTTCAATTATTACCTCATCTAAACCAACAACCTGTCTGCTAGACCCTATTCCAACTAAGCTGCTCAAGGAAGCTTTACCCTTAATAGATACGTTCATATTAGATATCATCAATCTATCTTTAGAAACAGGCTATGTACCACAGGCCTATAAGGTAGCTGTAATTAAACCATTACTTAAAAAACCCTGTCTTGACCCAGGTGTTTTAGCCAATTACAGACCAATATCTAATCTCCCCTTTATTTCTAAAATAATTGAAAAAGTAGTCGCAAAACAATTATGTGATCACCTCCATAGGAATAATTTGTATGAAGAGTTTCAGTCAGGATTTAGAGTTCATCATAGTACAGAAACAGCACTGGTAAAAGTCACCAACGATCTTCTCATGGCCTCAGATAATGGACTCATCTCTATACTTGTTCTGTTAGATCTTAGTGCCGCATTTGATACCATTGATCATAACATTTTATTACAGAGACTGGAACATGAAATTGGAATTACAGGAACTGCACTAGGTTGGTTTAAATCCTATCTGTCTGATAGATTTCAATTTGTTCATGTTAATGATGAATCCTCCATGCACACAAAGGTTAGCTATGGAGTTCCACAAGGCTCTGTGTTAGGACCAATACTTTTTACTTTATATATGTCTCCTTTAGGCAACATTATTAGAAAACACTCCATAAATTTCCACTGTTATGCTGATGATACCCAGCTATATTTATCTATGGAACCAGATGAAAATAATCAGTTAATAAACCTTCAAGCATGCCTACAAGACATAAAGGCCTGGATGTCCCACAATTTTTTACTTTTAAACTCAGACAAAACTGAAGTCATAGTATTTGGGCCCAAAAATATCAGAGATATGATGTCCAACCATATTGTTACCCTAGATGGCATAAGTCTGGCCTCCAGTACTACTGCAAGGAACCTTGGAGTTATTTTTGATCAGGATCTGTCCTTTAAGTCACATATAAAACAAATCTCTAGAACAGCCTTCTTCCACCTACGGAACATTGCCAAAATTAGGAGCATACTGTCTCAAAGTGATGCCGAAAAACTGGTCCATGCATTTGTTACCTCTAGGTTGGACTACTGTAATTCCCTACTTTCAGGATGCCCCAGTAACTCCCTAAAGAGCCTGCAATTAATCCAAAATGCTGCAGCAAGAGTGCTGACTGGAACTAGCAAGAGAGATCATATTTCACCTTCACTAGCTTCTCTCCATTGGCTTCCCATTAAATTTAGAATAGAATTTAAAACCCTGCTTCTTACATATAAAGCTCTGAATGGTCAGGCTCCATCATATATAGAAGACCTCATAGCACCATATCATCCCAGTAGACCACTTCGCTCTCAGAATGCAGGCCTACTTGTGGTTCCCAGAATTTCCAAAAGTAGAATGGGAGGTAGAGCCTTTAGCTATCAAGCTCCTCTCTTGTGGAACCAGCTCCCAGTTCAGATTCGGGAAGCAGACACCCTCTCTACTTTTAAGTCTAAGCTTAAAACCTTCCTCTTTAATAAAGCATATAGTTAGTTATAGTTATGCTGCCATAGGCTTAGACTGCTGGGGGACCCACCCCCCAATGCACTGAGCTCCTTTCCTCCTCTTGACCATCTCTCCTCTCCTCTCACCCCGCAATTCTCACCACTGTATGTCATTAACTCTGTGTGTTCTCTCCCGTAGTTGTCTTTGTCCTCCTCTGTCCCTTTCTGCAGGTGTCCCCCGGCTTTGAAGCTGTGTGTCTTCCAGCGTGCAGCTACTGGTCCTACCAATCTGCCCGATGTTTTGTTATTGCTTTTTGTTGCTCTGTTCTTTTCTCTCTCCCCTTTCCACTCACCCCAACCGGTCGAGGCAGATGGCCGTCCACCCTGAGCCTGGTTCTGCTGGAGGTTTCTTCCGTTAAAGGGAGTTTTTCCTCTCCACTGTTGCCTATGGCTTGCTCCAGGGGGAATTGTTGGGTTCTCTTTATATATCTTTATAATCTTGACTTTATTCTGTAAAATGCCCTGAGATGACTTTGTTGTGAATTGGCGCTATATAAATAAAGTTGAATTGAATTGAATTGAAGTGATGATGAAGACTACTCTTCTTATTTAACTCTCATGTCTAAACTTCCTGATGATGATGACCTAAACCTGGCTATAATTGCCAGTATGGAAAGTCAAGTGTGAGTAGCTCACACATAGAATATAAGATTTAGCAATCACAATAATTATTATGGATCTTTGTTGTTTGGATTATTATTACATACACATTTTGGATTAATTTACTGTTTATGAACAATTGCAAAAAATGTGGGTTGTCACAATTTATGTCCCAGGACCATGTTTCTTTTCAGAAATGTTTTATGTTGTCTTTATAGTGCTGGCAAGATATACAAGATAAATTTTTACATAAATGTTTACAGGTACTTTAATAGCAAACTGACATTTATGCTTTTATGTAGTTGCAAGTATTTACGTTTTTTGTTATTTTCCTTTTTATTCCATGATGGCCCATCACCAAATTGCCTCTCACCACTAGTATTTTTCCTTCTGGTTTATGGTTCTGCAAATCCAGGTCTTGAAGACAGAGCTGATGCTGAACTCTTTCTTTGGTAGCTCACTACAGTGTTCAGTTGCTTTTTTCCATTTTGAGAGGCACAGCCCAGTCAGATCAATAACTTAATGGTCACTTTCCTTACTGTATGTTGCAATTGGAAATGCTCAGGTGATGTCAGCAAACACATATAGGTTTTCAGGGCCTAAACAAATGTTGTTTTTCTGTGTCTCACTTCTCTGGTTGTCTTAGTCTGTTTATTAGTGGGAGAGCTGTAAGCACAGCTCTCACACTTATGAGATCCTTTTCTTTATTATTATTATTATTTCGCCGTTTTTCGGTCACTATCTCCTCCTAGACGGTTTGTCGTAGAAACTTCGTTCCACTTCCTAAACGTAGGTCTCTTTTAGGAGATCTATGCTATTACTTTTCTCATTAATAACTTTTATACTTTTTATTATATTTCACTTTTTATGAACTTTTTTTCCCATAGAAAATGAATGGAAGGCACTTAAAATTTCCCTTCAACTTGCCACTTTTCATCTGCCTCTTGTGTCGTCATACTTTGGAGTAGAAACTTCATTTAAACTTTATACGGGTCTAGTCCCTTTCAACTTTTTCTGGGTGGATCAGCTTCTTTCTATCTTTTATACTTTTTGAATAATCGCAGTTTTAGTTTTAGGCAACTTTTGGAGCTTTTTCAACTTTTCCATTAGTGTGTATTGCGGAATGTTGGAGCAGCTAGAGTGGGTGACATCACACGCACTCTAACTTTTCAGCTTCCACTTTTAGCAACTTTTTTCCTTCTTTTCCTTCTTTCCTTCAGTCAACTTTAATCTTACATAAACAAACTATACATCAGAATGTAGGTATTTTTGTCTTCTTTCAGTAAATGTAACTCTCATAGTGACAGGACTGACGGTTCTTTCTCCAAGTGTCCAGAAGCAGAGAGAGTGCCGTCAAAACTCCCATTGGAGCCCATTATAACAGAGGTTCTTAAATTCTAATCAAATCACAAACGGGGGGCTGTTTTAAAATCGCCACCACGCCTTCATTTTATGGAGTATCTTCAAATAAAGTACATCAGTGTGTTCATTGAAGCCTTTTGTCACTCACAGTTTTTGAATTGTTTCGATAGGACTAATACCTTTTCATATTTTGAGCATTTTGCGAGGCATAGTCTCAGCACTTTCCCACCCTGCCTTTGCATTTGGCTCACATGACTCAGCAGGCGGGCAGCGGGCAGCAGTCATTGTCATGGTAACGGACACAGCTGCATGACGTCATGTAATCAGCCTCAGAGCTGTGTCCACACACTTTACCTGAGTTTTTCTCCCTCAACAGACACAGTGGAGACACACACAGACACACACCCTCACAGACAGGAAATACCCTTTCAAAATAAAAGCCTTTCATAATACTTTATCCACTTTTTAGCATTTAAATGCTAAAATGACTTTGTGGTGAAGTTTCCCTACACACACACCCTCACAGATAGGAAAAACACTTTCAAAATAAAAGCCTTTCATAATATTTTATCCACTTTTTAGCATTTAAATGCTAAAATGACTTTGTGGTGAAGTTTCCCTACACACACACCCTCACAGACAGGAAACACACTTTCAAAATAAAAGCCTTTTATCATTCTTATTTTAATTATTTAGCATTTAAATGCTAAAATGAGTTTGATTTGAAGTCTCCCTACAGTGGACACACAAACTACCACACAGACACAGACAGGAAACACACTTTCAAATTAAAAGCTCTTTTCAACTTTTTTTTTTCAACAGTTTTTCAGCATTAAAATGGTTCCTTCATTTCTAAGTAGTTACTTCTAGCTTTTTTCTTTACACTTTAATAGCAACTTTTTTACTTTGCTTCTTTTTTTGTTTCTTTTAACTTTGGGAATATTAACCTTTTCCTTTGTTTCTTACTACTTCTTTCCACTTTTGTTAATCAAGTTGTTGCTTTTTCACTTCTTCCTTTACACTTTTAATAGCAACTTTTTTACTTTGCTTCTTTTTCTGTTTCTTTACACTTTAAATATCACCTTTTTAGCTATTTACTTCCATTGTTACTTTCTACTTTTTTTCTTTTCTTAATTCAACTTTTCTTGGTATTTTGGATTTTTTCTTTTATTGTCATCTTCTTTCTTTCTCTTTTTGTTTGTATTTATCTCTCTTCAGCGTTTGCGGCTTTGAACGTGCAAACGCCTCTGCTCTCAGCAGCTTCTGAGCGGTCGGCCTCTACCGGGCGACTTAACAGCTCTCCCACGTAATTTCCTTGGAAATTGCCTTTTCTAGTTTAAATTATTATTTATTTAAAAGTTAAAAGGACAAGACATGTTTTGCATTCATATGGTTTCTTTAATGTTTAAAGATATATTTTACACACTTGGTCAGGGATGTATCTCAGTGTTTTACGTTATCCATCTCATCTGCCTGTGTCTGTGCCTTGGTCTGGTTTTAATTTCATGTTTGTCTGTGAGAGAATAATTCTGAATAATCTTCTATGGTTCCCCCCTATATGTTTGTGTACTGCAATTTACATACATACAAATTTTAAATGTGTACACCTGACAAATGATGCAAATGTCATGTTTTGAAAAGAGACTTAACAAAAATATGAAGATCCCACGAGTTAATAAAGCTAATTTTACCTCTCAGATGGAACCAAATCTGTGGCTTAGTTCAGCGTAAGATGTGGGAGGCGTTTTAGTGAAGTGTCATGATCCCACACACTTCAAGTCCTTGGACTTTTATTTGTGGCCCCTTCTCCCCACGTCCTGTGCCTGGTTCTTTTCCCCAGCTTTACCTTCGTCGTCCCTTATTGTTTGCACCTGTTCCCTTCACTTTTTAAGCTCAGTCTTCCGATCACTTATCTGCCAGATCCTTGTTGTTTAGTAGTTTATGTTGATCCATTTCTCATTTGTTTGGTGTAGCTTTGTTTCATTAGCCTTCCCTGTGTGTTTCTGCTATTGGTGTGTGTGCTTGTGTGTCTCTGTTTTAGATTTGGTACAAGTTTCAGATCCCCGTTTCCGCTCCCCTACAGAACACCCTGCCTTCAGGTTTGCCTCGTGTAATTTGTACTCTGTCTGCCTGTGTATCTTTGGTCTGAGGTCTGGTAGTCGTGTTCTGTTTTGTTCTCTGTTGTGAGCTCTGTTTAGTGTGTCTTAATTAGCCGTTTCCCTTTTTGTCCTGAATATTCATGTACGTTATCTGGTTTGTTTTTCTGTAATCGCCTTTGGAAATTCTAGTCCCAAGTTCTGTCAGGTTCTCTCTTGTTTGTGTTGTATTATTTGCTCTTTTCTTAAAACCAGGCCTGTTTTGCCCTCCTCAAGAGGTTTAGTTAAATCTTGCATTGCATTCCATTCTAAAATTTGCTTTATTGAGGAGATGCAAATTCTTGCACTTCTGCAACTTTATTTTACTATTTTTTTATTTTTATATGCACTCCTGGGTTGGTTTTCTTTTTAGGAAAGAATTTGTACTAATTAAATGTGCATTAACTATTATGTTGCATTCCAAAATAGGGGGACGCAAACCTTTTCACAGAAATGTATCTTAATAATGCCCATGGTGAAATTAATCACTACTAGGTGGTAAATCAATAAAATGGAACTAAGATGCATTATTGTGCTGTGATGAACTATTATTTAACATTGTGTACACAACCCATTAAAGTCATTGTTAGTATCTATCTAACAAGTAGCTGAGTTTTGATTGGTATGTATTTTTTCTGTAATACACAACCAGGAAGCAAAGTTCTTCTTCTCACAAAAAGCATTATAATGCAGAATATAATTAAATTTAAGTACATATTTACTGAATTGCTAGATTGTACTATTTATTTGACATACAGTTATAACACCATAACATTACATGATACCTTTTTTTTTCACAAATATAAAATACTGCAGAAGAAAGCAAAGGAGGAAAGGGGTATTATACAAGGTGCAAACACAATTTTGAAACTTATTAAATACAACAAAAATGCAAAGGAAAAACTCAAAGGACTTTTATCGTCAACAGCCAGGAAAATGGTTTACGTTTGGTGACGTTTGGTTTAATGTGTCTGGGGCCGTTCTTCCTTACAGACACATTTTTTGAGCTAGAGTCACCTGCTTATGAGAGGTGACATCCAAATGTGCACAGGACGGGGTAATAGTGGAGACTACATCTACATACGTGCGTGTATATATGTCTATATAATGTATTTTATCTTTACATTTTTATTTATTTCTTTTTCTTTTTCTATTTCATCTTATAGTAGAAGAAGAAAATAATGTAACCAATCACCTTCCTATATTTGAGCTGCTACATGAAAGCCTTCAGCTCTGGGAGACATGATTGGATTTCCAATTTGTTTGAAAATGAGAACATGTCTTACAGGAAACTACAAGTGTAGTACTCTGTGTGCTCAGCATTGAAGGAATAGAAATTGGTGGTCCACATATCACAGAATATTAATGAAACACAGCTGGTGACATCACTCTTATTTTCTGCACTAATGGGTGGAGGCTCGGACTGTCAATCAAGCAAACACGAAGAACTTCAAAAATGTGAAGTTTGGTGAAATGTTCTCTTTTGGCAGAGATTTGGTAAATATGCAACTAGAGGAGACAGTTTTGTATAAGTACTGGGACCAAAGGAAGCAGTTAACGCATCTAAATCTACATTAATTGGTAAGATTTAGATGTTCTGTGGAATGATAATGTTACAGGGAGCAGAGGTAAAGAAGAACTTTTGACCCTAAGTACTGAAAGTACTTAGGGTCAAAAGTTCTTCAAAAGTTCAGAGCAACGAAGAGTGTGAGTGTGCAAACAGGTAGGTACGGGTGGAGAAAAGTGTCAGGCACAGTGTGTGATAAAAGAGTATCACAGAATGAAAGGAAAGGTGAAAATTCCACACTCGCCCCTTCTTTGCGGCAGTCTTATTCCTTCGTTCATGCTTGGGTACTCTACCAGACGCCTGGGAGCTTAAGGGTCCTGCGCAGTATCTAAGTTGTTCCTAGGACTGCACACTGGTCTCAGATGTTGCTCCTGGAATCTGCTGGAGCCAGTCTCCCAGTTTGGTGGTGACAACCAAGGGTACCAAATGTGCCTTCACCTTCTAAAGATTTTCTAACTCTTCTTTCTCGAGCTTCTCTGGTTCGTTCTTCCTGATGTTGCTGTTGCTACATCTACCATTACTTCAGCTCAATAGTGTAGCTGCTCTTCAGGTGATGATCTGGCTGAAGGGGTTCAGGCCTATGCAGAACAGCAGCAGGGATAGAGCATCTCCTTGATATATGCCACATTGACGTTGACTTTGCCTTGAAGTTGGCCTCCAGGGTTGTTTTCCAATTCCCCATTGAGTTACAATTGAAGGGTCTTAGAGTCCTGATGATCCTGTATAGTTCCAAGCATTTCGGGATTAATGTGTGAGGCATTGAGACATAAGTTTTCTTATAGTCACTATAAGCCTTTGGATCTGTTTTCAGCTCTCAAACAAGATGTTTACCAGCCTATGCTCATTGGTTAACCTTTTTCTGTTTGTCCTGCTGATTAAATTTTATAGCATTGATTCTTCAACAGTTATTTCAACTTGCAAATTCCAATTTAGCGTACATGTACCAATTAGCAACTAAACAATCTATAGACAGTAAATAAATATATTGTTTTTTGATGAATGAATGCATTTTGTATGGAAGATATGAAAACTAACACTTAGCACACAATTCAGCTTTTTAGCACAAACATGGAAAATGCATCCATCACCTAAAATCCTAATTCAGCGTTCAAAAGACACTCGATAAATACATATTTCTAAGATTTAAACATAAAGATATTATTCAGTGAGCTCACACCTTTTAGATTTTCTGTTAAACACCAAAATTGATAATTCCAGGATTTAGTTTTCTGCCATGTCCCAGGCAGTGATGTGTCTTGCCTAAAAACTGTGAAAATATTACCTGGCACGTCTAATACAACCCAAAATGCTCTACATCATTCATCCTCCCTCTCTTACTTCTGCCTGAAACGCTACCATTGATTAATCTCCAAGACAGGAGAGACACCTTGGTCCTCTGCTATGCTTAGTAATTGAACAATTTAGCAAGTAGCGATTGCACCTGATTGGCCAGTGCAGGTGGAGCCAGCTGATAATTAGAACTTTGCATTTATGAGAGCTGCACTTTTCTTGTGGGCTAAAGAAATTTCAGTTGGGAAGATATGTTATTGTGTAGAAGAAGATTTTTACCAGCATTTAATGAATCAAAACACAAAATCATTATTCTTTAGAAACACTAATACGATGGATTTAATTTAAATATTTTCAGCTCTTGTACAGATATAGTACTGAATTTCACTTTCTGTGTAGGTTAGTTTTAGGATTTAATTTCCTGTTCTCTGTTTTCTCCAAGATAAAATCACAGAGCTAGTGCTGACAATAGACAATATAGCCTAATAAAGGAAATGGAGGTGGGCTAAATGATAAACATAATAAACTGTAATTAAATGGCACTATGTTATATACAGTATATTCAGTTATATTACAGTCTAGTCTAGTACTTAAACCGGATTTAAACTTTCCATGCTTTGAATCTTTAATCAGACTCAGTTAATGTTAAGTAAACATTTAAATAAGCTGTCATTGTGAAAATCCAAATTTCAAGTTTTTTTATAATCATTTTATTAATTATTATTATTTCTTCTTTGACTCTTTGAGATCACTTTGATATATACTGTATATCGAAAAACCTGCTATTTCATTTTCAAATCACAAAGAGATTAAAACAATATGTGATGGAAGCTGAACCTTTATTTTAAATGTTGGAAAACTGATAACATCTTATAATATAAACCATGATGAATGAGTAGGGTGGATGAGACCATGATGGATGAATAATCCATAGAGACTAAATATGCAATCAAAACTTTTTATTCATTATTTTATTTTTGCTATTTTGCGTCAGTGGAATCTAGTAGATGGTCCCGTAAAAACAACAACCCCAGAGGTCGTCTGTGCAGCCAGATAATTACAACGCATAGTCACATTTCATTGCTAGCTGACCTCTTCTGCCCCTAGTAATTATGATGGACTCAATGGAGAACTTTAGGTGACATATGCAGGTCAGGATGAGTGGATGGGTCAAAACACAGACTTGGAAAAAGGAGGTGCATTTTGTTTCCTCTTTAAAACCAAAAGTTATTAATGTTTATTTTATCCCATATCATGCTATTTGTACAAATATGTTGTTTTGTGCCTAAACCTAACCCAACCCAGTTCTCTAACCCTAACCACCTGTTTTATATCTATATCAGTGTACATGTGTTCAACTGAAAGTCTTCATAACTATACAAATACTTTTAGCTAAGTGACGTTACTATAATAAAATCCAAGTATCATTGTCTTCTGTAAATGTAAATGTAAATTGTGTTGGAATGAAAAAGCATTTAAAACCAAATTTGAACATGTTGAGAAAATATTGCAGTTTTTGTCAATCTGTCCTTCAAGAATCTGGCAGGCACTTTTGTGATTGCTGTGGCCTTAAATGTACGATTTTACATACAGCTTTTACAAAAGAAATTGTGATATATTTTGCAATGTTTTTATGATTTTTTTAAAACAGAATTCACAATGGATTTGTTTGGTATTTTATATTGGTATGAATGAATTGTTGCAATTGCAACATTATGACTTCCTGGAGCATTTTGGTATTTCAGCTCAATATTTGATTTTTATTGTTGTAGCTTTTAGTATTGTTGACCACTGTTCACTCTCGGCTCTCGTCAGCTATTTTCTGATGTACCGTATCACTTTTTTATATTTTTTTATTTAAAATTATGACAAACCTGACTTTACTTGCACAGCACCAGATGGCAGACAAAAAAAAAGTAGAATTTCTAGCTGGTTAAGAACTAAGCAATTTGAGCTTTTACAACCATTATTAATTTCCTTTACATAAGACATTGATAACATTGATAAGTCTCTGGGCAAATTTTTAATTTCTGTGTATACTGTTTATTTTCTTGGTTAAGTATTTTTTGTTTACCAACCGTAACTACAAGCAGTAGATGGTAAACTTCCCTGCTATTCTTTAAATAAGGCTGAGAGCTCTGTGCAGCCGTGACTTTGATCTGTGTTGTCCTGGTTACCGTCCCTACGTCTTCTGCTCTGTTCTCCCTCTATCTCTCTCCCCTCCGCTCTGCCTAATTACTCTCAACCTCTTTCACCTTTTGCCTCCCCTTCATATGCGCTGAGTTAAGGCCGCTCATTCTTCGCATGACACCAATCTAGCTAAGATCCAAGCTGGTAATTATTTTATCTCTCAACTGCTTAGACAGGTATTACCAGCTCCTCCTCCTGTAGATGCAGCTATCAGTTAACCCCTGAGCTATATTATGGAGACCCCAAGACCTGTAGCACCTTTTTGGTCAAATGCCAAGTGTGACTTTCTATGCTGTGTCACTGCTCTCAGGCGGAGCTGGTATGTGGGAAACAGCCGAGTGTGAGTGGGGCTCCACCTCCTACTTTGAGCTCTTTTCCAAGGAGATTCTTAGGGTTTTCAGGCCAACTAAATCAGAGAAAGACACCTCCCGTCTCCTCTCTAAAGCTCACTCAGGGAAATGGATCAATAGCTGAGTATGCAATAGATTTTAGAACCATAGCTGCAGATTGCACATGGAATGAACCTGCTCTGGTGCAAAGATTTTATAAGGGCCTGTTTATTAGTCTTAAGCAAACCAAGAGAATAATGCAGGAGAGGTAAGCTATGGAAGGCACTATTTTTAAATTGTACAGTGCTGGTTTATGAAGCAGGTGGAGTGGCAGGACAGTGAGGGGTAACACAGGGCATCACAGATCAGAGTCACAGCTGTGACAGTACCAAGTCGGAACTCACAAGTGCTCCTCAGGGCTGTAGCCCTCCCAGTTCACCAGATACTGAAAACCCCAGCCCCAATAGCGCGATCTCAAAAGCCAGTTGACAGAGAAGGCCAGGGCTCCATCGATGAACGGGTGTGGGTGGTGGGGGTCTGGAGGTGAGTCCCAGGTTACTAGTAACAAGTTTAATAGGAGAAACATGAAACATAGGATGAATCTTGAGAGATCTGGGGAGTCGTAATCTTACCACCCCAGGGTTGACAACTTTAGAAAAGGGTAAGGGACTGACGAACTGGGGAGTCAGCTTTCTGCTCTCAACGTGAAGGGGGATGTCCCCGGGGAGAGCCATCATTGCTGGCCCACCAAATACTGAGGGGCACAGCTGCGCCACCTGTCAGCAGAGCTCCTGAGTCCAAGGTCCTGATCAGAGTAGCTGGCGTCCTCCTATAGGCCAGCTGACAGTGCTGCACATCTGCATCTGCCTCTACAGAGAGAACAAATGATTCTTTTGAATCCATGATCACCAGGAGGATGGTTCCTGGGAGCAGAGGACCCGGAGTCCAGTCTCCAGATCCTGGTTTATTCTCTCAATCGAACCATTGGAGTGTGGATGGAAACCTGAGGAGAGACTGGGAGGCATGACACCAATCTAGAACCTTAAATGTGAGCTGGCTGGGAACAAATACAAATCCATCAGAAGTGGGGGCAACTGGAACATTGGACTTGGGCTCAGGACAACTCTTCTTCGATTTCTAGCCGGGTGACAGCTAAACAAACAGAAGGGGTTAGGATGAAGTCTGGCTCCTCATTAGTGGGGGAAGGATCAAACATTCGGGACAGTTTTTTTTACTGTTTCTATGGACAGGATGGTAGGCTACAGTGAACTGAAAGTGGCTGAAGAAGAGGGCCCAGTGAGCTTGGTTGGAGTTGAGCCTCTTGGCAGTTTTGAGATATAAGTTCTTGTGATCCGTGAGAACCACAAAAGTATCTTCAGCCCCCTCCAACCAATGCCTCTGTCATAATTCAGAGAGACGACGGAAGAAAAAGGGGGATGTATCTTGGAATTATCCCTGGACCTTTGAGCCCCCACCCCTACATCTGAGGCATTTACCTCTACAATGAACTGTCTACTGGGGTCGGGTAAAGTGAGCTGGAAGAAGGTTCAGTATCATGGGACCAGAGAAACTGTCATGGGCAGGTAAAATCTGTCCACTAATGCATTTTCATTCCAGGAGCAATCTGCTGCGATCATTCTGAATTCTACCGCATATTCTAGCTACAGTCCCCTTTCCCTGCAAAAGCTTGGAGAGAGGACAATCTTTGTCTCGCGCCGATTTAATAAGACCCAAAACACTGAGTAGCTCTTCGGCAAATAACTCGAATTTAGAAGTAGCTGTAGAGGTGGTAGATCCCACTTGCTGACGAAAACTCCATTGTCGTAAATGGCCGCTTATATAGTGCTTTTATCCAAAGCGCTTTATAATGTTGCTTCTCACTCACACACACACTCACACACCGATGGTGGTGGCTGCCATGCAAGGTGCTCACCTGACCCACCAGGAACTTTTCAATGGCATATCTAGGAGAAAAGGAGAAGGTAAGCAATGGCGTGAGCACAGACTTAATAATGGGGACAGAGATCCTCTGTAGTGGTACCAGGTGGGTAGATGGATGGGGAGCTCACACAAGTAAGAAGGAAACACAATAGTCTTCGGTCTTATACAGTTTCGGTCTAACAACACAGTGTGTTGATAAAAAATCGACAACAGAGCAGCTCTTTGTGTAAAGTCATTAACTACACATTCTGGCAAAGAGGAGCAGGTGAGCAGGACATATAAAGGGGAGGCAACAGGAAGTTTAGGACAGAGGGAGATCAGGGTGGAGAGGAGAGAGAGTGGTGATCGCCAAGGCGACACAGATCAGACTCACAGCCCTGACACTGTCAGAATTCTTAAAGGATGAATTAGCTTCTCCCATAATGCCTAGATTGATATCTGTACATGCACAGACCAGAAAATGCCAGAGAGACGCCCTGATCCCTGCACTACTAGCTCCCAGCCGGGCCTCCCTTCTTACTCCAGTTCTCCAGTGTCAGACTCGTTCTCTTCCCCTAACACCTCAGAACCTATGCGTCTCACACTGGAGGAACGGGACTGGAGGACTGGAGGTTCCGATGTAATTTGTGACTTCTACCACACCATTGTTTTCCTAAAACATAGCCCTGGTTCATAACACTCAGCTGTCACACCTCTAATCTACCTCAGCAGTTTAAAATGCCACCTCCACTTGAGCGACGTTTGAAGACATGATACCACACGATCACCAATTAGATGTGTTTGTGCCAATTTAGGAGGTGAACAGCAGTTTGATAGTTCACAAACAGACTTCAGAGGAAGCTGCCAAAGTCTTCTGCGTCAGCAGGTGTTATTCTGGTCTAACAGTGATTTCCACAGTTTTCCTTTGAGAGAAAGGTGAAATTCAACTGAGATCTGCGAGAAGCAGCGGAAAGATCCTAATTTTTTCACCCACAGTTTCACTGTAGCCAGTTTAAATTCATTTAAGATCTTTTTATACATATACAAAGGCCATGCTCAAATAAAAAAGTAAAGAATTTCATTAAAATTTTATCAAGCTGCCTCGATAAAATGTCCCTTTTGTTCACAGTCTACTGATATACTTCAGTCCCTGACTGAGAAATGTTTGTCTTTCGGCTAATCTGTTTCATTCAGAAGCCCTAAGTTATGTTATTCGTGCCTTAACACTGATACAGTCTTTCATTTGTCAAAGGCCCTTTCAACATCGCTGTTTTACAATTACCTCTAACATCCGATATTAATTCCCGGCATGCACATCAACTAACACTCATGATAGAGATAAATGGGAATTCTAACTCAATCTTGTCTTGTGTTTTGCTTCAACATATACGTTCTTCACTTTCTGGGGCCAGAATGAGCTGGTGTCAAAAGGGAAGAACATGTCCAATAACCACAGTAACACACAGCCGACAACAGTCCTGGCATTGTTATGAACATGTCCAACTCTCAATGCATTTTCATTGTTTCATATGGGGACAGTGGATTGATGGATTTTTCAAGCAGTGTAAAAATACACCACAAATATAAATAGCATATGAAATTGATCAAATGAAATATGCTCATATTCAAACAGGTATGTATATAAATAACATTCATCAACAGAACATGACAAAGAGGCGACCTTTGACTAAGTATCTACAGACTAAAACATTTATTGTTAATATACAAACAATACAATATAGTGGAGTTGGCATTTGTGCATTTTACCTGCTGTGACCTGATTCTTGAATTCAACCAAAATCAAAGTAATGTTACTGTCTGTAACAGACCACTTTTTTTGTTGCGTTCAACTAGAGCAATGACAGGTCACATAGGTCTTTGCAGCAAATCTGGCAAAATGGCAAAGTTAACTTTCCAGCTTTTAATGTCTGAAGTATGGCAAAGGTTAAATGCTTGTTTTGGCTGAATGATAGCGTGATAGCATTTGGCTTTTTAAAGAGTAAAATGAGGGGGAAAATCCTTTTTGGCCAGTGAAAGTCAGCTTCATCTGGAAACCCTGTACAGTTGTGGGCTTAGTCTCTCTCTCTTTTTGTTTTTGTTAAATCTTGCAATGTCTCTAAGCAAATGTCAAATTCTGATTTATTTAGTAAAACCCAGACCTAGTAATAATAATAGCGATGAGTAAAGTCTGGTTTC
This sequence comes from Channa argus, assembly GCF_033026475.1. NCBI lineage: Eukaryota > Metazoa > Chordata > Actinopteri > Anabantiformes > Channidae > Channa > Channa argus. Next base: position 1,554,488 of record NC_090210.1, on the reverse strand, counting down.
CAAATACCATGAACTGCAAGTGATAGTTGTTGATTCATGGGATCTGCCTCCATATTCCTCCTTTTTAGAAATGATTTGTTGGCTATTGTTAAACAGTCACAGGCACCACACATAAATCATATTTAAAAACAGCCGCAAGACTTACCTACCTTTTTATTAAATATATGATTCGATCCAAATTTCTTTTTAATATATGAATATAATATATTATATTAATATATAATAAACACACACATATCTACCATTAATATAATATATTAATTTATAAATTTTCTGTCACAGCTATAGTTGATTAGTTTTCCCACTTACACAAAAATGTGAAACCATGTAATTGGAAAAAAAATGTCAAGACAAAGACCATTTTTTCATCTTTTTACAGTTTGTGATTTGTCTCCTTACTTTGTACCTGTATCTGAACCTTTTGCTGCAGAAATTCTGTTTAATGCTACTTCAGAGAAATTGGACAAATATGAGTAATGGGTTTCTATTGGACTTGAACTAAGGGACGTGCATATCTACCATGATATACTCAAGCAGCTCTCCCAGTTCTGTTCTCCTAACATTCACTTTTCTTGTCAGTGAATGTTTAATAGGGGAAACGTACTTCTCACTACGTGAGTAGAGACAAACAGGGGTTTGCCCCTCAGGACTGGTGTGGTCATGGCACCAACCACAAACTGCAACTCAGTGTTTCAAACTGTCTCACTACAAACCAGTGGATGACATCATCCCTCATTACACCCACTTTATATACTGTCAACTGGAAATCATGTTAAAGCTTTAACAACACTATACCATTAATGTAATTGTTGTCAGAAGTCAGGCTGCATTGCGCATGTAAAAGCAGGTTGTATTGATCCACCACAGTTTCTTTTGTTCGTCCTGAGGAAACACATATCCTTCCCTGCAGTTGGCTGTGAATAGAAAGTGCTTTCAGTGCCAGTTTCCACCTGAACAATGGACATGTTGTTTGATTTGCATAGGCTTAGCACTTATCACTCAGCTTAGCTAGTTGCAGTTTTGTGTAGGGTGACAGCCACTGACAACATATATCCTTTGGAGCAGGAGGCAAGTCAAAACCTGCCGGCTGCTCTGATATTCTACCTCCATCACAACCATGAAGAAGATATTTGTGCTGCCTACCACATTACCAAGGCCTTTTAAATTCAAGTGCAGCGATGCTATCTTAAACATTGTGTTTGCTTATGTGTATAAAATGTTTTTTCCTTAATTGGATGTATGTGTAAGACATATAACCATGCAACCAAATGTTTAATCGTTATCTTTGATGTACTCGTCAGCATTGCTCTTGACGTCACAAGGCCATGTTTTGCATCCAAATATCCATTTCTCATTCGCAAATTTACTGATGCAAATGTACTTATATATGCTAAATCTATAATTGGGTTACTTACTAGCCACAAATAAATGCTAAGTGGTCTGCACTTATATAGCATTTTTATACCTACTGGTAGTCAAAGTGCTTCCTATTGACCCATTTGCACTCACAATTAGACACACACTCAGACACACCGATGGGGGAGCCAGCACTTACCGGGAGCAAATAAATTAGGGTTCAGTGTCTTGCTCAAGGACACTTCGACGTGTGACTGGAGGAGCCGGGGATCAAACCAGCAACTGTGGGACTGGTGGAGGACTGCTATTCGTCCTTGCTACATCCTTGCTAATCAGCTTTTGTCCTTTGAAAAGACAACGAGTCTATCAGATTATTTTTTTCTATATTAGATTACACAGAGAAACGCGGGGTAAACCTCGGGTTTACACAGGAGATCACCCTATCTCAGTAACTTTGAGCACTCTGAGTATTTTCCAGAAGGTTATGTATTTTATGCAGATGACAAAGAGACTTGGAGCCAAGTAAACTCTTTTAGATCCTGACTGCTTCTGTTATGTGTTTGCATACATTTTGTTTCTTTATGTGACATTCAGTATTGTTGTGGCATTGGCCACTACATTAAGTACACCTGTGCAATCCAATGCAATTCAATACAGGAGCTCTGCCATAAATGATATTTTTACAATGTTTTTAAAAACAGTCTCAGTTTTTAAAGTGATAATTCTATGATGAGTTTGTAATTGTGGTCATAGTGGGTTGTGGAGTTGGCTTCATCTTGGCCTTGGAGAAGTGAGACTTACATACACCTCAAATAAGAGAGAAAAAGGAAGTGGAAGGCTTGGGACAAAAACAGTATTAGTTTACCATTTTCACAGCCTTCTGGTTAACAACAGATGGTTTATAACTACTTCTAATATGTCTGATAAGTTACCACAACAGCACATATTGTACTGACATTGTAATACTGTGGTCTCTTCTAGTGCACTGATTCTCTAGGATGAACGGCCAATCTGATTGTCACTAATGAGCTGATTCAACATAATTAGCCACTGACGGGGGTTTGACTAGCATAGACAGGTTGCATCAACAGGCCAGGATGACTGAGGCTCCTCACTGGGAGATGACAGATACCTGGCTTGGTGTGTGTCGGCTCTAATGGAAAAAACAAGGAAAGCTTGTAAAAATCTTTCCAGATATGCTTATTGTAAATGTGTACTCAAACAGAGAGGGAACCACCTTCAAGGTCACCAAGTAAACTTTTGTGTCTTCAGTGTGTTTATGATCCACTTATCAAGTCTTTCTAGGTGTTAAGGTCACAAAGAGGTCAGCCATTCAGCACAGTGATGCTTTTTATAAAATGTATGTGGTTGAGGAATCAATAGCAGTAAATGGGATGTTTAGCTGTGGGCGACTGGTAGAACTGTTTTGATCTGTTTGCTTGTCTGTGTGAATTTAATATGCAGCTAGCTCATTACCACGTCTCTCACTCCATTCTCATAGCCAAAAACCAGATAAACATATGAAATTAGTGTAATGAAATTCTAACTCATCCACATTTATGAAATAATAACCGATTCAGAAACAGGGATCCTATAGTCAAACTAAATGGTCTGGAATTATAGCGCTTTTCTACCTATTGTCACTCTAAGCGCTTTACACTGCTTCTTATTCACCCATTCACACTCACACACACACACACACACATACACTGATGGGGGAGCTGCTATGCAGCTGGTCAACACTCACCAGGAGCAAAAGAGTTGGGTTTCAGTGTCTTGCTCAAGGACACTTCAACATGTGACCAGAGGAGAAAAACTCAACTTTCCAGAGATGTTTTATGGGACATTATTAAGGTTTTGTTTTTATCAATATTTACACTCATTATATAGTGTTATTTTGGCATAACTGTAAATAAAATATAAATAAAAGAATTTGGCCTTGTCACTATTGTCCTATTCCACATCCTGTAATCTGTTTTCCAAATTACTATAATACTTGTGATGTTTCCATCATTGTAATGACAGAAGTTAAATGACACTGCTGCCTCACAACTTGAAGGTCCCCACCTCCGATTGTGGCTTTTCCGAGTGGTGATTGCATGTTTCCTCCAGATACTGTAGAGTTTCCTCCCACACTTCAAAGACATGCATTTGAGTGACCCACAATTGTCTGTAGGTGTGAATTTCAGCATGAATGATTGTTGGTCTGTGTATGTCTCTCTGCGTTGGCCCTGGGATGGACTGGTGATCTGTCCAGGGTGTACGCCACCTCAGATACAGGGCTGGGGGGCTGAAAACAAAGCAAAATTACGGGGGCTGGCTCCAACCACCATCCAGTCTGTCCCCAGACTGGATGGTGGACAGTAACTGGTCAAAATGGCCATTTATTCTGTATTCACTTCCATCTGGGAACAAGCATTAAAAGCATGTTAGTGGATTTATGAATGTAACATTGGCAGGTCTTATCATAATCCCTGGAGAGACTGTGTGTTTTATTAGATGCTTGTTTACGATCCATTTAATTATCTCTGTTTTCAAATGAGATCAGCAGGGGGCAATCACCTTGGACCAGATAAAATTAGTTTGCATGTTTCCTATCTGCTCTAATAAGAAGTCCTGTTGAGCACTCAAGATTCTGACAAAAGAAGACTGCATTTTGAGGACTTTACACAGTGGTGTTCAGTAGGTAATGCAGCATCTGCACTTCATCCAGTCTTATCCACTGAGTATGTGCATTCTCTATTTTGCACTGCCTATATCTCTTTAAAGGCAGATCTGAGTTTGATTAGAACAGACAGCGCTCGCTCAGGCAGGATATAACAGAGCACCCAGCTCAGCCACTTCAAAAGACCGTAAACTGATAAGCCCTTCTTTTTTTTTTTTTTACTTGTCTCAAGATTCAACAAGAATACAAAACATAAGTGAGAAAGTGTCTTCAATAGTGTACTATGTATTCAAATTTACCTAAAGTTAATCCCGTTCTTCCTGGTAGGTTTTCTTAAGATCCATTAGATTGAATGGGATGAGTCTGTGAGCTGTCACTGTCAGGTCTCTCCAACAATGTTATTTGGGGTTTTAAATCTTAGTTGTCTTCGCTTTTAGCTTTGGGCAGTTGTCATGTTGAAAGGTTAACCATCACCCCAGTCTCAGGTCTTATGCACTGTGGAGCAGATTTTCCAAAAGGACCTTTCTGTATTTCACTGCATTATTGCTCCACACAATTTGGGAGCGTCTCTGGGCAAAACACTGAAACACCAACAGCCCATTCCCATCCCAAGCTGTGCAGTGGGTGCATCCCCGAGCTGCCCAAGCCAACAAGCGGACAATGATCCACTGTGGCGACCCTGAACTCACGGGATAAGCCGAAAGGACACACACAAAAAAAAAAAAACAGAGCCAGTTCAGATTAATTTGGATTTGAAATATGGTTTCCACTGATGAAAATCACTAATCCCTATTTTTAGACCTGAGCAACAGACAGTTACAACAAAGAAACACAAAGCACAAAACACAAAGATGATCTGCAAGAAAACATTCACAGAATTGTGAAGTTTTTTGAACTGTAAAATGGTGTCTGCATTCTCTTGATGATTATTCTTTAAAACAAACTATCTTGACAGCCTTTTTAAGAATGTGTATTTTTATTTTTCTAAATTAAACCCTGATCTAACTTAATGTATGTGGAAATATGAGCAGTGAGTCAATGAACTTCCGGTCAGCTATTCCATCTGTGCACAGTTTTGCATGTTGCACATTGTGCTTGACCTTTCTGAAGTACTTTACAACTCTAGTTAACAAACCAAGGACCTGACATGAAATCATAATGACAGCACTTTACATAACAATAACATTATCTTTCCTGCCGCAGTTTGAACAAAAATGGGGGGATTATTAAAGATGTGATATTTCCTCTAACCCTGCCACTTTTATTTTATGACGCCATACTCTCAACGTTGTAACTAAAGAACTTCTCATAAATCTATGTAGTGCCTTTAATTTAATTTAGTCTTAATTAAATGTGGTGTGGACATTCAGTCAGAGACAAAAGTCCAGACATTCAGACTTATGTATTTCATGTAATGATAATGAGCTAACATTCTATAATTAGATGGTGAATATTTTAAGCAGATCAACATGATGTTAGCATTTAGTAAGAGCTCTGCTTTTCTATAAGTATAGAATCAAAGAAAAATCTAAAAAGATCTAAAAAAGAAAGTCTATATTTGGATTTTCATTCAATAACAAGTCGACCAACTGCAGAACGAAACTGCAATGTTTAACGTAAACATTACAATAATGTTAATCTAAATATTAAGACACCATAACATGTGTAGACAAGAAATAATAACAAAATTCTTTTGAGGAAAAAATGTTATAACCAAAGAACCCAAATGCATCTAATACATTATTCTTCTTCTTTCTGATTTACATCACTGCTTTAGTGTGAATCAAGTCCCCAGAGGATTGACATAAATGTGGCTGATCCCCTGCAGTTTCATCGAGAAAATTACTGTTTATGTATTTGTCCTTCAAATCTTCCAGACACTGCTTCACTGTGGAGAACATCCCTGCTGCACATCAGAGGAATTGTATGACTAGGTATCCATTGTAAATGTTTGCATGTCTAATTGCAAGAGTGCAGAGCAAGGAAGAAATTCATATGTTCACATTTTTAATCATTGCACACAGGTAACACTGACCTTTATGACTTGTGACAAGTAGCATGCAATGGGCCTGTGCTGTATTTGAAAAGGCCTATTTCATTTGCCTTGAAAGTCTAGGCACAGATATGCAGAGCTCTCACTTAAGTCCTAAATAAATCCTTCACCAAACTATGTGTTTAGTCAATATCTGTTCTCACACAGGTATTTGTATAAAGTAGTTGAGAATTTTTCACCCTGAGACAAGTAAAGTTGTTAATCTAGCCTCTACTTCAAACAGGCAAGTAGTCAACAACTGATTTTTTATGACGATGAAGATCTAAACAAACTATTGATGGGAAATTGAGACACAAATGCTTGCAGCTATCAGAAGACAAGACAAGTGAAAAGTACACACAAATCATGCAAAGCAACATATGAGCAACATTTTAGATGCGACGAGAAAATCGAAAAAGAAAATGTTGATCCATTATTGCCCTCTGCTGGTCACCGGTGTAATCATCAACAACAACATGTAACATATTGATCACATACTATGATTAGACTTAATTTATTTTGCCAAATTGTCTGTTTTTATTTGCAGATTTCCTTCAGTTACCTTTTTGATTGTCTTCTTAGGGTTAACTCATTTCTATTCTGTATTATATTCTAGATTGATTCTGGTCTTTTGTTTTTGATGTAAATTTTACAGCTGCTGTGGCACCTGAGTTTCCCTTTGGGGATCATTAAAGTGATTTCCTACATACAGGTGTATTATGAATTTTGTTCTCTATACATTCTCATTGTGCTTTTTACATAGACCTTCATTGTTTCTCATATACTGTATGTAATGTTAGTATATAACATTTATTTGTAGGATGTTTTATTGAATGCATTGTAGATGCATGAAGTCACACAATGCTGAGCTTATCTGCATACTAAAAAACACATTTCTCCAATTCACCTGTGTTAAATTAATGTAATAGAGCAGAAAAACATGAAACAAACAGCTATTATATTAAAACTAATGTTTTTCCTTTATCACAGCATCAGCAGCAATGACATTTTGCCTCCATAATTGATCATTTCAGCCGTTGTTTCAGGATTTCCCCTATTTCCAACTTTCAGCCTCTTGTCTCATTATAGCTCCCAGCAACTTGAAATGCTCACTTAGAATCCATACAGACAGAGCGGAGTCAGGTGAAATCAATTTCATACCAAGCTGATACAAAATGATACTGTTGGTCGAGTTCTTGCTCTAAAATGAAGTCAAACTAAGACCTGGGCGAAGATGGATCATTTGATCTGCTGTGCTGTTTACGGTATTATTTCAGAACAATGTAGTGTAAATAATGCCAATTATGTTTAAACTGTTTATGGGGGTCGACTGTGCTGTGATATGATTGGGATGAATAAAATGTCATGAAAGGGTGACATTTTTTAGCATTCATGCTCACCCATTAAATATATTAGAAACTTAGAGGCCTTAGCTTCTTAGACTAGGGGTTTGAGTGCTGTGTTCGTAGTCAAGTCATCTCTTTAAAAACATATACTAATTTCGCAATTCACTACTGATAAATTGCCAATGACCTCACTGTACCCATGTAAACTAAATAGGTAATAATTGTAGTCAATGTATTGCATCATAAGTGCATTATAGCATAGCATTCATTTTTCACAGTGGACTCACATCCAGCGCTACTCAGTTTTAAAAGGATACGATGTATGTAAGTGTTATATATAATGGAACCATTGCTTTGATGCAAGCTGATTTTATTTCATTTTGTCTATTTCTACTTCATTTAAAAAGCACACAACTACTAAACAAATATTATCAAAACACAGTGACTTAATATTCAGGCTAATTAAGAATAAATGTGTTTCTGACTGAAGTAAACAGTATTTATTGCTCGTGTAAATATTTAGAGCTGCATGCTGCAAACAAACATTTCTAAGTAAATATGGTGCTAACACTCAGCAATCTTCCTCCTCACATCCTACAAACGGATCCCAACACTTAGCCTTTAGTGTTCACTAGAGGGCAATGCTGAGGTTACGGGAAGAGAATCAGAGCAGTGACCCAGAGGTTAAACTGCTGATCCACTGATTTACGTTGCAGGCACATTGTGAACATTTTAAATCTCAGAATGCATCTGGACTGAGTGTAATGTAGATGTTTTAGTCATCTACATTGAAGTAAGGCCTGATGGGAAATATCCATGTGCATGTTTTGAAGTCAGATGCAATCACGAAATATAAAGCAGAGGAAGGTCAAGCACTCTGCTATTTAAAGTTTTTGCAACTCAGTAAACAAAAGTCTATTCAGGGAAAATTCTTTTGGACCTTGTGTTGATTTCAGTGGTCAGTCAGTCTGATCTGTGTCACGTGGAGTGAGTACTACATGTGACTGCAGTAGTACTGTAGATTATCGCAGCAGTCTCCCTGTCACACACCAGTCCCCACCTTGATGCTATAAATGGCTCCATGGACTCCAATGTTCTCACCATCTGGTAGAGCGAGCATCAGAAGGTCAAGGAACTGTACATTTCCTTTAGACCTCAAGGACCCCAGCTCCGTTTGTTTTCCAACTATTCCTATCTTAGTCACTGGTGATTAACTGTATCTGGTGTGTTGCTACCTTAGATAACAGTGAAGAGGGGTAACACAAAGTGAATTTTTCTAAACATATTGTATCCGGGTAATCAACAAAGAGTTTCATGGGAATAGTGGGAAAACAAGTAGAGCAGATTGAGAACCAATGCTTTAGTCTGTAAAAAATATTTAGGTTTCACCTCTAACCATTTTACTCACTTTCCTTTTTTTAATGAAAGTACAATATATAGGTAAAAGCGAGATGAAAGTCAGGTCAGAATATTCTCCTACAACATACCAATCACTTACAGTGTAAGGCTGCTCCCTGCTGTTAATAACAATAAATCCTAAATGAATCGGCGTTCTGAAAAAGACACAGTTATGTAATTTTGGTCTGACCACCCACGACAGATATTCAGAGTTGAAAATCCAAACTGCATGTTTGGCCTCACTGAGGCATCGTTAAGGTCCATAAATAGACTTGTTTCTTTTTTGCGAGATAGACTTGCACTCCCACTGGAATTATCAATCCATGTTTCATGTAACGTACTCAACAATTTTAGGGATTAACGAGGTCCAGTGAGTTTTAACAAAACTGTAAATACATAAGACCTCAGGACGTGCTCTGCAAACTCACTATCAGTTTATACATATTAGAAATATCTGTGATTTGTTTCCATCTAATCATTGGACATTTGTGGTAAATTTTTCTTTTTATTATCATTATCAGTCTGAGGAAATATGTTGTGTGTTTAATTGTAATATTTCCCATCACTGCCCTGTCATTAAAAATAAACAAGCTCATCTTGGCAGCAGAGCAGTACCAACAAACTTTATTTATAATCAGTGGACCTGGTTGATGCTTGAAGAAAACTTCCAAGCTTATAACGGACTGGAAATAACAAGAGGGTGGTGACTGAGCTTTTTCACTTCGCTTTATGCCGAGATAAATAACATTTGAATGAAGTACAACTTCTTGCAAAACGAAACTTACGAAACAAATTCCAGTGATGTGAACCTCTGGAAGTTTGTCCTGATACAGGAAAAGCTCTATACGGACGTGTGGACTGCTGAAGCAACCCATACAGAGCATTCTGAATGTGAAAATAGCATGTAATTACACAGACTGACTGACTGAAGAGATCGTTAGGTCTGATATGGGGTGATGTCTATATAAAGCTGTCAAAGATCAAAAGGGAAATTTCTTCCCTGTAATTACAGTTTTGTGGAAGTCCATTATCTCTCTGGCTCTAATATATGATCCATAGGAAATTTATAATAAACTACTACTCTTACTAGTATGTTAACCATGACTGTTCCATCTTACAATGGCAGGATACTGAGTTAAAACAACATTCATACCTTCCTTATTTTGAGTAGCCTAGTATTTGTACAAGTACTTATTTGATGCTTCCTGTCCTCCCCATTCCACTTTCCCTAAATAATCTGATAAATTTGTAGTCAAATCTGAACTATGGTGCAATTTCACTTAATACTAATTTAAAAGGTTTCTTTTTTGTGAGCAGTCAAGAAAAACAGGTTAGTTAATGTGCTTTTTTATGTTTTTTTTTCCTATAGACTGGGTGGAAACAAAAAGGACACAGCAAAGTAGACAAGGAAGGATGTGGGTTCACTAACAGCATTTCTGAGCAGCACTTTAATGGACCTAAATTGACATCAAATGACATCAAAGTAACTTAGGCCCTTTCCCAGTTGTTATATCAAGTCTTTGTTGGATAGTCTATAGTTGCTTATTTCATTTACGGTTGGTACAGTGTTGTGTACAAAACCATGATAATGTTTTATCTCTCATCCTGATATAAAAGATTGAGATCAGTCCTACAAACTTTGAGGTTTTCTGAAGGAATGTTTAACTGTATTTCTCTTTTGGATGTATTGAAATGTGCACAGCATTTAAATCCTCATTAGGTTCTGGATAGATTTGGTGAAAAAAATAACATTTCTTTGAAATCAATGCCCAAAACAGTCGTAAAAAACAAATACACACGCTATAGCAGGTCAAGCTACTCAGTTGGACATAATGCAACCAACAAATTAGATTTCTCAGAAGAAAACAAGTCAATGAGTCAAGTTTGGAAGGCAGATTTTGAACTTGGCAAAAGGCTTTTTCACAGTGATTGGGTTTAGTAGATGTTATTTGTTTAGTTGCAACTTGAATACATTGTACAAAATGTTGAAAAAGGGTTTTAAAAAACGGTCCCGCCTGCACATGGACACATCTGCAGTGCATAAATTATTTGGTGACATTCTCTCAGCGTCTCTACTGTTTCATCCAAAGACCTTTTGTTTAACAGGAAGTAAACTGAGCCCCGTTTAGTAACTGAATGGGTTGAGTGCCGGTCTAATCAAAGCATGCTAATTGTTTCTGTGTACATACAGTAAACTAAAGAGCAGTGGCTCTGCCTTCTTCTTGGTGACCTTTTGTTTTTGCAGAGAAGAACACAAGAAAGTTACTGTACAGTCATTTTCAAATTGATTGCTTTTTATTGTTATATGTATTTCAGTTATACTACTGCGCTGCATGTATTAATTGTGTGTGAAATTGTCATTGAGGAATTGATTAAAAACATATTTCTGCTTCAGACTTCAGTGACAAATGTTTATGGACTTGGGTTTTGTTCATATGTTGTCTGAGTCTGAGCCACTGTAACTTCTTTTTTGGCAGCGCTCTCTCATTAACATATACATCTGAAACAGCCTTCCACTCACACATTTGATCCTTTTTCAACTAAGGGGCCTTACGCCTGAGTTGGCTCAATAGCCTTTATTCCTCACTATAGGGGGTTTGGTAGGAAAGCCCATTAAAAACGGTAGCAGATCCTTTCATTGCTGTGGCGTAAGAGAAAGAGCCAGCATCCCCATCACAGATTTCAGTGAATAAGTGGAACTGACCTTTTCAAATACTGGGGATTTTGTAATTACACTTCGTGATATTTATATTCTGACCTACCTCATTCAAAGGTAAAGGTGGGCAGAAGCTGTCCGAGTATTTTATGTTATTGCAGTTTGGTAACCTTTCTGCAACCTGGAATTAGCACATATCATTTCCCAAATGATGCGATTACATCAGAGGCTTTACGTCTGAGGGGGATTCATGCATATAATGCATTCGAAAACAATGGTTTGAAAACGGGACCCTGATGACCTCATTAAACCAGCGAGCAGGGTCAAAACTGCATTTGTTTGTATGGTGTAGGACTCTCCTGCTGCCATGTCTTTTAGATTGTGACAGAACAATAGGATGGTGGGACATTTAACGTCAGATTTACCACCTCAGTAACAGGTCTTCAATTTCATATTGAATGCTTGAATTCAACAATGCTTATGGATTTTATTAGCTGTAGCTAGCTTACAATAAGATATTGTTTATGCACTGAAGGGTTTTGAATATGTTAGATGAATGATGTAATACTCAGACTGAGCCTAAAGATAAATGTTTAACAAGATTAGTCTTTAATAATCAGTTATGGGTTCATGTACAGTGCCTGATTCACATGGTGCTTCATCTTCAGTTTAGAATAAAACCTGTACACTGTCCATCAGTGACTCTGTGGACATTAAGATAACATCTAGATGTACAATCCCTCCCGCCCACTGCGCTCTGCCAACAAACGGTGTCTGGTGGTCCTACGATGGTAGAACAAGATTCCAAACTCTTGCACACTCAGCACACAGCCACTCAAAGGCTCCTGGCCTTTAAAATAACACATGTAAATTCTATACTGTAGGTAGTAATGTAAACCTGTCACACAAGCATGTTGTTAGTTTACATTACAGTGGATGTTTTATTCATTTCATGTAATTCTGTTCTTTTTCTACAAGCATATGTACACTGCTTCAATGTGTGTAGCTGTGTAGAAATACAAATTATTTGCAGTCTAATGTGCATATTTATTAGTATTATTGGACAATCACGATTTTAGGGGGCCCGGTGGCTTAATGGGAAGAGCATCAGGTTGGGACACAAAAGGCCGCTGGATCGAATCCCATCCCACCAGGCGTGGCCCCACCCAGCCACCCAGGGCCGCCTTGGTGCTGGCCGAGCCCGGTTTGAATGGGAGGACTGTGGCAGGACGGGCATTCGACGTAAAAAAAAAAAAAAAAATCAACATGCTGAACATGTTCCGTTGTGGCAACCCCCTGAAGGGACATGCCAAAAGCCTTTGATCACATTGGACAATCACAGTTTAGGGAAGAATTCAAATAAATGGCCTCTTTGATTTGCTTGCTTACAAGTCACCGGAGAACTGAAATTGCCACCACCCAGTGCATATGTTGCAGTTTACATACATGCATAATTATCCGTGTCATTCATTCCAAATGGTCAAGTGGAATTTTGTACCATATGTGATGAAATTCCCTCCGGGTTTTCCTGAGACAGATGTGAGCTCACAGTCAACTTTGACCTTTGACCACCAAATGGTAGTCAGCTCATCATTCAGTCCAATTGGACACTCAAGCCAGTTGTGAAGAAATTGTGTTTCTGGACAACCTGAAACATAACGCTTCTGTTTACCAGATATACTGTAAGTCCTGGCCAAGGAAAAGGTTTAGAATCTTCAGAAAAATATTTCTTATATTTAAAGGGAGCCCCCAAAAGGTATTCTCATTGATAGTTTTTTAATAGCTCAACTCAATCCTTTGCAGTCCAGGATGTCATTGAGCAGAGAACATTAATACAACTTTCACTATTCAACCTCTCGACAGCCTTTTGAGACCTTTGCAAGGTTTAGTGCTCAGCTCCAAGCATCTCTGTGCACATTCAGATATTGAGTCATCCATCTTTTCTCATTAACAAATGAATTGTGTAGCATTGCACCATGGCTATATCATAAATATATCCTCAGAGGCAAGTGTTGATCAAAAGTGTTCATGTTGCAATAATGCAAACACCCACAGGGCAGTTATTCGTCCAAGAAATAGAAAAGGGGAACCTCTGTTCTTCTACCAAGCTGGCATAGTGAGTTGTTTGGCATTGCTCTTTGCCAGTGGAATGAAAGGACGGGCCTCTTGCTATGCAGCTACACAACTCAGCTGATGAACAGATTTCAGGTGGAGGGATGGTCACTTATAGTTGATTGAAAAACAAAACATCACCCAAGGAGTTTTAAGAGCATCAAATGCGTTTGCTTTGTTTCGAGAAGCTTTTTGAAAGACATAAAATGGGACAGTGAAATTCGTATTCAGAAACTTCTGCTGCAAGAAATTGATGCTTTGCGCATTGACAATTTCCTCCTTTAGCAATAGCATTCAGATTTTTTTACCACCAATTTATTTGGCATTTGTGATTAATATCTAATATTACTTGAAAGCACAAAAATTACCTTAAAGCCACCATTGAGATTTATCTCTCTCCTGCTCAATAACGCACCCTCCTCTTACTAGAGGGACTAACACACAATGCAGGGAAGCAGCTCCCAGATTACTTCCTTCCCTTGATCAGGCAGTGACTAGTACAACATAGGAGACAGCAGAATTCTTCTTGCACCCTGGGGAGCAGCACTGTGTGAGAAGATCCTGTGCCTCTGGAGCTAACACCTGCCCCGTTGTCACCTAAGTGCTCCCGTTTCAGTTCCCACTTGACCTTCTACTGATTATCTGCACTCACGGACTTCCACCACTGTGAACCATTGTAAAATTTAACACTCGTGCATCTACAAACGTCTCCAGTGCGTTTTACTGTCCGTGCTTTTGGGAAGAGTGCACAAAACAAACTATTATGATCATTCGACAACTTAAGACTTTTGTGTAAGAGTTAAAATAATAAATTAAATTATAGCAGTGAGAGCCATGTCAAGAAATGTTTATGTTTTTTAAATATACTTCGCTATTGTCATAATTTTTATTGAAGCAGTGAACTCAACCACACTGAAAGAGGCCGGAAAGGCCGTTCATTCCATATCAATCTAAAAGCTTTACTCATTGCCAGAAAAGTAACTTAGATACACTGGGGATAGCTACAATAAAGCAATGTGCTAAAATTATTCTCAAAGCACTCACATCTATCACATCTTCGATATAACTCCATATGCTCAGTCTACTGTGAGCAGTCATTTCTCTGAAACATGGCTAAATACACTTCTTCTGTCTGAAGGTAAACGCTTAAAGCAAGACGGCAGCATGACACACGTATGTTTTTTATACAATAGAAAAGTACAATGGAGTTACTGCAAATAATAGTTTCCTGTAATCATTTATTAATCCCAAAAGAGGAATTTAGTTTGAATTTACGTCAGGCCAGGAGCTGGCAGGGATGTGGCGCCTTGTTTACAACCGCTTGAGCACGTCACACGCCTATTAACTCAGATGCTCAAGACACTTTCCCCATGTGGTTCAAGGACACACAGAGGCACCTAAATCCCACATCCAGGATCTTCTACTGAGACTACATTCGTTATTCATTACCAAGAACCTGGTAGACAGCATGGGAGACTGTCCAACACACCAGTCACCCAGCATTGCCCCACATTGTTCTAGCCACTGAGTTTTACAACATCAAAGACATTGACATCCATCTCCAGTGATTCTCACAGAGACAGGATTTCTTGGAGAAGCTGATTGGCATGAGAAGGGAAGAGGGGGTTTTTCTCATTTCTCAGCAGTCAGAATTGTCTAGGAAAAGTGAGTGGAGTCATGCAGACAAAGGCAGATGTTATCTCATGTAGTGCTGACACAACTAAAGACACTCCATCACTTAAATCATACAGAAAGTGAAGGGCTGAAATTCTCTGTCTTGATTGTTTCTCTTTGCCACATGTTACACAAATTAAAGAAAAACACAAAGGTCACAAAGGTCAATCTGTGGTCAGCCTAAGTGTTATTTGACGGTTAGTAAGTCCTGCACTGCCACAAATCAAAATCTCATTGAACAAGTTTCAGCAGTGACTCTCACACTAACTAGTCCAAAAGGAAAACACAGTCTTTTAATTTGAAGCTGAATCCTGGCTGACATTTATGAATGTTTGTCTAGCATAATTTTCATCTGTTTATTTTGGATAAGACTGTGAAAGAAGGTCTTTTATAACTATTTCCTGTTTGGAAATGTTAGAATTCGGTCAAGATTAGCTGCATTTGACCCATATGGCTGGATTCAAAATATAGCATAAGTTCATAAATGAAAAATCCCAGATATGTAATGGTACTTGAAAAATTCCTCCTTTTTCCCATGCAGAGCAAATCCCACAGCAACACAGCATCTTACCGTGTCTGTTTTAATGAGTGTTTTGCGTGCACTGGAAGCAAATCCTTTCTGTTTTCCCTTCATAGAAAAAGAGAAACCGTACATGGGATAAACTTCTGACGTAACTTTCTATTGTACTATCTGATCTCTCGCTGCCACAAACATCTCATGTCAGATCTTGCACATCTGTATCCCAATTCCTTGTATTGTTTTTCGTCAGGGTGGTGAACTTCCATACTCAGACCAACAATAGTACAACAGCCCTTATTCTGCTTTGGCAACAAATGTACCAACTTCCTCTTCGAGCCTAGAAATCATTAAAATGCTAATTTATCTATTTCTAGCTGCCCGTTTTTGTGTCACTAAAAGCATAGAAATAGTGAAACTGAATCATTCAATTATGAGAAAAATGTAAAAATAAAAACAAAATGACAAATAACTACAATGAATGGTTCATAATGATATAAAAGACTGTCGAATTATTGTAAAAAAAAAAAAAAAAGACTCTTTCAAGCTTTTTCAGCTTTTGTTATTATTTTTTTTAATCAAATGCAAAGAAAAACAACCACTGGAGCAATGAACAAAAACAAGTGAGAAATCAATAGATGGCAGCTACACTGCAAGTCACTGCACCTTTCCCACTACCTTTTACTGACAAAATGGCACATTTCTGAAAAAATAAAATATAAAAAAATGTCAAATAAAACATAAAATAAACTATACACAGTAACAAAGAATGTCAGCCTTCAGGAAACCATTACATACAAATCTCAATCTCAGCACATTAATAAACTAAACTAACAAACTATTAGGTTCAAGCAAACAAGTTATATTGCAAATATCCCTAAATAACATTTCAGTCATCCACGATGTCCTTTTTCCGAAGACAAATTACATAACTTGTGCTGTTTATATGCACTGGACTTTCAATTTCAGGTATCTTCAACATCATTTTAGATGTCTGATAAAATTCTGACTTAAAAACTTTAATTAAAAAAATTCTAAATTATAAATTTAGATTTGATTTTAAACTCATTCTGACCTAGAATTTTCTAACAAAATTCTGAGAAAAATTCCAAGTCTAAACCTTTAATTTTGACTTTCCCCCCGAATTGTAAGAAAAAACTCTGTGAATTCTGTGAAAAGGGCAATTCTGAGAGAAAATAAATTTAGAATACTGACTTTGGTGATACTTCAAGATTCTGGTCTGAGGAAGGAGGATGCCAGATACAGCACCTTCTAAAACATATGATTACAAGTCATTTTCTAAAGATAGGCCTAAAATTCCTATTATTCTGACCAACAACCTTATCAATAAATCAGACATTAAACTATCATATGTGATACTACACATTCCTTGTTGTGGCTTGTGAGAAAAATAACATGACATATAACAAACATGCTGTTGGCAGTTTTCCTAAAGTGACCCGAGATCAACAGCTCATGCTATCGTAGATCAATTATGGTATATGCAGCTGTGACTGTCGTGTGGTCTGATGACAATCCAACTGAGATTTCATCCATAAAGAATCGACACCAGCTGACTTTGGCCTGCTCCTGCATCTGCTTGGTATAGAGGGTGTGGAGTGACATCATTCTCCTCTTCATCAAAAACCTGCAAACATGACAACTGTACAATACTTTATTTTGTTTCTGCTGAACATTGACCATTATATCTCTCAAACTACATGAATAATATTAATATAACAAGTATATATATAATATATTAAGTATGTCCTTGACCAAAATGGTCTGCACCTATACCACGCTTTTCTAGGGGCGACTGTGGGGCAGGAAGATAGAGGGGTTGTCTACCAATCTTGCAGTTGTTGGTTCAATCCCCTCTGGTCATACGTTGGAGTGTTGCTGAGCAAGACACTGAACCCCAACTTAGTTGCTCCTGGTGAGCATTTGCCAGCTGCATTGCAGCTCTGCCATCAGTGTGTGATTGTGAGTGCGAATGGGTGAATAAGAAGCAGTGTAAAGTGCCAATAAGTAGAAAAGCTCTAAATAAGTGCATTTACCATTTGCCAGTTACTGAAAGTGCTTTACACACACACACTCACACACACACAAAATGTAGATGCTGTAGATAGGGAAATAAGATACCATTCAAATCCCATCAAAAACAATAACACCAGTACAAAGAGGATGCGAAAAAACATCAGATCTGTATCAGATAAACAAAGAGTTCAGACCATAGACAGAGCTCTCCATTATTTATTTTTCTGAGGCATGTGGATGGTTTTGTAAAATTTTATTTCTATATCTATCCTTGGCTGACTTTTCTGGTCTGGAGTGATTTCCTGTAAGTGCTTTGGACATGTTGTATGGATTTCGTGTTTCCAACTGAAACATGAAAGGCTGAGGTTTCCTCTGCTTCTGGCAAACTCTCAGTGACGTTTCTTTTGTCCCCTCTTCTCTGAATTTTACCTCCCTGTGGGGCTTGAATAGACTCTGCCTTTGCTGATGTTGTCACTGGTTTTGAGAGGCTGTTTGTTCACTGTTTCCTTTTTCTTTTGTCACGTCTCAATCTTCTGGGCGATCTCTCCCGATAGCCCTTCCTTCTGTTGTTGTTTCCTTGTACCCAGCACTTGTTGATAGGTGAAATGATTTACATCCCCTCAGAGGGCATCAAGGTGGCCCTACTCGTCATATACCTCCTAGCGTAGTCAGAGTACAAGACTAAGTTTAAATCTGAACATGTAGTGCTCAATGTGGTTCTCTGCGTGCTGACGCAGCTCGATGACTCAGTCATTCCCAGTGACGAAAAAAACTCCCTGTTCTCGTTCTTCCTTTTGACACTCGTGATATCCAGTTATAATTTTGCGCTGTTAGTGCCCAAAACTAAATTAAAACTAAAAGGTTAAACAAAGATTGAGGTTTCTTTTAAAAGCAAATAAACATGTTGTGTGTGAAGTTATAGTTACATTATCTCTATTAAACCAGACCACTTTTCTTTCTCTTAATGTTAACCAGCTGATCAAACTAGGTGTTGTACAGTAAAATTGGATATTTTGGCAAAAAAGGCACATTCTCTGGTAAGTTTTCTATATGTTTAATGCCAATGTATTTGTGATTGTGATTGTGATTTACATTAAATACAAAAACAAAAAACACAATCCAGCTGCTCATCTGTGTTTGTGAAATGTTTGTGTTTGTGTTTGCTGCTTAAATGTATAGAAATGTGACTTGATTTGTTGATTACTGCATAGTACTCTCAGTCCTGGGAAAGGTCCCTCATAGGATTTGATAAAAGGATAAGGATTGGCGTGAGAGACCAGCAGCCAGCAGATAGACCAGATTCAGACATTGCATATATGTATAGAATAATGGGTAAAGTACAAATATTTGTATATTAAAGTATGTTGAGCTCATGTACTAATCATGAGTACAACCTCCAAACAGCCCAGCTTGCAAATGAATTGTGTCATAGCCATGTGTAAGATTTCCACTTTGACAGGTTTGATAGTTGTCCAGAGTTTAAAAACTTTAGAAAATTACACAAGACTCAAACATTAAGGATTGTTCAGCCCAATGCAGGAATCTCCAGCTCAACTAGTTTAACCGTTGTGTTGAAACCATTAGAATAAACATGAGGCACCTAGGAGAAAAAATTATTCATACTTTAAATTAAGTAAGGCTCAGACTTGGCACATGGATTATACGAAAGAATACCAGCCACTAATGGCGCCAGACAGGAACCAAGGGAGAAATAAAGTGAAAGACCCTTGAACATCCACATTAGGAACCTTTGAGTCACAACTTTCTCTATTGTTCTTTACACTGTCAGTCAGTACTGAGGAAAAAAAACTTTGTAGATGCAGAACCTTACACTCAGAGTGTAAGTTTCGAGTTACCGTGTGATTAATTATGATACAAACCTGACAGAGAGGAGGTTGTGTTGTTCAAGTCTGATGGCAGCTTGTTCATCCCCCTACTGAATTATACTCTTTCTCTGTCGCTCCTTTTTGCTTTTGTTGGGCTCTTTCCACAATTCCATAAGGTTTTATCCAAAGTACTTTATGTAAAGTCCATTGAGATTATGGTTTTGATTTGGTGCTATTTAAGCAGAAGTAAATTTAAATCTAAAAAACTCTGTACTTCTTCATATTCACAAAACAAAAAGGCGGCTGCTCTGTTTCAAATATTTGATTCTGCAAATTTTTTATTTTATCAAGAAAGGCTTTAGTCTTGTCCCTTCAGAGGTCCCCAAAGCAGAACTTGTTCTGTAACATTGATTTGGCATAAGTTTTTATGCCGAATGCACTTCCTGCCACGACCCCCCCCATTTTTTTTATCTGGGCTCGGGACCAGCACCAAGGTGACCCTTGGAGGCTGGGTGGGGCCACACTTGGTGGGGCGGGATTTGATCCAGTTTGATGCTCTACCCATTAAGCCACCAGGTCCAAAAACATTTGAGTTTTATATATTTTGTATTTTTATTTTTTATATTTTTAAAATACATATTCCCTCCATTTAAAAGACATACATTTAATGCCAATCTTGAAATAAAAAAGCCATAGTGAATTATTATTTCTAGCAGTACAGCATGTGCAGTCTCCCATATTTGTGTATAAGAAGGCTCTTTCCAGATAGAGCTTCATACACGTTTAATACAATTTAATTATTTGAGGATATTCATTCCATATTTCCAGCTCCTGTGCTTTCAGATAAACCTTTGGTCTGCACACAGAGGAATTTGTGTTCTGCTGACACCAAGCTGGTGTCTCACCTATTTAATGAGGCCTCACTTATAATAAGGAAGTAAGTGTTGTTGTCATTATTTCTGACCCTCATTTAGTTTTCTCATAGGACATGGTCAAAATTAGTTTCATTGTTTCCCTTCTCAGTATGAAAACAGATGGTCTGACACTGCCACATACCCACCTTCTTTCCTGTGCATCTGCATACTAAAGCATCAAACAGCATACAGAGAAGATTGTCTCCTTACACTGTAAGAGCTAATTAGTTGGGATTATAAAAATCTGAAAATATCTCTAACGCAAATGGCTGCTTTGTTTACTTCAAATGTTGATTTATTTGGTGAAATAGTCATCAAGATGCATTTAGTTTTAACTATCACTGAGGAAACATACCATTTTCTACTGAATTAAAAAGTGTGATTTCTGTCATTATTTTGATTGTGATTTTCATTTCTGTGATTTTTTTGATTGTCGTGACTGTGGTGCAGGAGGTAGAGCAGTCATCCACCAATCCCCCAGTTGCTGGTTTGATCCCCGACTCCTCTGGTCACATGTCAAAGTGTCCTTGAGCAAGACACTGAACCCAAATTTAGTTGCTCCTGGTGAGTGTTGGCCAGCTGCATAGCAGCTCCCCCATCAGTGTGTGAGTGTGCTTGTGTGTGTGATTGTGCGAATGGGTGAATGAGAAGCAGTGTGAAGTGCTTTGAGTGCCAATAGGTAGAAAAGTGCTCTATAAGTGCAGACAATTTACTATTTACCATTAAATTAGATTTGTGTCCATGAGGACTCAACAATGTGTTGATCAAGTTGACAAAATGTTGTTTGTTTCTCCCAGGAATGGTGTGAAGGTTTTTGTTATCTGTATCTTAACATACATACACAAGCATTGCAAAAATAGGCCAAACTTAACAGATACACAAGTGTTTTTGTTTGTAGTGATTTTAAAAGTAATCTGCAAACTCTGGTGTAAAAGATGAAGATCTCAAGTTTGCGTAGTCTATAATTATTTAGCCAAGAAACTCGTGTTTCTCGTCTCAAGCACTTAGACTTGCTGACAAGTTAATGTATAATTTATATCACTATCATCATTTTCTGCACATGCAGAGAAAGTCTCCTGTCTCCCAGTGAACAATGTTCCTGCAAAGGAACTATCCACCAGCAGGTTTAAGGGATATGTTGGGGCATAATAAACAACTTTGAGTGCTGCTCGGTTTGGAAGTGAAAGATCACCCTGATACATCTTTTTACTGCAAGCACGCATAGCTTTTAACATAAACCACATTTCATCTGCCACAGATTAAATATGATGTGTTTAAGGAGGGATATATCTCATTTTGCTGTAGGAATGTATGTCACCATAAACAGTTTGTTTATCTTCTGAGATTTAAGAAAACAGCATTTAGTAATGTGCAGTTGTGATGGAATAATATTTCAGCTAATCATTGTGTATCGTGTGAAAGAGGTAATGACCTCCTGCAGTCTCATGTACCAGCAGAAACACCCAGGTGTTTTCAGCTATCGTATATTTATTGAATTCCAAACAGGCAAAGAGAGCAACTTTCCAGCAAGCTCATAGCAGGATTTTTCCTTTAAGAGCTGTTAAAGACCAAACCAGAGCAAAAGAAACAAATAAATATGAATCAAAGTGAATGGTAATATTGCAGCAGTTGTATATGCAAATATTTTGCACCATTTACAGCTTATAAGGTCAATGTTGTGCTAACAGCTTGTTCAGTTGCCCCCAGGTGACCACAGTTAAATTAATACTGCTTTAAATTGTAAGTATGATGTCAGAAATGTATGGGTGGATGACCTCTACCTTACATACACATGTTGTGTTCCAGCTGTTATCCTCATGTGAATGCAAGTTAACCAAATCACATCCACTGCAACTGCCCTCATGAGGGAGTTTAGAGCTAATAGTATATCATTACCCAGCTGGGTTAAAGTACAAAGTTCCTCCTTATCAGTTGGCACTCTTCATTTTATTACTGAAAAAACGTCATGCTAGAAAAGTAAAAATTATCCCAGATCATCAAGGCCCATAAACACCTAATAAAGTACAGTCTTATCTGTAAAAAAATTTTAATTATGCTAAATTGTACGAAATATTAATGTTCTATGATGTAAAGAGTCATTACAAAATAATCTTGCATCTTTTCACTAACTGTTCTATCTGGGATGGAGAGCAAATATTATTATTTTTTACTATAAATGTATATATTTGTACGCCTTAAGCTGTTGTCATGGCATCAGACCCCTGTCTGAGATTTTGTATAGACTTTGTAGGAGTAGGGGACACAAGCAGCTTTACTATGGTAATAAATAGGCAAAGAGACAGAAATGTCAATTCAATTATATTAAATTCAACTTTATTTATACAGCACCAATTCACAACAAAGTCATCTAAAGGCGCTTTAAAAAATAAAGTCAAGACTATAAAGATGTATAGAGAGAACCCAACAAGTCCCCCTGGAGCAAGCACTAGGCAACAGTGGAGAGGAAAAACTCCCTTTAACAGAAGAAACCTCCTGCAGAACCAGGCTCAGGGTGCACGGACATCTGCCTTTACCGGTTGTGGTGAATGGAAAGTGAAGAGAAAAAAGAAAAAAAAGAAAAAAACATTGGGCAGGTTGGTAGGACTGTAGCTGCACACTTGAAAAAACACAGCATCACAGCCCGGGGACACCTGCAGTAAGGGACACAGAGAGGGAGACAGAGAAAGAGAAAGACAACTACTGGAGAAAAAACACACAAAGTTAATGTCATACAGTGATGACAATTAGAGGGTGAGAAGAGAGGAGAGAGTGACAGGAGGAGGAAAGGAGCTCAGTGCATCGGGTGGGGGGGGGGGGTCTCCCAGCAGTCTAAGTCTATAGCAGCATAACAATAACTAACTATATGCTTTATTAAAGAGGAAGGTTTGGGCCTAGACTTAAGTAGAGAGGGTGTCTGCTTCCCGAATCTGAACTGGAAGCTGGTTCCACAGTAGAGGAGCTTGATAGCTAAAGGCTCTGCCTCCCATTCTACCTTTGGAAATTCTGGGAACCACAAGTAGGCCTGCATTCTGAGATCGAAGTGGTCTACTGGGATGATATGGTGCTATGAGATCTTCTATATATGATGGAGTGACCATTCAGAGCTTTCTATGTAAGAAGCAGGGTTGTAAATTCTATTCTACATTTAATGGGAAGCCAATGGAGAGAAGCTAGTGAAGGTGAAATATGATCTCTCTTGCCAGTTCCAGTCAGCACTCTTGCTGCAGCATTTTGGATTAATTGCAGGCTCTTTAGGGAGTTACTGGGGCATCCTGAAAGTAGGGAATTACAGTAGTCCAACCTAGAAGTAACAAATGCATGGACCAGTTTTTCTGCATCACTTTGAGACAGGATGCTCCTAATTTTGGCAATGTTCTGTAGGTGGAAGAAGGCTGTTCTAGAGATTTGTTTTGTATGTCAGGTAAAGGACAGATCCTGGTCAAAAATAACTCCAAGGTTCCTTGCAGTAGTACTTGAGGCCAGACTTATGCCATCTTGAGTAACAATATGGTTGGACATCATATCTCTGAGATTTTTGGGGCCCAAATACTATGACTTCAGTTTTGTCTGAGTTTAGAAAGTAAATAATTATGGGACATCCAGGCCTTTATGTCTTGTAGGCTTGAAGCTTGATTAACTGATTTTTTCAATCTGGTTCAATACACATAGCTGGGTATGATACCCAGCTATATGTATGGAACCATAGATGATCAGCATAACAGTGGAAATTTCAGTGGAGTGTTTTCTAATAATGTTGCCTAAAGGAGAAAGTAAAAAGTATTGGTCCTAACACAGAGCCTTGTGGAACTCCATAGCTAACCTTTGTGTGCATCGAGGATTCATCATTAACATGAACAAATTGAAATCTATCAGATAGATAAGATTTAAACCAACCTAGTGCAGTTCCTGTAATTCCAATTTCATGTTCCAGTCTCTGTAATAAAATGTTATGATCAATGATATCAAATGCAGCACTAAGATCTAACAGAACAAGTATATAGACTAGTCCATTATCTGAGGCCATGAGAAGATCGTTGGTGACTTTTACCAGTGCTGTTTCTGTACTATGATGAACTCTAAATCCTGACTGAAAGTCTTCATACAAATTATTCCTGTAAAGTTGGTCACATAATTGTTTTGCGACTACTTTTTCAAGGTTTTTAGAAATACAGGGGAGATTAGATATTGGTCTGTAATTGGCTAAAACACCTGGGTCAAGATAGGGTTTTTTAAGTAGTGGTTTAATTACAGCTACCTTATAGGCCTGTGGTACATAGCCTGTTTCTAAAGATAGATTTTATTTTATCCCGTGAGTTCAGGGTCGCCACAGCAGATCATTGTTCACATGTTGATTGATGATATCTAATATGAATGTATCTATTAAGGGTAAAGCTTCCTTGAGCAGTTTAGTTGGAGTAGGGTCTAGCAGACAGGATGTTGGTTTAGATGAGGTAATAATTGAAGATACAGTTTTATGCAAAAGTTAGGAACCCCTGACAATGTCCATGATTTTCATTTATAAATATTTGGGTGTTTGGATCAGCAATTTCATGTTGATCTATCAAATAACTGAAGGACACAGTAATATTTCAGTAGTGAAATGAGGTTTATTGGATTAACAGAAAATGCGCAATCGATCAAATCAACCCTTGTCATTTTGTTGATTTTAATACTCAGAGATGCTCAGCGAGATCTATGGATAAAAAGTCTAAGAGGGATTGTGGCCTTAACAATGATTCTAGCACTGCTGTACATGAAGATCTATCTATAATATTTTGGGGTAATATCTGGTGAAGTCTTTCTCTAATAGCTACAATTTTATTCATAAAGAAAGTCATGAAGTCATTGCTGCTCAGAGTTAAGGGAAAACTAGGCTCAACAGAACTATGGCTCTTAGTCAGACTGGCTACAGTGCTGAACAGAAACCAGGGTTATTCTTGTTTTCTTCTACTAATGATGAATAATATGATGTTCTGGCATCACAGAGAGCTTTTTTGTAGATTTTTAAACTATTTGTCCAGGCTAAGTGAGATTCTTCTAAATTTCTGGAACGCCACTTCCTTTCCAACTTTCGTGTTTCCTGTTTTAAGTTGCGTGTTTGTGAACTATACCATGGAGATCGCCTCTGCTGGTTTACTGCCTTCTTTTTCAGAGGGGCAACACTATCGAGTATTGTACATAGTGAGGCTGCAGTATTTTCCACCAGATAATCACCTTGTGCAGTAGTAACATTAAGGTGGCTGCTTTCCATTGTAATAACATATGGTGAAGCAAATGATGAAAAAATAATTCCTTTAAATTTGTTTACAGCTTTTTCACTCAAGCACCTGCTATAGTGGAATTTTTTCCTAACTGCTGTATAGAAAACACATGCAACAATTGAAGGGAACTGATCCCTCTAATAAATGCCCTTTGCCTTTATAAGCTATGAGTCTCAAGAGAATACATAAACTGGGAAAATAAAGAAAAATAAATAAAGACCTACTAAATAAACATCAACCCAGAGCTTGGTTTGATGCACCCAATCTCAAAGACAGTTGTAACAAAACAAATAATATTTAGATTAATATTCAATCTACCCCAGCTGCCTCACAAGATGTGAAGCAGCCGGATTTTATCTAGCAAAAATCTGTTCGTGATTAAGGCTTTATGGGACTGTTGTTAAAACCAAACCATTTGTTGCACTGCCGAAGTTAAGACGCCTTTCTTTCGCCCTTCCAAAGACAAGACCTGGGTTAGGATGAGTTATAATAGACTTACTTAGCTGAGTCAATGCGCAGCTGTTGCACAAGTGGTCTTAAGGAATTTACTTGCTCAAGTCCCACCCAAACTTACAGATCAACGGTGTCGAGGGGAATAAAATTTTACTACTGCTTTTCTGCCTTCGGAGACAAGCAGAACAAGAGGATTTCCTATGGTAGTTGCAAAAATAAACAGTGTCACCTTATAACTCACTAATTACACTCCCAGTGTGGAAGTCAGATAAGCCAAAGACCATTAAAGTGACATTAAACTCACTAACACTTCCTATCCTGAAAGAGCCACACCAAGCATTGCACCTTGGGCATTTTATGAACAAATGAAAATGACGCAGAGGCAGCAGGAAATTTCTAGGATGTCATAATTCACCTGTCTTCTTTAACAATGTCTGGATGTAAGGTGGTGGTGAGCCAAACTGATCTGAACAGGCAGCCTTAAAATGTAAAAATAGCCTATAAATTCAACATGCCCAAGAACCTGCAAGCATATGTTTATGTCTATGCTTCCTTCTCATAATGTTGTTTGAAACAACAATGAGGATAATTACAGGATAATTGGCTAATTTGGGCCAGGCCCCTTTATTTTGAGATGCTTCATGCTCGTTGCATAACTCCGATCTGCCGCAGCTCTCCAGCTCACTGACCCAAACACCCCAAGCAGCAGTAGTCTCATGATTGTGATCTCCTACATAATGCTGCTTGTTACCCTGGGTTAAACAGAAGACTTTGGATGAGATCGTTCCACGTGTGGGTCTGCAGGGGTGTGATGACTGGCGTGTCTGTGTTTTCTCTGTCACACCTATTGACTGTCATACTCATGATAAGGAATCTGAGCCCTGACAAATAATGTATTTGGGAATTTAGGACTTTTGTCTGTAAACTAAATTCCTGTGGGGTCATTGTAACGATAGACATTTTTGTAACCATAATCAAACCATCAAGTGAAGTCTCTTTGTTGACTGTGGTGCAGCCGTAGAATAAAGAGAAAAAACGATGCAAGCCATCATGCAAATGTGTCGTATTTTGTTTTCCTTTGGACACAAAATACCTTGTGACCAAACTAATTAGGTCTGAGCAATTAGAAAAATTCCTAACTGTCAGTAGTAGTTTCATGGGTCACTGGATTTCTGTTGTCCATGCTCCTCAACCTGTAACCCCTCAGGCTGTTTTTGGAATTGCCAACTCACAGTTTTGTGGACAAACACTCATGCATGTATATGGTTTGGTTGGATGTTTCTCTTTTTCAATCATTTGTAATTTGCTGCAGTATAAATAGCCTGGTACATCTTATGAGTGGGCCAAAGCAGCAGAGCTCTTTATTGCCAAGTTTACAAGACAATTACAACAATAACCACTGTCTATAAATTGATCTTATATAGATAAAAAATCATATATTGCCTTCAATCATTGATGGAACTAATTCTCTGATAATATTTTAGCATATTTAGCACAAACTGTTTGACGGTTTTCCTCCCCTAACACTGGTTTGATCCCTGGCTCAACTAGTTTTTGTGCCAGAACCTGGTCAGACATTATTTTCTTGAAGTTCAAGAGCAGCAATGTTTGAATAATGCAGAATAATAAGAAATTCTATCATTATGCCACAATTCTGGAAAAAAGCACATTTAAGACAAAATGAACATAAATGTTTATTTTAAATGACAAATGTTTCCATTTGAAAGTATTGACTTTTCTGAAAGCAATGCATGTTTGATTAAAACAATTAGCTATATGTACAATCCATATGCATGTGTGTAATTATTACAATGCCTGTGTCAGTACCTATATCATGTCCTACTAGCACATCAGGATCAGCACATTTTCTTAGCAGGTCCTTTTTTATATGTTTTTCAGAATGTTTATCTCGACTATTCCACAAATTATTCACATTCTCCGCATTCTTCTACAAGTAGCACTTCACAATTTAGGTCTGTTGTGACGTCTCTCCACAATCTCCTGCAGGTTTTGGAGAAGATATATGCAGAGGCAAAGCTGGAGTGGGCTGGAGGTCAGATAAGATGTAGAACTATCTATAATATTGTAAACTTTGCAAGATATATGGAATCACTACCAATAACTGAAGTCAAAACAGGCCACAGTGGCTGTTTCTTGATGTTCATCGTTATAAACATGGTCTGCATCTTCAAGTCTTTACAATATAGTAAAAACAAATGGTCAGTTTAAATATATTTTTTAGATAAAACTTAAGAGGTTTAAATGATAAATGAAAGTTATAATAATAGAGAAATAAAATAGGTACATTTAATTAATTAAGCATAAAAATGCTAATAGACAAGACTTTTTTTTTTTTTTACAATGAAACAGTAAATATTCTTTCTTGAAGAAAAGGTGGTGATGAGGAGGTCATCTATTTCAAATATTCAGAGAAAGAGCTTTGATTCTAGAGGGTAACATTTAAATCAGGTGACCATAATGTAAAAGCAAATACTTGAATAATCCTTAATTAGAGCTTTTAAGGATGTGGTCCTTGTACCTTTCTTCATACGGTAGGAAGTGTGAGCAATGAAATAACTGTATTGTAACTGTACACACTGCGAGAAGCACACTTTGATTTTTTTTCTAGTTGTAATCTGATCCTCATTGTCTGAGCATTGTTGTTTCATCTACACATAGTTGTCAAGACTTTTAATGCTGACAACATGCTCCCATTTGCTTTGGGATGTTTCACTTTGGAACTCTGCTGAAAGTTCTTATTCTTCGCTACTTTCATATTGAAAATGATGATGATAGTTGAGGAAAGGGTGATAATAAAAGTATCAGATGTGAATAATTTGTCACAGTGTTATTAAGGCATTGCTAATGTTTGCAGGTATCTGCTTCAAAGCTCAGTTTCTCCTGTACACCCACAACTTGTACTGTCTGTACTCTGCCTTTTAACCAATGAGAGAATTTAAATGATTCTTTTTAAATGATTTGTGAGGAGGTTTTGCAGCATTTTGTAGCAGTTCATAGCAGTGATAGGGGCACTGGGCTAAGTAGAGTAGATATGTTTTTAGTCTCATGCTCGTGTTATAGTTAAAGCACCATTTTGTAGCTTTAAGGTCATAAAAAGGGTAAATACGAGCAATTAGACCTCTATCATTTCAATATATTGACCAATTTATTTATTTATTTATTTATATCTTATACTCAATACACTTAATTCTGCGCATGCTCCAGTAAGTGCAAACAAAGCCTTTTTGACTATTGGGTGATGGGAAAAAGAAGAAGGAAGTGTAATACTAAGAGATAATACCTTTGATTCTTACTGCCTGCTCATGAAACTCCTACTTCAAGTAAGTTTACATCAACAATAAATTGATGTTTGCACCTGCCAAAATTCAAGCCGTTCTGCATCCTCCACACTCCACGGTCTCCATGTATCTGTGGTTCACAGGTTGATAGGTCATCTGCAAAGGCAAAACACAAGCTGCTTAAGCTGTTGTTCAATCTGGGGGATCTGGTTGTTCTCTGATGCTTGATTTCTGAACTGTGAACCTACCAGGTTATTGATAAAACTAAACACAAATGCTTATGTGTGGCAATTCATGTGCACTGGTAAATGGTCCTAATCAGAAAAAATATAATTAACTCTTTACAGCTGGTCCTCTACAATGTCTGATCAGTACATCTGAAGATTTAAAGTTCAGTTTTCCTTATCTTATTTTGTAGTGCAACTAAAATGCTTCCTGTTTTCTGCCAAACATCCTTCCGGACATTAACTGAGCTAGCAAACAAATCACGTAAAATTGCATCACTGGGGAACTGCCATAATTGAAAACTGTGTACGGTTTGTTTGGAGGAAGCCCTTATAGAGTATAGACATTAATATCTCAGAGGTACATTGTTGGCTTCATCTGCACTTCATTGGCTCATGTGTACTTAATGTTACCAATGGCATATTCTTGGTAATGTAATGTAGCTAAAAATTGGAGTAGGACCTGGCTGCAGCAAGATGACGTCTGTCAAGCACAGCAAGAAATTTGTCCACAAAGGCACAAAATACCAGGACAAAATGTTTTCTGGCATTTTTGCGCTTTTGTAGGTGAGCCAGAGAGACAGAGAAGTAAAGAGAAGAATGAGCAGGATGAAACTTTGAAAGCTGATCGAAAAGCAGATTAGAGGACCTGTCCGATTCTCTTATGTAGTGAATGCAGTTCAAAGGTCAAATGAAGATTTCAACCTGTACGTAGAAACTGTTTAATATTGTGTCAGCAATAATGGATGAAATGAGCTTGGATGTACTAAATAGTGTTTGCGTACATGTTGTCCAGGTTGGAAGCTGAAAATGCAAAGCTACAGGGAGTCAGCTTGTGAAAAAAATGCCCAAATATGAATTATAATAGTTGCTTAAATGATACAAGGACCATACTCCCTAATTTTTGATGTTGGGCACACAGTCCTATCCTTTAACTCCTTCTGTATTTTGGCTATGCAGTGAATGTTGAGATTCAGCCTGGAACATGTGGATACTAATACATGTGAATTTTAAATAATTAGGCTTAACAATTAAAATAATACTTTGCAAGTAGAGTTTCATAAACACCAATTGTTCAGTGTTACAAAGTGAAAAAAGTCATTTTGCAACTGCAAGCGCCCAAGTTTAATTTTCAAATATGTCTTTATTAACTCAAAAATCGGTCTGACGGGGACAAAAAAAATGACATTTGTTGTTGTAAGTGCCCGGTTTTAAGTTTTGAAGAAAATGTAAAAAACAAAAAAATGTTTGATTTGTAAATGTTAAAGAACTTGAACATTTTTCTCGTGGTTTTTCGGGTCGGCTGGATGATGGAGAGGCAGAAAATGTATTTTGTTTTACTTTGTTGAAAGTGCAATATTTAGGTACATTTTCCCTAAAACTAAAGGTTCATTATCTTGTCTGCTGGCAGGTTTTACTGCTATTTGAAACTATTTTAGTGATGGATTAATATTGACACTAGTTCAGAGTGAAGCCTGATAACTTAGACCACAGCTAACGTAACTAATAGACACAATTTGATGGTAAATTTTCAATATTAAGATTCATCATCTGACCATGTGCAATCTTAAAATGCTTCATAGAACTTTTTACATCAGGTTCTAGTAAAAGTATAAACATTTTGTAATTAGATGTATAGACTATTGAGTGAAAAAAGATAAGTTAAACATTAAATTAAATGTTGCTGGTTATAGTTTTTCCTTTTTCTTTGACAGCAGGAAAATTTGACAGCAGGACTTATTATAATTTATTATGATGAGAACCATCGTAGTGAGAACTGTAGTGTACCATTCAGTGCGTCAGTGTTGCATCCGTACACCTTACATTTGTTCAATCAAAACAGCATTTTGTGCAGGACTATAGAGGATATGTCATCATTTGTTACTGACAAATGGTCCTTATCTGCATCCTGTTCCTGGGCAGCAAACAGGAACATACAAAAACGGAGCTCTAGGTGTGTCCCAGTCCAAAATTTGATGGGATATAATGTGAAAGGCTAAACAATATTTTAATTATAAAACCTTTGCCCTTTTCTTTCTAAAATTAAATTGTTGAAATTTAGGTGTAAGTGACTGTTAGTAACTCTTTTCTGTTGGTAACTATAATCCAGCTGTGAATTCAGTGAATAAGAAATTCCACTGAAATCAGAAACTAAGCTCAGACACACAATGGCTATGCAGAGCAGTATACTCCTGTAATATAGACAACTATTCTTATTAAACTATTATTTGAACATCGTGATTAAATACCATGTTTCAGGGAATAAATACCCAAAATGTCCCAAAGCTATGTTTCTGCATTTGGCTCCATCTCCCTCCTGTCATGCTTTTTGTCAGGAATGTCCTAAACACAGAATGAGTGCACTGAGCTTGTAAGAGTACGTGCAAAAAACTCTCGTTAAGGACAGATCACTTTCATCGACTGATGTGCAATTGATGCTTATTAAATGTAGCTATATATAGTAGATCCAGTGCATTAGTCATAACTGTAAATGCTGAGTATGCTCCAAAGTTTTCTCATTGCTTTGCAAATTGCCAGGTATTATGTGACTGTGTGAAGCAGTTACACAATTTAGAGAAATTACTCAAAAAGGTCAAGAAGACGTGCATGCACACACCCACAATAGTAGCAAAGTAAGTGTCCTGACATTAGTTGCTGTGGTTGTCTGTCTGCTGTTCGACTGTTTGTTGTCACACCCCTTTCAGCAAGAGGTCAGGTGCAACGGGCAGCTCATTTCCCACACGTAACATTTTATCCAATTCTGACTTTTCAGTCTACTTAATATCTAATAATAATTAATATTTATTAATTATGGTACATCTGAGGTAAATTATGTTCCCTCTTTTAGAAATGTGTCATAATATATAACATAACATACTGGTCATCTGTTTAAATGTATATTTTAGTTGTTCTCACTTGTTTTCTAAATGAAGGTATAAAAGGGGGGGCTGATTTATACGTCTTAAAGTGTGTCCTGTATATGCATATGATATTTCATTTAGGTGGTTTTACTGGAGCTTTTTTTTTGCAAGGAATAGTGAAACCTGAAATCAATATTTGGGATTTATTGGGCTGGCTCTCCCTCATGATTAAGTCACTATTGTGTAAAGTTATGTATAATTTTACAGCTACAGCACAGATATACCAATTGCCAATTTTAAATTCAACAAGTGCTTTTGATTGACATGGATTTAAAGTAAACATATTTTGAGATTGAAAGCTCACATTCAGAGGCACTTTAGTAAAACTGAGTGGGGCATATACATTTGGATACAACTATTTCCAACTCACAAAAGTCCAAAGACCAGAAAGTGGTGCACAGGGAGTCACTGGGAGAGGGGCTGAAGGACAGGGAGGGGAGGAGGGAGAGTGAGTTAGCAGAGGGAGGGGAGTGAGAGACCAGTCTTTTGGATTTGTCATTAATTCAGTGTGGCCCTCTCTTTCAGTTTTTAAAGCCCGCCCCCTGACCATTATCAGCCCAGGCCTTATATATGCAGCCTGTTGCTGTTGTTTGTGAGTACATACACTTTTACCGAGAACCACCTCAAACCCACAGCCAGACCACCACTCAACCACCACCATGAGAGAGTTCAAGAGCAAGGATTTCTGGAGGGCTGTCCTTGCTGAGCTGGTTGGCATGACCCTCTTCATTTTCCTCAGCATCTCCTCAGCCATTGGGAACCTCAATAATACAAATCCAGATCAGGAGGTGAAGGTGTCACTGACATTCGGCTTGGCAATTGCCACGCTGGCCCAGAGTTTAGGCCACATCAGTGGAGCGCACCTGAATCCTGCAGTTACCCTTGGGATGCTGGTCAGCTGCCAGATCAGTGCGTTCAAGGCCGTCATGTACATTTTGGCACAGATGCTCGGCTCAACTCTGGCCAGTGGCATTGTGTATGGAACACGTCCAAGCGGTGCTGGACTGGGGGTCAACGCTGTAAGTAAAACCTTCATTATAGTTGCTGACATCTTCAATCATGTTGGAGCTCCAAGAAATGTGAAGATGTGCACTAATATTGTGCCACAATACGTGTTTAAAGTTCCTCCTTTAGTCTGAAGTAAATACTGAAACAGGTGAGGGTGTAGGCATTGTTGCATCTGTCATTTTTTTTTATTATTGAATAGTGATGACACAATGATTAAGCACCATTGCACTGCAACAGCTGAAGGAATTTGCAAGTGAACCACGCAATTACATCTCCTTGACATTCCTTCTTAAAGATTTTGGTAAATGTGAGTTTATACAAAAATACTTAGCTTTCTATTCATGGAGCAGAGTAATTATACTGCTCCACGAACAGTGTATCACAGCTAAATTCTGCTGAATAACACTGTTCGGGGTTTCCACAAAAAAAAAAAAAGAATAAGCAATGCAACCCTTCCGAATCTCTGCCAAATGTCTGTCAGACTTTCAGGCTAATGCCAGCAACTGCTAAATGGAAGTGGCCGTGATGGGAAGCTATTGATCTAACTGACACAGACTGACAAACTGCTGTTATTTTGGACTCCTCTTGCAGCTCTCCAATGTTACTGCCAGCCAAGGCGTGGGCATAGAGCTCCTGGCAACCCTCCAGCTGGTGTTGTGTGTCATTGCAGTCACTGATAAAAGGAGGCGTGATGTCACCGGCTCAGCACCCTTGGCCATTGGCCTCTCAGTGTGTCTGGGACACTTGGCAGCTGTAAGTAGCACCTTACTATTATACCAAAAGCAATGTAACGTTTATCTGGATTTCAGCATGGTACATTTCACAATAGATTTCTGCAAAAACAAATCTAAAGCGGCCCGGTAGAGCTTTTTCTGGCATTTTAATTGTTTTAGGCAATACTCCTTCACCCCTGCCTGACACCATGTAGCTGAATATATCCTCCTATGTTTATCTGTCTGTTGATGATTACAGATCAGCTACACAGGCTGTGGCATCAATCCAGCTCGCTCGTTTGGTCCAGCTTTGATCGAGAACAATTTTACCGACCATTGGGTAAGTTAAAGAGCGCGGCAGACCAGTGCTGTACGCATGCTGCACTTTTGTCTCTGTGCACATTATATGTCAAGCCTAAATAATTCAATGACTCCATAAGAGACAGTTTAATCCAATACTCGTGAATTTCCCTGCACGCGTTAATCAGTTCTAGCATTCCTTTTGCTTCATACCTGTCAGCCCATCTCAGATATTGACAAAAGCAAACCTTTCGAACGTGAGGAATCCTGTTCTTTCTGCCTGTAACAATGATGGTTCAATAAGATTCTTGTCTTTGCACATAACAAACTAGAAGGGACTGATGGGAGTTGTCTGTTGCAGGTGTACTGGGTGGGGCCAATGTGCGGCGGTGTAGCAGCAGCTCTCATCTACGACTTCCTGCTGTCCCCCAAATTGGATGACTTTCCTGAACGCATGAAGGTGCTGGTCAGTGGTCCAGTGGGAGACTATGATGTCAATGGAGGCAACGATGCTACAACTGTGGAGATGACATCAAAGTAGCACTGTGCAGCCACTTAGTGTCTTTGTACATATCTATGCTTGTGTAAAAAAGAATTCTTGAATGTAGTGAAGGATGTCAGTGTTTTGTGCTATTATTTTGTTTTACTTTTTGATTTCTGATTTTTTTCGAAAGACCAACAAGAATTGTGGTAACGGGTCAGTCAGTATCAGTTATTATCCACTCCTTTATTTGACCCCAAGCACAATTTTAATTCAAACTGCTCCTCAGACAAACTAGTCAAGATGAGCAGCATGTTGATTTTTTTTCCATACCAGTATTTTATGTTGAGCCATTGTTGTTTGTTAAATATATTTCTATGTGCCTGTATTATTTTTAGGTTTTGTATGAACACTCTTGAAATTTCTTTCTTTTTCAGCTAAATAAAGCACAATTTGTTAATCTGTGTTAATCTCTGTTATTTTGTTGATACAGATTTGGACTCTGTTGTTATATATTTGATATTTGCTGTTTCTTTTTTTCACTGAATCCTCTTAAAAAACACTAATATTAAAGCTGGAAGTGTCAATACTTATAATCCACATCTTGGATAACAATTAGCTTTTTTAAAATGAATGATATCTTAAATTGTAAAATCCAAGTCATGTTTTAACTCCCTCATTCAGGTCTACAATCCCTCCCGTCCGCTGCAATCTGCCAATGAACAACGTCATCAAGCTAAAGTCTTCAGCTCAGTGATCCCACGATGGTGGAACAAGCTGCCAAACTATGCACACTCAGAAAACTCACTCCCAATATTCAAAAAACCGCTGAAAACAGAACTCTTCCCCACCTTCATATGCACTTTAAATCCGTGCCAAAAAAAACGTACTGCTCCGTCTCGCACTTGCATCTCCTGAAGTGTAAAAACTTTTCTGATAGGACTTTGCTTTGATGTTTTCTCCTTGACTTATAGTTTTGCTTGCCTCGTAAGTTTTTGGATGAAAAGCATCTGCTAAATGACTAAATGTAAATGTTCAAATCACAATATCCTACAGTATTTTGAAATGTAGATGTAGTTTGTTTACCAAAATACTAATAGGTTAAAATAGACAGATCCATGCATGGTCAGATAAACCCTTTAATGAGGCCTCAATGAAGAAAATTGCATGTGGGCCCCTTCTGCCTCTGCCCTTTTCCATCCAGATGTCCAGTCTTCTGTGCCTTGTGCACCCTGTTGCTTTCATGTTCTGTCAAAGCAGTGCACACAGCAAACTATACATCGCCCCAGGATTAAAGCATTAAAGCAGCTGGAAAATGCAAAACACACATGGGAACATACACGGATGGCTACTGGTTACTAGCGTGTTACTATTAGACAGGAAGATTAAAAACACAACTTTGTAACTGAAATGAGATAGAACAAAAATGTATTCAGTATCTGACATCACTTCCATGTAGTTTAATAGACTTCCACCATTTCCACAGTTGTTGGTTCAATCTCTGACTCCTGACTCTTGATTGATAGGTTAAACAGTAAACAGTGTGGTGCCGTAGCACTGTGGTTTCAGCTAAGAAGACAACTGCTGTTCATTCCTAAGTCTTGATCTTCTTAAACTTTCCACAGCTCAAACTTTACGATGCAAGACAATCACTTGTACTGATTTGCTTATTGCAAGAAAGAAACAACCATGTCATAGCTCTAAAACACCATGACAATAAAAATATCAATTTAGGATGTTAGCCTATACCTTTTGGTCCTTGTTATTTAGATCTCATCATCCTATCTGGCTTATGCTCTCTTTGTACTTCCAGGCTTGTTGCTGACTGATGAATAGCTTCCCTCAATGACCAGGTGAAGCATCGAGTGGCTGTTTGCCAGGTTCATGAGTTTTCCTCCCAACACACAAGAAGTAGCACATACAGGAGATTCCTGTGACTCACCGGCTCTCTCCCTTTCTTTCACTCCCACATGGGTCAGCTACCCAGTTTGTGGCAGCTTGCCAGTAGGGAGCTATTGGCAAGCTTTTCGCTGTGACCCTCAAACCTTTTAGTCCTCTTTTGACAAAGCATGCTTGTATTAAGCTTCCGTTCTGATGTCCACAGGTCTCCAGTGACATTTAGAAAATTGTTGCACATGGTTGTCCATACTCTAAACAAGTGATTGGAAAGGGTCAATTCCACTACGGGTAAAATGTAACTCGGGTATAGATGTAAGGATCAGACGAGGACTTGTGGGGCTGAAATAACTGCTGCTTAAGCTGCTAATGTGCTTCTTTATTATGACATTGGTAGATGAAGCATGTGAGTATTTTTGTAGGGCAAAGACATAAGACACAGCATTGAAATGCTGTTTTGGCTTCAGAGTCACAACAAAAATGCTTGAGTCTACTGCTGTAACCTTTCCAACACCTTCTCATGTTGCTCATTCGGCAACAGCTGAGTCTTGTACACAGGATAATGATGCTGGAAGCTTTATATTGAACCTTGAAATGCATCATGCCCAGCAAATACTGCCGCTGCTCAGTCAACAACTACATCATTGGTAGGATTCCAGTATGTTTTAAGGATTAATTCAGACCAAGTTCAGGCTTGTGTGAAAAAGTAATCATTTCAACGAACCCAGAGCAGTGTTGTCCTAATGCAGAGGGCTCTGGCAATGTCATCTTTTCATCAAATGTTAATCCAAAGCTTTACACAGTTTGCCCTTCATGCACCCGTTCATGCACATAGGTCTGACCTACAAGAGTAATTTGGGGCTTATTGTCTTGCCCAGGGATACTTGAACACAGCTGGGGACCAAGCTACAAATCCAACAAGTGGTGACCCACTATGGTACAGCAAAAGGCATATTTCTGCTGGTTACCATTGTAATTGTTACTGACTTTCCAGCATCAAGCCAGGGTCAGAGTATTGTAGCTCACAGTGGACTATTTTGGCATTTGCGTTCATGCCTTCATGCTTATGGATCTGTCATTCTGTTAAACTGGATTTCCAAGACCCATGTTTCATTCAGGAAGCCCGCTAAACGATATTACTGCCTCTTTGTCTACCGCTTCAATTTGTGGAGCCTCTCTCAGATGAACAATGTGATTGGGCTGATTCTTGGAGTTCCTGAATTTTCAGTTAATGGATTTGACCCAGAACACCAAAGACTAGTAAATCCAGGACTGCACAAATGGTGCATGCGGGTGTTAGGGATTTAATGTGTTCTTAATGTATGAAGGTCCAGCTCTGTCTGTCATTTTCTGGACCTATTGCATAAGTCTTTATTAATCTGTTTCCCCTTTCAATTGTTCTCTATTTCCTCTTGCTTTTCCTTCATCCACCTGCTCTGTGGCATGAATCCAAAAAATGTCATTAAACCTATTAATAAAAAAAAACAACATAGTTTTATTGGTTTTAGTTGGGCCTTAGTTAGGTCATCCCTCTATATACATTCTTTTCCAGGAAGCAATTGTTTTTTATTAATCTCAGCTCCAAATTTTATGGGGTCTTAAAATGTTTGCATTGGCACACAGCCTATTTTCAAGGAAGTAGCAGTTTAGTTTTCCAGGAGTTTCTAAATCCCCATGTCATGGTTTGTTCAGTTTCCTTTGTGTCTGTTATTCCACAAAGACAGTTTTTATTAATATCAAGCTGTTTCAAATATATAACTACTTTTTAATTGCTTCTATTCCTATTAATAGACATTAATGTTTGAAGCAGCTGTATCAAGCCACCTGTTCTTGTTTTAAGTCATATTACGACAATAAATGATGTCATTGTGGGTGGTGACTGAACATAAAAGAAAAATGGGAAATAGGTTATGTGATTGAGAGATAATATGTGAATAGGAGCCTTATTTAAGGAAAACTGCTAAGCCCCAGTAAGAGTGTTTGCACCAGCAGTGCTCTGCCTGTTACTGTATCTCTGGACCCAACTCCAATTTTGGACCTGAACTCACCACTGAACACCACTGAGATTATTTTAAATATCTTTTGGAATTTTTTATTCAGTATTTTGCACTATTTTAAGCTACTGGGATGGATATTGTTTCAATTAGTAAGTACCATTTTACTGTCCTTGGGAGAGCAGCATACATATTACTTATTTATTTGATTTGCTTCTTTTTCTGCTTGAATAAATAGCCTGTTTACCACAGGCTATTGTGGTTCAAATATAAATCTGCACCTGCATCTTGATGCTTATTTTATCTTACAAAGACCTGGTTTGAGGAATCAATAACACTTGTTCTCAGCAAAGTAGGTTGTACAATCATTATATGAATGTGGAGTATCATTCATCACTCCTTGCAGGGAAACCCCAAGCTTATCACAGCACGGAGTGCAGATAGATGATGACAACATCCCCCCAAGGGGAATGTGAAGTCGTAACCCAGAGGTGGTGATGGGGTGAAGGTGGGCTTATCAGATATGCATGTGCCAATGGAAAAAAAATGAAAAAGACAGTATAAGTTGATTAGATTAAATTTGACAGGCCAACAGAGCTGCTTCTGCTCATAGGATTAGAAAGTATTAACTTTGTCCTCTCTCACCTCCTCCATACTGGTCCTTTGACATAATAATACTCTATTCTATAGCTTCTCACTTTTGCCTCCCAGCTGCAAATGCCACTGTATACAGTGCATTGAAAAGTTGAAAAACATTTGGACAATCAGATCTATTACTATCAAACACATTTCAAAAGAACAATCACTTTAATTTGATGTCATTATAAAAGTGCTAGAACTATTTAGCAAAAAAAGTGCAAGTATTTGTTTGATAAAGGAAAAGGGTGGGGGGGGGGTTCTTTTTTGGATCTTTGTTGCCCAAGTCAAAACTGATGCTTTCCCAGGTTTCTAATTCTTTCCCGGACAAGAAGCAGTTTGACCTTTTAACCTGTCAATTTTTTCGCCCAGAAAAGTTGAATTGGAGGCAGTTTTTCCTGTCATGAATATAAAAGATCCTTCACTGCTGCAAATGACTTTGGTGCAGCCAGCTCTGCACGACACGTCCTGAGAATATAAAACTTAGACCCAAAGGCATGAGATCAGTTAGAAAAACATTTACAAAAAGTAGTGTTTAAAGAGTGTGGAAGTCGTTTACATGTGTATTATAACCAACAATAGTAAGATACGTAGTTTTTTTTTATAAATGTGTAATCGTGTATAAAATTTAGTGGGATCTATTAACAGAAATATAATAGAATAACGATAATTGTGTGTTTATTATGTGTAATCAACATAAAAAAATCATTGTATTTTCTTGAACTTTACATTTAGATCAGAGTGAGTGTCATTTTTATGGAAGCAGTTTCATGCCATGTTTCTACATTTGCTCAAACCAAACGTTTGATCTGCATAAGCAATGTCATGTTTTAGCACCAACAAAGCAGCAAGACTTTTTCATACAATTTAATTTTCAATACAATCATACAATTTTAAATGTACTTGTCACATGTGTTAAAAAAAGGACACATAATATACAGCTAAGTTACTGAATAATAATGATTTTAAATAGTATTGAAATAAAAGGTTTCGCCTTTTCATGGTTTGAAACTGCACAAACATTTGCTTTACCTAAGATGTTATGTCTCGGAATTATGCTTGAACTTATACCTAAAAGGCGCCACAGCTGTGAAGCACCACAAACAAGTCATAAATATGAACACACAGTCCGATTGGACTGTTTTAACTTATACAAGGTGTATTGGTCACATTAACAGCATCCTCCTGAATTCTGCCAGTATTCTGGGCCTTCTGGCCAGATGCCAGATGGGTTCTCGGTTTCTTTAACTCAGATTGGAAGAGCAGTCACTGACACTGCTATTGTGTAAGTCAGACACCAGAGACTGACTTGGTGTTAACAAGATGTGGTGGAATCCATGTGCTTCCAATCTCCGTGAGTAATGAATGAATGACATTTAGCACTCGGATTGAGTGGCATTTGGGGAATTTCCTCCAGCCTGATCTAGTTTAAGCCAGACACTCTTTGTCTAAAGTATGTCTTTGTCTTTGTCTGTTCTGGGGCGACTGTGGCGCAGGAAGGTAGAGTGGTTGTCCACCAAACCTGCAATTAATGATTCAATC
This sequence comes from Channa argus, assembly GCF_033026475.1. Lineage (NCBI taxonomy): Eukaryota > Metazoa > Chordata > Actinopteri > Anabantiformes > Channidae > Channa > Channa argus. Next base: position 1,513,227 of record NC_090210.1, on the reverse strand, counting down.
CCTGGCTCCTCTGGTCACACGTCAAAGTGTCCTTGAGCAAGACACTGAACCCCAACTTAGTTGCTCCCGGTGAGTGTTGGCCAGCTGCATCGGTGTGTGTGTGATTGTGAGTGCGAATGGGTGAATGAGAAGCAGTGTAAAGTGCTTTGAGTGCTAATAGGTAGAAAAGAGCTACATATATATTTATTCTTAAATATTTCCACATGTATTTAGCTGCTGGTGATAAGTTGTTTAATTTTATTTTCAAATGAAATGTTTCATACTGCAAAGACAGGCCTTCTGTCATCATGAAGTGTTTGTAGGATGAATAATGCTCATTGCATACTCAAAGCCTGTGCTGACTGTTTATCCTTTTATCATTTGCTCAGTTCTATTTCAGGTTTTGACAGGCTTAATAATACTAATTAAAGTTTAAACTGTACATTAAAGAGGTGGAGAGTGGACAGAAGTGAGCTCTCCCCATTTACTGGCTGGAAATAGTCTGTTGCCAAAAGACAAGTGACGTTTTGCCTCTAATATGGTTTACAGATCAACTACACAGGATGCATTATCAGCCCAGCTCAATCCTTTGGGCCTGCAATTATCCACTAGTCTTTTGATGATCATTGGTTCTGTAGCATGGAGCTGTAAATAAGATATTTTGCAGGTGTTGGACTCATGCGTCATTTCTATTGAAACTGGAACATGTCTGTCCTGTTATTGTTTTTCAGGTGTAATTGGCAGGACCTGTGAATGGCCAGCGTGGTGGCAACTCCTTTTGTCTAATTGTCTACCGCCACCAGGGGATGAGCCTTTCAGGGAAGAAAACTGTTCTGCTCAGCACTAGAAGATTTCAGAGCCCCCTCTGTAGGGTGTTAGAGATGTAGAATTACATATGTGTAACACTTAAAAAGCTTGTTCAACTTCTCTTTGATGTTAAATGTGTAACATGAAATCATTTAATGTGTATCTCTTTCCTGGTCCATCTCTTCTCTCCTTCCCCTCTGATCACCAACCTCTTTACTATAAATACTTTAGGGCCTTCAATGTTGCTTTAAAACTGTTAAAAGAGGTGGTTTTAAAAAGCTGTGGCCGGTTAATTTATCAGTATGTTGCTGTTCATGGCAATGATTTTAATAATTGAAGGACAAGGCTTCATTATCAAGTGTGTTATCAGTGACTGATAATAAAGGCTTTGCACTGCTGGCTACTGGGCTGTAAGTGGGACCTGCACTTTGCAGCTGTAAGTAAATCAAAGGTTGAATTTTAGAGCAATTTTAACAAAACTAACCATGAATAATCTTCGTGAAGATTCTCACTCATCCCGGTTTGGTTATCCGAGGATTGAATCGAGTAAACTGGACTTCTTCATAGTTAAAAACCTTTTGCTATTTTTCCAAACAGCTTCTTCAGTCTGAATAAAAGTGGCTTGTGAACCCAGTTATATCCTCCAGACTAGGCCTGAACAGGCTTGAATAATGCATTTGAATCCTTAAGAGGAGCATTAATTATGCATGAGAGACGTATACAGAATTTACTGAACACAATAGACTCAAGGATTCGATAAATATAGTAAATCCCACCCACACAAGACCCACTGTAATGTAAAGGAAGTATCCTAAACATGCTGGTGTTAATGCTGGTGAAAAGCTACTATTTCTCTTTAAAAGTTGTGTTTTCCTGCATTTAAAAAGTGGTGATTGTGGTTCCAGACTTTTCCTCTATGCTGCACAGTTTAACTGTGTGCAGCCAGTAGATCAGGGAGCAGGTGCAGTAAATCCCAACTGAAGAGGCAGCTACTCTAAACAGTGGTAATTTTTATTGCATCTACTTTCAACTTTACTGTCAGGTAAACTTGAAAAGAGATGCAAGACAAATAAAAATGGCAATAACTAGATTGCTTGAAGGGATCTTGTATTCAAAGGTGTAACAAAATTGTTTTGAACTAATAACATAATGAATTCAAGTCTATGAATATGATTTATTTAAACTAATGTACTGAATGTTTTGCTATTTACATATATGTTTCACTGGATGTGGGATTCACCCTGTTTGGTCCCGTAGATCAGCTTTCATGCACAGTAAAATGAACAACCATTGGATTTGGTTTTTCGTCTCAAATCCCTTATTTGATCCAATTATTTCCTGCTAAAGACAAATGTAGGTGATCACTGCTTTCAAATCAGGTGTCAGAGTGGGTCAGATGGGTGGAAAGAAAGCAGCAGCTCTTATCTACAATTTTATTCTCTATCTACAGACAATAGATGAGCTACACCCAGGACAGGTCGCAAGTGTATCTCAGGGCAGAAACAGAGAAACATACACAGATAGACAACTTTTCACTACACAAGTGCAGGATATTTACCACTGAATAACATGAAATCTTAGCTTTTCTTTTTATCAGTCAATAAATAATCAACTCATGGTTTACAAAAAGGTTTTTAAAAGGGCTGGTTGATTTTTTTTAATACTGACTGTGTGTCTTTGCCCAATCAATGTATTTGAGCTTCAGTGTTTTCATCTAAAAAAATTTGAACTAGCAAAGTTCAAACAAAGGTCAACAAATCCTTTTTTATTCCGCAGGTACCAAGATCTGGTTGATCTTAACATTAGTTATTATTACGTTTTTGCGTGTAGTGTATTATTCTACTCAAGGCATCTGGCAACAGTCCCACAGTCACTGTAGTCAAACAACACAAGGATGTGGATCAGGTAATTGCACATGAAAAGAACTTTGAATCCTAATAAAAAAAAAGCATGGTTAGACAAGGTGTAGACATCATGGAGATTTCCTGTTTGGCTGTGCCACAAGAATGTCCTTTCTCCATCCACACACACATCCTGTTTTATTGCTTAGTATGCGATGGTCCCCACATCCTGGACTAATTATTGAGGAACTGTCAAGTAGCTTGAAACTTCCACAGCCGAACATTTATATACAGAAAGGCCGTTGTGCATGGCAATCGATCGAAGTTCACCTCAGTGACCTACAGAACAGAGTAGCTGCACGTTACTGTCGGCTTAAACAGCAATCAGGATAATTGGTTTGCTGCACATGCCACTGTAGAGCTCTCTCATTATTCTTCTTTGTGTGAGATATCATGATCTAAATGTCCGTCTCCTAAATCTTCTGACTACGCTGTGTGAGGGAGTAAAGATGAGCATTTAGTTGTATTTTCAAGCCCAACATATTGGCACACAGCTAGACTCTATCACAACATTAAGGATACATCTAGCAGACACCAGTGGCTATGTTACAGGTAATGGGAAGATGCTGAAAGACGCACACAACCTGGAAAAAAAATCCCTGTACTTCAGTGCATAAAAGTGCAATGCGTAAAACCATATGAATAAAAACACGTGGTCTGGATATCGTTATCAATGATTATCCATGGAATCCGCCCTAGAAGCAGGTCTGTTCTGAAAACTCTGACAGTTTTGTTCCTCATAAAACGGCATATCCATGAAGAATAGCTGCGTTAAAGGGTTTATCTCACTTATATGACATGATGCTGGGGGAATTTCACAGAACGCTCATGTGATGGAGGCCAAACTAAAATCTTCTTCCTTTGTGTACTTGACCTCGAAGGTCAGGGCATTGTGTTTTGCCTCTTGTTTTGAAGTTTTTCCCCAACAACATGGACAATGCTCTTTTTGTTGCCCCACAGTCATTTGTCTGAGAGTGTCCTTCATCAAATTGTTTGGCTCTCATGTTGAACTTGATTGTTCCATGATTTGGCAGAGACTGCTCAGTGCTCCTCTCATTATTTTTATCTAAACAAAATAAACAACAGTGAATTGAGGCTGCGGTGGTAGTGGGCCCTATTTAACACATATTCTGGGTCTGTGTGGGATGGAGAACTTGTATCTTTTATTTACACATTGTAAATTAGAGATACATGAAATAATAGTGCTCGTAATAAACTATATATTTCCATTGTTAACTGATCTGAACAGAAAATGCAACCACAAAGGGGCACAAGCAAGTGTCTTCTTGTGCCAGTCCTACGTCTGGATAAATGCAGAGGGTTGAGTCAGGAAGGGCATCCGACGTAAAAGACATGCCAAATTTAACATGCTTTCCACACCGAATCTGACTTCCATACCCGATCGGTCGAGCCCAGATTATCAACGACCAACACCGGTGCTAGTGGAAATTGGCCTACTGTTGTTTAAGGAGGGCAGGAGGAAAGTGTGTTTGCAGGCAGAGAGAGAAGACTAAGGCCAAGAGTGTAGGACTGACAGTAGGGACTATGACAGGAGAGTTGGTTGACATGATGCAGAGACGGAAGGTGAATTACTGTGTGTCCAGAAGTCCAGTTGGAAAGTTAGAAGCAAGGTTGAAGTTATTACCATGGGGTGGATGGGAAGAGAAATGGAGTAGGAGTTATAGTGAAAGAGGAGTTTGTAAGTCATGGTTTAGAGGTGAAAAGTTTATCAGACAGGTTGATGAGTCTGAAGCTGGAAATTGAAGGTGTGATGTTCAAAGTTGTTAGTGGTCATCCTCCACAGTTAGGAAGTGAGTTAGAAGAGAAGGAGAAGATGAAGTGATGCAGAGCATCCCCAGAGGTGAGAGAGTGGTGATTGGTGTAGATTTCAATGGACATGTAGGTGAAGGGAACAGAGGTGATGAGAATGTGATGGGCAGGTTTGGTCTTCAGGACAGGAACGCAGAAGGACAGATGGTGGTAGACTTTGCAAAGAGGATGGAAATGGCTGTAGTGAACACTTTCTTCCAGAAGAGGCAGGAACATAAGGTGACGTATAAGAGCGGAGGTAGAAGCACTCAGGTGGACTACATCAGGAGTGTGCCAGGAGTGTGTAGACGTTGTAATCTGAAAGAGACCAGTGACTGTAAAGTATTGGTAGGGGGAGAGTATAGCCAGACAACACATCATGGTGGTGTGTAAAATGACTCTGGTGGTGAGGAAGATGATGAAGACTAAGGCAGAGCAGATGATGATGTGGTGGAAATTGAAAAAGGAAGATTGTCGTGTAGTTTCAGGGAGGAGATGAGACAGACCCTGCGTGGTTAGGTGCTTCCAGATGACTGGACCACTACAGCTAATTTGATCAGGGAGACAGGTACCCGGGTACTCGGTGTGCTATCGTGAAAGGAAAGTGGACAAGGAGAGTTCAGAAGTTTACCTAAGAAGAAGTGGGACACTGAGAGGACTGAAGACAGTAGACAGGAGTACATGGAGATGCAGCGTAAGGTGAAGGTAGAGGGGGCAAAGGCCAAACATTTGTGAGCAGCAATATGGTTTCCTGCCTAGAAAGAGAACAACAGATGCAGTATTTGCTTTGAGGACGCTGATGGAGAAGTACAGAGAAAGTCAGAGGGAGTTGCATTGTGTCTTTGTAGATTCAGAGACAGCGTATGACAGGGTGCAGAGAGAGGAGCTGTGGTATTGTATGAGGACGTCTGGAGCGGCAGAGAAGTATGTTAGAGTGGTGCAGGACATGTATGAGAGCTGTAAGACAGTGGTGAGGTGCTGTAGGTGTGACAGAGGAGTTCAAGGTGGAGGTGGGTCTGCATCAAGGATTGGCTTTGAGCCCCTTCTTGTTTGCTCTGGTGATGGACAGACTGACAGATGAGGTTAGACAAGAATCTCCATGGACTATGATGTTTGCAGATGACATTGTGATTTGTAGTGAGAGCAGGGAGCAGGTGGAGGAAAATCTAGAGAGGTGGAGGTCTGCTCTGGAAAACAGAGGAATGAAGCTTAGCCGCAGCAAGACAGAATACATGTGTGTGAATGAGAGGGACCCAGGTGGGACGGTGAGGTTACAGGGAGCAGAGGTGAAGAAGGTGCAGGACTTTAAGTACTTAGGGTCAACGGTTCAGAGCACGGAGAGTGTGGAAAAGAGGTGAAGAGGCGAGTGCAGGCAGGTTGGAACGGGTGGAGAAAAGTGTGTTGTGTAATAAAAAGTATTAGTGAGAATAAAAGGAAATTCCCTGAAAGGGAACAGCCAAAAGGAAAAGAAGAACTAATCTGAACAGGATCTGAACCATAAATGACTTTATCACTTGATCCCACCAAGTCTTGGCTGTACAGCCAAAGCCTGACGTACAGTAGCTTCCTATGTGTCATAAACCTCAGTTGTCCAAAAACTATTAAAAACACATTATGTTTCACTGTTAAACTATGTGATATTTTCCTTCATTCTAATCAACAGTGGCACTGTAGGTCAGTCCCAATACACCATAATGAGACTAATAAGACTCAACTGTGGATTATTCTGGGGCCAGAAATGGTCTTGAACATACACTGTTTGTACACCGTGAACGTGGTTGGCTAAAAGCTATTAAAGATGAAATTAATGGGTTTGGTTTTGGTCTTTTCCTTGGATTTACTGTCAGAATCAAACATTCAAATTATTGCCTGCCATACTGGGACGTATTGTAAACTAGCTTGCTTCCTGTGTAGATATCCACTTGCCCTCTTCACCCAGTATCTACATGGTGACTCATGCCAGGCTCCTATCAGAACCCTGATAGTTACTTGTTGCACTCACTCCTTTTCTGCTTCTCAACCATTTTTTGGCAAAAGTTCAACAACCGCTGTGTCACAAGGAGGGGTTTTAAGGGTGGGGTGCGTTTAGCTATCTGCTTAACTGTGTGCAAAACTGTGTAGAAACAGGGTGCCAATCAAAACAAACAGAAAAGCTCTCACTTCCGCTTGACAATTGCAATCACACTGAAGTAAGGAAAATTATCCCTCCGCTCTTTCTATGACACTACTGGCCTACATTTTCACAGCTTTGATGTTTTTTTTTTGTTTTTTTTCAAACATCAGCACAAAAGCCTGTAGGTTCAGTTAACACACTGTGTGTATGTGCATGACTGTAAACACTTGGGGGAGGATGCAGGAGGTGCAAACTATTTCAGGGGCTCTGACATGTGAAACATGTGGTAAACAAAGATCAAGATGGGCCAAAGTGTTTACATTATTTCTGTCAAAATTAAAGGTATTATGTGTAAACTGAGGATTCTTCCTAACACCCATGGCCAATTACTTTTGACATGAAAGTGCCTGAGTGAGACATCCACCCTAGCTGACAAGCAACCTATATCAAAATACGTACCTTGCTAAAATACCTCTGTAGTTTTTATTTATTTATTTATATAACAGTAAACATGAAAATAAATCTATTAGGTGAGCAGAATCAAATTGATGGAAATGTTATGTCTGGGAAGCTTGCAGAAGTTGAATGTCTATCACTGGAAAAGGGTGGATTCCAGGGCTATCTTGCCTTGAGCAGAATACTACACACACATCCAAAACACTGAACCCCCTAACAGCCCATTCCCCTCCCCAGCTCTGCAGTGCCGGTCCAAGCCCGGTAGAAATAGGGGAGGGTTTCATCAGGAAGGACATCCGGCGTAAAAACTGTGCCAAGTCAACATGCGGACAATGATCCGCTGTGACGACCCTGAACTCACGGGATAAGCCGACACAAACAAACAAAACAAAAACAAAAAAACCCACCTATCAGTAAGTTAAGTGCAAACAGGGCAGCGTATCGTGTCCATCTCCGTAAGGACACAAATAGTGAGCAACACCACCACCCAGTGGTGTAAATGTGATCTGTGCATGCAGCACAATAAAGTCACACTGCAGGTACAACAGTAAGTGATATATTTGAAATAACACTAAAATGTAATTTTGGTTTTTCAAAAACCATGACCTCTTTCATTTCACTCAGTCCTGTTACTGAGAGTAAAATAAAAGCAAATAAAATATAAAATGTGTGTAGAGTTAGTGTTAACAGAAAAAAGCCTACCAGGTTTTGAAAAATATGTGCTTTAGTTGTTATACCACTTGATAAAGTACAGCTGCTTTTAATGTTCGTGATGTTTTTACAGTAATGTTATTAAAAATACATAATAATGTCATATAATTATTCAAAAATTGTAGTTATTTTACAATATGTACATACATTCAGAAAGAAAAATTAAAAAAGCTTGGCGTGCGTACAGCTTGTGAATGCATCCTTCTTAGTGCCCTGAGCAACCGGAAGAGGTTTGGTGGCAGTTCCGGTTGTAATTTTGTAAAGATGTCGCCGTCCTTATTTAATTTTGTCGACGCTAAAGACAAATTTACGGTGAGAAATCAATACATTCGTTTTATTAACAAAAACACGAGTTGATATGTATTGTCTGTTGCAAATACAACCAACGATCGATAGCAAGTTTGTTATTAAGTTAAGTTAGCGAATGCTAAGCTAACACAAGCGCTCTCGCTTTCTCTACCACACATTAACAGGCTTCTGCCAAAAGTTCCCTAGTTGGAAAAACCAGCAAACCTTTGATAAATACGTTTAATCAGACACAAGGAAAGTAAGTAATGTTCATGTCACTAAAGTTTGCATGTACAAATGATCAAAACCTATTTTAGTAACGTCAACGTTATCTTAGTCACTGTTAATTAAGTATTGCACCTTTTGGCAATTTCTCCTTTCTGTGTTGCAGTGAGACAGAAAAGAAGACCACACTTGACCAAGCTCTGAGGGGTGTTCTTGGTGATCAGATTGTACGAAAACCTTTTTTATTTTATTTTTTAACAAGTTAGTCAAATAAACTTCATTAATCAGACTTTAGTTGGAACAGAAAGACCTGAAACACATGTTTGTTTGCAGGTTGAGCGGAAGGCAAGTTGTGATGACTACCTGTCTCTCATTAACCTGAGTATTGCTGCTGTTACGGAGGGTATGTCACTCAACCAGCTGAATTATTTTAAGCTTTTCTATTAGGTATCTGAAATGTTATTTTGTGTCACGCAATAACGTACATCTATATAAAGATTTGCAGACATTACTATTCATCTTGCAAAGAAAGATATTTTAATGTAGCTTTGTTGGAACCAATATCAGATCACCTAGTGAAGTCGAATAGGGTTTTTCATTTCATTCCCAGTTGTTAGTCATTTATATATTTGAGCAACCTGACAAGTGCCTAGAGGTACAAGCACTGTCCTACTGGCCTAGAAGCTAAATCTTGTTGTAAATGCTTCGTTGTTTTGTTTCCATGTCTTCATGTAGGTATCTGCTCAGCTACAACACCTTTCCTTCTGCTGGGAGATGTACTTGACTGCCTCCCTCTTGACCAATGTGACAAAATATTCTCTTTTGTTGAAGAGAATGTCTCCACCTGGAAATCTGTAATTGAATTATTGTCTCTTAGTCTCTTCTCTCAATTAAGGCAGTGAAAGTGTGTGTGTGTGTGTGTGTGTATAAAAATCCGGATCACTGTGGTTTCTTTGTTTTCCTAGAACTCCTTTTACACTGCAGGGAAGAACTACTTGTTGAGGATGTGTAACGGTAAAGATAGCATTTCATTTTTGTTGGAGACAAGTATTATTTCCATTTAAAATACATAAATGTAATGCACTTTTCAATGTGCATAGATCTTTTGAGGCGTCTGTCCAAGTCTCAGAATACTGTATTCTGTGGGAGAATCCAGCTTTTTCTGGCACGCCTCTTCCCACTGTCTGAGAAATCAGGTAAGAACAACAATATCTGTATTTTAAACAGCATTTACGTGGATGCTGTTTGTTGTGTTTTAGCTTCTCTGGTTATGTACATGTTTTACTCGCTTGGTTATTTTTTTTTTCTAGGTCTCAATCTACAGAGTCAATTTAATCTGGACAACATAACAGTTTTCAATAAAAATGAACAAGAAAGCACTCTTGGTCAGAAGGTAAAGTGTTTACACCTGAGTATGATTGTTAGCATTTAACGTTTCCAGCCTCATGCAAGTATGTGGATTTATCCTTTTAGCACACCGAAGAAAAGGAAGATAACATGGAGGTGGAGGAAGGGGAAATGGGGGAGGATGATCCTCCAGCACCATGGTAAATCCAACTGTTGCTTTGAAATACGCCTTCAAATTTGTTAAAAATAAAAAATTAATGCCACTTTGTCTTTTCATTGTTTTTATGTTAATTCACACTTATTCATTGTTTTCTTTCAGTTCCATTCCGATTGACTACAACTTGTACAGAAAATTCTGGACTCTGCAAGACTACTTTAGAAACCCTGTGCAGTGCTACGATAAATTCTCTTGGATGACATTCCTTAAGGTAATATATCTCACTACATGAGCAGAGAAAATATAGTTCCCTTGCTCCTAGTTTGTCAGAACATAGTAAACATTTAGCAACTTTAAGCTAAAACCCCAAACACTTACTGTCAGTGTAAATTACTTGATTTGTACAGTACTCTGATGAGACCTTGGCAGTATTCAAGAGCTATAAGCTGGATGACATGCAGGCCTCTAAGAGAAAGCTAGAGGAGCTAAGAACATCGGATGGGGAACATGTCTACTTTGCCAAGTTCCTCACAAGTGAGAAGGTGAGGAAAATATGTTTATCCCACAAATGATTAGCAGTTAACATATTTAAAAATATTTTTTCTTTTTAATGTCCTAGATAAATGGTAATTTGGTGTGGTGGTCTGATTTTATTTATTCTGCTGTGATCAGTAGAGAATGTGAAGTTATGTTATGACCTAAATCAAATAAACCATTGCATGTAAAAGTTTGATCTTCACTTATGTCTTTTCTTTCCTTTTAATCTCCAGCTGATGGATTTGCAACTCAGTGACAGTAACTTCAGGCGACACATACTGCTGCAGTACCTCATCCTCTTCCAGTACCTGAAGGGTCAGGTCAAGTTCAAAAGGTGATGATCAGATTTGACTTTGTGGAATGAATAAAGATTAAAGAACTGCTGTTCCTGGAAAAAAAAAAAAAAAAAAGTCAGTTGTTGAAGCGTTTACCTTCTTTTAGCTCCAGCTGTGTTCTGAATGATGACCAAACTACATGGATTGAGGAGACAACTAAACTAGTTTACCAGGTCTGTCCTAAGATTCATTGCTTTAGCTCACAAATGCTTTGTACATTTTCCCTAGTACCTGTTATAAAGTACAGTAAAATCAGAAATGAACTTGTCCAGTAAATCCTTAGTGGTATTTGGCCACGCAGATAACCTTTAATTGCAAAGCTGAATTGTTATCTCAATGATTTTCTCTTGCAGCTGCTGAGAGAAACTCCCCCTGATGGAGACAAGTTTGGCACCATGATTGAAGTAAGATGTGTTTTAGAAAAACTTCTATAAATATTCAATTAAAAGTGTGCGTTTACACGAGTGACCCTAAAAATGTTTCTTGTCTTTTAACAGCATATCCTCAACACAGAAGAGAACTGGAATTCCTGGAAGAATGAAGGATGCCCAAGCTTTGTAAAAGAAAGGTACGGCAACTTCATGTTAGAAGTTAGACATGGAAAACCTTATTTTTTTTTAAATACATACTGCCTTTTTTTATTGATTCCTCCATTTGTGAAAAATAATAACAAACGTAAATCAGACAACATGACACTTTGTTTCCTATTTAACAGGACAATTGATGACAAGCCTAAAAGGCCCACCAGGAAAAGACAAGCACCAGAAGACTTCCTCGGAAAAGGACCAGACCGCAAGATCTTCATGGGAAAGTAAGTGATCAAAGAGTCGGAAAGTGTGTTATGAATAGGAAATCCAAGTTTTACCCCCTGTTTGAGTCAACCCACCACTCTGCCAAGGTATCTTTGACAGAGCTCAACGTATTGTTCTGTACCAAGTTTTGCCTTTATTGGGTCTTTGATCAGAGTGTTTTATTAATTAAAGTTCAAGTAAAATGAAGAGAGAGTGGAGTTTACTTTCTTTTGCTCTTGCATTTTGCGTTAGTGATGAGTTGACTCGGCTGTGGAACCTGAACCAGGACAACATGGAAGCCTGCAAGTCAGACAGCAGGTCAGTGGTTAAGAAAAATAACATTGCAGTTTCCATTTCGAAATCCAAAAATGTTTATACCTCCCCATGACCTTTTCTTTCAGAGAGTTCATGCCATCACTGGATGAGTTCTTCGCAGAAGCCATTGAACAAGCTGACCCTGCTAATATGGTGGAGGAAGAGTACAAGTAAGTACCACTGAATACCTGAATTGGGATAGTTTTCACTCTACATGTTTGTGTTAATTCTCACTTCTTCTGCTCTCTAAATCTTCACAGGGCTGTTCGAAACCCAAACTACGGCTGGCGAGCTCTCAGGCTGCTTTCCAGGAGAAGTCCACATTTCTTTCAGCCAACTAATCAAAAATTTAAAAGCCTAGCAGACTACCTAGACTGCATGGTCAGCAAATTGGCCAAAGAGCTGCCTGTGAGTGTTTTCTTTGTCTTTTTTTTAAGTTCTTTATTTTGACAAGTAGTGTTTTTCTAAATTCTTCATTAATAGAAGTCTGCATGACCCATAGTAACTTTTCTGATTTCTCACGTCATTCATGCAGAAGGATATTCCCTCTGAGGAGATCAAAACAGGAGAAGAGGATGATGATGATAATGGAGACAACCTTCTTAAAGACAGCAATGACAGTGAGTTTGAAATGTGCCTTATTTAATATGTAACCTTGTGATCAAATTTAGCCCAAGCTGACCTATGACCTATTCTCTGCTGTAACATGCAGCTACATTTGTACATTGTACCGGTAACATTTCAATGTTTTTAACCAAGTGTACGATTTGTCTTCATTCTAGGTCCAAGCATTCAGAGTAAACTGGTGACAAACCAGCAGATGGACGACACTGCAGCCAAACTTGGTGCTCAGTGGAAGACGCTCGCTTCTCATTTGGAGATGAAGGCAGCAGAGTTGCGAGAGATTGAGACAGACAGTGAAGATGTTGACATGCAGGCTAAACTACTGCTTGTAGCCTGGCAGGACAGAGAGGGAACACAGGCAACAGTGGACAACCTGATTACAGCTCTGAATGCAGCAGGATTCTCCCAGATTGCAGACAGCCTCAGTGAAGCATAGAAAAGTCATTATTTTAATCAGTCAGTACCTCTGTTATATTGTTGCATCCATTATAATACCAAAACAATTAGAGTTTTGTATGTAGTTTAAACTTTTCCACTGTAGAAATTCCAATAAATGTTTTCTAATAAAATGTTTTACCATTCATTGCAACATAAAAGGTTAATAGTTGGGTACAATTTTATTTTCACCACCTACGAAAAGTTATCAGTCAATAACTTCTTACAGTGTCAAGGGTTATGTCTTACACATTGTGGCAGGGAAATCAGAAAACCTGCATGGAGAAAGTGAAGCTTAAGCAATTTAAGGGTATAGACGTCAAAGTCTTATCTGTGTCAGCACGAACAATGTTAAAGTCTTGTTGAGCAAAACCATCATGGCTGAATCTCAAGTCTTTTATTTAATTGCACACACTTCCCCCCCCCCCCCCCCCCAAAAAAAAGCATTAGTGAAATTTTGCCTGAAGCAATCTGTCAATACATCAGAACAATTCCAGGAGATCATGCAAGCCAAGCACTTAAGAAAAGACCTGAGATTGAACCCAAAATTCCCGGCGAGCCAACAAGTAAACAAGAGCAAGTCTTTACAGTGTTAAGTGATAATCTCCTTAATACATCTGACAAGATACAAGCCAGAACAGCGACAACAGCTTGACTAGGCAGTTTTGTACAAGTCGATTACATGACTAGAGAAATGTTTTAATGATATGAGAACCTTATCAAAGGCTTTAAAAAAATATACAATGTGTATAAAACATTTAATGAAACTGCAGAGCTAGACTTAAAAACCTCTTTCAAGGATCCAGTCCAGAGATTGCCTCTCGTCATACCTCCACTTTCAAAACTCACAATGTTTGAATATTTACTTGATTTGACAGAATTTGTTTTACAAGCCTCTGTGTTGGTTACCAAAAAAAATAAAAAATAAAATAAAGGTCATCAAATCTTTAAAGACACCAGTTTTATTGCACATCTGTGCAGACAGTGCTTGAAAATGGCATTTTATGTGTTAGATGTTGTCTTTGTCATCTGGGAAAATCTTCCACAGCTACTGTTCCTCTTCAAGTATTTCCAGCCGACGGGGACCGTACAGTAGAACATATGCTATATGCCAGTCTCCCCCACCAGACAGTCGCAGGATGTCCTCTGGAGACACCAGACTCACTTTGTCATCATCAAACTTAACCCACTCATCTACAGATCGGAGACACCGAAGTAAAAATAAACTTTGTTACATTACTGTGCACTTTCAGGATTTCTGGCTGCTAAATGCTGAATATGACACAGTATAACACACAAAGATCCAGGGCTACCTTCTTTCCTTTTGACCCATCCCACATAGTGGCCTGATGAGCTTGAGCGACCCTGGTGTGTTAACACAGCCTGTAAGTCGTAGTAGCCACTGTTGTTGGAGCCGAGGTCTGCAAAGGGGGGGGAAGAAGGAAAAAAAAAACAAGTAAGAATATTACATCTTCTGAAACTTTCTGCTATTGTCAAAAGCTATGCAAAGCGTTTGCTAAGATGATATGATACTGCCCAACTAAAGGCCTCCATACAGTTAAAGTTTAACTGCCTTAGGATGCCCAGGGTCACCACGATGTGTACACAAGAACACCAAGTTAAAAGCAAGTACGTCTCTGGTGTGTTGAAATATTCTCTACCTCTACAAAAATATACAACGAAAATCACAACGTTTTAGCAGTATTCATGTGTTGGGGTGTACTGTCCCTATAACAATGTACAGAGGTTGTGGGTGTCATATCTCAACATACCATCAGGGAATGAGAAAGGCTTATATTTCAGTTCTTTTGAGGTTTCAGGCTTCTTCAGCAACTAATCCAAAAAAAAAAGGAAATTGTGAGAAACTGTAGAGAGCTAACAAGTGTGAAATAAAGTGAACACTTTTCCACCTGCCTTACCTTTTGCTGTAGTTTCTCCAACTTCTTGTCCTCAACATCCTTAAACTTTGATCTTATTGGTAGCATTTTCTCCTGGAGCTCTGAGGTGCACAGCTCATACACATCCAGCATGAGTGGAAACTTGACATCCTTCAAGAAGACACAATACAGTGTAGTTCAGTTGCTAATGACATTACAGATCTGTTACAAAAATCTCAAGATCTGACTCAAGACAAACCTTAAGGACTTTCGCATTGACAGACTCCTTCTCTTTGTAGTAAAATCTGACCATCTGAACAGTTAAGTAGGCAGGGAGACGGCTGAGTTTTGACTATTTGGGGAAAAGGGAAAAACAAAGTTTTCAAATAAAAATAGAATAGACAGTTTCTTTTACAGGTCCAAGGGACATTACAGGTAAAGAAAAACCTACTGATTTTATATACAGGGCATTTCTTTCCAAAGATGGTGACATTTTTGTGATTTCTTCCTGCAGTCTCTGGAAATAAAAAAAGCAGAAACATAATCAGATTCCGTGGCAACATTTTTATTTCTTTCCCTCTGACCGGACAAAAATAAAACGTCAGTCAGTATAGTTTTAAATAGCCTGTTTTTCAGTAATGAAGGGATCCCACACCCATACATTTGCATGTCTTTAAGAGACTACTCATTCCTTTTCTAGTACATACCAGCCTTAGTCCTGTTGCAAGGTATTTGACTTCTTGGTTGATAAAGCAACTGAGCTGGAGCTGGCTTTCCTTGCCTTTGATTGGCTCCTCATCCTCAGACTCTGTGCATTTCATGCTGGCAAAGACAAGTTAAGAGGCATTCTGGCATAGTCATGGGACTGTGCTTTTAACGCTAATCTTATGATTCAAAACAAGCTGGGCCAATAACAAAAATGTAGAAAGTATAGCCAATTACAGACCAATATCCAATCCCCACTTTATTTCTAAAATCATTGAAAAAGTAGTTGCAAAACAACTATGCAACCACCCCAAGGAATTTGTATTTGTATGAAGACTTTCATGAAATTGGGATTAAAGGAACTGGACTAGGTTGGTTTAAATCTTATCTATCTGATGGATTTCAATTTGTTCATGTTAATGATGAATCCTCCATCCACACAAAGGTTAGCTATGGAGTTCCACAAGGCTCTGTGTTAGGACCAATACTTTTTACTTTATATATGTCTCCTTTAGGCAACATTATTAGAAAACACTCCATAAATTTCCACTGTTATGCTGATGATACCCAGCTATATCTATCTATGTAACCAGATAAATAAAAATCAGTTAATCAAGCATGTCTAAAGGACAAAGGCCTGAATGTCCCACAGTTTTTAGTTCTAAACTCAGACAAAACAGAAGTAGAATTATTTGGGCTTAAAAATCTCAGAAATGTTATGTCCAACCATATCGTTACTCTAGATGGCATAAATCTGGCCTCCAGTACTACTGCAAGGAACCTTGGAGTTATTTTTGACCAGGATTTTTCCTTTACCTCACATATAAAACAAATCTCTAGAACAGCCTTCTTCCACCTACGGAACATTGCCAAAATTAGGAGCATCCTGTCTCAAAGTGATGCTGAATAACTGGTCCATGCATTTGTTACCTCTAGGTTGGTCTACTGTAATTCCCTACTTTCAGGATGCCCCAGTAACTAAAGAGCCTGCAATTAATCCAAAATGCTGCAGCTAGAGTGCTGACTGGAACTAGCAAGAGAGATCATATTTCTTCCTCTTTGATAAAGCTTATAGTTAGTTATAGTTATGCAGCTATAGGCTTAGACTACTGGGGGACGGGGACCCCACTCCCCGATGAACTGAGCTCCTTTCCTCCTCTTGTCTCTCTCTCCTCTCCTTCACCACACAATTGTCACCACTGTATGACATTAACTTTGTGTGTTTTTTCCGGCAGTGGCCTTTGTCCTTCTCTGTCTCCCTCTCGCCATGTTACTTTCCGCAGGTGTCCCCGGGTTTGAAGCTGTGTGTTTTCCAGTGTGCAGCTACTTTCTCCTCTCCACTGTTGCCTGAGGCTTGCTCAAGGGGGAATTGTTAGGTTCACTCTACACATCTTTATAGTCTTTACTTTATTCTGTAAAGTGCCTTGAGATGACTTTGTTGTGGATTGGCGCTATATAAATAACGTTTAATTGAATTGAATTATAGCACACAGAAAGGATACGTAGTTTCATATTCTACGCCAAAATATTGGTCAATGAAGTTTTTCTTCGTAGAGGCAGGGGCAGCTGCACTCTCAGTGTCAGCCTGCAGTTTGAAAGAAGCAAAAATGTAATAATTTACAGTCATTCTTGAATATGTTTTAATCCTAAATCACAAAGTAGAAAAATAAAACAAAAAAGTATTTACTTCCATTGGAGAATCCGTCTCCAATGGCTCCAACTTTTGCTGAAGCACTCTCATCATTTGCAGCCAGCACTCATTTGCATCCTGACATAACAGAAAAAGTAAATCAATGGTGAGTAACATGAGTAGGTGCTTCTGTTCTATTAAACAAATATATAAGACTCCTGATCAGATTCAGAAATAATTAGGAGTTTAAAACTGTGTTGAACAGTTTCTCACCTGCTGGAGATACTGTCCTTGATCACCTTTCTCAGCAAACTGTGGAAAAGCCATGTGAAGGAACTGCAGCAAAATAATTGGTGGGAGGCTGGACGAGGTCTTGTCCATGGTCTCATATAAGTCACGAAGGGCTGAAGATGCAATTAAATATACATAAATGTATCTGTGATTGTACAAAAAAGACATTAATGTGTTATTATTATTACACAAAGTTATTCAGTGTTTTGTACCTGCTGTGATGTATTGTGAGGGTGCATTTGCCCCTGAAGATCTCAGAGCACCTGAGTACCTACAGGCAGAGACAGATGAGCAGGAGTAAAACTTCATAACAACTAAAAGCAATAAAAGTACAAACAAACTTTTTAGTTTAAACACTAATTTAATTTCAAACACTGAATTTAATCTATTTAGACCAACAACATTGGTCTTTAAAACACAATATTTTGCTGAGACCCCCAAAACAGCAAGAAACTCACCTTCTGAGAGCAGTTTTGAGCTCTGGTACAGAGCGCAGACACTGCACTGTTGCATTCATGTAACAGGTGTTGCCTAAGTTTGTCAATCCACAAGGCAGCTCCATCTGAAATTGACAGATTTGGATAAGCTCCTTTACAGGTAACAAGGCAAATACACACAGAAATACATACAACAAAATGTTTTTCAAAACAGTCAATTATCTTGCTTTAAAGACTTGCTAACATCACAGAAAGCCGTCATCACAGAAAAATCAAATCAGTGTAAAGTTGCGTCTTTCGAAAATGTGAGGAACTGTGCAATGAGGAACTGACAAACCTTGCAATACAATATCAAGTGAGACAGCAATCTGCGATTAAATGCTCTGCACTTATATAGCGCTTTTTCTACCTATTGGTACTCAAAGCGCTTTACACTGCTTCTCATTCACCCGTTTGCACTCAGAATCACACACCGATGGAGGAGCTGCTATGTAGCTGGCAAACGCTCACCAGGAGAAACCAAGTTGGGTTTAAGTGTCTTGGACACTCGTAGTAGGACACTTCGACATGTGACCGGAGGAGCCAGGGGCCAGGGATTGAACCAGCAACTGGGGGACTGGTGGATGACTGCTCTACCATCGCCCACAACTTTTTTTTTTTTTTTTTTTAATGAATTGTACAATATTACAATGACATTTTGTACAAATGTTAAAAAATGTAAGTCAGGCTGTAGGAGAAATGTTTGCTGGGGCCCTGAAAACAATGTCTTTAAGCACTGCACTGAACCCTGCAGTGGCTGGAACAAGTTCTGCTGCTTGAAGTAGGGACACACACATGCTGAGGACGGCCAGCATTGCTTCCACCCAGTCAGACGTTTAAAACACAGGATACGTAAAAGCAACAACATCAGATGCAGATAAACATGAACTGAAACAGCTGCCTAATAATCCAGTTTGTGTGTCTGATTCTTGTAGTAATAGTGGGAAAGAGAACTAACAATACAATGTTTTGGTTTACTTGTTACCAGAAAGAAACAAAGGTAAAGATCATAGGTCATCAGGTGGGTTTACCCCAAATGTGCAGCATGAAAACCCAAGCAATGAAAAGTAGACTTAACACCAGCACTGGAACCGGAGCCTGCTGATCCTGTGGCCCTGCCACCACTGTGTGTACTACTGCTGGTTGCTTTTCTCTGACTGGAGCCTTCTGCTTGAGGAGCAACTGTCTTACTGGGGGATCAGCCAGATGTCCCAATGTTGGCTGCACTTGCTGCTGGTCCAGGCCTTTTATCTTTTTCGGTGGGAGCTGAAACCCTGGACCCCTCATTAAATTGATGTCCACGTAAAACGAACAGCAGATAATCAGTGTATTCATCAGAAAAGGCTAGACGGGGTCTCACAATGCTGACACAACAGCAAAACACAAGACAAGTTCACCAAGCAGAAGCCTGAACAACTGGTCACATTTGCCTCATAGTGATCCATACTGTGTGTGTTTAGTTCACACCTTCAACCTAAACTGTGGCATACATAGCACCTTTCTCCCTGCAGCGTTGTTGGTGGACATTTCCCTCTCAACCACACAAATGGTTTGGTGATGAAACTTCTCATTTTCATCAGCTGATGCATTCAAAAGGGCATATACCATCTAGCTAATTATATTCCCTTTATTTAGCAAACATCACTTTGAGGAAAACACATTGGAATTTGCCACGTCAGTGCGGAAAGAAACAATAACCCCATTTGTTTAAGCTGTACTGGAAATTTTGTAGCTTACTCACCGCTGAGGCCAGCTGCTCCTCAGTCATGTCCTCAACAAACATAGGCCGGACTGCAGGCTCCTCAGGCAGGGCGTCTGCTGAGCCCATCATCAACAGAGTCATTCCCTACAAACAGTAAAAATGCACGGAAATTCAATAACACAACAATACAAGTATAGTTCTGTAAACTATAAATACTCATTTCAATCACACAAATTATATACTCACATTTTTCAATTTAATGTTTCCCCATTCATCATCCTACAATAAAAAGGTCAGACAAATGTTATTTCATTAACAACTGATTGTTTCTCTGACTGTTTCTCATATTGACAACATCCCCCTTGGAAAAGACTAAGACTAATAATGTGTTAGAACATTGCAACACTTAAAAATCTCTACTTTTTTTTTTTTAAAGGAAAAGCTTTAGTACAATTACTGGGAATATTTTCAGTTGTGCATTAATACACAACTTTAATTTACAGTGATTGCTGGAGCATATTCTAATCTTGATTTTTTTATTAATTATTATTATTGTCTTTATTATGATTTGTCTTCCGTTGGTGCCCCACTACTTTAGCATAGAACCTCCGTTCAAACTTCAAAACGTTCAGGTTATATAAAAAGGACATTGCCTGTATACATCTTTTTAAATATGTTTTATACTTTTTAAATATTCAGCAATCTTTCCTCATTCAAATGAATGGAGAGACTCTTCAGCTACAACTAGTCAGGCATAATTCAGCCTAAAGAAACTATTCAAAATTTCAGCGAATCACAAGGTATTCAGCCATCATCCTTGTATTCTCCTTTTTAGTGTCTTTTACAATGTTTGAGTAATCACAGTTTTAGAAAATGTCTCTCTCCTCCATTAGTGTGTATTGCGGAATGCTAGAGTATACATCATACATGCTCTAACTTTTGCCAACTTTTTATGTTATAGTTGTTTCCTTCAGTTAACTTTCTTCTTTCCTCAACAAATTGTACATTAAAATTTAGGCATTTGTAATTTTTTGTCTCATAGTGACAGGACTTATGGTTCTTTCAGTATTTGGCCAGAAGAGGAGAGTGTGCTATTGAAATTTCTTTGGAGCCCATTATAATGGAGAAATTCTCAAATCACAAATGGGGGCTGTTTAAAATCGCTGCCTAGCCTTCATTTTATTGGGTATCTTCAAGAAAAGTATATCACCATGTTTGGTCAAGCCTTCTGCCATTAATATGACTAATACTTTTGCACATTTTGCAAGGCAAAGTCTGAGCTGTCCACAGCCTGTCTTCTGCATATGTGAGTGATTCCGCAGTTTTAAAGCTGTTGTTGCCATAGTAACAAACGCAGTTGAATCAGGTCATGTAATCATCTTCAGAGCTGTGTCCAAACACTTAACAGACTTTCTCCCAAATGATACACAGTAAAGACACACACGTGTAACACACTTTCAAAATAAAAGCCATTTGATACCATTTTCAAGTGCAGGTATTTTCAGCTTTGCTAGGAAAATCTTTTCAGCATTGAAACCATCCACAGTTCATTCTCTTTATTTCTCTATTATTATGCTGGAGCATTTACAGTCATGATATCCTCAGCTTTATTATTATTATTATTATTATTATTATTATTATGACTTCCCTCTTCCATACATTATTTGGCACCTGCAGTTAGAAACGCCATTCAAACTTCAAAATGTTAAGCTTATAAATCAGCTTATACATCATTGATTGTATACAGCTTTTTAAAATCTTTTATCGTTATATAATTGCCTTTGATGTTTTTAAGGCCAACTAGCTTTAACGGTTGGCTTAAGCACTATGTAAAAAGGAAGTGACATTTTGTTTCAGCTATTTCAGCAAAGACAGTTGCTTGGAAAATCCTTTCAGGGCATTCTCTTTTTGGAAATCCTTTTTCTAGTTGTTTATGACAGCAGGGATCTGCTCAAATACACTGGCTAAGCTCTGGGTAACAGGAACTTATTTCTTTGGTTTCTCAACAATGGAAGTCTACAATTCTACAGCATGCTTCGGCTAAATATGCAGTACTATAAGTATCAATTATTTACTGGTGTTTCTGATAGATTTAATGAAAAACAAAAATACATAATTAAATACTGTCTTACATGTTACTACTAGAAATGCATTTAGAACCTGTCAGTACCTTCAGAGTGCCTCCCTTCACCATGACCTTCTGTCTGTCTGGCTGAACTCCTGTCAGGGCAAAGAGCTGAGCCTTGAAAACCATGGGTGGTTCCTCGGTGTTCAGCTCTACTGCATCAAACTTCTCTTTGCCCCATTTAACGTTTACTGAAAGAAACAGGAATAGCACAGAGCTAATCGTTACACTCTCAATCGGGCTTAGGAAACACACCAACTTTGTCAAACTGCTGTCATGTATGACACAGCATCTAGTTATAAACCGTAAAGGGCTTTAAGGAATCGGACAGCTTCTGTGAAGCCCATGTTACAGTCTAAGAGCACAAATAATTTCTTTTTGCAATGTTTGCAAGATACCAGACAGCTTCAAAGTCAAACTCGTTAATATGACAAAATCATAATTTTAGTAATGTTAGTCGCCGACACACTGCAACTGCAGTTAAAGCTAAACACCCATGATTTTCTTAGCGCAGTCAGCGATGTTGTCCGCTAGTAACAGGCGTCATTACGCCTTTTCATTAGCGTATACAAATAGTCAGGGAAACAAGTGAAACTGACAAGAAAACACAAAGTGGCCGGGTTTTCTTAAGAATTACTTTACATAACTATTAGAACTTAGCTTTTCTACTTAAGAGTTAAATGCAACCTGGCTAATCTAGCTAAATGACAGATAGCTAGCTGCTTTTGGTAAGTGTTAATAGTTGGCATAGCTGGTTTAATCATACATATTCTATAAAACCCGATAGTATATATCTAAGCAGTCACAACAGAATTCACACAGTTTGTTTGATTTATTCCCCCAAAGTACTGTTTTTCTTGGCTTAAAGGGGTTGACAGACTGCTTACTAACGATAGCATGCTAACTGCTCATCATGCTACAGCTAGCTAAGCTAACAAGCTAATATAACTTGCGGTGATACACTAAAACACGTGTATGCATTTATCTTATCTTTTTTTTTGTGCAATGGATGCCCTTCATGGGTATGAAATCATACCTGTAAACACCGGCATATTTGGCAACCTTTCACTTCCAAAACTCTTTGTTTTTCCGGCTTCAATCCACTGGGGCGCGAACGAAGAGTTGGCTAGTTGTTAAGTACCAACTTCATTCAATCAGAATGACGCTGCAACACGCTGGGAACTTATCGACGCGCTCTGACATCTGCTAGACATCCTGCAGCGTGCAACGCACACACGTATTCAGACAACACACCCAGAACATAGATTATCATTGCCCAGATTAGGAAACATATTTTTATATTGGAAATGTATAATAATATTTAATAATTAATAATATTATCGTTTTAAACTCACCTGAGCCGATGTACTCTGTTGATGACACACCATTAATTGGTTCACAAGCTGAAATGCCCCTGGATAAAAATTACATGATGGGACCCATTAAACTCTCAACTCAACACTTTAAATTTAAATACCAACTCATTTAGAATATGGAATATATAAACCTAAAAGCTAAAACAATTAAATACAATAAAAATACCTGTCCAATTTAACCTGTTAGTAACCAAATTAGGTATGGTAATTTCTTTAGCCTGATAATAAAAATGGTACATCAATAATATTGTAGTGAAAAGTAGAATACCAAAAATGATAAAGATATGTTTATTGACATATCCATCAGTGCGGACTCCAATGCAATTACCATGTAAATATCCAAGACAAGAGTAGATCATAGTTCCAGTGCTTTTTTTAACTGAACAAAAAAATTACAAATAAAAAGATTGTGGAGGTATTCCATAATCCTTATGTCTCTCTCATTATATACACTGTGTGGGGGTTGCATTAACGGGACATTACCATGTTAGAGAAACAAATTTTAACTTAACAAGGACAATCAATGACACAGGTAGGCTCACTTTCCTGACATTTGTCAAATGGTATAAACCAAGTCTTGGGACTTTGTTTTGACATGGTAACTCTATTGCAGTGTGTCCATGTAGAGGTAATCTAAAATTTATATAAAGGTAAGTTTTGATAAAACCATAAATGTGTGGCAAAATTGACGGAAGAGTTAAGATTTGTCATGGTTTGGGAAAACAAACAAATAAACAAACAAAAAAAAAAAAACAGATATGGCAGTAAAACCCAACTGCAAACATTAAGGCACTAGGTGGCCCAAATGCTACACCAGTTTAGTCTTCTACAAATAATTTACAATTCAAACAGTGCAGTTTTAAACTGGTTAACTTAATGTTTTCCTTTTTAACCATTTATCTATGAATCAATGTAAGGCAATACATTACACAAAAAAGGAAAAAAATATTACAATGTACCAAATAAACAAAAAACAAAAAATCAATTAGGTCTTAGGACTCCTATATGCCATTATATTGGAATATTCTTTATGGCTTGGAGCAATAAAAATAATTATAATAAAAAATAATGCATAGATTTAAATGATGTTCTTGCATGCTATGATCTTGCATGCTCACTCAATACTCATGTCCCAATATTCTGCGCCAAACCTAATAACTGACTTTCAAAGTGATAACAATAAAAGCAAGACGGCCAGAGACATTAGATGAAGGTATCAGTCATTTTTAACTGAAGGAGACAGAAGTATGCTTGCACTTAACTAGAGTATCTGAGAGGTGGTGAAAGAAATTACAAAGACAAAAAAAAAAAAAGAAAGATATTCATTTTCCACCCCTGAGACAACCACACACTGTAGATCTGCGATCCCTGTATGACAGTACCTTAAACTGAGCACGTACTTGCAGGAGTCCCAGCAAATCCCCCTTTTTGACCTTCATGTTTCCATCAGAATTGTCATTTAATATGAAACACAAGTCTCCACATAAGTCATTGCTCCACTGTCCATGTTCAAGACGAGTATGCCATCTTCTGGTAGAAATGGAAAGCTGCAAGTTTGTTGAATCTGATGATGTTTTTTTTCCTTGAATGTGAAAATGTGGCAGATGGTGAGTTTCAGAGTTTTTCATACTGCCTTGTGTCTGATGTGTTTCATTTTTCCAGCGCTGGTTACTTATGAATAGATATATATTTTCTTTTTAATGGATTTTCTCTTAAATAAAGGTTTCTCCATTTTTCAGGATGAGCAAGGAGGGAAAGTTAAGAATCCAGAAAAAAATCCAAACGGTTCAGATGGTTAGCTGAAAGAAAGAAGAGAGAGAGGTGTCCAGTAAAAGACGTACAGTATCTTTAACTTGGTTAGTAGCCCCGTCTTAAGGCAACACACAACAGAAAAGATCATTTATAAACACTCCAACACCATTAACACCTTTGCGTGATGTGTGATAGTTAAAGTAAGGAATCCTTTTAATGGATCATGCTAACGAGAGTCGTACAGTAAATCTATAAGTTAGTTACTGAATCCAACAGCACATTAGTTTCAGTTAGAAAAATGAAAATCCCAAGTTCTAACTGGAAGGAGCCCAGCAGTCAACCAACCAACTAGTGTCTCAAGTTAGAAACACCCAGTAACACAATTAATAAATAGACAAGTTTAAAGCTTGACAGTATTTAAAAAAAAAAAAAAAAAAGAAAAATTCAACACTTTCTGAAGAAGTTCCTGTCAACAAGTGCTGGATGTTGTGTCTGCCGCTTGGAGGCTGGACTGCGCTCTGCTACAACACAGGAGAAACAGCAGGTCACGTGACTGACTGTACCACAAATTACCCCACCAGATTTGTGTGTGTGTGTGTGTATGGGGGGGGGGGGGGGGTTAATAGAAACACTTCTGACTGCACCACACACCCTCACTTAACTGCCTGAAATAATATTACAGTGCCTTGTTGTCTGTCCTAGTAAGCTTTAGTTATCTGAACATTAGCAACTAGAGAGGGGGGGAAAAAAATCAAGATAAAAAAAAAAAAAACATGTCTTGCAAGCCGAGACAATAGGCAGAGAGTGTCAAGTTACCTCAGCTTTCCTGTATTGCTTTTAGCATTCTTGCGAAAAGACTGGTTTGGTCCAGAGCGGGTGGACATAGAACGAGGAGATGCTCTTGAAAATGTAGTAGGTGGGGTCTTGGGAAGCTTCTTTCCAAGGTGACCAATCCATTTCTTCTGCTCATCTTGGGTCAGGGCCAGCAGGAGCATATCCCGGGCAGTGGTCACATCATAGTTTACTGTACAACGGATGGCATAAGATGAGCTGATCAAGAAGCATCAATGATAAATATGGCATGCAAGTAAACTGCATCTCATAGTCACAGGGCTGGAATTAAAGATTATTTTCAGCTCACCAATTATCATTACAAAATAATTATTGGTATGGTATATAATAGCTATAAAAACCACAGAATAGCTATGTTGGTCCATTATTACAGCTTGGACCACGAAAAATAAGAAAGCTGGCAGATAACCTTTGCATGGAGCAATAACGTCCTCTTTTTTGTCAAGGTGGTCCTTGTGACACTTGACGTGGCAGCGGCGACACTCCAGGGCTGGAGGGGGCTTGAAGACGTGCCACAGAGGCTTAGCGCAGGCCTCGCAAGTGGAAGGAAAGTGATATAGCGTGGGGATGAACTCGTGGCCCTTGTGAGGGAGACAATTGGTCTTGTCGCCCTGAGGAACTGACTCCATGTCTGCCTCCTTCCTGCACTCACCCTCGTTTGCATACAGAATCTGAGTGCAGACACAAAGACAGAGTGCCTTGTCTTAAAATACATATTTCTGAGGACGAGCAAAACTTCAGAAAATCTGACATTTTGACATTAGAAGTAAAGGCTTCCTACCTGGAATATCCTTGGAATCTCTTCCGTCTCAGCCCGGTACACATCACCTTGTGTTACTGGTCTCACATGAAATAGTTTGCTGCACAAGAAAATGCACAATTAGAAATCCATTTCTCTATCGGCACTACTAAATTGCAAACCCATTCCTTGCAACAGCATATGTGTTGCAAAATGTTTTCTTAAGGCATAACTTAGGCATTTTATAAATTATTAGAATGTCCACATTCACCATACAGATGCTAAAACCAGCAACTGAATTTTCTCTACTCAGTTTGGGTTAGTTGTCACCTAGCAGTCTAGATTAGTATCCTTTGATGATAAATAACTGGATGGATCAACTGGAGTTCAGATTTACATGTACAAACTGAATGCCAAACCAAAAAAAGCTGTCACACATACAGCACACCTCACCAATATCCTAGAGCTTTCATGCACTAACATACTTCTCTGCCACTCCACTCTTCCTCATACAACACCACAGCTCCTCTCTCTGCACCCTGTCATACACTTTCTCTAAATCTACAAAGACACAATGCAGCTCCCTATGAGCTTCTCCATCAGCATCCTCAAAGGAAATACTGCATCTGTTGGACTCTTTGTGGGAATTAAACCATATTGTTCCTCACAAATGCTCAACTCTGCCCTTAGTCTAGTCTTAATGTTTGGCTCATCAGCTTTATTCCTCTGTAGTTGCCACAGCTCTGCACATCTCCCTTGTTCTTAAAAATGGGCACCAATACACGTCTCCTCCAGTCCTCAGCATCCTCTTACTCTTCAACATCTTATTATACAAACTAGTTTGAAACTACTGCCACCTTTCTAGACACTTCCATACCTCCAATGGTATGTCATCAGGAGAAACTGCCTTTCCACTCTTCATCCTCTTCAACGCCTTCCTCACTTCACTCTTACTAATCTTTGCTACTTCCTGCTCCACACCAGTCACCTCTACTACTCTCTGTTCTCTTTCATTTTCCTCATTCATCAACTCTTCAAAGTTCTCCTTCCATCTTCCCATCACACTCCTGGCACCTGTCAATAAATTCCTGTCTTTATCTTTATTCAACCCAACCTGCTGCACAACTTTTCCATTCCTATCTCTCTGCCTCGACAACCTGTACAAGTCCAACTCTCCCTATTGTCCAACTCAGCATTCAAGTTCTCATAAGCTCTTTACTTGGTCTTTGCCACCTCTACCTTCACCTACCTGAGATGAAGTGGTGGAAGTTGAAAAACGAAGAGTATTGTGTAGTTACATTTCACCCCCCCTGTAGTCCTGTCTACTCACTTAAGACCCCTCAGCGTCCCACTTCGTCTTAGCTAACCTCTTTCTCTGTATACACTACTGAACTTCCTCGTTCCACCACCAAGTCTCCTTGTCCACTTTCCTCTTTCCCAATGGCACATCAAGTACCCTCCCACTTGTCTCCCTGATCCCATTAACTGTAGTTGTCCAGTCATCTGGAAGCACCTCCAAACCACCCAGAGTCTGTCTCAGCTCCTCCCTGAAAACTACACAACATTCTTCCTTTTTCAACTTCCACCACTTCGTCCTCTGCTCTGCCTTAGTCCTCTTCATCTTCCTCACCACCAGCATAATTTTACACACCACCATCCTGTGTTGTCTGGCTACACTCTCCCCTACCAATACTTTACAGTCACTGATCTCTTTCAGATTACAATGTCTACACAAGATGTTGTCCACCTGAGTGCTTCTACCTCCGCTCTTACATGTCACCCTATGTTCCTGCCTCTTCTGGAATAAAGTGTTCACAACAGCCATTTCCATCCTTTTTGCAAAGTTTACCACCATCTTTCCTTCTGCGTTCCTGTCTTGAAGACCAAACCTGCCCATCACATTCGCATCAGCTCCTTTCCCTTCACCAACATGTCCACTGAAATCTGCACCAATCACCACAATTTCACCTCTGGAGATGCTCTGCATCACTTCATCTAACTCACTGAAGAATTTCTCCTTAAATTCTAACTCGCATACTACCTGTGGAGGTTGACCACTAACAACTTTGAACATCACACCTTGAATTTCCAACTTAAAACTCATCGACCTGTCTAATACTCTTTTCACCTCTAGAACATTCCTCACAATCTCCTACTCCATTTCTCTCTTTCTATCCAACCCATAGTAAAACAACTTGAACCCTGCTCCTAAGCTTCGAGCCTTGCTACCTTTCCACCTGGTCTCCTGGACACACAGTATATTCACCTTCCTTCTCTGCATCATGTCAACCTACTCTCCAAGCTTCCCTGTCATAGTGCCAACATTTAAAGTCCCTACTGTCAGTGTGACACTCTTGGCTTTCCTCTTCTGTCTCTACCTACGAACACGCCTTCTGCCTCTCCTTCGACCAACAGAAGCTCAATTTCCACCAGCACCTGCAGGCCAACAGCACCGGTGGCGGTCATGTTAAAATATATATATATAAATACATAAATAAAGAAAGAAAGCAAGTTGACTTACAGTACATTTTCTTTTTTCCCCTTTTTCGCTTTCTTTTAATTTTGTACATTTTCATCACAGTAACAGCACCTCAAGTAAAATAATCGTGTACTTTTTTCCCCCCCTTCTGTCCACCTAGCCACCAAGGGCCAGGTTTTATCCCGAGCCTGGATAAACGGGAGGGTTGCGGCAGGAAAGCCATCCAACATAAAAACTCAACACCTAATCAATCCGCTGTGGCAACCCCTGAAGTGACGAGCCAAAAGCTGCTAATCCTTTCTACCTATTTCATGCAGAGGTGTGGTCTTTCTGGCTGATGTGTTTTTCTAACCCCTTTTGGACATCAGAGCACAGTGACACAGGCAAGTAAGCGAATTCAGAGTCCAGACCTCCAACGAACCAAAAGTAAGAGCGGAAGATTCAATATTTGTATTACCATCTGTATCGGGATTGTGAACCACACAATTAATTTAGAAAATTACTGAAATTATCTTTTAAAGAAAACATTGTCAGGATAATTAGGCAGCAACATTAAGCAGCTAACGACAGCAACAAAAGATACTTACTCGATATCTAGTACCATTGATGGGTTCGACTGTTCTTTATCCTGCTCATCATTGTAGAAGAGAATCTTCTTACTGCTCACCACCACATACTGCAAAAATCAGAAAGAGAATGAAATAATAATATTGGCAGCATAACAAAGAGCAGAGAGAAAATTCAAAATACACACACACACACACACACACACACACACACAAACCTGCTTCTTCCATCCGTATCGTTTGATATTAGCACGATTAGGAATGGACAGCCAACCCTCCAATCTGGATTCTGAAAGAAAGTGCAGATTTGATCATTTGAACTGTATGCTGTAAACTAAAATCGACATAGAAAAGGGCCATGCAGTGATTAAACCCAGACTCAACTAGGAAAAAAGGGGCAACCATTTCACAACAATTTCAAAAATGCAGGTTGAATCCCTGGGGGAGTTCTGCCGGCATTAAGTAACTACATGAGAGTAGGTGACAAGAGAAGAATTTAGATATCCCATGCTGCTACTACACACTCCCCAGGACAGGAATTAGTATTTATTTTCAAATCATCTTGATCACTCACTCCTCTCTTGAAACAAACCAGATCATAAATATTATTTGGAGTTAAAATGATAAATTCAAGTGCATGCCACTGAAACAACACAAGCTAAAGCAGATGAGTAAGCCGAGAGGGGCCTGTCTGTTAAACGTTAACACTGTGAGGGAGGTCTTCGTGTCCAAAGGGAGCAGTGCTTCTGGGTGAACATGCTGAACAAAAAAAGTGTTTAAGTGTGAAACACACGGTGCTATAAATTAAAAAACAGCTTCTTTTTCTGCTTCAAGACACATTTGAAAGGTGCAGAGAGTGATGTGATAAACCTCACACAGGGTGTAGTCAGTAACCTTGAATCTAATGTTACTTTACCATTAGGACTGAACTTGTGATAGTAAAAAAATAAATAAATAAAAATCACAGCCAGCACTGTCATTTAACATCCAATGCTACAATTAATGTTACTGTTCGTGAGTAAATTTTGCTGTTCAAAAAGTTTAACAATTTACTCCACACTCTATGAGGCTTCTTTCAAAAGTGTTTTATCAATCCCCCAAACAGAGGTGGTCATCTCACCATTGGTAAAAGAATAAAAAAATACAATAAAATAAGGACACACACACACACACACACCTAGTGCAGCACAGGGCAGGCAAAAAGGGAAAGTACCCACTAAGTTACTCACAGAGGGAAAAGGATAGAAGTTACAAAGATATGAAGAGCAAGTAGAACCGACTAGACATAGGGGGAATAAAGAGAGAATTATTTAACCACAAGGGTGAAAGAAAATCTAGGAATGATGTAAATAGACTTTGTTAGATATTGGCAAAAAAAAAAAAAAAAACAAGATGAGTATACCATCAAATTATGAACAACTGTAAATTAGAATATGCCAATAAAAGTAGAGCAGTTAGAATAATAAGTCAATAAATGTCTCAGTTTTAACCACCTTATTGTGCCACATTTAAAAATAAAAAAAGAAAGAAAAAACTAAACATCTGTTTAACATTTACAATATATGTACGAATCTTTAAATCATCATCTTTCTGTGGCATGTTCCAATTGCATTTCCAAACATTTTGGAAAAGCTGGAATTTTAGCGCTTATTTGAAAATAACAGTCAACTGTAATGGAATTTACACCTTGACCTTCAAAGAGCTTTACTGACCTGAAAATTATTAATCCTAGCTTAAACAACTGCCTTATTGGTTTGAGAGTATAATTAAGTGCGCGATATTGTTAGCACCGTATTTTCTAGAAAACATACAGCCACAGCTCATTCAATGACAAGACCAAGTTACAATTTAACTCACATTGCCTTACTTATTTCTCCATTATAGTAATAGTAATAACTGTATTGACAAACATATTTGCCTGCAGAATTAGCCTGCACTGAAACACTGAAACAGAAATGCACTGGAATCCTGAGTTTTCTAAATATTATCCAGAGGGGCTGTATGTGACAATGCAAACATCCAAGTCAGTTGGCCCTCACATAATGCCAGCTCCTCAGTACAGAGTCTGAATACTATCTGTGTGGTCACATGTGTAAATAGAGCAGGTAATTGTGCGGAGACGTCATTGCAGGCGAGTAGGTGTGTTGAGGACTTCTGTATCCTGCGATTGCCACAAAAGCAAACTAATACATAGACATATATCTTTATAATCTTGACTTTATTCTGTAAAGTGCCCTGAGATGACTTTGTTGTGAATTGGCGCTATATAAATAAAGATGAATTGAATTGAATTGAACATACCGGCAAAGAATACTAATTTATACAATAACAACAACGGCTGACTGGAGTGACTCCGAAATCTGTAATCTTCTGTCGGTAATGGCAAATTGTGAAGCAAGTGCAGGCAGTAGCACATGGCCTTGTCAAATTTGATCTTTGATGAGTTTTGAACAAAAATCTGCAATTTTCGCAGCACACTTTATGCATCTATTCTGCCCCCAACACACTTTTCAGCCAGACACCACCCAGATTAACAGAGTACTTGCTCACACGTGAGAACATCTCCTGATGTGCACTACAGGTGTGAAAGAGCTACTACAGAGAATATCCCGAAAAGGATTCTCCAGATATTCTTCTAAGTTCATTTGTGACACAGAAGTGTTAAGTTCTCCTTGTGTTTATCTTACCTGCTATGTTGCTGTCTGTCTCATCTGTCTGCAGACTGGTGACACTGGAGTTGTCCATGCGCTGTTGCAGGTCATTTAGTTTCTCCCGTAGCTGTTCGATATCACTCTCCTTGCTGTCCAGCTGCATTTGCAGCTCATTGCGATACGTGGACTCCTCTACCAGTTGCTGTTGTTACAACAGTTAAAAAAATTCCCTTTTAAAAACAAGAAAACTCCACATATTTATTCTGGATAATAGCAAATTGAGATATCAACTCACTGCCTGCATTTCGCTGAGCTCCTTCTGATACTTGATGGCCATGATGTTAAACTTATCCTTCTCTTGGTTAAGCTCCAGCTGCAGCTTTCGGTTTTCCTTCTCTTTCTTCCTCAGGTCAGCAGAACTGTCCTTCCTCTTCTTGTCCAGCTTCATGTCTTTGCGATTCATGATCTCTGCCAGCTTGTTCACCGCCTGACAGATGTGGGAAACAAGTCAGTCATTATTGTCCACAGTCTATTATAAGTGTTTGCCAATGACTTCTGATTACTCAAACAAAGCATCTTTACCTGAGTCTTTAATGTGCGCTCTGTGTTGAGAACCTTCTCGAAGTTCTTGACTGAATTTGCATTCTCCTCCTTCTGAGCCGCATACTCTGTCGAAGAAAACACAGTCAGCTGGTACAATGACATAATATAAAGTAGCCATAAAGGTCAACAAAGAGAAAGTACCTTGCTCAAGAGCAAGAAACTTTTCATTTAACTCCGCCTTCTCTTTGCTGAGGTTTTCCACATCTTTGGTCAGAGCTTTATTGGAGTCCTCAAGCTGTAGAAAGATTTCAAAATTATAACCCTCTACTTGAAGTTATGACCTAAACAATGGTTTGAATAACATTGAACCTCACAAAAAGCACAAAATCAATGTGCAAAATCCTTTTCATTTTGCTGACCCGTGTAATAGTGGCCTCTTTCTCCCCGAGCTCCTGCTTATGTCTAGTTGCTGCCTTCTTGTTCTCCTGGTTGAGCTCAAAGTACTGCTCCTCCTGAAGTGCCCGCGCAAGCTGTTCTGACTCGGCCTTGGTTACTGTGAGATCGAGCTGAGCAGATAGCGAGTCCCTTTGTGCAAGAAGAAAAACATTTTAGAAGTTAATATTAAAGAATTCTCCTGAACCTAAACAAACAAACAAACAAAAAAAACATCAGCTGGTAAATAGTTAATATTTAGATGGTTTAATCTATGAGTAGCAGAGCTACAGCAGAATTTTGTTTCTTACCTTTCACTGCTCAAATCCTGCATCTTTTTATGAGATTCTTGTACCTGCCGGTTCCTTTCTTCAATCTCCTCTTTAAGTTCCTTAACCTGAGTTTTGTAAAGCGTCTGAGGGAGGACAGAAAGGTAGGTTAGCCTGTGACTTTCACAATGAATAAATTAGAGATTGAGGAATAGAGACTTGTACTTACAGAGAAATACTGTTCAGCCTCAAGCTGGTCCTGAAGTTCCCTCATCTGTCCCTCATTTCCTCTGTATTGTCTGGTAACACATTGACAAAAGACATCAGGTACTTCAGTTTCACTCCTGATTAAATTCACATATCTACACAGGAGGATCTAGAATTTTTTAATGAGTGACAGACTGGGGCATATACTCCAAAACAGAGGGGCATGTTTTAGGATAAGTAAAATATTTAAAACTCAGCATTTAGGAAATTACAATTCTGTAAAAATAATTAAAATATTGGTCTTATATTTAAAATACTAATTTATTTCAATTCTGACAAAGGTTCTAAATTCGTTCACAATTATAAGCCAATTTAAGCTAAGTACCTACTACCTTCTGAGTCTGACGCGGGTGGTCGATATTTTGTGGCCACCCCTCGGGCCCTGCCCCTGCTTGTAGCTAATTTTACACACAAAGTTTGAGTACTTTCCAAAATGGCACTGTATGGCAAAGCAAACAATGTCAGCCTCTAAGGCCTGTGGTAAAGGCAACTTGAAACACAGCCAGGAGCTCTGGCTGTGGAGCTCAGCAGGGGATTAGGAATGGAGGGGCTGAAGCTGGACCTAATCCTGTGGTGTAAACACTGTCGCAAAACAGCTTTTGCACAGTCACCCGTTAAGCTGGAATAATAGCGCTTATTTGAAAATAGCATACAATTGTAGGGCAATTTACCCCTGACTTTCAAAGAGCATTACTGTACAGAAATCAGAACTTCTGGATAAAGTTACTGCCGGTTTTATTTGAGAGTAACATTTACTGGCACAGTGATGTAATTAACCCATTTTCCAAATTTCCCAGTAATGTTACACAAGCGTTTATTCTATTAGAATTTATATTCTGCTTGTTTTATTTACATCACATGTGACAATATCACATGTAAAGTGAATGGTGGATGAATCCCATATGTAGAATTTGTAGAAAAAAAACAAGTTATCAATTTTGTAATTACAAATTATTTTATAAATTTTAGAGCAGAAACTCACTTGGTCAATTGTACTAACTGGAACTCCAGCGAGCGTTTACTCTCTAGTGCTGTGTTGCTCTCCTGTTTGAGCTGCTTCTCTGAACACCTAAGACGGTCCACCTCCTGCATTCGGTTCTTCAGCTCATTCTGAGCCAGAATACGCTTGCTTGACTCCTGTTCTAGCTGCATCCGCAGATTCTTCACCTGGAATGGGAAGACATGAGATAGGAGACATGCTGCAGACACAAGGCACACAAGCGTTTGTATAAAGGCACTTTTTATATATATGTGGCTACCAAATGAAAGGGATTACTCACCTCGTCTTCCAGCCTTTCTTTTTGCTTCATCAGCTGCTCCATCTTCTGCACAGACTGCTTGAGGTCAAACTCTAACATTGAGCACTGCTTCTCTACTTCCACTACCCGACTTTCCGCTCGCATTCTTGCTCCATTCTCCTCTGACATCTTCTGCTGAACGGCTGCAGTAAGATTGAATAATTAATTAATTAATTAATACTACAGGATACTTTCTGTGTACTGAAGACCTGGTCACAACTGAACATCTGTCCAGTATGTACCAGTATGTCCCTTTCTTATTCATAAGGAGGAACAGAAAGAACAGTGTGTGTTGTGTTGATTGATTAATATCGTAAGTATCAGGTCAAAGAAGAGACAAAACTGTAAAAAACATCTGAAATGTATCCACTAATGCACACTCTCAATTTTAGACATTTATCTTTGTTGTCTTAAATAAAGCTGAAGCTATAATCGAAAATGCTGTATTTTTCTAAGTTGTTTACTTTTGTTTTACATAAACATTTGCAATTAAAGCATTTTGGCTACAGTGTATTCCAGAATTAATTTAGAATTTAGAAGTGAAAGGCAAAAAAAACCCCAGACAGATCATTGCTCTTTTTTAAGTCCAGTGTTTATATGCAACAAGTCAATGTCCTGACATGCTGACTGGCTGACACTCCTTGAATTCCTCCCGCCCAATCAACTCCTTAGGGTGAGTTTTATCAGATCAATAGAAAAAGCAAAAGCCAAACCAGAAAGAGTAAGATGGGGTGAAAGAGTTGAATAAAATAAAGGCAACAAAAGAGTCAGGAAAGACAAGGCAGGGTGGTAGAAAGAATGAGAGAAGGAATTAAACAGCAAAGTGAAAAAATGTGAGCAGGGCATGCTCTGACTTAGGACTGGCATACCATTCATGGCAGCTGATTTAGCCTCTTCAATAGACTCATATTTGTCAGTGAGCTGTGCCCGCGTCACCCTGTGTTCAGTCTGTTCCTGCTCCAAACGCTGCTGCAAAATCTTCAGCTTGTAGTTCAAGTCAATCTCCAGGCTGTTCTTTTCCTGCATGGGGGGTATTTGTTTTGAAATACACAAAATACAGCGATCCTACAGTACCACATGATGAAAGCACCATGTACTTTTATGCTCTCTGCACTTGGCAATACCTTCTCTAAGTTGTTGGATCTTTCCTGGGCCTGTTTACGTTCTGACTCCAGTTTGGAGAGGCTGAGCTGCAGGTTTTTGTTGTCTTCTTGAAGTGCAGCCATCCTTGCTGAGAGGGAAAAAAAAAGACCAAAATAAATAAATTACAAACTGATTGTTTATGCAAGTTATGTTTTTTTTTGTTACAAAAACCTGTTTATTTTAATGTTTTCATGGCTGGTCTTTAATATGAAAAAGTCAGTGCTATTCACAGCAAAAGATAACTGGGACTTCCTGACTGATATATATTTTGAGCCTGGACATCACCAACATTAGAGGTAACAGAAGTCAGTGAACATACAATTGAATGTGTTTCTGACATTTATAAATTACAGCAAGACTATTAGTCTTATAAGGTGATCGGATGCCACACGATGGATGGTTAAAATATATTCAAATTCTATCTTACCCTAGATCTAGATGTTAAGTAAACTTTTCATAAAGACAAGTAAGATTTTTTTAAATAAAATCTCTAAAAACGGATTTTAGGCAAGCCGTCATGGCTTTTGGACTTTTTTGTTAAATTTGCATTTGTCACCTTGCAGCTCCCTGATCTCCTCTGAGCCCTGGCTATTGTTCCTCCTTTCCGAGTCCAGGGTGCTCTGAAGGAGCAGGAGCTCCTTCTGCAACTGTGCTTTCTCTCCGTCAACTGCACGGCTCCTCTCCTGCAGATCACGATTCAAATTCTCCAACTGGCTCATTGACTTGGCCATCTCTGTGTGAGTCTTCCTCAGTCTCGCTGCTGTGTCTGACTCTGCACGCAGCAGGTCATTGGCCTCTTCCAGCTGTCAATCAAAGCAGAGGGGGCCAGAGAGAAAAATTACCTTTAATGCATTGTCCTCAACTAATGCAGACTGTGCGCATTTGCAATTTTTTTTGTGTACCTGATGCTGCATTTGGGAAATTTTGTCATTTGTGGCCTGTGAGTTTTGACTGATTTTCCTCATATCTTCAAGCTGCTCCTTTAAAGTCGACACTAAAAACAACAAAAGAAGACATTTATTAAAAAAAAGAGATTAATTTAAATTAAGTTTATCTTAAATCTTGTGCACAGTGTATAAAGGAGCTTATAGCTTGTAAATCCTATTAGTGCTGTCGACTATGGCAGGTCAATGGGAAATTCAGAGGGAAATAAATGGTTTACATTTAACTAGATCTGCAGTTAGCATTGACCAAAAAGCTGGGATCAGGATACCAAATAACTGATTTGGGACATATGTATTAGCCAGTCGTATCCTGCTGAGAGGATGAGGGTCAGTTAACAAAACCAACAAACACTCCATCACCTGTTATTTCTGCAATTATACTTTAAAGGCAAAGTGTCTGAATCATATCTCAGCAAAACCTTATTTAACTTTACCCTCATTCTCCAAATTGCGTCTCTTCTCTGCCTCCTGGTCAGCTTTTCTTTGGTACTCTGTGAATCTATGCTGCAGCATGAGCTTTTCCTTCTCCAGCATAGACATGCTGGCCTCGACACTCTTCCTCAGGTTTGCCTGTAGCAAAAAACAACAGCTATGATGTGGCAGTAAAAAAATCTTAATTTAATAATAAATAAAATGCCCAATCAAGTCCATGATTTTAAATAAATGCATTCAACCATATTGTTTTATGTTTGTATAATGTGTTTTAGTTGTAGCATACGTTTTTTTTTAAAGCTCTATTAACAATCACAGTATTAAACATTGTGTCTTTTTAATAAGAGTTTCACCTCTTCATCCAGTTCTTTCATAATCTTGTCAATCTTGGTGCTTGATGTCCTAGGGAGGGAACCGAATTAGACATTACATTAACTGTCTGTTACATGAATAAGCAAATCATTTTTAGAATAATAATAATAATTCTTGTTTTGTAAACTAATATTCAAATATTACAACACAAAACGTGATCATTTTTTAAATGGAAATTCTAGTACATTATCATACAGCAACTTTTTTTTCCATCTCTCTCTAAATGCTGCTGTTTTTAAAACTTCAAGATTAAACCATTTTCTTCAGGTTTTGCAGCTACTTTTTTGTATGTGTGTGTGTGTGTGTGTATATATATATATATATATATATATATATATATGTGTGTGTATATATATGTATGTATGTATGTGTGTGTCTGTGTGTGTGTATATATATATATATATATATATATGTATGTGTGTGTATATATGTGTGTGTGTATATATATATATATATATATATATATATATATATATATATATATACACACACACACACACACACACACACACACACACGAATGACTGCCACGTTGCATACCTGCATTTCTGCTCCAACTCATCCTTCAGCTGCATCTCACTGTGGACCTGTTCCTCCAGCTGGTAGATCCTTTTCTGCAGGTTCTCCAGCTAAACAAGTGTGCAGTTTGAATTTATGAGGTGTGATGGAGAACTGAAAGAAATCTAACATTGTTAAAACTTGTGGTCTTCTACTTACATGACTCTTTTCTTCGTTTGTGCAACTGCTACGTTTATCGCTGGTCTTGGTGCTGGATCTGCGCAAAAGACTAGAGGAGGAACATGTTTTATGAGTTTTTGACTAGGACAATGAAATCAACCTCCTAACCCGCATCCTGTCATAGATACATCACTGTACTTACTGTTGACTGCTGTAATAAGTGAAGCCTACGAAGGGAAGCTGATTGCCCACAAAGGCCTTAGGTATAGGGAAGGTCTCCTCCTCTCCCCGATCCTCCTCTATATCATCAAAGTTACTGGTGTCTATGTCACTGCTCAGCTCAGGCACTACTGGAGCAGCCGCTGGGCATAGCACAAGAGATGGAGGATTTATTGTAACACAGGAAAAATATACCACAACAGCTCATCGCAGGTAATAAATTACTGTGTGACAGCAACTGAAGTCCTTTAATTAAAAAAAACTAAAGTTGGACAATACAAATTAATGTTTTCTAAAGCTGTTAAGGTTTACATTAGTAAACCTCTCTATCATTTTGATACATTGTATAATCTGTCATAACTGCTTTTAGAGGTATGTAGGAAAGATAATCTAGAAGTTGTTATGGTCTATTTGAAAACCTTTTTTCAAACATGGGAAAGCAGCCAGCTGGCAGAGCTGGTCAGCCTGTGAAACAACAGAGGTGGCCAAAACCAAAATGCTGACATCAGCCAAGTAAAGTATTAAATATAAAGCTGCTAAAGAACTGTATATAGCTACTGGATTTACCCAAACCTTTCTAATTTCTCACTGCTTAACGTCAATCCTGGCGTGCTAACTTTTGCATCGAACTGCTTACCCTATTGTTGGCCTGAAAAAATATGTGAAAATATGTTCTGCCAATTATGACTCTAAGCAGGAATCACATTTAGTCTTGGAGAGGACACACAATGAATGGCCGGTCTACAAGAATTTCCTGCAACTGTATGTAGCAGGTCAAATGGAAAACACAATGATTGCCACAACACAGAGCAGACTGCCAAAACAAAATAAGAGGTGTGAAAGGAATCTGTCAACTTAGCAGTTAAAATCTTCTTACTCTCTCTGATGTTCTCCCAGGTCCACTGGTCATTCTTGAAGAAAGGGTGCCTCTTGATCTCATCTACTCCATTACGGCCAAGTCGAACTTCTCTGTAGGGGTCAGGACAAAATACAGAGTTTGATGCGTTATCATTTCAGCAATTCAGTGTGCGATTTTCCCTAAACAAGCAAAAACATAGCTAAGAGGCACATCTTCTATGGAAGTATCTAAAATCTTTCCATATAAGGTTCTTGAACTCAAACCTATGTCTTAACAAGAAATAGGTCTTAAGAAAATCTAACCTGTCAGTCAAGAAAGCACATATGAGATTTTTTGCATTGTTGGAGATGTCACTGTCATCAGGGAAGGTCAGGGCATTCTTGTGGTTCATAATTTTGCTATAGGTCCCCACCAAGGAGTCTGCATAGAAAGGAGTGTCGCCTAAAGATAACACAAGTCAAACAAGAGCCACTGTTATAGACATGAGTTGAGAGAAAAAAAAAAACCCAACACACTGACAAAAGTATGATGTTTTGAATGTTAGAATGTATCCAATGGTAAAATTGCTTCAGGGTTTCGTTGATGAAAAGGACAAACACATTCTAACATAAACCTCAAATAGTTGATTTTTGCAGCACAAACTTACCAA
This sequence comes from Channa argus, assembly GCF_033026475.1. Classification (NCBI taxonomy): domain Eukaryota; kingdom Metazoa; phylum Chordata; class Actinopteri; order Anabantiformes; family Channidae; genus Channa; species Channa argus. Next base: position 1,473,071 of record NC_090210.1, on the reverse strand, counting down.
CTAGCATTTCGTACAGGAACACTCCAACAGACCACCAGTCACACTCTCTGCCATAATAGCCATCCCCTCCCTGGGATTTTAGTACCTCTGGTGAAATATAGTCCGGAGTTCCCACTGCTGTGTCGCATCGTACCATGCCATCCTAAGGGGATGAAAAAATGTCAGGCAGTTTATTACGATAAGATGTCATTATGAGCAAATTAATAACAAGGATTAAACTTTTTATACTTGAGAAGTTTATAGTTTTTATATAGTTTCAGTGTAGTTATCATTACATATGATCCAACAAATATACCTTGTTCATTTTCATACAGGTCCCAAAATCTGCCAGTTTTAAGTGGCCTGCTTTGTCCAGTAACATGTTATCAGGCTTCACATCTCTGTCGAGGAGGAAATAAGGTAAAGTTAAAATTGACATTACCAAAAGCAAGACATCAAATTAAAGCGTACCACTGGAAAACTTTATTTAGCATATGTCTGGATGAATGGTTATCCTTACAGGTGCAGTAGATATTTTCTTTACAAAATTTTCTAATACGCCTTAAAGGAGAGGAACCGTCAATGCTTCCTATGAAGATTCACAACACAGTACTGGCAGCACTACATAGATATTCACATAAAGATTTTTGAGCTAGGCTGACCTTCTGACTGTCACCAACTTCTCCTTAATTAGTAAGTTTTTCCAGAATTGTTTTAGAATGTATGCTGATTTTATTATTTTTAATATAACTGAAGGGCTGTACAGACTTTGGTACAGTGTAGCAGAGCAAGGATAGCGAGGGCTGGGTAGAGAAGAGTGGATTGATGAGCCCATTCTGGTTCTAGCTTAAACTGTACACCCATCAGCTACAACATTAGGTACATTCTCCAACTGGTTCCAATGCTACACAGAAGTTCTGCTATTAATTCTACTTTTACAAGGTTATAATGTCTCAGTTTTTAGGATAAAACTTTTAGACAGGTGACAATAACGTGCTTATTATTGAGGTCATAGTGGATGGTGGAGTTATAATAGATTACATTATATGAAAAGGGAATTATAATCTTGTAAAATTAGAATTCTGTTGAATTAGATTGCATTAGATTATTCAGGTCTAATTGTTGTAGCTGATCAGTGTTTTGTGTGTATTCTAGCTTTAAAGCTGCTTGTTGGTATCTTTTGGAGAATAACCGCTTCACTTCAAAACTATCTGAATCAGGATCAGAATCATAAATACTTTATTAATCTCCGAGGGGAAATTGCTTAAAGGTGCTGCACTCAATGGCACCAATAGGTCAGAAATGAAGAAGTATGAAAAAGGTGGGAAATAAGAATAGAATACATTTTTGCTTGAAATTTCCCTTCACTACAAAATCTCACAAGTTAATGTAAGGACATTGAAGTATGTAATAGAACTGTTGTGGTGGGCACTGTGCAATGAGACTGTGTCTCATTTACTAAAGCATTCTAGGAACTGCAGGTTTAGTTGTTTGATTCCCAGCAGCTTCTGGCCACATTCCAAAGTGTCCCTCGTCAAGACACTGAACCCTAAGTTTCCCGTCGTGTGTCTGCTTTAATTTGCTTTGGATAAAAGTAACTAACAGTAATCATGTTATATAAAAGAAAAAAAACATGGCTGTTTTACACCAGAAATCATGTCCAAAAAATGTGGCACAATGCAGCGTAGAGACATTGACAATATTCCCTACTACTCCAAGGGCTGTAGCCAATATCACAGAACTGAAGAGAAATACCTGATAGATGGTTGAAATCTCATCTAAAACACTACTGAAATAACGTAAGTGGGAAAACAATGACATAATTTCAAATTATTTAAGAGCCTCTCATTTCTTTGAAATACAGGTAGAGAAGTAGTAAAGAAGTATGGAAAGCTGGCAAATGCCGTGCTGTTACCTGTGAATGAATCCCATGGAGTGGATTCCGTCCAGAGCCAGCACCACTTCGGCTGTGTAAAATCGGGCCCACTTCTCCGGGACATCATAGTTGCTCATCAAGTTAACCAAGTCACCACCGGGCATGTATTCCATCACCATGTAGAGGTATCGGTCATCTTGGAATGCAAAAAAAAGCTGCAAAGGCAAGAAGCAATTACTAATAACCAAAAAATATATAGGGATTGAAAAATGAACACAAGTATGTTTAAGGTAGCTTTTTTTTTTTTGGTGTGTTAGTTTTTTACCTGCACCACCCATGCACTGTTAGCAAAAGCCATGATGTCCCTCTCCTCCCAGAAGAAAGCAGAATCTGACCTCTTTATCATCTCAAATTTGCTCAGCAGCTTCATAGCATATACTTTCTTTGTGGCTTGGTGTCTTACCTGGAAAAGATGAAGAGTTTACAATCACTTTAGGCTTATTTACGTACCTCCAATAAAGAGGCCACATTATGATTTTTCATAATTGTGGTCTGACGGGTGTCCATACTACAGTCACGCCAACATGTGAGTTGATTGTATGTAGAAGAAATCCCATTAAAACATTTCTTGTTTCTTTGTCTGCTCAGTTGGGATACTTTCTCTGGAGCCTCCCAAAACATTCAACACTTTCCTACATACAAATGTCATCGTCCAAAAACATATATCTCTGTTTGGGTCGACACACCATCATCCTAATCACATTATCCTATTTTAGTTAAGCCCCACAATAAAAACACAAAGATTCATTATATAGCCTCTTTAAGTTGGTTTAAAGTAGCAAAAGACAACATAAATATTGTTTTTTTGTGCTTAAATATTGACAAGTATAATGTATATAACATACACAAACACAACGACATCCTTACCAATTGCACCTCTCCAAATGCTCCTCTCCCAATAACTTTAACCACCTCGTAGTCCTCTGCTTTCATACGAAGATCACGAATTTTACTAATGGTTTCCTTATCTGGAAAAAACACACAAGCAAAGATTTTAACAGCAATGACAAGTTATTCCTCTTTCAGCGTATCCTGTAAACTTGCGGTCACCTTAGCAGATCATTGATCTGCACAGGTTTTTATGCCAGATGCCCCTTTTGACACAATCAGGCCCAATTCTACTGGGTTTGTGACTGGTCCTCAGATATGCACTTTTTTTCCTGCAAATGCAATGACTAGGGATGGGCAGTTTGAAGCTTGTGTCTTGCCCAGGGACACGTAGACATGTGGCCAGGGGGAGTTGGGATGCAAACAGCTGACTGGTCGGCCACTCCACCAACTGCCCACATTAGCAATTATAAGTATCGGTGGGAAAAAAAAATCAGTGTCTCCAAGTTAATACAGTTTAAAATACCTGAGACTTTGCTGATTACGGGTTCTATTTTTTCCATTTTTATTAGAATTTAGGGTATCATTTACTGTCTACATATAGCAATGTCAAATGTCATGAATATTACGTCTGCACCGTTGGGATATGGAAATTACACAAGTTTAAGGAAAGCTTGTTGCTTACTGAGAATTGACCTCTCCCTGATGAACAATATGATTTCCCCTAGAGGCAACAATATTCACAGTTCAGCCAAATTTGGTCATAGCTTAACTAAAGGAATACTTTTCAATTCACATGGGTCACAACTGGCACAAGAACACATGAGAAGAGGGGGGGTGGGGGCGGCAGCACAGGGGCATCCAAGTTCAATTGATCTAAAAATAATAAATACGGCTTGACTTAATAGAGAAAGAACATTTCAGAGTGAGTCGTCTAAACAGAGATTCCTGGGATCATGATTCCTACTTTCAAAATTGCAATGGACCAAACGGTACAAAGAGAATTTCATGCACGATGTTACAGAGATCATCTCACGTATGTTTGTTTGCATGTGTGAGTGTGAGGATGGAGGGGTTTTATTTCTTGTAGATCTAACCACACAGTACAGTAGAGAGCAATCGGCTGATATGATCAGGATCCAAAGCATAATGCATTAAGAAGAGATGTTGGAGTCAAGAACCCTTCAGGCAAAGCATGCTACTGAGGACCAGTGTCTCACAAGTCCATATTCATCACTGTATTTCCAATACACCAAAGAAAATATTTAAGAGTTATTGAGAAGATAGCTAATGGCAGTTTTTCAAATGTGAAATGATGAATGTTAGCGTCCTGTAAAGTGATGAAATGCATAAAGGCCGGGTTAAAATGAAAGAAAGATCAGTGCATGGATAAATGCGCAACTTTCAAACTTCATTACACGTACAGTATATCTTATGAAGACAAGCTGCACCTACTAATTTAGTAATTACAAATTAATTTTATAGTGGCTCATTTGTTAAAACACATGAATGAACCAGTGTATTTAAAAAATGCATTCAGCAATCTGTACTCTTTGTGCTCTCTGTATGCTTCCTCAGCATAAAGTTAAAACCTTAATCCTCCTTAAAAGTCACTACTAAGGGATCTACACTACCATTATTGTACTTCAATAGATTCTCGTACAAAGTGTTATTGCGCAAGAGGACTATGAAATAAACCCACACTTAAATAAATACATAAAACATAAAACAAAAGGCTGCAGAATATGCCTCAGAGAAAGACTTCTTGGGGTGTACATTTGAGGGCGTATGTTTGGTAAACTATGTTCATATTTAATTCAGGATTTAAAGATGTATTTACTCAAGATATAAAATTAGTTCCCTGCCACCACCTCAAACATTTTGTGACATTTCCTAGAATTTTAAATCCATAGAAATGAGAAGTTATAGCACATCTTTTGAGAAATAGTAGACTAACCTTATTCTCAGTCTTGGAATCAAATTTTTTTTTAAAGTTTTGTCTTTGACAAAATAGTTAATAGTTTGATAGAAAAAAAGAGAAGCCATCATGATAGTAATCATGTGGGTCACCAGCCATTTATGAAAGCCTCTTTGTTGAGGATACCAAGCTGCAGACACCTATTGTGTCCAAGCCCTCACAGAGGCACTGACCCAAAAAACAACCTTTTTCCCTATTCTGGGGTTATGACCATATGTAACAGGGGTTTCAACACACAAAGGGTTTAAGTGAAAGACATGGAGAGGATGTACACCAAAGCATGACATGTAGGGAAAAGCTTGATGTGAACCACTTACATCTATTCAAGAAGTTGTCAATGCTCTTGTTTTTCCTTAGGGCAGGAAAGTCAAGGTCGTACACTAATGCATCCAAGCCATCCTGTGGAAAGACAGGAGAAGGGTTAACAGGCAGGCGAACAAAGCTTCTGTCTATTCCTCCAACAATATCCCAGGATGGAAGAACAACAGTGTTCCCTGTATTTAATTGTAGAACTGTTCTAAACAGTATCTTGTACAAAGCTAACAGCGGGATTCTAGCCTGGATTACATTAATAGTCTAGGAGGGTTTTTAGCTGATAACATATAGGTGGATTTCAACGCTACTCTTAAGTATTTATTTTTTGAGGTAAAAAAATAAAAAAAGGGTACAATGATGGACATCCATGCTATTTTTATTAAATGAAGCTTCAAATCTGATCTTACATGTTACTTCCCATTTTCAGCATTACGGTCTAATTTAAATATACAGAACAACCGTTTTTGAACAACCTTAAAAATACAAGCTGAAAATCTGTCATTTGTGATAAGAGGCTGCAGTTTCATTTAATGCAACAAAGCTGAAAGAACTAAGCAGACACGTATTTTTCCTACATTAAGTATTCCACCCTGAATACGTTTTCAATAAAAACTAAATAAGCACCTTTTGGCTAAGGCAAAAGGGTGGTGCCAAAAAAATTACCATAAAATTAGATCAACATTGAGATTTTAGAATACAGAACTAAAACAAACAAAGGTGTTCCAACCTCACTTGTTTTTTTTTTTTTTTATCTTTATAAGCATCATTTTATTAACAAGTTTAACAGTATCGTCCTTGTTAGCTGTAAAACATAGAACTGAAAGGACTGCAATAACTACTGATTTCAAATTATAGTTTGACAAACATTATTGGAATTCAACGGGCTGTAAATACAGTGTAGGCTATCCAGCCTCATTATTGCCACTGGCAGGGTTTAATCTAATCTATCGTATTCGAAACTGGTTAAAAACAAAAAACACAAACACTAGTGTTGAACACAATATATTGTTAGGTGTTCCTCCTACGGAGTCTGAGGCAGATGTTGAGTATTTTCTGATGGTGTTGGCTAAATTTTCTTTCTTCAAAGCTCAACAGCAACATTGCCACTTACCCATAAAATATAAAGGGAAACAACACAAGATTTGAACTCACTATCCTTACTAGGATCCTGTCAGTCTTGTATTGTGAATAATTGAAATGTTGAAAGATGACAGATTTCTGACCAAAGCAATACTGACACATAGTGAAAAAGCAGCTCAGACAGGGCAGGGAGTACTCTTTAGTAACTTTGCTGGTTCAGCTCAGCAATGGAAATCCTCCCTTTCTTAAATCTTCCCTTTATGAGATGCTCAGGGTTTATGAGTGGAAATAGGGATAAAGGCAGGAGAGGGGAAAAGGAAACATGGAACATGAACAAGAATGGCTGGTGGGAAGAACAGAAGCAAATGTGTAGACATTAACAGAAACAGAACGAGGGAAATAATTAAGAGGGTAGGAGATCTTTCAAGTCAATTTTCAAGAGGGAGCACTTACACAAGATAGATCACAGGTTGTGAGAAACAAGGGGCCTTGCACTGGGAAAAAACCAAAACCTAACAACAAAGGGCTGAAGAACTGCGTCTTTCAGGACCCTGATCACAAGGCTCTGTGCTTAGCAATTTGCACGTTTGCATAACTTCCTGCCGCATAGTCCTCTGGACAGCCACAGTAACATTCCTTTACAGGACTGTACACGTCAGAGAGCTATTTTAGGTATGTGGCCAAACAAGTTCTCAACAAGAAGTAGAGGAAGGCAGAGGAAAAAAAAAAAACTCATCCCAAGTACCGTCACATAGTGAGCCTTATTTTCAATCAGCATTGGTGCTTAACACTATGACGGAAAAGAGGAGGGAGTGAAGAGCGGGTGGATGCAGGGCTGGCTAATCCAATAGGAGAACAAATGAAGGGAAAAAAATTTAAAAAAAGAAACCCGGAAGAAAGTTATGCTCAGTTCTCAAATGAAACACCAGATCATCAAAATAATCTGGCAGAGTAAGTTTAAATTGAGAATAGCATTAAAACAAACTGGGAAATTGATAAATAAAATAAAGCTGATTGATTAAACAAGCTGCACATTGGTGTACAAGTACATTTATGCACCATCAAGTGTCCCATAACTCTATAACTCTCATTAAATCACTATAGAGACTCACTGATGCAGTGGCATCAGGTTCATCCCATAAATTACCTCTGGTAACAGATTGGCTGTGGGTGAGGGATCAGGGAACATCTGTCCCTGGCATCAATGATGAAAAATTGCAGCACAAAATGGAAAAATGCTCCAACAATGTACAATAATTGTAACACCCCAACAACCTATATGCTAAACGTATGTAAATTTGTCCTACAGAGAGTGACTGCATTTACATGCCCTTGAGAAACCTGGTTATTGGAAATCCAGATTTTTCTCCTTCACCTCCAACTTATTTTGGAAGCCCGACTCACAGATTTTAACTGTATAGTGACAGAAAACACTGCCTTATTACTTCTTGTGTGTGTGTGTGTGTGTGTTCGTGTCACAGAAGGAGGAGAGTAAAAGAAAGGGAAAAAAAGGGTGGTCTATACTGGGACTGTCTGAATTTTGAAGATTCACAAAGGACAGTGAGCTATTAAGACCTCTAAAATGTTTAATTTAGATTTCTGCCGCTTTAGACGGACCATGCGGCATCGTTAACGATCTTTCCCCCCCACCAGTCAGCTGCTTGTTCCTTTTGTTACACACATGCACTGCTGGAAAAAGCTGATAAGAAACCTGGTTATGCTTAAACATGGCAAAGAAATTGGCGTTATCCAACGTTAGCGTTATTTTTTTAATTTTTTTTTTTTTAAATCAGGTTTCCCCAATCCCTAACCCAGCTTTCCTGTTTATGCAACTGCTTATATACTTAAAACACACACACAAAAAAAAATCTAGTTCGATAAATTATAACGTTGCTACTTAAGTCCATATGAACAGACTGATTTATTCATATCTTCAAATAAACCAATAATTTAATATAATTTTTTAAATGTAAAGGGGACTTCTGTTAAACTACTAGAAGCAAAGAAAGAAATATGCATAAGATTTATTTAGAGAAAGAAAAAACCCATCCACAGCAGTCCACAGGTTATATTTAATTTTCTGCCAGTCTTGGGAAAGAAAAAATGCTGGGAAAACAAAGCAGTTCAGCAGTCCATGTTTTCATATTTCTGCTGATACTGCTACAGGCAAACAGTGGCACATCCCTGGCAATACTAAATAATGATATCAAAACTCATCTCATCACCCCATTAACAAAATGAGCATGTTAATGTGTGTGTATTTAAAGAAAAAAAAAAGGTAAAAAATTAAAAGAAACACACACACAAACACGCACACAGAGCGAAACAGTCGACATAACATATGGCAATTATTTCATACAGCTTTAGGGTAGAGAAACCCACAACATGCGAGGCCTTTTCCAGACATTGACGTCTGAGTTAAAATTTCCATGGGAGACTCATCATCCCGTTCTGCATGCCAGCACAAGGTATGTGGACTCTGCTAAGTCGAGCCCTGCATCTCACTTCCTTTTCTGCCACCTCTTTAAGACAATATGCTTTACCACGTGTGCAATTGTGCAGACAGCCATTCAGTTTGCCATACAAATAAAGGCAGTTCCTTTGAAGGTTGTGCCTATGTGGACAGAAATGTGATGATACATACAAATAAATCATTTAAAACACTCTGTGAAACCCTGATATTTCAGGTTTAGACGTTCAAGTAAAAGTATAAGTCGGTGAACATATGTGCCGTGGAATTTATTACTCTGTTATACAGCACAGTGAAGCCTACAGGAGTGTAACACTTGGTCCACACCCCTTTTGCAAACTCCCAATTTACATAACATAAAGTGAGCAGAAATCCCACTGACCTGGTATACTGCATATCTAATAACTTTACTAAATAAATGGCAGTGACAGTGAACCCAGTGGTGCCAAAACAGGGGCATTCCATTTCCTTAAGAGGCCCAAATAAGTGAGAATCACTGTCACAAACGCTTTCATGTCAAAAGATAACTGAGTTATTCAAACAGTGGAGAGCAATCACGTGTTTCTACTGACTGAGCTCTGGATTCTCAAGCAATACTCTAGTGTTCTGCCTCCCTGGTCAGATTTCTGACCTCACCACAACATATAACCATTATTAAACATTTACTTAGTTCCATCTTCAGGGGACAGGGGTCACAGCAGCTTTTCAAAGTGGGAGTGAAGGCGTTAAGAAATAAGATGAAAGGAAACTAAGATATTGTAAAGTTCAAAGGGTGAATCAAAGGAAAAAGCCTGCCATTATTAATAGACTGGGTCAATTAACTATGCATTCCTGCACATAATCAGTCAGTTGAGTAAATGCAGAGTTACAGATAGCTTAGCCAATTGTTGGTCCCATAGATGAAAAGCTGAGGAGAGCAGTTTACAAGAGACACCCCTGAACCTTTCTGACAATAGGGGTGGATCAAATGCTTAACACTAAAAATGTTTTTCAACTCATGGAGATGTAATTATCATATATTAAAATAAATAAAAAACAAAAGGACTAAACTACAATTTTTGTAATGTGTGGACATTAAATACACATTATGTATAGTTAATGTAATACCTGTCTATTTTCGATTACATACCAAAGGTTTTGAATGAACTTCTATTGCTTCCTGGGAGCATGTTATGATGATAAACCAATTAAGACTGGAAATACACTTGAGATGGATAAAACTTTGCCAAGAAATCTTTGTGACATTTACTTTATTTTAGTAATATACTACTTTTAAGCTGAGGACACACCTGAAGACTAGCAAAAACTGTCATTATTATTATATATACTTATTTTTATTATTTGAAATAGTTGTAATACAGTACATGTGTCACGTTCAATTTGGGACAGAAAATAAATATTTAAACCAAAATCAACCTTATATCTTCAAATCACACTTAAGAATAAACTGGAACCTTTAAGCCAAGACTTTTATCCATATTTCCCAGTCCTTGTCTGGGAGAGGGACACACCTGACAGCTGAGTGCATCCGGAGAAATGCACTCAACAACTGGCAGTTCTGCAGATAAACACACCGACAAATCCCGCAATTTACACGTGTTCTTGTACCAATACAAATATGGCTGAAACCGAAAATTTTGAATTTTTGTCCTTTCGGCTTATCCCTGAGTTCAGAGTCTCCACAATGGATCATAGCCAGGACTGGGGATCGAACTACTGACCCTGTGGTCCGTGGCCTTTACCAACTTAGCACCAGCTGACCCCAAAACTTTTGAGTTCTTAACGTCACAATTTGTGTATAAAAGAACAGAAGATGAACCAAAAAACAGCTAAATCAAGGATGAAGGTGAGGACAACAGACTATAGTGCCTACAGAAGAAAATTAGGGTAAAATAACTTTATAAACGTTACTTTCAAGTACAGCTGTAGTTACTGTAGGTCTGCTTCAGCTGTGATACCAGTCGTAAATATTAAACATGATTTAAAAAAAAAAAAACAGACAGACAGTAAACAGTTAACGATTATCTCCGCTGACTAGGCTGGATTGGCACTGACCAGGAACAATTAGGTCAAATCAAATTCTTAATCAGCTGTACAGTTAACACGTGTGTGTGTGTGTGTGTGTGTGTGTGTGTGTGTGTGTATATATATATGGCTATATGTGCTTAACAATTATTAATAAAGGTCATCACGCTGTATAGTCTTATGGTGTGTTTAATCGTCATAACTACATCAGCACAAAGAATCAAGTGGCATCTTATGCTGAGAAGTCACAGTAAATCCAATTCTTTGACAATCACCCTCTTTTCCCTGTGTAGGTCTGTTTGAAAGTCTAGAACCAATACACACTTGCATTATCATTACAGACAACAGCTTTCAGGGAAGGTTTGAAACTGAAGGCACAGGTTGCAGAAACAGAGGCAGGCACTTAACATAGACAAGGCAAGGACTGACTATACACACAAATTAGGATGCCTGTCAATCCTTCTAATCATTCTTAACATTAAGCACCTGTGACTGAAAATGTTTAAAAAAAACATAAACACTTTACATTAATAAATTTGTTGTACTTTTTCTTTGCCACACTGTAATGCTATGAGTAGTAACAAGCACTTTCTTCCAATATATTCTCGTGGGATGAAATAAAATTTTAATGGCAAATGCATGAAGGTGTTGCCCTACATATGATATTAACAAATTATTCATCATATTCAATTAATTTAAAAAGTCTTTCATTAAATTCAATCAATTTTTTGGCTACAACATTGTAAAAGTACAATTTTAAAACGATATATACACATTTTAAAGCCCTTTTTGCATCACAATGACTTACCACTTCTTAGCCTGTTGTACTTTGTGCTGCTGCATTGTAAATTAAGAGTATCCACCCTTAAGAAGACATGCAGCATTCACACAGTCAATCACTGTCTATATATCCGGTTTACTAGCCATACAGTTTCCTGTAATTACCCTTATTACAGATTTAGAGTCCAAACACAGATGCTCATGACTATGCCATGAAGTCTTTATATGTCAAAGAGAAGCAAAGCATTCAAAACAAGTTCCAACATATCAACCCAATCATACTAATTTACAAAATGATAGACGGTAACACTTAATTAACAAGTGCAAACGCAACAAAGAATTTCTTCTCGATGGTATTACACATTTGCACACACCATGCTAATATTTGGGTGTTGAGAGCCGACATCATTTGAAAAAGGGTTTAATGCAAGCAACTGGCAACTAAAAACACAAAACCATAAAAGGTACAATGCTCAATGAGCTTTCACATCAACATGTCAGGAATTCTTCCTGTTCAGTTGGCTTTTAATAGCCAGTGTAGAACAAAGTAATAAAGGGGAGAAGAGCAGCATATTCAGATAAGATAAAACACTTCTTCTTACATATATGGCTCTAAACGGTCAAGCACCGTCATATGTAAAAGACCTCATGGTAACTATATCATCCCAGTAGACCACTTCGATCTCAGAATGCAGGCCTACTTGTGGTTCCCAGAATTTCCAAAGGAAGAGTAGGAGGCAGAGCCTTAAGCTATCAAGCTCCTCTCCTGTGATATATTCACCGGAGATGGTTTTACACAGCTGCAGTGCACACCAGGAGATAGTCTATCTGACATGTATTCTCACTTGTGAAGAAATACTCAATTTATTTGGGGCAAGGTGTGTTGCCTGGCATGATTGCACTGAAGATCATACAGGCATTCATACATTTATGAATTTGCTTTATAATTTTAATATCTGACAGATTTACAATTTTCGTTCTCTCTCCAGTTTCATTCTCTCTCCATCGTTCTCTCTCATTGGGTAAGGATGCAGAAGGTCATTTGCGGGTCGGGTGTTTGTATTCGTTTGCGTATGCACCCTCACTTACTTGAATTCTCCAAATAATTACTTGATCCCTTCACACGTGCTCAGTCTGTTCTTTTCTGGACTTGGTACTAGGGAGCTGGCTGGTTATCATGGTAAGGGCCAACTGACTAATGATTGCATTTATACATATAGCCCCTCCAAATAATATCTAGATAACCCTAGGATTCCTGTGCATGTTTGAAAGCAGTTACAGAAACCAAAGCCAGTTTAAGACTCAGGTACAAAAACAGGACCAGTGAAAGACTTGCATTATGCATTCTGTTGGAACCTATTACTCATAGCCAAGCATGCTGGTTGCTTTCTAAGTTAAATGTCCTGATTCAGAGTCTTCAGAAACATGAGTCCTCAGTCCACATAATTTTGGTTTATGGGTAGAGAGAAGAGCCCACACCCAGTTACCTCAGAGCTGCCTGCCTGCTCTCAACTCTCAAGACATGCAGAATGGCTTTGGGACTCACAGGGAACTCCAGGCCAGTCAAAGACAAGAGGTTATTTGATTAGCATGGAATTTTATTAAAGCTGTGGGTGGAGTTGCATAGTGGCAGAGTTAGCCTCAGCAAAATGCATCCATTCATTGATCAAGGGAGATTTTAGAGAGGGGGTAAGAGAGGAACAACACTCTTGTGTGTGTGAGACTGCATGCAGAAACAGTCTCTGCAGCTCTGCATTAAAAATGCAGAGTGTGTTCACTTTTAGGTGAGTTTAATTGCCTCTTTTTGCAACAGGGTGGGAGGTCACAGATACTTTGCAATTTTGTTTTTTAACAGACAGCTAGCCTATACACAAACACTCCAAAGGAGGGGGGGGGGTAGGATAAGCCCTCTTTTCAAAACACACAGTTTCCATAATGCTCGTTTGAATAATAAGTCAGCCGGGCTCCCAACATGTCCCAGTGCAGTGTTTGATTATATAGTCACAACATTTGAATAAGTAACTAACTCAGAGACCCAGTACTACCAGCCATTTCTTACAGTTTAAGTGACCCCTTGCAAAAAAAAAAAATACTCATACCTGCAAACACAAAAAAAAGTAGGTCAACGTCAGTCCTGGAAAATTTAGGCCAAATGCTCCAACCAATTACCCACATAAATTTTGGTTTTAACCACACAACATTTGAGCACTACCATGAGTCACAAAGAGCATAATCCTGAAAACACTTGTTGCCACTGTCACCCAACTGAAACACTCATGATATCCACAAACACTTGACAACATTCAGCATCCCTTTGGCATTCGCTCCAAAGTGAGTCAGTTCCTAGGAAGGTCAGCATATTATGATAAAAAGCTATGAAAGTGTTGTTTTAGGGGTTGGCACGTGGCAGCAACTGCCTCTTACCTCTACTCAAATAGGAGTTACTTATTGAGTTCTGCCCAAAGACAGGAAGCAGCCGGGACAAACTTCAGCTGTAAAACAGGTGTATATTGATGCAGCTGGAGGCCTGCTTACAGGCTTAAAGGCAGCCCATTAGTTTATATAAACCTCAGATAAGTATATGTAGACCAAACAGGATATGTAAAAATATGCTTAAAAATAACACTAATACACAGTATGAGATGTTTTGGGTAAGAGGGTCATCAATCCAGTTGATCAGATTTAAAGCAACAGTTTGTTACTGGCATAAACTACCAATAATAAATCAGACAAAGTGAACATGTATTTCTGAAGTTCATTAAGGCAGTTGCCATCTGACAAGTGTTATTATTTTACCATTGTATTTTAATTAGCTTATTTCGTTTTTGTCGTGTTATCAGGTGCGGACAGTATACTGCGATCAATCATGCTTAACCTTGATTACTTTTTTGTTCCAGACTAAATTTTAAGTGTCAATATCAATACATTTCTTCGGTGACAACAGAGACGACTTGTTGGTCTTAGAATTTCTGTTCCACACTCTGACTCGCTAGCTAACAAGTTCGCTAACTAGCAAGCAAGAAACTTACCAGAAGACAATCAGTGTTTATTTCTGACTTTGGGTCTTTCAACATGGCATTGATTTTTTCAAATCGTGCCTCCATATTTTTCCCAGCAGACATTTTTGCTGTTAATCTCAGTCTCGGTGTGGGGCTATGAACAAAAAAAGGATCACTGGCGAAACAGAGTACAGGCTAGCCAGCGTTAGCATCCAGCAGTAGCTAGCTAGCCAAATTTTCGTGTCTTCGTGTGAACTTCACACTATGCTTCATAGAAAATGCATCGTTCTCCTCAAGCTTTCACAGACGATGAAATGTGTAAGGTTGTATTGAATATGAAAAAGACACATCTTCAGTGTCAAAAAATATTTCCTTGTACGAGTGGCAAAACATAAATGCAGCGACAGATTAGTCCACAGGATGCCACTGAGGATAAGGGCTTAACTAAAATGTTGGTGCATCTGAACAAAAGGCAATTAAAACTTGAACGTGATGTCTGCTTTTAAAGCCCAAATTGAGAAAATGTTAGACCAGGCCCTTTCCTATATCAGTTCCAGGCCCTTACAGAAAACGACAAACCAATCTGACAGCTGTAAAGTAGAAGTGGTGGGGGAAAAAAAACTTCTGCTTCTTCCAAATTTCGATCCGTTTAAACACGATATCGTTGAAACGTTAACGGTAGTCCTTCCGCTTGCAGCCCGTGCATTGTCAACGGCTGTCGATTGTTTCTCGCTCAAACTGCTTGGTCTCTGTATTCGAAAAAAAACTGAAATCAGGTTTATATGTGTATTAGTTTTCGGCAAAAAAAAAACAGCAGACGATGCCCGATTTTCTCCCACAGCCTGACCAACATGTCCGCCTTCCTGTTCAAACACACCGGAGAAGCAACTTCAAAATGTCAAGTACTGCGCATGCGCCTAGTCAGGGTGCTTTCAAAGACTTGCAACAAGGCCACATGTTGCTGCACCCTAATGTTACAAACTAAACGTTAGGGTCTCATTAAAAAGTTGGACAGCGAGGTAAAATTAACAAAGGGGATCGTAATTTATTATTTTTAACGCTTTCAAAAGTGCAAACAATGTATTTAATTCCTATTTAGTTGTTGATAATCAATACGGAATTTGTAATAATCCTAGAAATGGACCTTAAATACACAGCCTCTTACTTTCTATTGTGTTGTAATTTATGCTGTTTTTCTCCATTTATTTCAGATGTTTGCAATTCTATGACAGTAAGGTAAATATTGGTTCATAAAGTAAATAGCCTATTCTATTCTAAAATATGCACATGGGTTCAGACAGTGATGGTTTTACTGGTTTTACTGTAATGCTCTTCTTACTAAAATTTCATATGAATTTGTATGTTTCTGTGATGATCATTTATTACCACTGACTCATCTAATCCTTTTCAGCTCTTTCCTGCAAAAGAGATCTTAGCGATTAATTTAATCAAACCAATGGGTAATCAAAATTATTAACAGCCTAATATTTGCAAGAGCTCTTGTAATGGGCCATATTTTAATTGCCATTTCTATTCTGTAATGACAAGTTAAATTATTAATTTGGGTTGCCAGGTCTCTTGTATCTAGACAATAACCGATTCCATTCACAACAGCATTATTCCATGGTAGCTTGCAATGTTAGTCTAAATTGGGAGAAAAAACATATCTAATTAGAAATGTATGGATATTAAGACTGTCAGCATTAGAGATCTGTAAAAATAAATTTTGTGAATGTCCATGGATAGAGGCTATTGTATGTATGTATGTATAGCTTATACTGCAGAATGTGAGCTTAGTTCAAATTTTTAACTTATCTCTTTTCCTCACGCATCAAGTGATTAACAGGAAATGGTGTCATGCATGGTTTACTTCACTGAGTTCACAAAAAAATTAAGTTAGGGTTAGAGTCACACTTTTTTAAATATATGCTCAGAGAGTAACTACCTTGATACAATCCTTTAATAATAATATAAAATAGCAGTGTCTTGTGTATCAGTTTACACCACGGATTAAATCAAGTTTGGTTCCGTTTCCTGTGGCTTTGTTCAGTTTGTTCATCATTTGTGTCACCCAACAGAGGGAGGTGTTCTACAGTTTACGATGAGAAGTTCAACCGACACGAATTCAGACACTTGCATTTGACAATCTTACCATTTATGGCACTGAAATAAATGCTTTTCTGAACCTGTTGTCACGTGCTTGCAAAATAACTGATTGATTGTTGATGGAGTTTGCTCACCCTGATTTAAGGGGAAACTCTGACTTTCAGCTTCAGAAACCGGTCTCATTAAACTTTATGTGAACTACCGCCGTAACTTAAGTCTGCTTTCTTTAAAGAAAACCAAGAGTTTCCCTCTGTCTCCGCCCTCCCACGGGCCTGAAGATAGTGGAACCCGCATGCAGATACAAGATGGTGACTGCCAGCCACAGGCGGAAGTTGTTAACTTTTTCCGGAGGTTGTTCACAAAGGCACACATTTCCAAAACGTTTTCTGGAGGCTCCCATAAAACCCCAAAGAAGAAGAAAAGGAAGAAGACATTTCTTAGCCTTAGAACAAGCTGGAAGAATTAAACTTTTTAAGGTAGGTCTAATTGAAAATATTAATATATATTTTGAAAAGAACAAAAAGTTTTTAAGGTGTGTTTTACAATGTTAAAGTAGGCTATAGTGTCATTTACCTTTTCGTTGACGATTTTACAGTGTAGGCAGAGAATATAAACATAACTATGGTAACAAAACACATTCATAAGAACAAAAATGTGTGTTTGGGCTGCAAGTGACAATGTAAAGTTAAGTTTGCATTGTAAAAGTGGGATATGTGTATGAGCTCGACATGTTAACAGCAAGCAGTAATCATGAGCAGGTAGCATCAGCAATTAAGATCACAGATTAACAGCGTTACCGATTAATGGTTAGTTTCAGTAGTAGTAGTTAATCTAGACGAGCTCCAGTTGTTCGGTTTAGTTATAGCTAGTATTGCAAATGATAAACATGGTTTTGTGTCAGGTGACAGTGGAAATTAACAACAGGGACATGCAATAAGCGGGCAGTGAAATAAATAATTTGCTGGTAAAGAACTAACATTAGTTTGATAGGCCAACAAGCTAGGTTTTCATCTATCATCAGGAATAAACAGATGACGTGGATAACTTGGTCATGGAGTGTATGCAGTTTAAGAAAGGTTAGCATTCAATAACTGCAGACTGCATTAAGAACGATGGTTACATATTGTAACCCCAGATTCTGTGACTATGTTGCGCAGCCCTCTGGCTGCAATCCCTGCTCGCTCGTGCCAACTGAATAAGTATAGTCCAGGCACAACGGGGAGTGGGCCAAAAGCTGCTACTTAATCGCTCTCATGCGCTTAATTACGTCCGCAATCGCACCATAAGAGAGCGGCGACTTTAGCACTTCTGGGGGGCGGAAAGCACTGAATTGGATAGTGAGGGGCGTCTCGAAGTGTCTTGAAGATAATACCGGACGAAACAGCAGGTGGAGGACCGTGATGCCGCCAGGCAGATGTCTTCCACTGACAGCCCTCTGAGCAGTGCCAAAGAGCTGTTCCCCTTGTGGAGTGTGCACGGATGCCCTCTGGTGGCTGGGCCCCAGAGGATTGATATGCTTGAAAAATGGCTTCACACAGCCGGTGGGACAGGTGCTGAGCGGAAAGAGGAAGCCCGGCAGAGCCTTCTCTATAGTGCACAAAAAGGCACTCGGAGGTGTGCAGAAATCTTCCAAGTTTCTGACTCTCGACCTAAAAGAACTGGTAATGTACTTGGACATGAAAGCAGCATTAGGTCGGAGAGCAGCCAGACTGAGATTTTCACGAATTGAGAGACACTCCGGGGAGATTGAAAGGGCAGAGAGGTCAATCACTCTCTTTATGGAGGTGAGGGCCAGGAAAAGCGCCGTCTTTCATGACAGAACCCTGAGGGGAACTTGGTCCAGTGGCTCAAACGGGGAAGCTGCCAGGGCACGGAGGACCAGAGAAAGATCCCAAGGAGGGGCCAGGGGGCACAAAAGAGGCTGCTTCCGCCTCACACCCCTTAAGAAACGTTTCAGTAGGGGGTGACTAAAATAAGACCTGTCTGCGAATCCCTCATGGCATGAGGAGATCGTGGCGGCATAGGTCTTCACAGTGCTGAGGGATAAGCCTCTGTCCACGAGGTTCTGAAGAAAAGACAGAACCCGAGAGCATGAAGGGGCAGGCACGCCCCTCTCAAAGCACCAGCGCTAAAAGATGACCACTTTGCTACATAGGAGGAAGTGCACCCTGAATGGAGTTCACCCACGTGGGGTGAAAACTACTTGTCAGCTAGGCGCTCCCTGTCAGGGGCCAGACCCACAGGAGCAGGAGCAGAACTGGGGGGCTGCGGATCATCCTGTTGGCAAAAACGTCCACCTGTGCAGCACCAAACCACCTGCTCCAAACCAAACCAAACAGCTCTGTGTGCAGCACCCATTTCCCTGGGGCAGGGGCCCCCCCGTGACCTAGTGTCCACAGCCGTGTTCAGAACGCTGGGGATGTACACAGCTCTGAGGGAGCAGAGATGCGAGTGCGCCCACAGCAGCGTGATGATCTCACGCCACCCTGACGGTTGATGTAGGAAGCCGTCGTCGCATTGTCCATATGAACAAGGAAGTGGCAATCCGAGAGCACCGGGAGTGCTGAAGAACGTTCCACACAGAAAGCAGCTCCAGCGCATTTATGTGGAGAGACGTGACCTCTGGCATGACCGAGGGGAACGCCCTCTAACATGATGCGAGGTTCCCTCCAGTAACCCAGATCTGGACCCACCCATGGGGGGATCATGACCAATCGTCTGCGATGACGCACAGGATCGATCTGTAGGCGAGGAAACCAGCGCTGCAGTCGTCTCATGTGTAGGAGGCCGAGGGGAACCACCGTGAGAGCCGCGGCCATCATGCCCAGCAGCCACATCTCTGAGTGAGCTTTGAAAATGCAACAGGTACGATAATACCTGTTGCACAGAAAGATAATCGACTGAGGTGGGAGCGGTGAGCTTTTTTGCCAATTTATTATGAATCCCAGACACAATAAACGAGTCACCAGATCCACTATCTGCAAGAGAGCTTGCTCCCAGGACGGAGCGACTTCCTGTCTTGCATGGGGATAGGAATGTGAAAATATTCGTCCTTTAGGTCCGCCAGTCTCCCAGGCGCACGGTCCAGAGCACCGAGGCTTTCATTAACATGTGGAAGCGGCGGACCACCATGAACTGATTCAGCACTGAGAGATCCAGAATTGATCTCATTTCCTCAGACTTCTTGAGAACCAGGAACTAGCGAGAGTAAAAACCCTGGTTTTCCTCCACCGGCGGGACCACGCTGATGGCCTGTTACCCCAGGAGATCGCACAGCTCTGACACAAGAGCTGTCGTCTGGGCTGGGGATGAAGCTCGGCGGGGGTTTGGCAAACTGGAGAGAATAACCCTAACCCATTTGTTCAACACACACAGTTGCCTCCACTGATGGTAACAAGGGTTCCGATCTTTTCCACCGCTGCTCTGGGAATTTGAGCCCGGGCAGCCCCGGGAAAGGGTTCATTAACTGATGTAGAAACAAACATACCATAGACATTGTTTGGAGCTCAGGAGAAAGACTGTGCTGCTTAGCAGGAACTAGCCGTCTCGTAAAGGTAGCACGGCGGCGAACAACAATATGGGACTGACAGAGACAGTGCTGGATGTGAAAACCCAGGGGTATTCTGGTTATCGAAAGCTTCATGAGATCTTCTGTTTTATTGCAATAACAAACAGAACAACCACATTTAGAACAAAGAACAGTAAAATCACACATCTCCCACCCCAACCCGTCAGAATCTCCTCTGCTTCTGGGGAGACACCACCGGAGGGCAAGACCATGAACAAGCCAGCTTACGAGGCTCGGCAGTTCGGCGATGTGATGCTGCCACCTGGTGGGCAGGTGGAGGAGGTGGAGGAGCGGACTGCACCAGAGCAGGATGCGAAGCGGCCGCCGCTGATGAAGCAGGGTGCCGTTGCTTCTGAAAAGTGGCGTGACCGGCCGACGAGTGGCGTTTTAGCCGACGTGACAAGAGCCGTAGATCCTGAGGCCGCCTTCCTTAGCTTTGCTCCTTCCGCCGCCGGAGGTTGTGCCGCTGTTCTTGCCGCTGCGTTGAAAGGACTTATTTGCTCTCTAGATAAGGAATTGCTCTAGTTGGCACAGGACTGAAGGAAAAAGAGGGAAGAAGTGCTACTAGAAGTGGTACTGCTTCAGTTGGCGCAAGCACGCAGGGATTGGTTCATTATGCTACAGCCAGAGGGCAAACAACATAGGAAATAGAACTTTTTTAAGATGTCTAGACTTAATAGCCTGTATCTGCTGCCGCTGAACTACGTGAAATAATGTTATTGAATTTTTAAAATAATTTGATGAATTAATGCTTGTTTGTTCATATTGTCCACATGACCCCTGGAGTTCTGTGGAACTGTGAGGGCATGGCCACCCTGACAGCTGAAAAAGCCAACAAGTCAGCTTGTTAACAAAATATCTGAACATGAAGACTTGCTGAAATGATACATGCACCTGACAGATAATTTTTTGCTTCACATCTGGGAATTTATGAATACTTATTATATAGTTAATCTAAGTGTAGTGAACCCCTATTAAACACGTATGTAATTTTGCTATGTATCTTTTTACGTAAATCACTGGTGCAAAAATTGCTTTTGATAAAGCATTTCTTATTGTGTCAGCACCTTAAAAAATACCAAGTTTTGGCTTTTTTCATACAATTTATTTTTCCCTTTCCTGTTAACAAGATCATTTCCCTATGAATATTTTTTTAATTAAGGCTGATGGGGAGCCAACAAAAGGCATTGTGTCCAATTGCTGCAGGTAACCTATTCAAATAAAGTTTGAATAACATCTTTGATTTTGAATTGTCTTAACTCAAAATAATTTTTTAAAATAGGGCTGATGGGTAAGCAGAAAAAATTAAATTTTTGTTTGCATGTTTGCAGGAAGTACCCTATTATTAAAGTTATGCAGAAAAAAGAATAATCTGGCAACTTCTGGCAAAAAAGTTAACTTCCTGTTGATGTTGACAGTGTCACATCTTGTCTAAAAACAGACCTAACGCGGCCTGTTAAGTTTTATTTCTTCATTTTAAGCACATGGAGAGAATTTGGATTGAGAAATTGTTGTTGGGGAAAAAAATAAAAATGCCATTTAGTGCTCTATTAGTATGCTATTATCATAGTTTGAATGTGTGTATTTTATGAAGTTAGCTGTTAATGCTACAATAATTTAAAGATAAAAAAAATGGTTTTAGAGTAAATGCTGCAGATATTTCAAAATGTAGATATTCCATTTTTAATTTACTGAAACAAAATGTTCAAATCTTAGATTTTACACTTACCGTAATCTAAATGCATTTCCAATTACATCATCACATGTGGGTCAGACTGATATTAAAGGAAACGGGTCTATATTGTGCATTAGAAGAGGCTGTAATTCTACTTGAAATAATTAATAATGCTCTTCATTTACTAATGCCACGGTGAATCATAATTTCTGAGCTCCATTGATCAAGGCCTTTTATAGATATCAAGCACAGACCTCAGAGTGAACAACTCTGACTCTGGGTTGAATGAACTGACTATGGTGCAACTGGGACTCAGAGGGTAGAGCAGTTGTCCACCAGCTCCAGGGTTGTTAGTTTGATCCCCGGCTCCTTTGATTACATGTCAAAGTGTCCTTGAACAAGACACTGAACCACCGAAGGCCAGCTGCATAGCAGCATCGGTGTGTGATTGTGAGTATGAATGGGTGAATGAGAAGCAGTGTAAAGTACCAATAAAGTCAAGTAAAGTGCTATATATACTTAATCTGGTTACCTTTTCTTTTTCTTTTTTTTCATGTCAGGGGTGGTCAACCCGGAGTTTAGGTTTCACTTCAGGGTTTGTTTTGCCTGCTTCCTGAAATATTATATCAGTGAAAATAAGATAAAGATGTTTATTCTTTGTTCAAGGTTGCAGTAATCACATATTCTGTACAGCTATTACAAATGTCTACAGGCTTCACAAAAGTCTACAACTCTACATTAAAAGGAAAAATGTCTTTCACTTATTATCAAAATAAATGTATTTATGTAGAACTATGTGCATCTGCTCCTTGTAAAATCAATATTCTTGCCTATCTGGCCTATATTTCTTGCGAAACTGAAACATTTCTTCTTGTGGCATTTAGCTTTCAACATAATTAAACTATTTGTTTGTGTTGGATCTCATTTGTAAGTTAGCCAAGAGTAGCCAGGAATATTTGTATATGGGCCCTATGTTTGTTGGCTGTATATCAGCAAAATAACTACTAATTTATTTACACAGCATTTTAGTTTGATGTTTAGACTGATGTTTAGCATTTTTCACCTAATTAGGCTGTTTTGTTCATCTCTTTCCTATCTAAGTCCGTGTTGATGTCTGCAACTCTGAACCCCCCATGCGTCGTCGGATTGTTCATGTACATTAAGTGGATGCCATATTGCCATTTGCCTCTTGATTGTGATCTTTTTAACGGGTAGTCTTTGTGCCGTTTTATCCTCCTGTTGGAGCAAAAGGCTAAACTGAGCGTTTCTTCCGTTCAAATGAACCAAACGGTACGTACAGTAATGTCCTGACGTCACATGGCGGGTTTCCCGTCACTGTGCGCAGATCAGCTGTGGCAGAACAGAGCAGAGCAGCCACGGGTGTTTAACGTGGGAGCCCGGAACGCAGATTTACCCAGGAGATCCGATTCTACCGGAGAAAGAGCGTGGAACGCGTTTTCTCTGAGGCTAAAGGTAGGAACGCTTCGCTTCTCAATCTCCGCGATCGACCGCATCACTTTAAATCTCACGTCACACGAGCACGTTAGTCGCCTGTGGATCAGAGGGTTGTAGTGCACCCTGTCGCTCCTTGAAGCGAGGCAGCAAAAGGTGCTGAAAGTTTGTTTTCAGCAGTTAATCGCAGTGTGCAAGCTAATTTATTTCTGTATTTGTTTGTTTGAAGGAGTGATGTGAGACAGTTAATCCATTTACAAGCATCTTTAGTCAGTAACCATGTTTGGATGCTCAGAAATGCAGCATAAATGTTTTAACCTTTGTCTGAATTTGTCTTTTTTGATTGCTCCGTCATATTTACAGAAATTAACTCGCCTTTCCAAATGTCAGTGTTGCTCCGCCGGAACCACTTTCTCATAACTTAATTAGTATGTTAATTAATTATTTTGCTGTGTCATTTGTAAGTTGTCCTTTTAAACCTACAGCAGAAAACATAGGCAAAAAAACCTCTAGCACCATCTAAATGATTAGTTGGATGTCCTAAAAAAGCATAATCACAGTTTAATAAAGATTACCACATGTCATTCAATCGCATTAATCGTTGTTACCAAAGTCATGTCAAGTATTTCTAGAACCAAGCCAGTAAATTACATGTTTACCAACTGAATAATGTTAGAGTTGCCTAAGGGTTGGTGTTGAAACAGGCCTCAGCAACTCTGATAGAGTCAGATAAGTGTGACCAGGACATGTATTTGGGGGTTTGTTATTGTAATTACAAGCAAACCAGTCTGTCTAATCCTGCTGTGCATGTTTCATGTCCCTAAGGTTTCATTCCTTGTACCTTGACTACTCCCCTCTCTAATTCCAAAATGCCACAGGTGTTGATATGATAATCACATGCACATTTTAACATCCTCATGGTCCAAATAGAGTTATACTTGCAGAATTACAGTAAGGTACTAATAATATGGCAACATTTCCGATCCCATCCGCACGACAAATTAAATACTGAGCAGTTCTGTAAATCCATTTTTGATGTCTAGCAGCTTCTTGTCAGTCCTTTAAAATTATTGTCTAAACGCTTGATAGTAGCTGTTTACTGTTAATTTGGTTGTTTTCTGCAGCCGCTAAAGTGAAGTTTTCATTAGAGTCGGACAGGCAGTACAACATAATGTAAGTATACACTGCATGGGCAGTGTTGATTGTCAATGTGCTGGGTGGCCTGTCTCGCCGAGTGCACGCAGAGATTGCAAAGGCTGCAGGGGCCAGGGGGCTCTGAACGCTGACCATCTGGCTCTTGGGGGGGCTGGTTTCCTCACTAGCTGCCTTTGTTCCCTGCAAACAATTGTGACTTAATCTGGGAGGAAATAAGTAAGGCCCTGTGACACCACTCCTGCGCTCAGACAGGTTTCTCTCTTGAGCCTTGAAGGAGACATCTCTTTCACACTTTGCTTTGTGGGGCTCTTAAGTTGGTCCCGTTTGACTATGGGCATGTTCTTTGAGTGGTGACTGTTGTAACTTAACGTAAGATTTTCATTGGACCTACACGGCAAGTGAGTTTGATAAAGTTTCCAAATAGGAAATGTGTTAATCAAGCTAGTTGAACTTTATTTAATTTTTTTTAAGAAATCAAATCAACAGTCTTGAAAGAGGACCTACATAAAGTAATGACACATTACATAATTTTAGCTCGTTCAAAGTACTGTTTTGTCAACCTGGATAATTGTCCCAGCTCTAGTTTTGTCCCAACTCTTATTTAATATTGTTTTATTGTGCAGAAGATCTGCTGTGAGGAAAAAAAGACCAAAAATGCTCCTAAAAATGCAACACATCACATTTGTGGATATGACTGTTTCACCTCCATTTGAACATAAGGCAATTGTCACCAGGGTAACAGATTTATTTTCTCAAATTCTTTCCTCTCTGTCATTTAAGGCGCATCAGGACATCTAATCTTCTCTCTAAGCCATGTGTTTGCTAGTTGGTCCTCTGTAGTTCTCTTACTTTCTTCTGGGGGCGAATATACAAGAAATATGTGGATTTGAACCCCAGCATTTTTGAAATTGTAACTCTATGTCATGACAAAGTATATTACTCATGTTTGATGTAATTACAAGAAGATATACTGTAAATAGCAGTTTATTACCAATCCTCTTAGTAACAGGGGTTTGAGTTGCTGCTCCAGAAACATGATGTTTTAAATATTGATTTGTGAGGCAAAACATTTAATGTGAAACACCCCCACAGATTAGTCATGATCCTGGCTTGGATCACAAAGACACCACTGGGAATAGTCAGCAATGCAGGCAGATGCTTCTCTTGATCCTTTCAGCAAGTGATTGTGGGCTTTTCTGCTCCTGAATGCAGATGGTAAAAGGGGGAAAAAAAATCTTAATTACTGACATTGTTGCTTCAGTTTCAGACATTTTTTTTACTGTGATGTGACACAAGTTAGAAAACAGCTGCTTTTAAAAAAAAGCAATAATTCATGAACATGCTGAGTCAGGAGTCCAGACCCCCTTTTTTAAAATTGTCTTAATTACTCACGTTTATGTTGACATCTAGAAATGACTGAGTCATTAAAAGCCACTCTATAATCTGACCCGTCATAGAAAACGTTTTCTTAAAGAATATTCTCCAAACAAAATACATAACTAAGATATTATACTATTCTCAGTTAGTTGTCTTTATTGCTTAGGTACTATCAATCTATCAATGTCTACTTGAAACTATAATCATTGTTATGCAGGCAATTCAGAATCTGAAGAAGACATTACCTCAACTACCACAACAAGGACATTTTGGACCAGATAATGTCAGTGTGTCTTTGTCAGTCAGACAGAACTAAAAGAGCAGCTCAAAGAAGATCACGAACATGTTCCGCATGGATGCTCGTAAACTTTTAACCTGTCCATTTTTATTGAGGGTCAAGAATGCCAGGAACAGTGTGGTGACACTGGTGGTGTCAGGGTCTTACTAAAAAGGAGAAAAGTATTTACAGAGGGTAATGGCAGAGTCAGGGTTTGATGTTTTTATTTCCATTGCAGGAAATCAGATCTACAAACAATGAAATGAGTTTCTGTTACTCGAGGCACTAGTTTAAGAGTTTGTTGTAATAAATAACGTTTCCAGAATTTAAATGCTATTAAATGTTAATGTATTTAATGTCCTGCTTTAGTTTTTTTCAATAACATATCAATCAGACGAAATGTATCAAATAACAAGAGGACGTAGTCATCTTCTTCAGCATTAGCCACTCTTCAGAAATGAAGCAGGGAAAAAGGAGCAGAGGAGTACGGGGAGGCTGAAGAGGGGAGAATAGGTTTAAACAGATGTGGAACATGAAAAGTGAAGCAAGGCACCTGGATTCAGACAGCGAGTGCTCCACAAGGAAATGCTTTTGGCTGGACAGTTTAGTGAGTGGACGCAATAGTGGTGGAGCTAAATGTGCACTAGACCATATGTACAGTACTGTACGAAGGTGTATGATGCAGTCGACAATTGGATCATTAAAGCCAATCTTACAAAGGGCTGTACCCCTCCCCCGGGTGAAAGGTGATGTCAAAGGTCTGTGACCTCTTCCATTTATGTGCATTGATCCCTCTGGTGGGGGTTGGGTTTCCTCCTTAAAGCTCTCCACCATCAGCTGTTATATCTTAGTTTCACCTGCAGTAAGTAAAACTGTTATTTTCATCATTTGTTTGATTTTTTTTTTTCCATTTTGTTTTAGTTTTATGTTTAAATGCTGCATACTAACTATAATCTATTTTTTTATATAGTGTCTTTGAACTGGACCAGAGTAAGATGTATATTTAAATATGTCAGTATACAGATTAAATTTACTTTTTTATGTGCTGTTGTTATTAAATCATTGAACCTTAATTTTTTTCTCCTTCTGTTTTTCCCTCTTACACACATTTAAGCTTTAAGGTGGTAAATAGCTGCTTATATAGTGCTTTTATCCAAATTGCTTACAATGTTGCTTCTCATTCACCCATTCACACACACACACACCAATGGCAGTGGCTGCCATGCAAGGTGCTCGCCCGACCAACTTGGGGTTCAGTGTCTTGCCCAAGGACACTTCGACACGTAACCAGGGATTTACCCAGTGACCCTGTGGTTCGTGGAGCAACTGAGCTACAGCCGCATTTATTCCTGTTTTTACTGTATTAGCTAAGATGTTGCTCAGCCTCTAGTCCTCTTGAAAGCTCTGTTAAGTGACATTACACTATAATACACTATTTGAAAATGATGTTGTAGTTAATTAAATGTTTACCTGGCCATGAATTTGGTATGTCGGGTATGAGTCCACTTTACTTTACTTTGGTTATGGCCTGTAAAGGGTAAAAAGGATAGTGTGTTTGTGTGTGTGTGTGTTTGTGTGCCTTTACTA
Organism: Channa argus; assembly: GCF_033026475.1. Classification (NCBI taxonomy): domain Eukaryota; kingdom Metazoa; phylum Chordata; class Actinopteri; order Anabantiformes; family Channidae; genus Channa; species Channa argus. Next base: position 1,445,484 of record NC_090210.1, on the reverse strand, counting down.
TATACACGAGTGGCATACGGCCTTTGTAGATTGCATTTCCTGTTGTCTTGTTAGTTATCTCTGATTTTGGCATGCAGGACAGGTTCTTATCTGTCACTGCGGGATCTTCTGAACCTCCATGAATGCAATACCTTCTTCATGTAAGCTCTCTGACAATATAAAACTTGTAATGCCTTTTCCTATCAATACATGTTACGCTATTTTGTGGCATTGCTATGGTGCATTTTGTGAAGCCATCTGAAAATAAATCTAAAACATGCACGAAAAGATATGTGCACCTCCTCTGTCCTTTTTTTATTCTCCTATCCGCAGAAATGAATAGAACTTAATTGGACTCTCTTCCAAGTCATTTTTCAGGAAGTGTGGCATGTGTTAAGTCAAATTGCCTCTTAAGAGAAAGTGCTTTTGTTTGTATGAGTGATTTTGTTGTTGAACTGCCGGTATATCAAGGTGAAAGAGAAGTTTTAATGTCTTGTTCCTTGATTTGAACGTGTTTCTTTTTTCGCGGCTGTAATAAAATGAACTTGTCTGACACCTGTGTCACCTTGCATAGCATCGCAGCAGGATTGTTGCATGAAATGCTTATCTACAATGTTCTACCTACAATGTTCCTCCTTTAAAAAAAAAAAAAAACTCTTGGAGTTTTGTGGGCAGATGACAGATGTGAGCTCATGAAGAGCAGAATGTCCGTGCAGCTCTGTGGAGTGCACTTAGTAATAACATATCCTCATTCTTGCTATTGAAACCTGGAAAGCATCCGGCTGAGAATCTCTTCATGTACAGCTCTGTTATGGAACAGTGTGTTCTCACACCGTGTACTGCTGTATTCCCCCAGCACCCGACCCACCCCCTCTGTACACAGATGCCAACCCCAGTGGAACAGTACCTGCAGTCAGAAATCACTGCTTGCAGCTTGCATGTTCTTATTAAAGAGTACAGTGTGTGCTGTGCCACGGGCCAGATCATAGTACAATCTGCAGCAGGAGAGAAGAGGAAAAGTTAATGGTCGTTAGATTGAATGTCCTTTGTTTTGGCCTTTCCAAAAGTCCGTCAGTCAGTGTTGATTAAGACAGCAGTTAGACAAAGCAGCTCATCATAATCATTCTACATTTACAGTTTTAGTTGCATTTTGAATCTGTACTCAGTTGACATTTCCAGTGCTCTTTTGCTCTTTTGCTATCTTTTGGTATTATTACAAAACATAACCAAATATTATAAATCAGCTGTTAATGAGTTACCACACAAAGTGGTTGTCCACCAGTCCCCCATTTGCTGGTTCGACCCGCGACTCCTCTGTTCACATGTCAAAGTGTCCTTGAGCAAGACACTGAACCCCAACTTAGTGGCTCACGGTGAACGTCGGCCAGCTGCATAGCAGCTCCCCCATCGATGTGTGAGGGTTAGTGTGTGAGATTGTGAGTGCGAATGAGTGAATAACAAGCAGTGTAATGCGCTTTAAGTACCATCAGCTAGAAAAGTGCTATATAAGTGCAGAACATTTACCTTTTAATGATTTTGTTTTTTTTATCTAAAAAACAAACTCATGTGTTGTCTAAGTGTATTGTGATTTATTTGTGTTACACTTGCTTACATGGCAATTTTTTTGCCCCCCCGAAAAAAATAAAAAAACAACAAGAAAAAACCCACCACTTCCTGTGTTTAGTGTGGCTGGGAAGTGGCAGGACGTGGACTAACAACAGCTGGAAACACTCAGGCTTGTAGCCACATTTCTCACAGCAGCATCATTGCCTTTGCCAACATATACTGTAAAATCTCCCTGCCCACACACACAGACATGCACTGACTCACAGATACACAAACACTATCCACAACCTGCCTTACCCTCCCTCTTTATAATGAAAACCAAGGTCACTGTGTGTTGATGCCGCCAGGGTTTGTGGGGGAGAGGGCTGTTTGTAGAGAAAGCTTTTCCATAGACCGTCACAGCTAGTCCAAGGCTTCGGTGACCAAAACCCAGTCCTCTGCTGCGAGTACCCAATGTTCCTCTGACACAAGGGAGGTCATTCTCTCTCTCTCTCTCTCTCTCTTTTACTAGCCCTTTTAACACTGACCGCTCCAGGTGGGATTACCGCACCAATTTGCCAGCCCGTCGTCCTGTTTAAATCCTGTATAAACAGAAGCATGTCCCCATGAGAGGTAGTGACAGAGATGCAATCATTCTGTTTCAGTGCATATAAGGGGACAGGTGGCATTGGAGATTAGGGAGGAAGGGATGTTTTGATTATGTTTTTTTTTTTTTCTGAATCCAGCCACCTTTAGTGTTTCTCCAAGGAGACTCTCCCTCATATGTTGGAAGAGAAACCACATTTATGACATGATTTGGACTCAAACAAGGCTGAGCTGTAGCAGTCTTCAAGAGTTTACCTCCTTTTATTATTTTATTTTTATTTTTTTGAATACGAAATGCAATACATGTCCTGCGTGTGAGTTGTATGTCACACCTTGAACACCAGGATCCCAGCAGCTCTGTAAAATTATTATTTTGGCTACCTAAAAAGGTCATTGTAACCTCAGACTTCTGTCTCTCTTTTACACTGTATTCTTTTTCCTCATGCACATTAGCAACTCAAGTACAATCAGAAATGTGATGAAAATGAAGATTTCTTAACTGATTGAGGCCTTTAATTTTATTTATTTTTTGCTGATAAAGTCAATAGTATTAGGTCATATATTGGTGTTTGTTAAATAAAAGTAATTAAATAGCAACCCCCTGTCAGTTTAAGCTGCGTGAGAGAGATGCTAAAGAAGCTCGACCAACTTGTTTGTCATTGTCTTTCATTAGCTTTTCTTACAAACTATTGCAGACAAGTTTGAATAGAATTCAGATTGCATAGACGAGTGTGTTGCTCCAATGTGTTTTCTCAGAGACTTTATGTAAGAACTGAAACTTTGGGAGCTAATTGTGATCCAATACCTTAAATCCAGTTTCCCTTAAATTGGGTTTACACTTGTAGAATGTCAATTTAATTAGATTCACAACAAAGTAATCTCAGGGCACTTTACAGAATAAATTCAAGATTATAAAAATGTATAGAGAGAACCCAACAATTCCCCCTTGAGCAAAGCCCTAGGCAGCAGATTTTTGCTGTGTTTTCTTTCCTTTTCTGCAAACTTAACAATGCTAAATGCAACATAAGTTACTGTAGGTCGAAACAAGTTCTTAAAATAATAAGATGTTGTTTTTATGCTTGCATTTCTGCACAAATTAACAAACAAGACATGTTACTTGATAAGCTTTGGATGCGCTTGTAACGTTCTGAGCTAAGCTAATTCACTGCTGTGGATAAACTGTAGGCTTAGATAAAATGGACAAACATGAAAGTGGTATTGATCTTTGTAACTCGCAAGAGATGACATTTATTTCTAAATGACTAAACTTCCCCTTCCTACACCTACCTTTCGAGTTTTGAAGATAGGCATTTAACAACAAAGGTAGGCATGACAGAGAGAAGTTGGGTGTGTTTTTTGTTCGTTTGCTTATTTGTTGTTTTTTTGCCATGCCAAAGTATTTCAGGTGAAACTTGGCAAATTCAATGCAAAGAACAAGACAGACAGATACAGCATGTTTTGTTGTTTAATGCAACACTTTGAAATTCCCTTTAATGACCTTGTTACACCACTACTCCTATAAATAGAGGAACACAGCTGAAGTGAGAACATTTTTGGGCTCTTTATTATCCATACATTTGCACTGATCAATTTGTGGCTGAGTGCTTTATTAACCATTTCTTCCTGGTACATGTTGTCCAATATACCACATCTCAATTCTCAAATCTACCCGTAAGTAAATCATCCCATCTCTGAGAGGGACTGGTGCACAATTGAGAGGCACCAGGCTTGAATAGGTTTACTGTCACTTTTTCTCTTGAGCAAGGTTTGTGTGTGGGGTCTAGCCCTCAACAAAGGATAGCTCTACTTCCATTGTCCATTTAAGACAAAAAGAGTCCTGCTGATGCTGTGGCTCTCGCTGCAGTAAGAAGGACTGATGGGAGTTAAGTGTGGGTCCTGTCACCAAGGACAACTTGGTGCTTATTAATCGGGAGTGTGGGGGGTAATGGAAGAATTGTGGCTTGACAGTGAGGGGGGTAATGGGGGTGGGGTGCTGCTGATGCAGCAGTGACACCTGGGGTCAAGAAGAGGGGCATGATGGATACAGTTGATCGCCTGCTAAGGAAGTTTAGAGGCAAAGGGGTGGAGGCTTCTTCGTCGGAACATTAAGAAGCCTCTTTGTCCCGGTGTCACTCAAATGGATTCAAGGTGGTTGAGACTTTTTTCAGGGAGGAAAAGAAAGGAGAGGTCCAACTGTGAATGGTGGCCCTGTGGATGCCGGATAAACACAACAGACCTGTTTCTTGTGTCCTGTGTAGAAGTGCCTCAGTGCTCCTGTGTGGCTAAATTGAGTTAGTGTGTCAGTTGAAGGAACTTTCTAAAGAAGAAGGTTGAGTGGATTGCCTGCCCTTTGTATTTGTGCCTTTGTGCCTACATTATTTCATTTTGAAAATAAGCTTAAAGCATCCAAAATGTTTAGCAACCAAAGTCTTCATCTTAAACATGTGTTTAAATTTTTTATTAGTGTGTTGTCACTAATATCAAAAATGTCTAATGTAGAAACTTTGCGAGATCAGATGACAAATTATAAATCCTTGAAATCCCTCATCAGTATCACATCCTCTCCACTTCAATTTGACAGATGTGACGTGGGAACAGGGTGGAGGGCAGCTCAAACCAGCTTCTGGAAGCAGAACCTGACCCCTTTGGAAGTTGTGTCATCTGATAAGAGCCTGTGTTTTGATAGTGTTGGTCCTCTCATGGTGATGCATTGCTCTCATTTTACACCCCATAACAAGCAGGACTGTCTAAACAACGCTTTGTAGCTGGCACAAGGTTTGCTCAACCATCATCAAACATCTCCTACTCCTGGATAAGACATTAGCTGTAGGCCAGATGTTAGAAGATGCTGATAGGGATTTGTCTTTGTGTACGATGAAATAACTGGTGAATATGTGTCTTCATCTATCTATAATAAGCTGAATTTGGACTTTTCATATAAGGTTGTGGGTAAGTGTTCTAATAAATTAAAATATAAATGTTTAGATAATTGCTTTCACATTTTGTTCTCTTTCCCTCCACTTGGCCTTTACCATTGACTGGCATTTGACCGCTGCCACTGACAGCTTTACTGTATGAAATAGAATTAATTGTTGTCTTATTCAATATGGCTTCGCTGAAAAAGTCTATAAATGCATTAGGCTCCTGTGTCTCTCCTGTGTCTCTCTCCTGTTGTTTGGATTTAGGTGAACTGGCGTTCAACCCTGCAGTGTTGTAAAATGCAGATTAGGTTCACTGACAGGCCTTTTCATTTTATTACACAGTCATGAACAGCATTGTAAACTGTCACTTGTCCTTCATGTTCATTCATTCATTCTATAAGGAACAAGAACCATGGTTGCACCTCTGCACACTGGCATTTTTGTGAAGAGATACTGCTCTTTGAACTTTTTCAGTTTTGTAAGTTGACAGAATGGATCGTGTCATTTTTAGCATACCTGTGCAAAAATAGATAACATTTCCACAACAAGAAAAAAAATAAGGCTGTAATCACTTTTTTCTCGCATAAGATTAAATAATTTGTACCATGATTACGAATCCTTGTTACTATCCATTGTTACTATGAATTGTTTTGATCAACCTCTCTGGTTTCTCTGATTTTTCTTTCAATTGAACTGCAACAATATTAACTATATAAATTCAATAAATTTCTCTTATCACTCTGATCAAAAACTTAAGATAGAACCTACATATCTCAGTTAAGGTAGCATCTATCAGTTATTTTTTCATCACATAGTCAGACGTTAGATATAGTCTTGGTTGAGCATTTAGTTGTCTTGTCCATGAAATTGTCCATGAAATATACGAAATTGTTTTAAAAAATGGCCAGTAAAATTTCCCAAAGCCCAAGTTGAATGTCTTATTATATATTCAGTTTGTTGTCACATACAACTAAAAATCTAATGTTTTTAAATAATATTTATAAGCAATAAGATTAAATATTATTCATGATATTTTTTATTTTGAAGTGCAGTTTGATTCCAGACTTGGCGGCTTTGCTGCTTGTTTGATTTTAGCTATATCAGTTATATGTTAGAAGGCATTAGAAGTTGCTGGCCTTTGTTCATGGCTGAGATTTAGTTTAAGGTTAAATGCCTTTGCCCTTAAACTCATTCGCTAGGCCAGAGTGTGTGGCAAGGTCACCACTCGGATCAACCAGAGTTACCACAAAGGCCGCTCGTTCCCTAATAAACTGCACCACCCTCCAGCCCCTCACAGGCCTTCCCAGCGCTGCTGCCCTTTCACACGCAGCCCCAAGCCTCTTATTTTGAAAGTAGTTTTATAACTGGACTGTAAACTTCCAGTGGCTTAATGATGATGACTTCTTCATCTGCCCCAAATGCTCCTTTTGTCCACCCCTCCTCCAGCCATAGACCCTGCCCCTGTTCCTTCTGGTCCCACAGGCCTTAAACCCTGGTTCACCCCACTTTATAGTTCCACAGATAATCCCTTAGAACACACTCACACACAGACATGGATGTGCGTGCACACACACATACAGCCTCTGGCCATTATCTCCACTGAGCCCTGCTCTGTCTTCCCTTCCCTCTCTTTCTCTCTGTTGCTGCCAACGTCAGCAATGGCATTCAGCTGGAATGTTTGCCTTTGTTTGTATGGCCCAGCAGAAAACCATGAATGACCTTAGCTCATCTGCTATCCTCACTAGCACCAATTTGCACTTCAGGGCCCAGCAGGTAGTCTGGAGGAGAGGATTTCGAAGAAGCCATCCAGTGGTCTGCCAGCCAGATAGCAAACAGTGCGAGCCCCCACACCCGTGGTGTCAGGTAGCCCACGCAATACGCTGAGAACACGCCACTCTGTTGCAGGAACTTTCACACGGGGTCTTCATTGTTTTCTTGTTGTGCTTTCAACAGATGAGCTGCAGGATTGTTTACTGGTTATAAGAAACATGCCAATTAGCACCGTGTTCCATGTTCTTCCTCCACACCTGCTGTAAATCTCTCAGTCTGTTGGCTAAACCTCAGCTGCAGAAGACTTTTAATGGATATCAAAGCCTCAACCTGACATCTAATGTAACATACTAAAGCCAACAGAATGTGTAAGAATATGTACATTTGGTGGGTAAGTGGTTGTCCTGTGCATAATTTTCTGGTTCACCAGGCTAAGCTCTTCTAACCACTGTCATGTTCATCAGCTTCTGAGTCTGCTCAGGACAAACTTTTGGCACTCCTCTGGTAATCCTGGTCATGTGACTCGTCTTTCCTCAGGTGGCGCTTGCAGGGATACTTCCCCTTTGTCAGGGGCTTTGGCAAGAGTTAAATGCAGCGGTGAAGGATGGGCCTAGGGGGGGGGGTGGGCAAGCATTGAAGCTACAATCCTTTGTTTTGTTGCTTTTGAGACCAAAGATAATGCTGGGTTTATTCATTATCTCCATTTTAAATGGGCTTCTAAAGACAAGCCACATCAAAGTCAGGGGGCTTGGGCATAAATCTCACTGACAGCTCTTTTCCCACCGTTGAACTTGTGGCTGTGATCGTGTCAGAAATTCTATGTAGACCTTTCAAGTTACGTCTGGTGACTACAGTTAGGTTATAATATTTCTGTGAAGTGAAGTGTTGACTTTAATGCAACGCTTGAGTCTCCATATATTTGTGGTCCAAATCAGCAATAGGTGGAAATTCTTCACGGTCAAGCCCAATGTTTAGGCAAATGTGGCTGATCGAGAGAAATTAGTGCATGAAAGCCGTATAAGGCCTAATGAGAGCCCTGATTGGCTCATGAGGTGTTTTACAGCGGCCCTCACACTAATCACTAAACCCCAATATAACCATTGGAGAGAACGTGAGAAGCGCGCACACAACTTGATTAAACCAACTGTTGACTGTGTCTGTGGTAATGAACTGGAACAGCAGTCAAATGGCTCAGTGAAGCATAGAAGCTGGGAGACGTTGATAATGAGAGTTTATAGCAACAGAATAAATGGCGACAACTAATGCTTGCATTAATATTTTAGGTAGCTATTTTGTTGTTGGCTTTGTTGTTAATCTCAGTTCATTCATGCTACTCACTCACTTTATCCAATGGGGAAAAATACCATCAAAGAGACACTGAAAAACTCAGTGTCATACTGATGTGCAGGCACATTTCTCTACCATCAATACAGTTTACTTAGACTTCAGTATTTACCCGACACATTCTTGAGGGCTTTGCTTGACATTAATTACTTGGCAGAAAATCCGAGAAAGGAGACTGAGGGCAGTGTTCAGTATATACTGTAATGGGTTTTTTTTTTGTTGCATGCATTCTACATTTAGCTTTGGAAGCATGGAATTGCAGTTGAAATTACTGAGAATGGCTTGTCAAATGTTCAGTTGAGTGGGAAAGTGTATCAGGAAACTGGATGTCATGAAAGGCTCAGGCCTTGAGGATAATTTGACATTTTGCAATGTGCATGTTTTAGCAGTGATGTGACAAATACCTAACCCCACTGCCTTAATGCATGATCACTTGTGAGCCCCTTGGGTATTTCCTGAAAAAGAGTTTCCTCTCCTCTCTGCGGTATCATGATAAGATACTAGAACTAATCTTGAGTATATAATGATATACAATCCCCAACATCTGCCTGTGCCTGTAGATTTGTGGTGCATTTCCGTTTATTTATTTTCACCAGATGAGCCCCTGGTATTTATAGCCGGGAGTAAAAGCCCAGTGTGGGGTCAATCCCAGGCAAGGCTATGAAGACAAAATGCCCAAGCTGACCTGACATTCCTGTTCCTATTTTGCTGGGGACAGATTCTCCTGTCTCTGCATTGGCCCCCTAATAAAAAAGTAAGGTGGGGCAGCAAGAGCTGGGGTGTGAGAGGGAAAGTTGGATCTACAGATTTTCCTCCCTGTCTTGAATGCTTCCACATGACACGGCGGCACCTACGCTGGATATGTTGACATGCTGGGGGTCACACGTGGCAGGGCATGATGGCTGTGTGGCAGCGGTGACATGCAAACTCTGCTCATTGTTTCCCCCCCACAGCTCTGCAGGCCTCTAAGAGCATCTGTCACCACAGGGGGTCAGCAGGGCCAAGATGAATGAGCCCCCATTGAATTCCGTCCCTCCATGGCAAATGGCGCAGGACAGAGGACGGCATAGGGGACTAGTAGGAGGGGTCTGTGTGTTTGTGCATGTGTATGTGTGTGTGTGTTTGTTTGCATGTAAGTGAGAGAGAGGGCGAGAGAGGGAGAGGGAGAGAGAGAGAGGGAGGGTTTCTGCTGTGCTGAGGGAAAGAGTGGGATTCCCATTTCTCTCTGTTAAGGATCATGACACAAAGATGACTTAATACATACCAGAGTGTGAAACTCCACATGCTGCACGGATATCGACTATTTCTCCCCCTTTTCCCCGAAGGATTAAAAATCTAACATGGACTACATTTAAAAAAGAGCCGCCTTCAAACTGGGGATTGGATTTGCACGGTGTGTTCTCTGCTCGAGAAGTCATGGAAGGTACAGGAGAAACTTTTCAAAGTGTTTGCTTTGTATCACATGTGGCCCTGATGTAGCGTTAATGAGATGGGCTTTTAGCACCTAATTTAGACTTTGCAGAAAGATGTTTGTCTTCTTTTCAACTCCTTTCTTACTCCCATCCCCCTTTCTCTAAAGTCTAATGGGCAGTGGCTTTTCACAAAAGCTTTTCTGATGTTAAGAGTTTGCTGAGCTCTTTCCCGCATTTCAGCTGGTAGTGTGGCTCTTTATTGTTTACGCATAACAATAAGGGGAAAACAATTGAGATAATTATCAAATTTCTATTAACATTTTATCTACTGTTATTTTGATGGCTGATGTGCAAAGAAAAAAACAAACAACAACAACCAGCCAGTTAGTAGTTTATTTGTAGTAAATCCTGATTTTCTAGTGACCTTTAGTGTATTAATGACATTTTAAACAAGGTTCAAGTTTAACCGTATCGATTGTTTCTCCACTTCCCTTTATCTATTTCTCAGATATTTAAACAGAATGTAAAACAAACATAAAAAAATGTTTGTTCTACAGTTGGTGTGGAATTGTGTTGTTTTTCACTTGGAGCATCTGCTAAGTGTGTGTCATCAAACCTGTTTAAGATGGGACGTTTAATCCTTGCCCCCTCCCTCTATTGTAAACACTGTATTGTAACTATGCTGTTGAAGGTGAAACAAAAGGACTGCAGATAAGAGCAGGCAGGGTTTACAGCAAGATCAGCCCTGATGGAAAGAGTCTAATATTTAAAAAATGTTTAGGATAAATATTTTTATTATGTTGAGATTTAATTTACAACATTTTATTTAACTATCTTTTTATCATTTTATTTAACTGTGACTTTTTGCATTTTAAAAAGCACATAACCAACAAAAGATTTAAAGAACATAAACATTAATGCTGTTTAATTTCAAATTTACAAACTTTTTGTGCCCATTTCAATTGTTACCCTCATCCTTTTTTCGACATTGTAAAAATGATCTCATTATATGAATTATATGAATATTGTGTGTACTGTATATATTAGAATTAGCCATATAGTTTCATAGTTTATGATAGGGGGGTGTGTGTGTGTGTATGTGTGTGGATGGGTGGGTGGGTGGGGGGTAGCAAATCCATTATGCCAATGAGTGTATGTGTGCGCATGCACTTGGATTACAGAGTTGAAGTGAACCTACCAACGCTCAGATTTAGTTCTACCAGCCTAAACCTGCACGTCAGCCTAAAATTCTCTCAAATGTCATTGCTGGAAAAACAGGATCTTTATTAGAAATCTTGGGTTGGGCTTTTGTTGGCTGACTCCACCATCTTCATCTCAGGAGCCATCTGCGCTTCCTTCTGTGTCTTCTGTCCTTGACGAATAGATAAGCATCAAAATGTTTTAGGCTCTGCTCCCTGACTAATTAGCAGAGTGTCAGACCTTTGGTACGGATTCATGTAATTTGTAAAAAAAAAACCAAAAAAAAAAAACACTGAGGGTAAACATGAACTTGTGTTATAGATCAAAATGAAATAGTAATTTCACCTGATCAATGCCATGTAGTTTTGCAGTAACGAATGAAGTAGCCCAGGAGGGATTGAGTACAGGATTTCTGTAATTTTGTAAGGTTACATTTGATTACCTGTATCAATCTGGCTAATGATTCACAAATAAGTTCCAGTCAGTAAATTTAAGTTGAACCAGCTTGTGCCATTTGAAGGACTTGGACCCCAGACAGGCTTCCCTCCCTCCTTTACACAGCAGGAACACACAGTCACAAGTGATGACAGAATAGATTGTGACAGTCAATGTTTTGAAGGGAACTTTGCTTCTGTTATATCAGGGCCTGAGTGGCTAAACAATACTTTGTCAAGGGGTCAAAGTAACTGGCAAATCCAGTGACTGTGTTTAGTCAGTCCACGACAAAGTAAAACAGCCATTTTATAAAAACAGCCCTGGGGCCATGGTATCATATAGTACGTTTTAGTCTTGTACTAGTAAGTACATATGTCATGGTTTGAGCAGCTCTTAATGTTTGAGTGTCCATAAGTGCAGCCACTCATTTTTCAAAAGGAGCATATTCTTTGGACTGTGGTGACCTGTAACCAGACTGTTGTACTGCTGTCTGTTGCATGTGTGTTTGAAAATAGATTTTAATCACAAAAAAAAACTTACCCGGTTATTTTGATGTTAATGTAAGTTTTTTAAGTTAGTAGTTAATTTTTATTCAGGTTTTATTCAGGTTTTTGGAAAAAAGTGATGAAGAATAAACCAGTTACTAAATGGTTTGTTGAGGTTACATGTTTATATATTAACTTTAAGGTTGAAATGTGGAAACCAAACCACATTATGTTGCAGCTTTACCTTCCAGGAGATATAAAATGTTTCGTTTGAGTTTTACTCCCTTGTTGACACTGGCAGTGTGTGAGGTAATCACTGCTCTCCCTTCTCCCCCCCAGGTCTCAACGCTCTGAGAGAAATGTCTTTGGTCAAAGTTTTTGCTGAGTGGTACTGACCCAGCATGTAGCGGAGGTGAACAAGTCCCTTGAAGCCTAAGAAAAATCTAATATCGTAAGTCACCTAGTTTTTAATGCAGTCTATTAGAAATCCAGCTGTGATTTCACAATGTCTGTGCTCTCATAATTTTCTATGTCTTGCTCTCTCAAATCCACTGAGTGAAGATTCAGCTAGTTTGTTCTGACCCTGTTTCACATTCATGCAATCTGTTGAGGCCACCCAGGATCTGAGGACTGGCCTTGACTGACCCTCTGATTTGCTGAGAAGTGGTTTTAAATTCACCGCTCACTGACATGAACACTCCTACAGAGCGTTTGAACATTAAACTTCTTGTCCCCGGTTCTTCTTGTCCTAACTCAATATGTTTGACCATCCGTCAAGCAGACTACAGCCCCTGACTCACCTGAAATGCCCCAGTAACTTCAACTGACCACAGCAGCCACCTGAGTCATACCTCAGAAACATCCATTAAGCGACCTTTGCCACAGTCACGCTTTGTTTTCAGTTGTGCAGGTGACAAAAGGTCATTTTCTGCGTTCACCTCCGGCCTTCACAAGGTTAATGACAAATCTGTCCACTCAGGGTTGAGGATCAGTCAGGCAAAGAGGCCTCCGGAGCCTCCTTTGACTCCGCAATCGAACAGGCAGTGGCTGCTTAAAAATGCCTCCGGGCACTTAATAACTTTTTTTTTAACCTCTTCTGTGTTTGTTTCTGTGTGCAGCCGTCTTCCTCCATCAGTTAAGCAAGAAATACTGTAGCTTCATTCTGTTAAGCTGCTTATCTCTTTGGCAGCACAATCAGGCATTGTTAATCTTGTCTTTTTCTCTGGGCTGGTCAGATTCCTCCCCAAGAAAGGTTGTTAGGTAAACACAGAGTCTGGAACCTGTCCAGGCGTGGCCAACATTAGGTTTGGGAGGAAAATGGCAGCTCCAACTCGATTCCTCCAGCCCACCTATTATTGCCAAAGTAAAAAGATCAGGGTTTCTGTGTTGTCGAATGACGGCCACTAACTGACATACAGATGAACACAATGGCTGAGACTGAAATTATGTGGATTAGGTGCATTTTTATAATTATCCTAGAGAAGCTCCAACAAGCACACACCTCAATGCACAATAAATACACACTGTTACTTTCAGATCACAGCTCATAGAATGTGACTACAAAATATGTTCAGAAATTTAAGACAACTTGACCCCAACTAAACTCTTAGGTCAGTTTAAGATACAACGTTCAACCTCGTCATGTACATAAAGTGCTATAACAGCTGCCCAGGATCTTTGTAAGACCAGAATGAAGCATTGGAGCTTTTCCACAATACATGAAGTCTTTAAACCGGACCTCCTATGTTGTTGCGTAGAAGATCCACAACTCTGATCTGCAAACACAAAAATGTGTCCAGGGACAAAAACGGACAGTATTCAGGCTAAATCTCCCTTTATTTCCTCTTACAGCTTTTACATCCCACACAGTTTGAACACTCTTTATTACCGTGTTGGGATTAAATACAGATCTAGTGACATGTTTTGACAAGCTGAAAACGGGAGTTTGAATAGGAAGCTCTATCTCATAACACTGCGGTTGCAAAGCCATTGGTCAGGGCTGCTTTCCTCACACTTAGTGTGCTTTTCTCTCTCTTTCTCTTTCTGTCTCTCTCTGCTTTGGCGCCACATGCTGAGTCCTCTGTCCAGCTGCCACCTGCCACCAGAGATCCAGCCTACCTCAGGCCCACACAGCTGACCCCGGCAGATGTCCCAGAGTGGACACTGTGGCACAGGGGGCATGGGGGCAGGGCCGGCAAAGTGACACAACAAACAGAAGGAGAAAGAGCCAAAAAAGATAGAAAAAAGCCATCAGCTTTGACCATTACCTTTGGAATTTGGTGAAATTGTGTATGCGATAGTGTGTTTTTCAAAAAGGTCTAAACCTAATATTTCTTTTTATCAATAATTCTGATGAGAATTTCCCAAAACCCCAAATCAGTATGTCTCTATTATCCAGCCATCAGCCCTAAACTGAAGACATTTAATTTATTCTAATGAAAGAAAGAAAAAAAACCCAACAAATACTGACATTTGAAAAACAAAAAAAGCATAGTTTCTGCATATTTCCTTACATTTTTTCTATTTTTTTTTTACTAATTTACATAAATCAACCTACTGATCCAATCCTTGAAGTTCTTCACACAGATACAGCTGGGTTTTGCATTCAGCTGATCTGTTTGCTGTTTTAAAAGCAAAGCCATTTCCAGTGCAAATCCTCTCTTTTTGTTACAACATCGTTGGTTCAAGTTTAAATGTATAATGTATGTGACTGATGAGTTTCTCTTTGCTCCCACAGATCATGGGGAATTCATATGCCGGCCAGCTGAAATCTGCTCGATTTGAAGAGGCTCTGCATAACTCTATTGAGGCCTCCCTGCGCTCCAGCACTGGAGATCCACAGCCCATCTTCACACAGCTCTACTTAGAGCCGGAACCATATCCTAGCAACATGGAAGGTGGGATCAAACGGCATTGGGAAGCCCTTTATTTTTAGTTAATTGCAGGTTCACCAAAATGTAGTCTTAATCTTAAAAGCAGAAGTAAAATTCATGGCTTTCTTTTGTTTCTTTTAGTTAGTTTAAACAATAAATTGTCTCCCTGGCCTTTAAGTCAAGCATGTTAATTTTATGTCAACATGTCTGGTAACTTTTTATGTGTTTTCTGATAATACTGACAAATTATCGGTATGGAGATATTAAGGCAAAGCTTATATTTATTATATTTATTTTTGCATCTTTAATCGTCAGTATATAATTATATATTTCTTTCCATCGTACTAGGCCGTTGAATTAAAATACCCACGTACATTGCACACAATTCCAGTCTAGGTCTGGGAAAATTTATCTGATTAAATTCTCTATCAGACATGAAGTCAAAAGCTGACCTGCAAGGCCACAAGATATTAAACAGCCACTCTTCCAATGATCTGGAGGAACTGGAGGATGATGATGACTCAGACAGCAGCAGCACTCCACTTCCCTACTTGCAGGCTCCTGCACCCGATGGCTGCTGCACAGTTGATGGTAATTCACACACTTGAAAGGCTAATAGTTCTGCACCAAATGACAAAATGCATAAATATTATGTCAGAGAAAAACATTTTGAATGTTATTTTGTGCTTGAATCAATTAATCGATAAACCCTCAGAAGTGATATTTTTTACAACCCCAATCCCAAAAAGTTGGGATGATGTGTAAACTGTAAATAAAAACAGAATGCAATGATTTGCAAATTAACCCATATTATATTCACAATAGAACATAAACAACGTATCAGATGTTTTACCATTTTATGGAAAATATTACCTAATTTTGTATTTGATGGCAGCAACAAATCTCAAAAAAAGTCTGAACAGGGTGATATTTACCATTGTGCAGGATCAATTCTTCTTTTAACAACTGTCCGTAAGCATCTAGGAAGTGAGGAGACCAATTTCTAGAGTTTCAGGAGACGAATGTTGTCTTGTTTTTGTCTGATGCAGGATTCTAGCTGCTCAACAGTCCTGGGCCTTTGTTGCTGGATTTTTTTTTTTTGTAAGATGTGTGAAATGTTTTCTATTGGTGAAAGGTCTGGACTGCAGGCAGACCAGTTCAGCACCCGGACTCTTCTCCTGCAAAGCCACGCTGTTGTGATGGATGCAGTATGTGGTTTATCACTGTCTTGCTAAAACATGCCAGACCTTCCCCGAAGCAGACATTGTCTGAATGGGAGTGTATGGTGCTCTTAAACCTATATGTACATTTCAGCCTTGATGGTGCCTTTCCAGATGTGTACGCTGCCCAAGCCACAGAACAGTTTTGACCATTTTAAATTAGATTTGGCCCAGAGAACATCACAGTGTTTCTAGATTGTTTTCATGGCTTCTGCTTTGCATGATACAGGTTTAACTTACATTTGTCGGTTGCACAGTAAACTGTAGTAACAGACAGTGATTTCTGAGCCCATGCAGTGATCTCCAGTGGAGAATCATGCCTGTTTTAAATGTATTTATTATTGTAAATAAAATATGGGTTGATGAGATTTGCAAATCATTGCATTCTGTTTTTATTTACGTTTTACACATCGTCCCAACTTTGTTTGAATTGGGGTTGTAATACAATACAATCACCTTTCTTTCTCTGTGTGTTTCTCTTTCTATTACTGAAATACTGTCATATCAGGGTTTTGCCAGGCTGGCAAGGACCTCCGCCTGGTTTCCATGGCAATGGAACCCATTGAGGTCCCAGCAGGTTTTGAGCTTGTTGGCGCTAAGTCCCCCAGCATCCCAGAGCACATCCTGGTGTGTGCTGTGGACCGTCGCTTTTTACCTGACGAGAATGGGAAAAATGCACTTTTAGGTCAGTGTGTTGAAGTTAAAGTTTGAGGGAGAATAAATAAACCCTGTTGATGCGTAAATACTTTTACTAATTGTGTTTGTAAAATAATAGTTATTCATATTTTGTTATGTTTCTTTCAGGTTTTTCAGGAAACTGTGTAGGCTGTGGTGAAAAGGGTTTCAGATACTTCACAGAGTTTTCAAACCACATCAACCTTAAGTTGTCCACCCAGCCCAAGAAGCAGAAGCACTTAAAATACTACCTGGTGAAGAATTCTCAGGGTGTACTGTGCAAAGGACCCCTCATCTGCTGGAAAGGTAAAGACACAATCTGGAGTTTGACTTGGTAATATGTTTATGCACTGCACGTTTGCCCCGCAATGCACTGATCCAACGATTCCTCTTTCTACCTTTACAGACTGTAAAACCCGTCAGTTCTCCAGCAGTGCATCAACCTCCAAACCAAGCTCGTCCTCCTCTCTCAGCAGCAAAGAAAATGGAGGCACCAGTGGGCACAGTCCTTCTCCCTTTTCCCTCTCAGGTGAGAACGCTCACACCACAGATGAGCAAATTGTAAGTTTTAGTGATTCAGTTGTGTGAAATAGAGCCTTTATTGTTATGGTTAGATTAACACAATACACGCTAGTTATTAAAGGAATCTTTGTTTATCTTAAATGGTTTCACAAAAATGTATATATTAAATATATTTATTTGTAATATTTCTTTAATATTATATATTATTTGTATTTTTTGTTTCAGGTACAATGTTGGTTAGACGTAGCAAACCTGTCCGTGTCTCTGAGTTAATGACTGTTTATCTTGAACTCATTCATAGAAGAGAACTAAGCTTTTTTTGAATTGTAAAATGGAGTTAAGAGGTTTATGTTGTCACCATAGAGGCATGTTATGGACACTAAGCCCCGAAATGTATGAGTTGAGCATAGTCTGATGCTTGAATCACTGCACAACATTCAGCAAATTATGTCTGTGTTAGTAACAAAGAGAAGCCAGTGTTTCTGGCCTATTTATGTTATACAGTGGTCATTTATTCATTAAGTAACATTTTCACATCACATTTTTCACATTATCACACTCTTTATCAGCAGGTGTCTCAATCAGTAATACATGTTTGACAAAAAGGGCAATTTTTAGGTTTATAGTGTACAAACATTCAGCAATACATAAATGTATTATAGGCATGAATCATTTGTGGAGCTCAACCAGTTGCTGAATGTCATGTTAGTACAGAAAAGATTTTGCCTCTCTTCTAGCAGATGTTCTTTCCTGCCCTCTCACAACAAGACTGTGAAAGGCAATAATATGTTCTCACATTAATGTGTTAGTCAGCTGAGCTGGGGTTGTGGAGCTCGTTATTGGCATAACGTTTGCCTAAAATGTTCTGACTATGACCTTCAGCTCCATCCTGCTCTCAAAGAGATTAGACGTAGCGTACACCTCTGTGTCTCTGAGCCGATGAATGTTTATCTTCACCCCATTCATAAAAGAGAACTAAGCTTTGTTGAATTGTAAAACGGATATGGGATACAAACAAATTTGACATATTTAGCATTAGCATAACGGCCAAATAACTAAAGGATCAATCAGAAAAAAGCTGGGTGTTGGAGTGGGGAGCAATTTGCAGCCAGTCTGTTAGCGTGTGTCGTATGATTTTAAAATTCTTGTCATTTAGATTCTCCACCAACAAGATCGACGCAAGCATCTGCTGTTTTCTTCGGGAGTCAGGATCTCAGCAGAGACTGTAGTTTCCTCAAACCTCTGGGCTCCACACCTGGAAACAAGACTCTGCCAATAGGTGAAGCACCATATATTCAGTATAAGCTAATTACAAGCTAATTAAAGTATTTTATTCCAATTTGGCAGTGAGGTATATGACATATTATGCGTAATGAAAATGACTACACAGCATACAAGTCACACTCCCCATCAGGTGTTGACACTGGTATTTGCAGTAATGCTAAAAGAGCCTTTGTTTTTATGTGAGGACACTTCAATGGCCTTGCCCTCAGCGGTTGCTTAGCTACAAGTTTTTTCTTTTACATGGTTCAGCATAAGGCAGATGGATCTGTGGCTGACCATGGAGCCAAGATTAACCTCCGCTGTGGCCTGCTGTGACACACACAAAAACACACTCACACAGACACATACATCTAACGTGCACACACAAACACATACTGTGTTTACACACCAATCAATACTAAGGGTAGGAATTCTGATGACTGAATGACTGAATGACTTTTTAAGGCCTTACTATCCATTAGCCCCTTCACAAGGTTGTGCTATTGACAAGCAAAGGCTACACATACCAATGAGTGTATTGCACACACTGTGAATATGAAATTGGAAAAAGTCCAATCGGATCATTGGAAATAGATGTTCATATATGGGAAATCAATCATGGCACTGTTAGCACAGACACATTTTTATTATTGCTCAGTTTCTGCAGATGGTCACAGTTAGGTGAATATTTATATTTATATTTTGTTATGTTATTAGCTTTGGTTCAGCCTAAAATAGCTCAGCAACTACTAGACGGAGTCCCACAAATTCTTGCAAACAGATTCATGGTCCCCAGAGCATGAATTCTTTGAAACTCGTTGATTTAATGAATTTTCCTTTAGCAGCAAAATTTACATTTCTGCAAAACTTTGGTTTATAGTTTAATATATAGCTCAGTCATTTAATACGTTTATATATAGTTTAATGTAGGGTGTTAATGTGTGAATGTGTGTTTAAGTACCCACAGCTCTGAGGGTGAGTGGGCCAACTAACGTTCTTGGTGTTGATGGGCGTCCTCTGTTACTGAGTCCTTCCCAAGTGTCCCTAGGACCTCAGAGTCAGGGATATCGCCCAGGTGACTTAGGAGACAGTCCAGGTAGGCCTCTCTTCCTCCCTCTTTCAATACACCAATATGTCTCTAAAATGATGTCATTGAGTCACTTTCAGGGTCTTTTGCTCTACTTTATCAATGTTTAGTATCTTCTGCCATGAACTCGGGTCCACCAAAGAAGCGTCACCGGAGCTGGCATCCCTCCTCGTTAGTGTCTGTCCCACCAACGGCCGTCCCTGTACCAGCCATCCGACCCATTGTTTGTTCCCCGGGTCAGTTCTTGAACTTTATCAGGATGTATTGTGCATGTCACAGTGTTAGCCGGGTTTTAAACTGAACTCACTTTTTTTTAGCTCAATGTACTGTGTGTGTATATGTTGCTGTATTTCTGTGCTCTAAGGAGCATTGCGTGTTTATAACCATCCCTCCCCTCCCTTTGGTTTTGGGATGAGTATGTTACATCCCTGACGTTCTCTGGTTGTTAGGGATGATTCACCAGGCATCTCCATGGTGATACAGATGGAGAGTTCATTGCAGAAAATGATTTTAGAAATTGCATGATTGAGGAAGATTTCTGCCATGTCATGTAATTGAGGTTACACATAATATGCTACCATGATTTTAAACAAATTGTCTGATTATTTTTTTCCCCCATTTACAACGTTTCTGTAAGAACAATATAACAGCCACAAATACTGCCATAGCTTTTAATGTGAACATTTAGGCAGCAACTTGACATTGATGCTTTTGTTATATCCCTTCAGCTTCTGTATTAGGAGTGTCCTCTCCTCAGCCACCAGTGGCTGGGGTCATTCAGCCCCAACCTGTCACTGCCGGAGAGACAGTCATCATCCCCAACAATCTGCTCAACTATTCCGGAGTTCGCCCTGTCATCCTCATTGGTACAAGCTTCAGTGACCCACTCATTCTAAACACCTCAAATAGGACTGGTCCTGGAGACCCTATCAAAATATCAGTGTCAGGCAAACAAAATCTGTTGTTCTACCAATACATAGAATAGCTGTCTGATATCACAAACTATTATAGACAAATTATAATAAATGTATGAATAGTGTAGTTTTTTCCACATTTCAAACATTCTGGACTTGTTTGCTAACCTGCTTTTCCAAATGAATAGCTAAATAAACTGAGCTCTTGCTTTTGACCTCCACTATATACCTACTTTGGGCTTGTTACATACACCACAACATTTTAAAAAGAAAAACAGCCATTATCTGCAAACAGAAAATCATTATTTGTTCCTACCATCATGTCATTCTTCAATTTCAGCCTAAGTATCACAACGTATTTTATTATTAAAGCTTTGAATTGTGTGTGTTATGACTACTCCTGTGAGATGTTTTTCCCAATGTGCACTCCCACATAGAAACTTTATTAAATAATGCCTAAAAGCTTAAATTGCACAGACACGATAAAGGGTTAAAACTGTATAGACATTTACACTAGTCGTTCTTTTCAGGTCATGGCACTTTACCTTATTTCTATGGAAACGTCGGGGATATAGTGGTGAGTCCCCTACTGGTGAGCTGCTATAAGAGCAGCCAGTTGACTGAGAAAACTCTGGAGACTTTGGGCCTCAACAGCAACCAACTGCTTAGTGTGGAGACAATGATTTTGCTCACTTTACAGTATCTTGCACGTTTAGGTGAGCATCAAGCATCCTTCTAACTCGTGTTTCGAGTCAAAGGTACACCTTTCAGTGAGTGCTTTGAGTTTACACATTTCAACATTTCCTGCAGGCTCAGACCAGATTCCTCTGAGGGAAGAGCTGGAGCAGATAGTTTTGAAGGCCATGTTGTGCTGTCCCGGGGGTCCTGCCATCTCTCCAATGCAGTTGCCCTGGTTGGCTCGTCTGGAAGCCAGCGTCTCTGGGGGCAGTGTCCAAGTTGTGGTGACCCATAATTCTTTGGGGGAGGGCATATCTGAGTCTCTTCGTTCACTCAGTGAGGGTCCCCATCAACAGCAGTGCCTGCCCACCTATGTGGTCATCATATGTGCCTCTAAAATGAGTGGAAATGAGTTCTGTATGCTTGTGTTAGGTGAGTTTTGCCGGTCTGGTGGATGCATTTAGAATCTGCCTATGTTTACCTTGGTTATCTTATTATTTTGGCTAAACTGTATGTGTAATGAAAGGGAAATAATCTGTTCTGCATTTCGCATCCAGGAAAATACCAGGCACGAGCCCTTGCTGAAGGCATGCTGACAACCAATGAGTTTCTGAAGGAAATCAGCTATGAACTCATTACAGGGAAAGTCAGCGTCCTGGCGGCTCACTTCAAAACCACCTCGTTAGGTGAGTTCTGCGTCCATTAATCAATCAGCGTTTACCTATTCAACATTTAGTAAAACTAGACAATTACTAAACCTGTAATCACAAATGAACAATCAGTCCGTAAACTGTGAGTTGTTTGTGTGTTGTCTGTAAACTATGAGTTAAAGAAACTTAACTTAACTTAAATAGAAGCTTTAGGTAATTACAATAGTGTGTGAGAGATTTTTTTAGTAGCCAGTAGAAAGATGTGAAAATACTATAGTATTAAAAGGTAACATTTGGATGCTGCTTTAATTTAACTCCCTGACTCTGTGTGCTTGTGTGAACATGGTGACTCATTATTTTTAGGGGACAATTTGGACAAGCAGCTGGTGCGATACCAACGCAGACGAAAGGGACAGGTCATTCAGCCCTATCAGGGCGATATCACTGACCAGATACAGTGCCAGGAGGCTGCCAGCATGTCACCGCCCTCAGACCGAGGTGAGACTCCTCCCTGTTGTGCCAACTTTCAAACCTCAGATGCTCGGCTCACATACCCAGTCAGAATTTTACCAGCCAAAACAATCAATTTTTTCTTATATTTCTGTTTCACAAATTGGATATATAGATGCTGTAAAGATGTTTAGTAATGGTGTCCTGCACATGAGCATTTTGTGGCCATTGTCTTGTTTAGGTCTGTAGTTTATCTGTAGTTGGAGGCAACTGAATTGTTTGAAATGACTGTTATTTTGTTAATGTCCATGTTTTCTTATAGCACAACTGTTAAGTAAGGTCTTTCAGATCTATCCAACACAGCTGAGTGTGGCTCGAAACCTCCTCTCTCAAGTCTGCTCCATTGCGGACTCAGGAACCCAGAACCTCGACTTGGGGCGCTTTTGTAAAGTGGACTTTCTTATTTTGGTCCCTCCATCTCACATTCTGGTGCACCAGACTGCACAGCGTATCCGACAGTCAGGTTTGTTTCCCACGGCAACGTCATTAATGAGAATGAGGATTACTTTCCATCTTGCTGAAATGCTAAGCTTTCAAAACTTTCCATTCCAGAGTTCAATCAGTGTAGTTTCATTTGGTTGTGGTTACGCTATTATACCAAACAGCTGAGCCTTAGTTAGATACATTTTTCTCCTTAGGAGTGCTTGTGGATCTGGGAATTGAAGACGCCTCCTTAGCCCACCAGAAATCAGATAAGTATGTTGTGCGTCTGGATGGTGACGTTCACGCCAAGATGGAGGCCTTCATGAGGAAAGTCAAACAGAACCCATACACCTTGTTTGTCCTCATCCACGACAACTCCCATGTTGACCTCACAAGGTACAGCGACTTTTTCCAACACACCAACTCACACTTAAAATGGACTTTGTTTGGCTCTGTTAATAATCCCAAGCTGTGTGAAAAAAATAGTGTTGTTATGGCTGAAAAGGTAGCCTTGTCCTTTAGATTCTCCAGTTAAAGTGGAGAGGGAAGAACAGCTGCAAGCAAGTGAAAACAGAGAATCTTTATCCTTGAATTTAGCTTAAATGTCGAGGTGATCATTTGAGATATTTACACATTACGACCCCAATTCCAGAAAAAGTTGGGAGGATGTGTAAAACATAAATAAAAACAGACTGCAATGATTTGCATGTCCGGTAGAGAATCGTGCCTGTTTTTAATGCCGTGTCGCAGACGGCCAGAAGATCACATGCATCCAGTTTTGACCTTCGAATTTGCCCCTTGCGCACAGAGATTCCTCCTGATTCTCTGAATGTTTTGATGAAATTATATATTGTAGATGTTGGGATCTTCAAAGTCTTTGCAGTTTTACGTTGAGTAAAACTTCTCTGAAATTGTTCCACAATTTTTAGATGCGGTTTGTCGCAGATTGTGAACCTCTGCCCATCTTTACATTCGAGACGCTCTGCCTCTCTGAAATGCTAATTTTATACACAACCTAATTAGTTGTCAAATGCTCCATTTGTTTCTGATTTGTGGCAATTACTCTTCCAGTCTTTTGTTGCCCCTCTACTAACTTTTTTGAGATGTGTTGCTGCCATCAAATTCAAAATGAGCTAAGATTTTCCATGAAATGGTAAAATTTCTCAGCTTGGGATTTTTTTATTTCTGTTTTACACATCATCCCAACTTTTTTTGAATTGCGGTTCTATATCCAGACATATTTGGTCATTTTCCTGGATTTTGTGTTGATGCAGTTTGACATTAGTAAGCTTCTTTATTTAATACAGAGACGGCTGCTTCAGCTCCTCATGCCAAAATCCTGTTTATTTCATTTTATTGTTTTATTACTTCCTGTTTTCAAGAGGATTTTTCTTTGGATTGACCTTCAATACACTGGGCAGTTGGAACAGCAAATGCTAAATCTTTCCTTGTTTTGTTGGTATTTCCGTCAGTGCTACATGTGTGTAGCAATTAAGATTTTTGATTCAATTAAATTCAACTTTATTTATGTAGCGCCAATTCACAACAGAGAGGTTTCAGAGAGACCTAAGACGCTGACACTCTGCCCCACTTCTTCTCCAGTGCTCTGTCTGGGTCTGTGTGTCATGGAGAGCTGCAGGGTTTGGCTGACCGGGTTGTGAACTGTCAGGAAGTCCTAGATGCCATGAACCTGTTAGTGCTGCAGGTCAGCTGTTTCCCATACACGCTGCAGACCCAACAGTCCCGCATCAGCATCTGCAATGAAGTTCACTGGCCCTCCGATGAAAGCCTGGTAAGAGTTTTCACTAAAGGAAGCCTAATGCATTTTGAAGACATAAAAAAAAAATCGACTAATGAAAGTTGGATGGTTAGTAATATTCATTTATATTGATATTAAAAACCTATGGCTCAGCATTTTGTGACATCTGAGATGTTGCCAGTTTGTAACTAGTGGTTACTGTACCTGCTGGACTTAATCTGCATTTACATTAGCAGGAAGCTATTTCTACACATGCTACTGTGCATCTTTCATATTACAGTACTCACAAAAAGTAAGCATTTTCGAACTTCGGGTGACATTTCAGAATGCATCTATAATGTACTGTAGCCTTTACAGGTGAACTTAATTTGACCTTCTCTAAACTTTTGAATGCACATATCCAACTGTTTCTAACAAGAAAAAATTATGGATCCTGTCTGATCCAAACTAAACATAACTAAATGTTCTGGTTTAATGACTACTTGTATTTAAACAGTCCTGTTCATCATGCTGGTTACATTTGAGACTTGGTCTAATTTTTTTAAACAACACATTGCAATATTTATTAATATTTACATGTAGAACACTTTCAATTAATAAATCTAAGGGTTAACGCCCTCTTTGTCCTGAATACAACCTATGACTGTAAACCTCAGCCACGTATACATTTCCTCCAGCAGAGGGAGTCGGCTTCCAGTGATTTAGTCTACTTTGGCCTGAGAAACTACAGCAGCTCACTGCAGTGGGGCGTGGCCAGTCCCATTCTCCGTTGTGATGATGCCTTTGAGAAGATGGTCCTTACGCTCCTGGAAAGGTCAGAACGGGGCTGCCACTGAAAATCCACTAATTCCAACATTATAATAGAATATTTTACATAAATTGAGGGGTTTAGAAAAATTCAAACTTGGTAAACGTGATCAGAAAAGTGATCATAATAAGAATAAAAACTCTATTTTTTATTCAAGACATCCACACCTACACAGCATGGTGATTCGCAGCTACCTGTTGATTCAGCAGTACACTGAGGCTATGATGGCCCTGACCTCTTCTCCATCCCTGAGAGACCACATAACCCCGGAGACTCTTGCCATGGTGGAAGACTTGATCAGTGCTGCAAGCAGAGAAGGCTCCCAGGGCCGGGGCCACATGCTGCTAGTCCGTGTCCCCTCTCTACAGCTGGCAATGCTGGCCCGAGAGAGACTAGAGGATGTGAGGGACAAGCTGGGGCTCCATTTGTGCTTTGCTGTGCTGCTGGGAAGTCCTGCCTCTGAACTCAACCTGCCTAAGAACTTCACCAACCGGCTCAGGGTGAGAATGACGTAAACCCCAGGAGTTATTTCTCCTAAACATGCTAAATACTACAAATTCTACTGAATACATAAAATATTTCGAAAACATTACCGCTGCTTAAGAAAGATGCATTTAGGAAATATGACCTAAGAGTAAAACATGAAAGTTTATAAATATTTAACTAGATATCAGGATTTGATTGAAGAAATAATTTACTATATTTATACACCTAAAATGTTTTGTTCCTTCAATTTCTGACATCACTTTAAATCTTCCAAACAAGATACTATTAGATATTCATGTCCAGTAACAGTCCAGCATGCATTTCTCACCTAGTGTTAAATTAAACATGCACAGCTAAACACTAAACTTTGTGCAATATGTTTTGCTGCAGGCTTGGAGAGGTTGTGAGAATGATGACTGGGTGCCACACACTTATGAGGACCTGGAGGGGTTGCCCTGCATTGTCATCCTCACAGGGAAAGACCCTCTTGGAGAGACCTTCCCCAGGTATTTCACTATGCCCCCCCCCACCCCAGTACATTTTCCAATGCAAAGATGTGTGGGAGCCAACATAGATATACACATTAGGTGAAAGTAAAACTCCAAATATATTTCCTTTTCTCTGCATTCAACCTAACACTTGCACTCTTCTAGGTCTCTGAAATACAGTGACCTGCGTCTGATAGACTCCAGCTACCTGACTCGCACAGCCCTGGAGCAGGAGGTGGGTCTGGCCTGCACCTATGTCTCAAGAGGTGTGGTCCAGGAGCCTAAGAAGGCTCAGGAATCAGACGGGGAGAAGGCTGTCACCAGCTTGAATGATGGAGATGAGCTTGAAAGACCTCAGAGCAACGGCAGTGCCGCAACCAGAACCTCTGGTGAGTCCCTAACCTCAGTGAGACACTGAAGTTTGGAATTAAAAGGGCAAACATGGTTTACAGCACAAAATGTTTTTTTCCTCTCATTTTTATTTTTGCTTATATTTGGTCAGGTTCTTTAGCAGAGAATGGTGTGAGTTCATCCGACAATGCTGACTCTTCCCTGAAGCCCTCCACATCCACCTGCCCAACTGAAGGTGCTGTCACTTCAGACATGGGCACAGTAACACAAGGGTTCAAGCAAGAGTGCGATTCCCAGGGAAGTCAGCTCTCCTCCAACGCCTGCAAAGCCTCCAAGACCCCCCCTTCTGTTTACTCCAGTTCAGCCTCTTCTTCCCCATCCCCATCTTCCTCCTCCACCCAGAGACCCAGCCAATCCACACAGTGTGGTCGGGACTTTAAGGCTATTCGAGTGTCACCACGCACAGTCATCATGTCCCGAGCGGCATACAACCTGCTGGCAGGGGAGTCTGGAAGTCAACTGAGTTCCTACTCCCTGCTGCCTCATGCAGATGTGGCCTGGAGCAGCCCACTGAGGCCTCATATCACTCCAAACCTGCAGGGGGCAGAGCAAAGCATGTACTACCGCCAGTGGACAGTCACTAGGCAGCATCACGCTGATTATGAAGCTCCACCTGTGCCACATCCACGCCGTCTGTTACTCAGTGGACCGCCACAAGTAAAAACCCTTTATTGCATTAAAGTTACTCTCAAAGAAAGAAAAATCTGCTATTTGCAAACATAAAAGACAATAGAATAAAACATTATGTCACTATGCTTTTATTTTAAATTAAAATGTGATTCCGCATCATGTGAACATCATGATGTGTAGGTAATTAATTGTAATCATTTAATAGGTGGGAAAAACTGGGGCCTACCTGCAGTTTCTCCGTATTCTGTTTCGAATGCTCATCAGACTGTTGGAGGTCGATGTATATGATGAGGAAGAAGAAGAGGATGAAGGTGACGATAATTGGCAGTTATGTTCCATTTAAAATGGCTTAATTTGATGTTAAACATATTAAAGAAATATTGCATTTTTGCTTGAATGTGATCAATTCTACTTGGGCTCTTCCCATTTTCAGAAACATCAGACGTTACAACTCCAACAAATATCCAGTGGCCTGACATTGAGGAAATTCGAAAGCTGCCATTTGACCCCTACCCCCGAGACCCTAAGTTCAGGAACGCTAGCCCTGTTTACTCTCACAAGATGGCAAAGTGCTTTAAAGGTCAGCGTGCAAACAGAATGACACTCTTAGAGTTAGACTTTAGATCTGCTACTGTACAGACAACATAGTAGGTAATAATGTTATTCTTAACACACGTGAACATGTTTGGTTGTACTTTTACATCTGCAGAATTTAAGCCAGAAGGACACAGTGAGCCACACAAACGAGAAACTAAATCAATACGCCTGAGCAAGTTTGCTGCCCATAATGCCTTTCATCACTGTGAACAGTGTCACCACTACTGTGAAGCAGGTCCAGCCACACAGGTAAGTGCAGCAGGCTCACATCAAACATCTCAGGGACTCATCTGCTGCCCTATGTACAGTATATCCTAACTGGTTGAAATACTTTAACACTTAGCTTTTTAATTTTTCCTTGATGGTGATCTGTCTATGTTAATGCTGCCTATATGTGTCTGCATTGTAGCTGCCAGAGTGCACATTCCATGCGTTCACTTTTTGCTCATCCATGCTGGGGGAGGAGGTCCAGCTCCAGTTTGTCATTCCCAAAGCCAAAGAGCAGCACTTTGTTTTCAGTCAGCAGGGCAGCCACCTGGAGAGCATGCGTCTCCCAATGGTCTCCACCAAGGTTAGTTTACTAGTTACTGTATATATACGAAGAAGCAGCCAAATGTGTTCATCTCTCCGTGGTTAAGTTAAATCTAAGGCCTTGATCCTTTGAATAATCCTTCTATGTGTCTCTCTCTCTAGGACCCCAATCTGTTAAAGAGTCCAATCTTTACTCCAACAACAGGGCGCCAAGAGCATGGTCTGCTTAACATTTTCCATGCCATGGAGGGTGCCCCTCATCTTCACATCCTTGTGGTTAAGCAATTTGAGATGCCCCACTACAGGAAGTACTGGCCTAACCACATTTTGCTCGTCTTGCCGGCTATGTTCAATAATGCTGGAGTTGGTGAGTAAATTATTGTCTTCACTGAACAGAGACATCATCTACACCCTCTTGTGCATGTACAATATAGGTCAGACAGAAAATATATCGTAGCAGCCACATCCTCTGCAGTGTACCTACGTCTGCATCACCAAGAAAGTCAACCTTTGCTCATAATGACTCATTTATTACATAGAGTAAATTGTTTTTGCCGCACATTTGTTGCATTTTGTTGCATATTCAACATATTCATTGTTTATAGCTATTTAAATGTTAAATGTTGTCTTAACCAACTGGAGAGATTCCTCACCGATGGCAGAAAATCTACAGCACAGTTGTCAGATTTGTTAGATAATCAGTTGTCCTAGGGATCAGTCATTTATGAAACCTTTGAACAGTTTGTCTCACCATTGCCAGTGTCAGTGTCAAGGTGTCCACAATGCACATGTTTGAATATACTATATATTCAAACATGTGCACAACTTTACAGCTATGACTTACAGCCTTGTTGAATTAAGAGTTTACTACTAAATTTCTGTTGCATACGCACACTTTGCAAATGGGCTGTGTGTCTCTCTGTGTGTGTGTGTTTGTGTGTGTGTGTGTGTGTGTATGTGCGCTTTGAAGGTGAAATGAATTTTGTTTGCACGGCGTATTACCACCTTCAGCACAGTGTTTTAGTGAAAGGGCTTTGTAGTTATAAGTAATAGGGGGAAAGTATAAATGAAAAAATGGACACGTTCTGCTTGTGCTTAAGGTGCAGCCCGCTTCATGATCAAAGAGCTGTCATACCACAACCTGGAGCTGGAGAGAAACCGATTGGAAGAGCAAGGTGTAAAAAGGCAAGACGTATGGCCGTTCATTGTCATGATGGATGATTCCTGCGTGATGTGGAACGCTCAGCAGCCAGCTGACAGCAGGTAGTAATTGTTTCTTGTAAATGTGGACAGTGAGTAGTTCAGTCTGATTACTCACATTTATTTATTACATCACAATTATTTTTCAGTTTATGAGGTTTATTAATTCAGTTTATTATATAGGAAATTCATTTTAAAAATGTAAGAATATATTTCCCGAATATCTAGTAAAGAATATTATTTGTTGTCCCTATAAAAATATGCTCGTGTTTGTTTGTGTCCTTGCTCCCTTTATTCCCTTAGTGAGACTTCAAATGGAATTTTAACCCTTACCAACGTGTCTCTGAAGACAGTGCTGCAGCACATGGAAAGTACACCTAAGATCTGCCTGTATGCAATGTGCGGCACGCACAAGTGGAGCAGCGGCTTGGCTCGCAAGTCTCCCAGCCACCCGTTCAGCCGCTGTCATCTGCATGACTTTGTCCTGCTTAATGTCGACCTGACGCAGAACGTCCAGTATGACCTCAATCGGTACGTTATTAGAGGTTTTTCTCAGTCAGTGATGGCTTCATTGAAAAGCATAGTGATTTTATGATTTCACACCAAATTGTCCCTATGTGCAGGTATAGTTGTGAGGAGGTGGATTTTAATCTAAGGGTAAACAGCAGTGGGCTGCTGCTGTGTCGCTTCAACTACTTCAGCTTGATGAAGAAACACATTCCAGCTGGGGGAAACAAAGACTTCTTGGTCAAACCTAAAATCATGGTGTGTTGATGATGTTCACACAATGCTGCCCTATTTTCCTGTGGGGTTTTAGTGAATATGTTTTGTCATGCACTTTTTGGAAAACTATATTATACCAAACCTTCTCCTTTCTCTCTCCAGGAAATAGAAAACCCCACTCCAATCAGCCCTTCCCAGTATGTTTGTGCCCCAGACAGTGAGCAGACCCTCCTGGACGCCCCGGCCCAGTTCCTGCTAGAAAGGTTCTTGCAGAGCTGCAGTCACAGACTGTTTCCAAAGGCTGTTCAAAACAGAGACAACCCAGTTCTGTCCATTGACAGCTACCTCAATATCAGCCCGGAGGTAAGAGCTCCAGGAAGTATCAGCCCATAAACCTACAGGAAACAACCAAACTACCACTGGTGTGAACGTAAATGCTGTTACTGAACATGCTGAAGTTCTGTGATCCTGTAGTACTGTTTCAGTATTACAAAAACATGAAAAGCCTGCTGGCTAGGTTTATTTCAAATGTTTCTGTAGCATAAATGGTGTTTTCTCATGTTACACGATCCATCATTTGCTAAGAACACTCTGACCTGCATCCATTCGCATGTGCAAACAAAGAATGCTAACAGTGCATTTTTGTTCTGTGGGGTTTTACAATGTACATGTAGAGTAATACCAGCCCACACACTTCAACTTCATTATCTGCATACCTGGACACATTCCTTGTGTTTGTGTTTTCTGCTGTAATGGAAATAAATCGATAAATTAAAAGGATGCTCCTAATGGGATTTTTTTGATTAGCGAGATTAGTACAGCTTATCTTGTCTTTTCTTACAGATTTCTGTGTGTTACATCAACTCTCGTCCACACTCCACCAACCTGAACCATCAGGGCCTGGTGTTCAGTGGCCTGCTGCTTTACCTCTGTGACTCCTTCGTTGTCTCTGGACTCCTGAAGACATTCCGCTTCCTCAAAGGTTACACATCACTATAGTCATTGTGAATTCTATTGTTTCTGTTATTATGGAATCTACTTGATGATGTTCTAATAGTGTGCAACGTAGCATGTGCTATGTAAATACTAAATACATTTTACAGTTTCGATCTGCCATCTAAGTCTTGTCTCGGATTGTGTTTACAGGTGCCACCCTTTGTGTGATCTGCCAGGACCGAAGTTCCCTTCGTCAGACCATTGCCCGATTGGAGCTGGAGGATCAGTGGCAGTTCCGGCTGCGGGATGAGTTTCAAACATCCAACTGGATTGAGGATCGGCCTCTTTACTTTCTGACTGGCCGTCATGTTTGAACCTGTAACTGCTGGGGGTCCACTGCTCTGCTGCAGAATTTAGGGTAGATTCCATTCGAAACCAGGACAGTAACGATTGCCATCCCATTGGAAAGTGGTATACTTGAGCACAAGACCTGAAGTCTCCAAATTGTTGACACATGGTCACCTAAAGTGTCTTTTCTTCATCTGTACTACCACAGTGCACTATGCCTGGCTCTGAAGAGGGTCAATGGATGTTTTTAACTCTTGCTTGTTGCTGGGCTTATCTCCACTTGAGCTTGTGTTCTGCTGAAAAAACCCACAGCTGAATGTGATGTTTGTTTTGTTGTATTTTGCAAAAATGTGATCAATAATGTGACTATTTGAAGGTTGAATGTGTTCATGGACTTTTAATACAGTATGTCCCTTTCTGGACGTACATGTTTATCTCAGGGTTTTAAGAGAGGTCGCTTAAAGGGGTAACGCCCTTCTCCTTATTCAACATGTATTTTTGGATTGAACTTATCTTGGCACCAAAGACATTCTCACAAAGACACCTTGATTTTTCCCTTGGCTTTCCTTGTCCCTTCTCGCCTGCTCAGACGCCCAAACTCCATGAAGCTCATAGACTATAATAGGTCTATGAGCTTCATGGTCAGCTCACTATATTAAACAAATATATAGACAGATGTGGGCCTGTACTGGATTTATATCATCAATCATTATCTATCATAATATCAGTGGGATTCACACAATGAGCTAGCAAACCTAAATTACAAATAGTTAGGTGGCATCGATGATCCTTCTAACAATGAGCTGTTAGAGAGTCATGGGGGTTTCCAAATGACTTTCATATGAGTTTGGAACTATATTCACAACTAAAGGAAAGTTCAAGTAGGGCAGTATCATTGTATATTGGTGTGAATATACATCTAAAAAGTGAATCTGTTTGAAAACAGACTAGTTGCTCAGTGGTAGAGCATTTGGTTCGGATGCAGAAAGCCCCAGGATTGAATCCCACCCCACCAGGTGTGGCCTCGCCCAGGCAACAATGGCCACCTTGGTGCCAATCCTGAGCCTGGATTAAATGGGACATTTGCGGCAGGAAGGGCATCTGGCATAAAAACTCACGCCTAATCAACGTGCAGAACACTGTGGCCCCTGAAGGGCAAGCTGAAAACCGTTTTTGTTGATGTGAACTACCAATCGTACGGATTGGATCATTTTGCATTAAGACATTTACTGCCTTAAATATTGGGTTCTTTATGATTAATCACATTAAATCAGTAAATACAATATAATAAGCAAGCATCTTCACACTCACTGGAATTCCAGCTCCTGTTTTAATTGGTAAATTGGGAAATGGCTACTTATATAGCACTTTTATCTGAAGTGCTTTACAAAGTTGATATCCATTCACAAACACCCACAGACCGATGGCAGTGGCTGCCATGCAAGGTGCTCACCTGACCCACCGACAGCAACTTGGGGTTCAGTGTCTTCCCCAAGGACACTTCAACACGCCTTACCAGCTGAGCTACAGCCCCCCTTAATGATAGTGCTTAGGTGTGAAAGATGTCAAAAACAGCTGGTCAGGTCATTTCATAAACAGGAAAGTAGTTGGAGTTTGTTGTTCTATGTTTCCTCACAGGGTTATACAGAGACTAGTCCTGAGGGGATGAGTCATACAGTCACTGTTCAATACACGCAGTTTTCAGACCAATGAGAATGAAAAGGCATTTACCTGTGAGGCAAAGACGTGTCACTCTGAGTGAAGTGAAATGAAATGATTGGATTTTGGACTACTGTAATGTTTAAAGCTTTGTTTACATTATTAATATATTTTATCTTGCCCTTAATCATTTAGGGGTTACTACTGTTTTTCAGTCCTGTGTTTTCTTTTGTCAGTACAATTTGGTCATAGCGTCTTTCTGCATTTTATGTTATGTTGGAAAGACAAGAAGAATCTACCTAGATGTGTCCTTAACCATATGTCTGTACCCCCTCATATGTCTGTTTAATGTTTTTGAAAATGAAAATTGGATCCATGAGGGATTCTTATTTATTTGACAAGTATTTTGGACTGATAATCATGTTGGACTGTAATATTTGACTGCATTCTGAACTCGCTGAGACCAAGGGAGTGTGTTACTCATCAAAACCATCTGTGAAAGCTTTGCACAAGACCCCAAAAATTATTTTTAGATCTATTGAATGTTAATAGGGTTAGAAAATGTGAACTTGCACTATAACATCGAAAAAGAAAATTCTATATAACAAACAGGTGAATTCTGTTCCCCAAACTCCCAGAATTATTCCAAATATACAACCGATGATTGATACTGTTTTAGCAAAATCTAATGGTCCATTAAATGTGTCAATCTTTTTAATAATTTAACGCTTAATATGCAACTTGCTTTCACAATCCTCACTGAAATTAGTTTGGTATGTGCAACCCAGTGGTAAAGCCTTGGTGCCTGGATAATCTACCTCATGTTTACCATTGTGGTTGTGGGCTGTGAACATATAAAATTAGAGCTATGCTGTTGTTCTTGAAAATGTATGAATGTAATAAAGTAAATTAATCTGCATTGCATTTTTCTCATGCTGTATTTTTTTGTCCTATGGCCCCTCACAAAGATCTATAGAGTCATGGGGGCTTCCAACTGACTTTTACATGGGTCACAACCAAAGGAAAGTAGGGCAGTATCATTGTATAATGGTGTGAATATACATCTAAGAAGTTAATCTGTTAAAAAAAAAATACTGATTATTTGCCACAGGGTTTTATTTTTAAACCGGGGGCCTGGTGTCTCAGAGCTAGAAGGACGCAGGTTCAAATCCTACCCCACCAGGCGTGGCACCGCCCAGCCGCCAAGGGTAACCTTGGAAGGGAAGCGCATCTGGCGACAAAACGCACGGCAAATCAACGTGTGGAACATATTCCGCTGTGATGACCCCTGAAGGAACAAGCCAAAAGCCGTTGATCTTGACCACCCAGAGATCTATAAACATAACATACTGAACACTATCATAATTTGTAATGTGCATACAAAATGTATGTAAACCCACACAAAATGATGTTAACTTAATATTTCCCAAGTTAACAAACTATCTTAAGCTAAAATTTAGAGTTTTTCTCCAGTGAAAACATCTGCAACTTATACTCATTTTAATTTGTAAACTAAACTCAACATGTCATTTTAGTGTGGGGCCCCTTGATTGTCTGTTTTTCATTTGTTTTTTGTGTTAGCTTAGTGTGTCTCACCATTCAAATCCACAGCAGTGTTGTTGAAATGCTTGTGCAGCCTTGTCTTTAGTCTGTGATGAATGATCCTCTCACTCTCTCCTTTGCATTTAACCCAGACCTCTTTATTCTTCTAGGGAGTAAATCCCAGGCTGTTGCCCATTTCCTAATTTTGCAATCACCTTGCTACCAAGTGCAGGCGTTGGATCAAACTGGATGCTAGGATCCTCTCCTGGCTTCACTGTAACGGTACAGGGGCATTGTCGGTCCAGGGACAAGACTATTTTAGCTCATACAAGGTAATATTAGAGCACACTTTCCATCAACCTACAACCCGTGTGTGATATAACACAGCTATTTCCAGCCGGCGGCAGAAGCGGTATGATAAGGAAGAGAGGACAAAGTGGTTGCCATGCTGTTTCTGGCACTTCGTCATAGTTAGCAAAGCCCAGAAGAAGCTTGTCTCCAATGATTTCAGATCTCCTAAAGTGACTAATTTGAGATAATAATGAATAATTCAGATGCTTATGCTTAATATTATATGACAATTTTATTTGTAATACATTTTCCTGGATTTGTTCCATTGTCTAAGCATTTAGCATTTTCAGCTAATCATTTGAACAAAATAGACAATGTCACTTGATAATTCCCTTTGATTGATTTCTTTCACTTATTGAGTCCTCAGGCAATCCAGCAGTTCATATTAAACGACTTCCAAACACTGACATGATTACACATAGATCACATTCACTACTACAGTGATGCATATCCTATCAGCAACTAAGCCCCTTAGTGTGACGTGAGTTGATTCCAGGGACCAAAACCCAGTAGTGAGATGTGAGAGGAGAGGGTGTGTGGCCCACCAGTGGCAGCCTGAAATGTGTTGCCTTCAGGGGACTGACCTGTGACCAAAGATCACAAAGGTCACAGATTGATCCCACATGTTCAGCTCTCACAGGAGGTACATGTCATGTGACTGATGAGCTTTTGACCATGGAGTCTGGATATCATCAGCATTTAGCTGAAACTGTAAATTGGAAAGTAAGAAAAAAAAAAAAGGAAGAATGCAATCAATTATTCTAACCTGCAGTTTATGGTGCATTAAACAACCCTGCAGAAAATGCATATCAAGCAGAGGAGACCTGCTTGTCTTTAATAATTTATTAAATAAAGCATATTACACTCATGTTGATAATGTGTATATACTAGTACTATACAGACATTTCTTTATTTTAAAATCTTATTGCTGCACAAGTCAAATGGAATGTTCTTTTTTTTTTTTTTTTATTATACAAAATGAAATGCAGCATCCAGAAAAAACAAACGTCCTTTGTGCTACAAATTACAAAGTATGTTATGGTTCAGGACATGATATTGACGTGACACATGCTTCTCAATGGACACTTAGGATGAGAAACACGGCAAAATTCCACAGGAACTGGAATTCAAAGTCCATCATGCAGTGCATCACTGAAACCCTGGCTGCCAGTCAAATCTGCTTCTTTCATCATCGCCAACTCAAATTTTAATATCTGATTTATCGGACGCAGAAATCTCCTAGAGCAGGAAGGCAATGCATAATTTAATATGGGACAGGTGGACTGACAGGGCGTGGAGGTGTGCAGCAGAGAGGACAGAGGGAGCAGGTACTGGCTTGGATAATCTAAGGGAGAGAAAGAGAACTTAAGTGATTGTGAAATTCTCTACAGTGAAGCCAGAGCACCGGGAGAGGAGGGAGTCGATGCAGGTGAGAGGACGGGGAAGAGGACAACTAAGGGCACCTGAAACTAGCTGGGGTCTACAAAGCCGATCGTAACAACTAAAAGTTAAAAGTATCAACCAAGATGGAAAGTAGGAAATAAAAATGTCCGGGGAGAAAAGATATCAAAGGAATACTTCAGTCTTAAGTGTTGCTTAAAATCCGCTTTTAATTGATTAGTTTAAAATACACTAAATCCACAAGACCAAAGTTGCCTAAAGAAAGTATCTTACTCTGATGACATGCAGGCTCCTGGGAGATCGCAGTGGAGACAAAGGTGAGACAAAAAAAACACACACACAAACACAGAGCGGAGAGGAGACATAGTGATGATAACCAGGGTAACACGGACCAGCTCACAACCGTGACAACCAGCCCCTGGATCATAGTTGGCAAAACCAACAAAGACGGACAATCAGGTTCCATGAGCAACACCATGCATGTTAAACAGCCCGATCATACTGTCACTGACATTCAGTCTATGTCATTTTGTGATTCACGTCACCTCCTTTAGAGAACAACACTTTTATACACTGATCTGTTTGTCATCTATTCCTTTGCTTTGTAACGTATCGGATGACATGAGCAACTTGCATCACGGAATTAGAGGCAATTAAGTATCAACTCAAATAGTACAATTTCACATTTCTTGTTATTGATTAATTATTTTTTGTAGACTTTTGGTGTGCAAAAGCGTAGAATGCGTCAAATAAAGGTGCATGCAGCTAGGAGCAACTGTTGTGCAGGAAGGTAGAGCGGTTGTCCACCAATCCCACAGGTGTCGGTTCAATCCCTGGCTCCTCTGGTCACATGTCGAAGTGTCCTTGAGCAAGACACTGAACCCCAAGTTAGTCTCTTCTGGTTATTGTTGGCCAGCATCATAACAGCTTCCCCATCGGTGCGTGATTGTGAGTGCGAACAGGTGAATGAGAAGCAGAGTACTGATAGGTAGAAATGCACTAGTGCAGAAAAGTATCGTCTAACGCTTTGGCGACTGATACACTATCGTGTCTGTACAAATATAAATGTGGTGGTTAGCGTAATATAAGTGTCATGATCCTGGACTTTTGTTTGTTTTCATTTCACTTTCTTTTCATGGCTTTTATTTTAGCAGCGCAGCCCCATTTCCCCTTAAGTCTTTTTTTAGTTCTTTACGTTCCACTCTTTCCTTAAACCCAGTTCTCCCCACAGTTCTTTGCTTCCTTTCCTAAATCGTTTATCACTCACCTGTTTATATGCACTCTGTGTTCATGGGTTTGTTTGTTTGTAAGAAACTTGTTTGTTGGACTCTGATTCCATTCTTTGGTTTGTTTTCTGTTTAGGTTCCTTGTTTATTGTTTATCCCAGTTTTTAGATTCTGAGTATTTAGGTTTGGTCTTTTGCTTATTCCTTGTTTAGTGTTTGTTTCCTCTGTTTTTTCATTGTTAGACGGTTTCTGAGTTAACACTAGGCTTAGTTATTGATTTATTCTGTCTATTGGTCTCAGTTTAAATATTGGGTTTGATTGTCTCTTGTCTCTATCAGTTTGTTAATGTTTGGACTAGTTAGTTTAGTGTTTGTCTTCCTATGTACGAGTGTGTTTGCTTGTTCTGTTTGATCAGTACATTCTTCTTTAGTTTGATGTTTAGTCTTGGATGTTTATGTGTGTGTGTGTGTGTGTGTGTGTGTGTGTGTGTGTGTGTGTGTGTGTGTATGCTCATTCTTGGTCAGTTATTTCTTAAGTACTGTTTGTCTAGTATTATTTCTGTTGGTGTTCTCTTGTCCTCCTTTTGTAGTGATTTTGTTCGTTGGTCTTTTTTTTAATAAAGCCCTTTTATTTTAATTTTTAAATTGTCCCTCCTCTTGCCCTTCAAGGTCCTAAATATAATACACTTCATTACATAAAGGCTGAAAGCAGTGGGAAACTCCCCTGGAAAAAAAAAATATAATCACTGGAACTTTTCCTTGTCTCTTTGGAAAGAAATAGCTACAGTTTTTTTGAGTTAGATTTTTTTATTTTTGTGTTCAGGGTGGCCACAGCAGATCACTGTCTGCATGTTGATTTTGGCCAGATGACCTTCCTGTTGCAACCCTACCCTCCCCAATTTCTACTGAGCTTGGAGCTGGGGTTGGGTGAAAGTGCTGTTGGGGGTTCAGTGTCTTGCTTAGAGACACTTTGACATTATAGCCAGGACCGGGGATTGAACCACTGACTCTGTGGTGCGCGGATGACTGTCTTACCAACTGAGCTAAAGCCAAAGAGACAAGCTCTTTTAAATACTTCTCATCCTAATGTTTAGGCAGGTTAATGAGCAGCAGGTTGCTGGAATAAAAATATAGAATGAATAAAATCCTATTGATGGTTTCAATAGAAACATTATTGGATTTACATGTACAGTACTTGTTAATGTTTAAAGAAAACAATTGCACACTCTAATCTCATATTTTAGCTAGTTATGCAACTAAATAATATGGGCACAGATTCAGCCTTTTAACAGTGACAGGCTTATTTTTTATAAGCATCCCATTGAGAGCATGATTACATACAAGGAACTGTATGAAATAAATAAAGGAAAGCTGAATGCAAAATAAATACTGCATTCAATAACATGTGCCCTTCAAATGAGAGTGGTCTTTTGCTTAGCAGAAAGGGACTGAAGGAGGAAGGAGGGATGACAGAGGAAGAGAATAGAGGATTGAATAGAAATTAAAATGGCGTAAATAAAAGAGTGAATGCGAGACTGAAATAAAACTAGAGGAACAGTTTGTTTTCGTATCAGTAGAGGTCTGTGAGGCGGCTGCCTTGTTCAATAACCGCCTTAGCAAACTGCTTGAAAACTCGGTCCATGTAAGTGCTCTGTCGTGGCCACAGGCCCTCAAGGAAACCAATATGGCCGCCATGGCAAGTAATGAGGAGTGCCAGGTTGGGATTCTGCTTCACTGCCTCCACTGGAATGGCTGCAAGGAAAATAAAGCAAATGAGTCCTATTTTTATTTGTCATGCCACCAAATGAATAATGCCAAATTGGAACGAACTGCTGTAAAGTCCACATTGCGATTATACAGTAAAGTTACTGTATTTAAATAATGCAGCATGTTACTGTAAGCTGCAATGCATTATGGGGGCAGGGAACAGTTGTTATTACTCTGGACCAGGCTCAGAGGTGTTTATAATTTTTGTCCTAGGTTTGTTGTCATGCCACTGTGTTTAATTTAGTAAAGTTTTTAGGCGAGAAAGTGCCCATTTAGGTTTAGATTATGAGTTCAGACTAACCAAATAACGGCTGTTTGAGGACCTGATTTGAGGACCTGGCCGATGAGTGTGATGCTAATCTCAGCAGCTCACAGCGTGCAGATGAACTTGGCAAGCTGATTTTATCATCCACAGCGTTGTGATATGTTAAAATTATTTTCAGATTAGGCATATGAATATGAATTTGTAGATATTAGAGAACAAAAGAGAACAGAGACAGTTACCCAAAACATGTTTTACAGCTTCGATTTTTTTCTTCTAGAGTTAGCAGTGATGATTTTTATCATATTCTCTGTAAAGTGAGCTACTGTAGGCCTCCAATTGTGTTTAAGTGTGATGGGCAGAGCTGAACTGAGCTGCCGGTGTTGGTTTTCACTCCGAGCATCCTACAGTTTAATACAGTATATTTAAAATATAACGGCTGCATTGAAGAAATCCTCCTTTATGAGGATGATTGTTGCAATTCCTAAATAGTAAGGCCCACACTAATGAGTTTGGTGTCATTGGAAAGGGGACATTTTGTAGTTTTACAATAAATACACAGAATCTTGTTATGTGATACTAAAGCAAACTTACAGAGGCACAAATTTGGTATAAATGTTGGGTTTATCCTCGCCTAAATCCTTTGTGTGTTTTTGACTGAATAGTCAAATGGAGGTTTGCCAGATGAACCAAACAACAAAATGGACTCAGAGGCACAATTGTGGAACAGAAATCGACCAAATTATGTGAACAAATAACAGAAAATTTGCTTTGTGGATTGTTTTTTATAAGGGTATGGCCAGTCGGACACATTGCACCAGGTAACCCAATGGCTTTATTGATGTTTAGAACTGCAAAACGCCATATTTTATAATTCAAAACTAGAAAAAACTAATCATATTAGCTTATCAGATAGCTTATCCTGCTGTTCCTGGGTGCTAAACTCAATGTTGTGCATCCTGCAAGCGTACTGCAGTTGTGCGCATGCAGGATTATTCTCGTAGTTATTCTCAGTGAAATGGCGCATTTCACTGTGTTTTTGGAGAGATTTTAGTTTCATTAGGCCTGGTTCTCTATTATATCTTGTGTTCAGATTTGGTATTTTAGTTTCTTGTTAAGATCACTGGTTTTGTGCTTAGTTTGTTGCTTTCACTGTTATTCAGCCCTCTATTTTAGATTTGTATATTCTTCCCTTGTTCCCTTAGAAATAAAAGTCACCTGTATCCCACATCCCTCTCACTGTCGCTTTTGGGTCCTCTAACAAAAATCCTAAATGGGATAGACCAGTGCAATTGTGAAATGTCTTACATGGTTGTGCCTTTGTTCTTGGGGCGACCCAGGGAAAATCCATCAGGTTAAAGGTTTTGTTTAAACAGATGCTGTTTGTTTTTGGTTTTTTTTAAAACTGTATAATAATTTTGAAAGATGTAGCCAAGCTGGTGAATATGGAAGTAGAATTAAAGTAGGATTTGTGCATCCAATGTCCTACAACTACCTGATTCTGTCACAGTCCCTGTTTTTGGACCCTAGTTTTCTTTAACTTTACTTCCTGCTCCTGGCTTTTATTTTGTTAATCCCTCCGCTCCACTTCCCAGTTAGTTTCTTTAGCTTCTAGTTTCTTGTTAACCCTGATTATTTTCACCTGTGGCCCCTTGTATTTTATACCCAGCGCTCCCCACTCTCTTCTCGGCCCTAAACCCTCCTGTGAACTGCCAATATGTGTGGGCACCGCTCTCCCTGTTTCCACAGTGCTCAGTTTGGACTCTCTTCCCTTATGTTTTGGTCTGAGGTTTGGTTTGCTACTTGTTTCAGTGTTTAGGTTTGGTTTTCTCCGCTTGTTGGGTCCAGGTTTTGTTTTTTTGTTTTTGTATTTATTTTTTGTCCCTAGTTTCTTAGTTAGTTCCCTTGCTTTCCTGGTAAGCTTATAATTTAGTTTATTCCCCCCTCTCCAGCGTGTTTGAGTTCTTGGTCTTTTTAACCTAGTTTGTTTGTCCCGTGTTTTTCCTGCCCTCCTCATGGAGTAATTTTC
The DNA here is from genome assembly GCF_033026475.1 of Channa argus. Classification (NCBI taxonomy): domain Eukaryota; kingdom Metazoa; phylum Chordata; class Actinopteri; order Anabantiformes; family Channidae; genus Channa; species Channa argus. Next base: position 1,403,819 of record NC_090210.1, on the reverse strand, counting down.
TATTGTTTGGCTTTTTTTTTTTTAAATAAACTTTCATTAACCATAACGCTTTCCCTTGCTGTCTCCTCCTTTCGGTTTCTGCCCCAATTAAACACTAGAAAGTGTGACAGACTCTCCAGACAGTCTGTGGATTTTATATGCGTAAAGAGATCAAGAGATACAATATATGGTTGGGTATAAAAGGTCAAGAAATGCTGTAGGAGAGAATTCAACACATACCTTAAAATTAACTATAATGTATAGGCCTCCCCCTCCTCATAAGCTGTCCATCCTTCACTATGGAAGTAAAATAGTAGCAAAATTATTTGTATGTGTAAAAACTAACTGTAAATGTCTAATAATCTGAGAAAACACTCAGGTTTTAAGTAAAAGTGCTGAAAAACCTCACAATGTTCTGTCTTTTTATGGGTGGAATTTTGCTACTGTTCTGCCATCTGCAAGATGTGTGTGTAAAGCGATTTGTCTGTATTGGAAGGTTTTCCTTGCCCTCAGCTCGGGCTCCCAGGCTCAGCCTTACAGGCCGAGTACGGTTCCTCTCACGGTGTGGCTTACAGTCCACACTCAGGCTTAGTGAAGATCGAGGTCACCGGTCAGTAAAGCTAGTGCTTAAGGGAGGAGCGCAGCCCTCAGGTGTCCCCCACAGACCCTCAGGTGAGTCTCACGTTTCCCTGTCTTTGAGTTGGCCGCGGTGTTTTGCTCTTGACTTTCTCCTGCTCAGCCAAACAGTGTTTCTAGTGTTTCTGTACTGTTAGCTAGAGCAGCTAACATTATCCAATGCAGGCAGGTAAACGGCTACAGCTAGTGTAGCTAACAGCGAACAAACCGTGGGAGCTAACTTTACACTAAAAGTGATGTTCAGTGGTCACTGAACTTGTGCATGAACAAGCCTTTCAGAGGAGATGGGGACACGTCTTGGATTCCTACAAGCAGAAGTCCAGTTTCCACTGAACAGCACTTTTGAATAACCATGACGAGCAACTGTACTGGTTTTTAGAACATGATCGTCAGCTGTTGTGCAGCTCACGGGGTTTTAGCTCATACAGTGTCACGTCCAGTGACTAGATCTGTGTTTAGTCAACCTGGTTAATTCACATTGTATGGCTGTTAACTCATCACTGAGTCTTTGCACACATGTCGCTGAGCACGTTGTCATATTTCAACACCAAGAAAACTGTCACTCAGACCTCACCGACTGAAAAATATTAACATATGACTTTATGACCCTATTTCCTTTGATTTGGCATCAACCAAGTTAACATTATAATGAAAGGAGGGACACATGGTTACTGTGTGGATTATACCACATTAGTTTCTCCACAGAAATGCTATGATAAAAATAAATTGGTAACAGTACTGCAATACACAACTATACATATTCATTATATTTTATATATTAAGTTGTCTCTGATACAAATACACCAATGCTAACATTTCTGCATTTCAAAACCGGTTTTCTGACTGTAGCTCCTCTATTACACCTGGGAAACAGCCTTTTTACATATGCACAGACATATATCATTCATTGTGTCCAAGAGGGACATGTGATCACGAGTCTTCATGTTGAAAAGACTTCTATGTAGTTGTAGAGTGACTGGACTGGACTCCGGTATTTTTTAGGTGCAGTTTGTACACCAAAATAAATGTTTAACATAAGTGATTTGTGTCCTGTTGGTAGCCGGGTCCTTCATGGGAAAGCTGATGCAGAAACTTGCTCACCCTGACATCATCATCATGGAGGATGGATTACTGAGGCTGCGCACAACTGCACCTAATAAACTGGTGATAACCAACCAGGATAAAACTGGCAACAGGTTAGAAGACACACCGTACAGTACAGCATATAGCTTGTCCAGTCACACATTTTTAATGTTTTGCCTGTGTGGTGTATTGTATTTAACAATAAATAATATTGTATTGGCAAAGTCGAGAGCAAAACACCACGGCTAACTCAAAGACAGGTAAACGTGACCCTCACCTGAGGGACTGTGGCGGCGGCTGCGCTCCTCCGTTAAGCACTAGCTTTACTGACCGGTGACCTCGATCTTCACTAAGCCTGAGTGTGGACTGTAAGCCACACCGTGAGAGGAACTGTACTCGGCCTGTAAGGCTGAGCCTGGGAGCCTGAGCTGAGGGCAAGAAAAACCTTCCACACAGACAAATCGCTTTATGCACACACATCTTGCAGATGGCAAATACTGTAGCAAAATTCCACCTGTAAAAAGAATTTGTGAGGTTTTTCCACCACTTCTACTTAAAACCTTAGAATCTGAGTGTTTTCTCAGATTATTAGACATTTACAGTTAACTTTTTGAGTGAATACATTTACACATTTCACATACACACAAATATTATTTACAGTTACAGATTTGTGTACAGACACACAAATCCCAGCACAGACAAACAGATTGAGACGCACAAGTGTTAGTACGCACGCACAAATCCCTGTACACATACAAATAATATTGCTACTATTCTACTTCCATAGTGAAGGATGGACAGCTTATGAGGAGGGGGAGGCCTATACATTAAAGTTAATTTTAAGGTATGTGTTGAATTCTCTCCTACAGCATTTCTTGACCTTTTATACCCAACCATATATTGTATCTCTTGATCTTTTTTCACATCTAAAATCCAGAGACTGTCTGGAGAATCAAGTGATTGTAGGACATTGTCCAGGGGTATTGTTTCACTTGTAACGCACAGTGGCAGATTGTGTGGGTCAGATGTGTTTATTTCAGCAAGTGTTGGCCCCCGGTCAGAGAGAGCAGGAGGTACGACACACAGAAAGTGTGTTACACGATTCACAATGTTTTGTTACAGCACATAGCAGCAGTGCATAATTCAAGTTTTGTCAACACGGCAATTCACTTGCAGGTAATTATGGATAAATCACTTCACTTATACATGGGCTCATTCAGACTTTACCCGGACTTTGTACTGGAGGGCAAGCAGCTTAAAGTCCGATTAATTCCAAGCCTGACTGACTTGGAAATTTGTATTCTCGCATGCAGCTACTCTGAGTAAAGTATGGAAAGGGGTTGCAGTGTATGACTACAGACAGCTTTAAATGTCAACTTAAGTGTGACTACATGAAGGCAGGAAAGTATTTAGTCTGAAAATTTGACTATGGTAATAAATATTGTGCTTTTGCTTTCACACACCTTTCAAATGCTTTGTCAGGCTGAACCCTGGGCAAGGATGAAAAAGTAAAAAGAATCTAAAACAGGATGCACTCTCCTCTGCAAAACGATTGACTTAGGACTTTCTAAAATGGTAAGATCTGTATGCACATATCAATCACTCACTCTCTCTGTCATAAATTGGCACATATATATAATATATGCGCACTTGTACATTTATTACCATTTGACAATCAAGTCAATCTGTATAGTTAGAAAAAGTATTTTAACTTCATCTTTTATTGTTTTAAGGACCACCCAAGCCCCTTTGTGAAGTATCATAAGATACTGTACATTCAAATTACTTTTTTAATGTTGAACAATGTTAAACAGCTGCTAATGTGACTTGAAGTATATATTTCAAATAAAGCTAGAAAAACTATTTTTGAGTTTGTTTATTACAAATTATTTTTAAAATGTTACATTTAAATAATTAGATGCTATATAGCGCTGACCTGCAAAATCAAAAACAGCCAATTTATAGAATTAGGTAATTTACTGTAGACATAACTGCACTATACTAGTAAAGTTACCTCTAGTAAATAAATTAAAAAAAACAAGTCTGTATTTTCCAATTACAGTAAATAATAGTTATTATAGGTACAGTACAAGGCTTTAAGAATTACAGTAACTGGCTGGAAACTCTGCTGCCAGTATTTTACTGTAACTTCTACTATTTTTTTGTTACAGTGCAGTAATATTGCCTGTGTATTCATTCTGCTACAGAAGGTGTGATTGCACAGAAACTGCAGTGGTTACCAAGACTCACCATGGGAGGGGGAAAACACATCGTCAGCAGCGTTCAGACATAACATTGGCACCTGCACAGATTTCAGTTTATGGACTGGACTGGCATCCCGGTAGTAGTCATCATTGGTAGGATAACCGAACATTATGGAGGTAAACCTCTCGTCAAACTCTCTGATGGTTCTTGCCTGTTGTGATCATAATATGATTAACCTAAAGTCATCTCATTTACTTAGATTAGCATTTACAGCCAAGTGTCACTGAAAATAATCCCTACCTTCATGACATGATCGATGTCATAACACTTTTCAAGCACTGGCCTGTGTCTGGAGAATAAATTAAAAAAAACACTATGAACAACAAAAAGTCTGACAAAGCTGCATCTTTAAATCGGTATTTATAAAAAATAATCGAAAGCAAGTGGTTCAATATCCTCAAATGCTTAATCTCTAGCACTTGCACTGAATTAGCAGCCGTATTAAGATTTTGGTTCTGGCCTCAGCTGACCTATGCACAGAGGCTTGTAGGCAGCTGGTGAGGTAGGAGTTGAACAGGAAACGGTCCAGAGGTTTTTCCAGAGAGGCCGTACACTCAAATACATCCCAGCCTGCTGAGAATACTACGACCCCTTTGAGGCAGGTTTCCCGGCCTTTGCGCCCCAAGTAGTTAGCCAGCATCATACTAAATAGGAAGAGAGGATGACAAACAGACAAAAGAGTGAGTGGAAGATGACCAATCCTTCAAGTAATGGGATTAGTGCTGTGCAGTTAAAAACACTGACATGCTGCACTCAATGACTGAAGCAGTATTAGAGGCCTTTTGCCCAGTTATACATTTACAGTAGCAAAGTGAAAAGAATATATTCTTACATCAACTTATTTCTGTGTACATTCAGTTACCACTGAACCAATAACGGCATGTGTGATATGTTTTCATACAGCTCTTAGTTGCATTTTGAGATTTTTGATTTTAGCTGTGTCTGCCAGTATTGAAACGTCCCATTAGCTGGCAGTGAGCTGCTTCATTACCCGCCCATGGACACTCCAGCAGCCATGATTGGAGCAGCTTCGTTGGTCCTTTGGATATGATCAATAACGGCCTCGAGGTCCTCTGTGTTGGCTGCACAGTAGGTCCTCGGGGTCTGGTTGGGACAGAAATACAGTGACTTTTTTTTTTGCTTTCTGTTTCTCTATGTCTGTTCAAATTAAATTGAGGACTAAACATTCTATAATGCTAAAGTGAATTATTAATACAAGTAAAACATGTATTCTTTAAACATATTTTCTTTTGAGTCTACTTCAGAATTGCAGGCAGTGGCTCTTGTCTGTTAAGCCAAACTGGTATTTGTATAAAGAACTTAGAGGTAAAGCAGCATCTAACGACCTTCTATGGGGATGAGTTCATCAATATTTAAAAAACAAAGCAACTAAGTAAACACTCTGTAAATCCATGAATTGTTTAAATTATTTTATTGCCACAAATGATATATTCTCATTTTCCAGGTATGAACCTTTTTAGGTGTTTTTAGTCTTCTGTAAAACAAAATCCTAATATATTTAGATTTTGTAGAGTTGTTTGGACAAAATACAATAGTTGTCACCTAAGACTCTAGAATAGTGTAACAGATACTTTCATTTGTTGATTTGTAGACCAAACAACTAGTCTAGTCTGACCCAAAAACTACCATCCCTGCTCATAAAAATAAACCTGATGAACGTAGGATCACAGTGTCAGTGTTACTATCACTGAACACTGACTTGTGTGGTTCCTAATGGGAACAGTAGCCCCAGTGGCCTAAGAGGATGAGGCATCGGCCAAGGATTGTACAGTCCCATCTGTGTTCAGCAGATCTGTGTGGAAAAGTTGATAATTGAAAACCTACTGCTGCAGAGGGCAGCAGTAGGTTTGTGAGTTTACAAAGTAATATCTTCTTTGTTTGGAGTATTGTTCAGGCAAGACAAGATATCTGAAGACATCACCTTGCTCTCTAACTATTTGTTAGCTATCTATATACTGAATGTAGTTTATAAAATAATCACCAGATTATTAATGATGAAAATAACTGTTGCAGCCTTAAATCAGCCGTCTAAAACATGTTATATATGTACATTTGGAAAAAGGAATGAAACAGATTTCAGTATACTTCTTTTAAAAGGCAACAGATTATTTTAGTTATGACTATCATTGTTCCTTAAGCATCTCTCAGAACGTCAGAAACAAATCCCTATTATATAAATGTTCAAAGATGTGTACAAATATATTTGTAATTTTTCTTTCGAGGCCAAAAAAGCTGCCATGCACTGTGTTACACCACTTTAATATTTATTCAAGTTTTCTATGGTTACACTGTTCCATGTTTTTAATAAAAGTGGTAAAATTCCTTTTTACTAAAGCTGTTTGTCGGCCAGAGCAGGATACTTAACATTGTACAACAGCCCAGCACTAACTTGGTGGAGCCTACTTAACAAGTCCAGTTTCTAAGGATACTGTTGACGCTTCAGCATTTTAAGGTCCTTCATTAGGATTCAAGCAGAAATTCAGGAAATTCTTGTCCCTGACAGGCCTGTGCAATTTTTGGACATTAAGAGAGCACAACTTACTGAGTTAACACTAAATATAAAACTACTTAAAACAACAACAAAATACAGATAGTTGAAATAATATTTGAACAGACTTAAACTTCTGCATAGCAAAGCTATTTCATGGGAAGGTTTAACCTTTTTTCTGGAGAGGAGGAAAACACAAACAGAAGTGTACAAATGTAAAATAATTTAGATAACATACAGCACAATTCCCCAGTGGAATAAACGGAGAGAAAATGTCCACCATACAGAATTCATGTTTAGGTTCAAGAAAGTAAGCAGCAGGAGACAGATCGGCCACTGATTCAGATTTCTAACACTTAGACGAACATTAGATTGATTGTGGCCAATCCCTGGCTGTAATGAAATGCCATTTGTGCTTGGATGAGATCTCTGTATTGTACTGAACGGTATGATTAGATCCGGGTGATACAGTTGTCCAGAAAGAACATGCCTCTGTTCTGCAGACAGAGAGGACAGACATAAAGCACAGTGGGCTGTGTTCTAGCAGAGCTTGGGCTCTTTCTGTTGGCTAAATATACCTGGGTGTGAGAGGACAGTATAAGCCAGGTGTCAGAACAGCACGTGCTCTGCAAGGTCATATTTCTGTAGGCCAGCATTAAAATACAGTATCTGCCTGCAACTTAATCCCTGCCGTGTAACAACATTGTCTGCGCAGCATCTGCTCTCCCTGTGGGCTCTCTGTGACACGTGTGTAGCAGACATGCTCTGCAGTGGCTGGAGAAAAGAAAAGGACAACTGCACTGGGAAACTGTGACACTTAAAAACATGTCGCTAAAACCCCTGTGTCCCTCAGATAATGCAAAAACAAAGAGTGACAAAAAAAATAATGATACAGATTCTTACCAGTAATGTTTCCCCTGATACCCCTCTGTTGTTGAAAACCACACATCTGTAATACACAAAGCACAGTGTTTCATTAAATATGCGTATATGTACTCTACTTAAGGATTCGAGAATAAAACCTATTTTGACAAGCCTTTAATTATTAATAAAAAAATAATCACAACTACCATTTGCTAGAATAAAAGTAATTTCAGGTCTTTTAGTTGTCATTTGTTTTTTTGAGTCTGTCTTTCAGTTTTGGACATTTGGTGACGTTACCTTGGGCACTGGGACAATGTATTATGTTATTGGGAAAAAAATATTTCAAAGTTATTGTTATTTCCAATACTACTCTACAGATTAAACTGTAAAATTCAAGTAGAACTGAAACATTTAGGCAATTAACTGTAATTTCTAAAGTCTATTTTACGTTTTGCTTGTCATTGTAAAAATAATATCTTCAAATTTTGAATTGTTGGTCAGCTATTCAGAATGATCACCATGGGCTCTGAGAAATTGTGATGGGCAACATTATTAATTGACAAATCAACCATAACCATAAAAAAGGCCATTTGCAGCCATAATAGCAAAGGGTTTAGGTTTATTAAAAACCATTTGTACAAGGAAACACAACCTTTCAAAGCTCTAGTAGGAATATGCTGGATTTTTTTTCTTGCTACTTCAAGGAACAGTGTGGCCCAAATTGCTTTAAACAATGTTTAAAGCAAATTGCTTGAAAACAAATGTTTAAAGCAATTTTAAAAAAGGAACAGCTGTGTGAAGAACATTCTGTTTCTGCTGTAGACAAAAGGCATCAGCATCCCTCCTCGCTCCACATCTCTGACCAGTCATCTATTATCTCCTGTAGTCAGACCTGCTGCGTCTATCGGTGTAACTCAGCAGTAAGGCGGGGCAGGATAGAGCATTGGGTAAGAGGAGGAAGGTGGTAGTGGTGGTGGTGGTGGTGTCCTTAACACACACTGCTGCATAGAGTTTGATGCAGGTCTGGGCTAAGCTGAAAAGCTTGTACCAGGATAAGCTGTAATTCATTAAGCTACACAGACAGGGGTAAAGGGTGGAAGATGCTGAGTTTGCCAGCTTTCTTCCCATGCCTTTCCAAAGCTGGGTGAAAGAATGAGTACAGAGAGCACAGAAAAAGACCTATTGGTGATAGAGAAAAGAGGGGTGACTGCCTCTCTCTGCAACCCCCCCACACACACCCCCACCCCCACACACACTTTATTCGTGCGCTTCACCTGAAACAACCCCAAGCCCATGTCAGTTATGCACACATGACATAAAAGCTCAAAAATCACTACAAATGTCCAATTTTATCTAACAACTTATTTCCATTGTGACTATGGAGGTGTTTTCACTTTGGCCTGATGAGAAATCTGTATAATAGATGACTGGCAAATTAGAACATAAGGTAAAGAGAGTGTCCGTTTTGTGATTCGGTGCCCTCAATGTGTGCTCAGTGCTGGACCTCAGCCAGGGTGTCCTGCCAAGACCACCCACCTATAGCCTAGATCCCGGCTCTGTTGGACCATGTGCAGGATGTAGGACTCTCGGCTGGTGCCAGTCAGACCAGGGAGAAGGAGGACCGTGGGCCTGGTGGCCAGGTCGGGATGAGAGAGGCTGTCGTCGTTGTCAAACCAATCCAAAGAGATCTGTCCTCCATCTGCTGCCTTAATAAGCTCACTACAGAGATGAGCGGGACACGCAACTCAGCAATGTGGGTCTTTCTCAACATTATCTCTATGTATCCATATGTTTGTCTCATTTAAACACATGATTAAGATTCAAGTACTAAGGTCCTAAGGTTTTGTTTACTTTATGGTCAATGGCACAAAAAACCTAATTTTGTTCCAATTCTTCGCACAAATAATTGTTTCTGTTCAGTTCCAATTAAAGTGATTTGTTTGTTGTATCCATGACACACTCTGTCGAAGAGGAAATTGAAATGTGAGTAGAACTCTGACCGACAGCTGCCTTGTGTCCGCTGATATTATCATTGTCCTTTGCGACACATATTAAGAAAGAAGAGGAACAGTGGGTTCTTATGATCAGTCAGGTTCTGGGCCAAACATACTGCACTAAACACAAACACAAGCAGCAGTCTGCCATCCAACTTGACTGAGCAGTTGTAAAGACATCAGTTTGGAATTACAGAACCGCCATAAAATATGCAGCTGCAGGTAGACTTTACATTCAAGTAGGGCCAATCCAGAGTGACCAGCGCACAAACTAGGAGGGAATATGTTGCTAATCAGACAACAAGATAAGTGGAATTTCACCTAACGGGACTTGGATATTCAGGACAATTTTTTACTGTGTCCATCCTTGTGGTCAACCTTGGGTAACTTCATTATGGAGGGATGTCCTTTGTTCCCCACAAGGAGTGTGGCAATAAATGTGACCACCGTTTGGATACAGCCACTGTGCATTATGGGAATATTTATCTCCTTGGCAGATAGTGTGAATGTCATAGGGACAGACAAATGGTGTGACTGATAATTCAACAAAAATTACATAAAAACATTATTAGCCCTGATCTTTGTTAAAAAAAAAAATCATAATCAAATTAATAGCTACATAAAATATTTGTTCCATTGATTTCCATTACTAATAATGTGTCAATCAATTTTGAATGAATGAATGAATTAATCACATTTAACTAATGGAAATAATACACATTTTTATGCTATGTTATTGTTATAGTTTAGTTTGGGTTAAACAAATAAAACTGTTCCGTTCAATCTTACTCCATGTACCTGTAAGACAAACATGATCACATTATCATGTACACACACACACACACATATTTATACAAATTACAGTCTAGAGCATTTCTAATGCATATCTTATGTCCACAGTCATGCTATTTAGCAAGGTGCATAAGTAACAAATATTACTGAATACAAATGATTTCTCTTAATTAATTGTAATCTCCTGTATACGCAGGGGGCAAGGAATGCAGTGCCAATTAATCTCCAACAGAATGTACATTACGGAGCAGTGGGCAGGGCTGGCCAAGCCTGCATCATGACACAAAAGATCTCTTTTTCCTCTGAGCTTTTGCATCCTGGCTAAGAACAAGCCTGGGATTGTTTCCACTTGTGAAATCAAAAAGAAGGAAATCAAGAAACAAAAAAATGTCAATTCTCTATGACCAAGTGAGTTTAGAAATGTCTTCATGAAGCTGTGCAAAGTGGACATGGGTAGTTTTCCCTGGTATTTGATTACTCAAGATTGCCAGAACAAGAAAGATGTCATAATACGTGGACAAAAATGACATGTACTATTCTGTGTTAAAGGAGAATTTTCTAACTTGTGTGATTCACACTTATCTCTTGCGTGGATGTGGCCTATGCAACTGAAAATCTTTTATCAGTTTGAAAATGCTTTGCAAGGAAAAATAAAATCTTTGGTTTTGTGTCAGTGACAATGAGGACTTACTTTCTATAAACAACACCGGGTTTTGCTGTGACAAAGGGCCTCAGCAGAGTCTGAATACGGCTCTCCCAGCACCAAAAGGTGGGGTAGTAGGTCTCTGATACTATGGGACATTGCTCTCGCAGAAACTGGTAGAACTTCTTACCCCCTGAGATGAGTTGTGGCTTCTGCAAAATACAAGTAAATGACATTTAGCACAAATTTAAAGTGACCCTCGTCGAGCGTTTCATTATGTTCTTCATTATAAAAATACATCAACTGCTGTAATAAAACATTGTGAGCTCTGTGTCATTTCTTGTTACTTACTGTAATAAAACGATTATTAATTGTATCTTGTTGCATTAATGTCGATAAACATAACATTAAGCAGTTCTGTTTCAGATTGTGAAAACATAAGAAATATGTGTTTTTTTGTTTTAAGTCATTATGAAATTCTAACCGGCTTGTTTGTGAACACTGCCTACTGATCATAGCTGTGAAGCATGTGAGGCGAACACATGTGCCTGCCTCTGCAGGAATCTGCATTTGAGGGCCTTGATTATTACCTTAGGATTCTATTAGCTTTACGTTATTAAAATAAATGTTCTTATGGCATTTCTGTTCATTTTATTTTGCACACAAGTCTTCCCACAGGATAAAATGTTGTTGACCTGATTGATCATGTAATGTCCAGTCCACTTTATTTTATTTAAGTTCAATTCAAACTGATTAAAGTTTAACCTACATGTTTTTATAGTTAAGGTTAAATTCACACATCATACGCTTAACATGTGATTTTAATGTTATATAACATCAACACCGTGGGTCTTCCAGCTTTTCAATAAATGATGGCAACCAGCATGCATTACATAAAGGCTTATACCGGCACTTCCAGATAATGCGGTAATGAAGTCAAGCTTAGTCAACGCCGACATCTAACTCCAACTGTCTGCAAAGGATTGATATTATGAAGTTACATAACTGCTGCATGTTGATGCAGATAATGTTTATTTTCGGTTTATACGCAAATTAAAATGGATGTCTCGCTGCCGGTTCCATTCCACACATGCACCGGTGGACAGATGCAACCTAATCGAAATCTGCATGGCAATTCCATGGCAGCGGTGATGCTGCACCATGGAAAGGTTTTCACTGTGCATACAGTCTGCAGGGAAAGGCACTAAGATGCGATCAGGTTATAAACCAGGACGTTACTTACCCTCGCTACTGAAATCAAATAGTAGCAGGTGTACGCTGCACTAAAGCCCAGCACCAGAGACAATCCTACTCCCGAACCGAACAGCCCAACTTTCACTTGATTCTCCAAATAATGTGACAGGTCCTTTGTTAAAATATTGAAATTGAGGTCCAACGAGATCATCGCAAGGTCTCTGTTCTCGGTTTGCCCCCGTACTGCAAGGACAGAGGTTCAGCTCGATGGAAATGCAGCTGTGTCTGCCTGCGAGCCCACACTGTGAAGGAGAAAGTCAAGGGGACGTGATGTTGGGGGATATATTTGTATCAGCGAGCGGTGGCGCTCTTTGACCGGCTATCAGAGGACAGTCGCCCCCTGCAGGTCACATAGAAGATCTACAACATGTGTGGCCGGAGTTTTTATGACCAGCTTGAAAAAGCAGTAAGTCCGAGCTCCAGCAGTGGCCACAGTGATTACACGCCAATGGACGCGTACGTGACTGCAAGTGGGCGCCGTGGAAGTGTGTCATGGTTGCGGTTTTGAAGTCATCGTGTGCCTCTTTGTCTTTGTTTTACAGCTGTTTCATGTTATTACCTATTCTTCTTTTAAGGACTTTTGATTGACTTCAGTTATTTCAAACACAGGCCAAAGGCTCCCAGAACCCGATTCAATAGTCCATCCATGGTTAGGATAGTCTACTATTTCTAAGCCAAAAGGAAGATGTCCTAACTGCAGTGGTAGACATCAGTAAAACTGGATGACTAAACAACTCTCTCAAGGGTTGTTACAAGTCCACTTGGGACTAAAGGCTTCATGTTCACACGTGTTAGTTAGTAGATAATTTAATTAACGTCTGTATGTATGCTGTATGTGTTTATTAACACTGTATGCACAAAATAGAAAGTCCCAAATTTTGTGCATAATAATGTCAAAATTGATTTGCAAATATTCGGCTTGTTAGCACCTGACTAAACAGGCTTGAAAATTTGTGAACTTGAAATGATCGTTCCGGTTATAAAACCTTGTTAAAACCATTCAACAAAAATTCTAATATCTTGCCGCGACCAAATAATTTAAAGACAGGAAATATTGAGATGTAGTAAGTTGTCACGATAGACTTTGTATGTGCGCATGCGCACTCGGCGCTGGACTTGTTTTTTTTCCAAGCCTCGCGTCTTCGTGTTTTATCGTTTCTCTCCGTCGCTAGTTGTTGCTTGTCTGGGCTCTCAACGATGATTGACAATAATGGCGACGTGAGTTGACTCAAGGGAACCATATCTGGTTGACAAAGGAAACATCTTGCATGGATCTTCAGCACCATTCACAACACCATTAAGCATACGCAGAGATCCGAAGGACTACATTTTGTTAAACGAGGACCTCTCACTAACCAGGAAAGGGTTATCTTGTTAGAATTGCTATAGCTAGCAAGTCGGCTCGCTAGCTGGCTAAGTTGAAGAGGTGGCATTCTTGTGTGTGGATCGGAGGAGTGGGACAGTCAGCTTGCTGAGCACCGAAATCTGACTAAGCTAGCAATGTGGCTACTTATAAGTCTTTTGGGGTAATTAGTTTTTTTATTGTCAGAGACAACGCTGGAGAGTCACTGGCTCACCGTGAACATAAGATTTTTTTGAATAGTTTTTTGTAGAGGATCTAACAGCCTCCTTAGGTAGCTAAGTTAGCTTACTTAGCTAACAGACTAGCATTGTAGGTTGCTTCAGTCTCTTTCTTGTTAAGACCTGCTCCCGTTTGCATTTGGGAACTTTAGCCAGGGCGCTGATAGGTCGCTAACTTGTAAGAATCGCTGTGGCATTGCGAGATCTCTTCGTAAATGACCACCGGCAGGAATAACCGAGCGATGATGGAAGGAGTTGGAGCGAGAGTGGTCCGTGGACCTGATTGGAAGTGGGGGAAGCAGGATGGTGGAGAGGGACATGTTGGCACCGTGAGGAGTTTTGAAAGTCCAGAGGAGGTGGTTGTTGTCTGGGATAATGGGACGGCCGCTAACTACCGTTGTTCTGGAGCATACGACGTGAGGGTATTGGACAGTGCTCCGACAGGTAACATCTGCTCATTTTGTTTATCCGCACTTTTACATTCACTTGAACGTTTAACGAATGTCTTCCCACGCAACAGAGTTAAGCACAGCATTTAAAATATTTGCTCTGGTTTCGTTTGCTTACATCTAGGATCTAGGACATTTCTGATGATACTGATTAGATATGAAGACAGGAAGAACAAGTTTTTGCTAAAAGATTAGATTAGGCTACGGTTCATTTAAAAAGTGTTGTATTGAAGGTACCTTTTAATGAATATGTTTTTCAGGGGCACTAAATCAGCATTGTCTGCTTGACTGTCCGAATCTAACCTCCATGTAATATGTTCTGTGTGACATAAAAACATACACCTTGAGAGTTAACAAACCATAACTTATTAAATGCTCATTCATAGGAAGGTTTCTTTCTTAAGTAAAATGTTGTTAGTAACTTATAAATTGTTTGTGTAGCTTAGCCTAAAATCCTTTGGCATTATTAAGCTTCATTGTTTTGTACTAATTTGGGAAATGTGAGGACATAAGCTTAAATAGTGACTACATTAGTAGGTGCAGGAGTATGAGATTGAGATAGAGAGGATACGCATATGCTTCATAGTGTACACAGTTATAATGCGTTTTTTTTAAATATACTGACAGCATCTTAATATCATGTACATATAAATGTACAAAATGTATTGCTTTAGTATTTTTGATGTGCAGTATATGCATCCTTTTACAAAATAAAGCCCTAGTTTAACTTTGACTTGTACTTCCCCCTTTAGGCATCAAGCATGATGGAACCATGTGTGACACCTGCCGTCAACAGCCCATCATTGGTATTCGCTGGAAATGTGCTGAGTGCACCAATTACGACCTCTGCACAACATGTTACCATGGAGACAAGCATCACCTGAGACACCGGTTCTACAGAATAACCACCCCAGGCAGTGAGAGGTTAGTTAACCAAAAACAAAATATTCCATTACTATGCCTCATTGTATGCCCACTAATGACAAAATAGACATAACTTCCCTGCACTTGGATTTTTTTGGTCTATGCTTTTACTCCTATAGCTTGGGCTTATGCTACTCTTTGTCTGTGTTGTTGTTTGTGTGTGAGTGAGTGTGTGTGTGTAATAGACATTTTACAGTTGCTCTGTGCATCCTGGTTTTCTGGCAGAAAGAATCTATCTCTCTGCTCCCAGCCCTCAGTTGCCAGGCAACAACTCAGCCTCATTTAAAGATCCAGTCTTTTGTTAAATTTGCACTTATCAGCCACACCATGAAAAGCAGTTGTGTTAAATCTTGTGGTGGACAAGGATCAGGATAATCTTTGAATGGTCTTTGGATCATTTACTGGTCTGCGGCTATGCACCCTTAAGCTGTGAGGCACTGTGTGTTATGACACCTGTAGATCAGGGTGGCATTAAATACAACCCCAATTTCAAAAAAGTTAGGAAGAAATGAAAACATAAATAAATCATTGCATTCTGTTTTGAAGTCTCATCAACCCATTTTTTACATAAACAACATATCAGATGTTGAAGCTGAGATATTTTACCATTCCATGGAAAATGCAAGCTCATTTTATACATACTGGCAGGAAGGTAGGTAGGTAGAGCGGTTGGTCGTTCCACCAATCCCGTAATGGTTGGTTCGATTGTGTCTGATTGTGAGTGCTAATAAGTGAATGAGAAGTAGTGTAAAGCACTTTGAGTGCCAAAAGGTAGAAAAGCGTTATATAAATGCAGACCATTTTACCATTGTGAATTTGATGGCGGCAACACATTAAAAAAAAAAAAAGCTGGAAAAGTAATTGACACAAATCAAAAGCAAATGGAGCACCATTTGACAAATAATTAGGTTAATTGGCAACACGTCAGTAACATGACTGGGTATAAAAGGGGGCATTTCAGAGATTCACAGCATCTCAAATGTAAACATGGACAGATGTTCACCAATCTGTGACAAACTGCACCAAAACATTGTGGAACAATTTCAGAAAAAAGTTCCACAATGTAAAAATGCGAAGACTTTGAAGATCCCACCATCTACGGTGTATAATATCATCAAAAGATTCAGAGAATCAGGAGGAATCTCTATGCGCAAGGGACGAATTCGAAGGTGATTATGTGCATATGATCTTTGGACCCTCAGACGGCACTGCATTAAAAACAGGCACAAATCTCTACTGGACATTTACATTTAGTCATTAAGCAGACGCTTTTATCCAAAGCGACTTATACGTGAGGTACAAGGCAGCAAGAATCTAAGTCAAGGAGAAAAATATCAGAGCAAATCCGAGATGCAAGTGCGAGAAAGAACAGAGAGGAAGTTTTTTTTTTTTAATAGATTTAAGTGCATAGGAAGATGCGGATGAGTTCTGTTTTCAGCAATTTTTTTAATATTGGGAGTGAGTGTGCTGAGCGTGCAGAGTTTAGTAGCTTGTGCCACTATCGGGGGATCATTACGCTGAAGAGTTTTGCTTGGTGTCCTCTGTGCGGTGATGTGACCACCAGACGTCGTTCGTTCACAGCCCACAGCCACGGGAAGAATTGTAGGCATGAATGAGGGAGTTGAGGTAAGCAGGAAGTGTTGAGGTGAGCTTTGAACCTGATGTGAGCAGCTACAGGAAGCCGGTGTAGAGATCTGGACATCACTGCATGGGCTCAGGAGCACTTCCAGAAGTCACTGTCAGTTTACACTTTTCACTGCGCAATCCACAAATGTAAGTTAAAGCTGTATCATTCAAAGAAGAGGCCATATTTGAACATAATGCAGAAACGTTGGCATGTTCTCTGATCCAAAGCTCGTTTAAAATGATCTGAGGCAAAATACTCTTCTGTGGTCAGATGATTTAAAATTTGAAATTCTTTTTGGAAACTATGGATGCTGTGTCTTTTGAACGAGAAAGAGTAGAGGGACCATGCAGCTTGTTATCAGGGGACAGTTCAAAAGCCTGTATCTCTGATGGTATAGTGGTTCATTAGTGCCTATGTCATGGGCAGCATAAACATATTTAAAGACACCATCATGGCTGAAAACTAAATAGAAGTTTAACAGCACCATATATTCCCATCCAGACGTTGTTGGTTTCAGGGAAGGCCTTGCATATTTCACCAAGACAGTGCTAAACCACATACTGCATCCATCACAACAGCATGGCTTTGCAGGAGAAGAGTCCAGTTGCTGAATTGGCCAGCCTGCTGTCCAGATCTTTCACCAATAGGAAACATTTGGCACATCATAAAATACAAAATCCGGCAACTAAAGCCCAGGATTGTTGAGCAGCTAGAATCCTGCATTAGACAAGAATGGGACACATTCCTCACCAAAAACTCACTTCCCAGACATTTACAGTTTTTCTTCTTTTTCCCCTTTTCCAACTTCTTTGAGATGTGTTGCTGCCACCAAATTCAAAATGAGCTAATATTTTCCATGAAATGGTAAAATGTCTCAATTTCAAGATCTTATATGTTGTTTATGTTCTCTTGTGAATGAAATATGGGTTGATGAGACTTGCAAATAATTGCATTCTGTTTTTATTTAAGCTTTACACATTGTCCCAACTCTTTTGGAATTGGGGTTGTGTTTTCCATGCTTGACCCTGTGCACACAACATTTTGATCACCAGGTGGTGTTAATGCTGTGGCCAAATTGTGTTGCAAATTCAAACCTTCCCATTTACATAAATCATTGGAACAGATAATTTATTTTTATTTTTTCATATATTTTTCTTTGTGGGGTGGTGTGGTCACGAAATGTCAAATATGGATTGATTGAAATTTCTGGTTTGCAGCTGACTTTCAAATATTAGAATTTAGGGCTATAAAAACTACAGGGAATTATTATTTTAATGAAGAAATATAATTATAACTTTTAATGCATTAGTGCACCGCACAGTTTCCTTTTAGGAGATAAAATGTGTGAGATGTGTGTCTTCTCATGGTAATAACGGGTCCAAATTTGTTTTGTGTTCCACAGTAGGTCTTGACAACATGTTTTGTCCTTTTTTCATTCCAGCTAATCTCCAACTTTAAAATTAAAGTAAAAAGTGTCTTTAAAAATGACTTTCTCCTTCCACACCATTCCTGCAAGACTTTCTAGTAGTAACAATGTTTGAGATGAGTGTGTGGAAAGTGGAAACCAGTTAATGCATGTACCAGCAAGTTTGAGTCAATCTTTGAGTACATCTTTACTCTGCCTTTCTACAGCATATTATCTCTGTAGAGCATCTCTGCTTGTGCAATCACTGATTTGAATTAAGCATTATTTGGATCTGTTAATGAGTATGCACACTTTGTAAATTCCACGGCTTAGATTTAATTGCATTATCTCATGCAGTGTCAGTACTGTGAATATGCTTCATCCATTTTGAGACTATTTCAGCCAAACACCACAGTTTACTAAATGAACACATGGCCCAACAGCTGGCAGCCTTTTCAACTGAGTACAACTAAATTTCCCTCAAGAGACACCTTGCATAATGAACAATGGGTTGAGGTCTCCCCAGCTCACACAGCTGTGGCGGTGTGGTGGTGTGTTTTGTTACACCACATTAGATTCTTTCACTAACTGTTGAGGAGGGAGTGGTTAGAGGCTGCATGCTGTTTGCATTGGTTAGACCTACACTGTCCAGCTGCCATGTCTAGCATCAAGGTTCACGTTATTG
Source organism: Channa argus (assembly GCF_033026475.1). NCBI lineage: Eukaryota > Metazoa > Chordata > Actinopteri > Anabantiformes > Channidae > Channa > Channa argus. Next base: position 1,385,129 of record NC_090210.1, on the reverse strand, counting down.
TTTGAGCTCAGCTGAATGTTGTATTTGCTGTTACCTTTTGCATTGGTTAGGCTTAAAGATATGGTGGGGGTTTAGACTGTAGCTTACGATATTGTAATGATTTTAAAAAGGTCATAAATTTGCATTTGAGTATTTCACAACCAGCTTTGCATGTGTATTTGCAGTGGCGTGTTTGTTGGGTATGGATGAAAATGGAATTCTAAGTAAAGTCTGAACAACATGAAAACATGCCACACAATGATGTCTTTGTTTAAAAAAATAATGGTAGTAGAAAGTCAGAATTTAATTTGGCTTTTAGCTTAAAGCTCACCTTTAACTTTCAGCCACAAGTGATGCTTGTGATTAAAACAAAAAAAATTTAAAAAAGACCTCAGCAGCGATTTTTTTTATATATATATCTATATCTATATCTATATCTATATCTATATCTATATCTATATCTATCTATCTCCACCTCAGACTAATGCTGTGGTAATGAACTGCATGGTTCATACAGCAGATTATGTTTTGTTAAGGCCCGGCACTCGTGGGGAGATTTTTCACCTGAAGTGCCATTTGCTGAAAGTAATTTACACCATATCTCCAGAACAGTGGGCACTGGAATTAGAAGGGCAGTTAAGGGCACGAGGTAGCAGGAGGGAAGGTGAAAAGGGAATACATTTCAGCCTGTTCAATTTATCAATTAATGTGGAGCAGGTAGTCGTGTCCCCTCCGCAATACATATTAATTGGTAACTGAAAAAAAGTAACTTAATCAATATAAACAAAAACCCTGTAAACACCTGTTGTTAAGTAATTTGTCTTACACAACGATAACAGTATAGTTCAAATAAAAATAATTGCCTGTGCGTTTGAATATTGTCCCTGAGCAGAGTACTTCTGGAGTCACGTCGCAAGTCAAAGAAAATCACAGCCAGGGGGATCTTCGCTGGTGGCAGGGTGGTGCGAGGAGTGGACTGGCAGTGGGAGGACCAGGATGGAGGCAATGGGAGGAGAGGAAAGGTAGGGACGTAGTTGGGAAGGTGGAACCTTCAACTCTACTTCATAAATTCATTACACTCTAAAGCCCCTTTCAGACATGAACTCTGGAGAATGTCAGGAGGATCAGGTCCTGACATTGTCTGAAGTTTTCCTTTCAGACATGTAACCAACGTCAGGAGATAGTCCGTGTGTTCGGACTTGTGAAGAAATACACCGGGTAAGTGGGCAAGGGGTGGTGCGCACTTTGAGTAGGGGGCATAACATCACGCAAAAACAAAGCTGCAGAAGAGACAGTTACTGCTTTTACATGGACTTAACGGGGTTGATCAGATAAACCAGCTTTTTTGGATAATCAGGGAACTGTGTTTACATGCACTTACGTAACCTGGTTACCCGCATATACGTGCAATAGTAAATGTATTTAGACGTATCTGCAGTATTAAATAAAGAATGGAAAACAATATACAGGAAAGATGGAAAGACAATGTTTTTGCCTGGTTTTGCAGCAGTCGCAAGAAATGGACGTCATCAACACGTCCACTCACTCACTCCTCCGGAGTATTACCTCCTCTTTTCCCTAATGAGCTCGGGTGGAGATAATCCGGATTTTGCACTAGCTGGCTGGGTAAAGTCCGGGAAATGTCAGGGCCAACAGACTTGGGCGTTTGCGTTCACACATACACCCACCCCAGAGAAAGTCTGGAAAATGTCAAGATTCTGGTGCATGTCTGAAAGGGGCTTTTTTTTTACACCATCATGTTCATATAATGTGTACTGTATTGGTACAAAAGCCATGAATATTCTTGCTGCTTTTGCATTTTTTTAAAATTTGCCTTAGTTTCATCCATTTAGAAATGTTTGTTGTAAAAAAACAAAAAAAAAACTATCTAACAAACTGTGCTTGATGCCGTCATGGCAATACCTCTAGTTTTACAAGTAAGTATATAGATACTAAATGAACAAGGACACAGAAGGCACTGTTGAATAAATGTGGGAAAAAACTTTTTCAACTTAGCATTGCTGTGCAAATAAGTAGATAATAAAGTTCCAGAGCTAAGACATAGGATCATAATCAGAACCACATGGGTTCTGATTAATAGGGGAAAAAAGGATCCCTTACCCTAAACAATATTAGGGAAGAAAAATAAACTTGCATCCCAGGATATGAAAAGTTTAAGATTTGAAAAGTGCAGTAGGTGATTACAACCAAAACAGGAAGGGCAATGCCTGACTCAACACGATTGTAGCATGGACATTCAAGTGCATGAATAGTTCTCTCCTGAAATACCCAGCTAGTTATGCTACCTTATACTGTAGAATATATTAAAATAGTCCTACAATAACCCTGTATTATTGTTCTGCAGCCTTTTTTTTTTATTGATTTTCTCCAATAAATCAGTAATTCAGTGTAGTGCATAAAAAAAGCTAAATCAATACCATGTCTCTCATTATTGTGTCGATTTTAATTGTAAATTGTATAGTATCAAAAGTGTGGCGGAGTTTTGACTTTAGCTTCTTCATGTGCAAAACTGTTTTGGTTACCTTTAACAACAGGAAACACGTAAAATATTGGCTGTTGTGCATAATCATTTACCTTTTTTTTAAATTGTACAATGGATAGTGAAAAACGATATAGTCTCAGTAAATGTGGATCAGTGGAATGAAAAAGGTTTTTCATTGACACATTCTACTATGATTTCTGTACATACTCTGTACTGAGTACGTTTTAATAGCCTTTTCTGATTATTCCATGCATCATTAGGAATGTATGCTTTTGTTTAAGCACTCTATTTAGATTTATACTGTTACCGACTGTAAAGTGCTTGTATTTTGACTCGGGTCCAGACCCCATAGTATTCAGTTTAAGAGTCCCTCCCGGCATTTTAAGACTTCATTTTGGTGTGTTATTTAATGGCATATCTCATTACTGTTTTATGATGCTGTAAGCAATACGCTTTCCAGAAAAACGCTATTACATGTCCTGCAGCCTTTTAGTTTAGCATGAATATTGCCTCCCGAGGCCCATTAATCAACTACTTCTGGAACAGGCCTGAATATAATTTTAACTTTAGATTTTTATACTTACTTAAGGCACAACATTTAATCAAAGAATTCATTTACACCACTCCAGCTCTTATCTTGACACTTTTTTTCAATGTTATAAAAGCATTAAGCTGCTTGGGAAGATGGATGGAGAGAGAATTGTTAATTGGGAAAATCCAAACTTGTGTTCAAAATCAGAGGGATTTTTTTTTCTCATTTATACATATAACACACAGATGTCCTTGGCTTACAATGCCCTTTAAAACTTTTACGTAAAGGTTGTAAGCTAGTTTTCGCTACAAAGGTCAGATATCATGTTACTAAACATTAAATAAAACGTACTAATCCAACAAAACCCTAAAACATCGATGTTTTGATTTCCATGTGAATCAAGTGAGTGAAACAGTTGAAAGGTAGACTGCCTGGGCCACACTGTTCCCCCCAATTTTAACGACTACTATGACTAGTTTCATTTTAATATGTTTTCTGAAACTTAATACAAAAAAAAAAGGGTACGACTGCTTTTTGGGTCGAAAGTCATGTCAAAAGTTCCTTGTTCTAAAAAGCATGTGCTCTGTCTGCAGTCTCGCAGAACTAGGGTTTCATTAGTCTTTTCTTAAGGCTTAGGAAATAAATAGAGTAGTCGTGGTTAAACATTTAATTAAAACATTCTTGGTGATTACACAAGCTTTACCCACGAGTGGAAAAATGGCTAAGACAATAAAAAAAGATTTAGTATTAACTATAAAGATGCATTGCAAGGAGAATTAAAACAAAATCAAATTGTTGGCCCAAGATTCCACTCCCTTTCTCCTTGATGAGTCCCACTCCTAATATTCCTCAGTAATTAGGAAATGAAACCTAGGGGTGGCTGTAGCTCAGTTGGGAAGGCAGTTATCAAGGGAACACAGGACATCGGCTATATGTCGAAGTGTTTCTGGGCAAGAGACTGAACCCCTGACAGTCCTTTCCCATCCCCAGCTGTGCAGTGCCGGTCCGAGCCCGGTAGAAATTGGGGAGGGTTGGGGCAGCATCCGGCGTAAGAACTGTACCAATATGCGGACATGATCCGCTGTGGCGACCCTGAAGTCACAGGATAAGCCGTAAGGACAAAAAAACAAAAAACGAATTAGAAAATTAACTTACCGACAAGTCCACTTAACAGTGAGGGTACAACATACAGAAAAGCTGAAATTGCTGTGAGGATATTTACTATATCAAATTGCACTCCTCTGTCATATGCTCATGTCAGTGATTATGTTGGACAAACGTGGTACATAAAATTTAGCCTGAGAGGTCAAATAAATTCCATGTGCATTGCCAGAGATTGATGAAATGGAAGAGCCTACATTCAGCTTATGTTTAAACAAAGATCTCCTGGTCATTGAGTTAGGCACTGAGATAACATCCTCTTGTTTCCAGTGTTTTATTTTCACATGTAGTATGACAAAATCATATTATTCAGATTTCTGTGTATCCTTTTTTTTCTGCTTAATCTCATCTGTCCTCCTCCAAAGGTGACAGAGATCCAGGACTGGAGCGCAGCCAGCCCTCACAGCGCTGCCTACGTACTGTGGGACAATGGCGCAAAGAACCTCTACAGAGTTGGCTTTGAGGGAATGGTGAGCAAACTTCCAGTCTGACCCTCACGCTCAGATACTCACACGCACACACTGTGTCTCACAAAGAATCAACTGTCAGGTGGCTTTTGTTTTTAACCCTGGGGTTCAGGTTTTATCTTTGGCTACCAAGGCTTTGTGAAAGCCACGTGGCCAGCAGGAGTAAGACACCATTGTACAGGCAGCTGGAAGCGAAAGGTATCTGCATGATAAAGACAATCTGTTCTTTGTGCTATTTAGGGGGGGAGAGTGAACATGGAGGTCAACTTTAAAGCGGGGGGACATTCTCTCGGGGTTGTTGCAAATGCAGCTACACACGCGACTTAAATAAAAAGCTTCTTCCTCATTGGTGATGGCTGCCCTTGCCTTTTTACAAAAGAGGCCAATCAGGTTCCGGGGTTGCATAACAGACTTGCCCTTTGTTATTCTAATAGGTTGGAGGGAAGGTAATAGGCATCTGACTCTGAATAGAAAAAAACGATCATGGATTAGACCCCCCATTTTGAGAGTTTTTATTTTGGCTTGGTTCTTATTAAGACCGCGGGCAAGTCTTCCAAACCAATATAAAGGGACGGCAGCTTAGTGCAGTATGGACCCAGTGCAGCATAAGAGGCCAACACCTTTTCCTGTTTCGTAATGTCTGTTTCGTGCTCAAAGCATAATAGGATCAAACATGTGCTGCTGGCTGACTACAGTATTAGACTTGAGTTATTAATTTGAGACTTGTTGCAATGAGGACCTTAGTGATCATTAGTTCAGAGAAGTGCTTGCTCTTCCTCACAATCATTTCCCCCCTGTCAGTTTGCCATTGTGGCTGCGCATCTGAGTCATTACGAATAATATGATGCTTTTACTGCGTAGTTTTTCATTATTTTTTCTTAACATTCAGACACTAGTATTTCTTAATATTCTAGGCAACTGCATCCTAGTTGTCACTGCATCCTAAAGTGTTTAAATTATCAGTTTCATTATTCATGATTGTGCTCTAACCCCTGGCCTCATTTTTTTTCTTCAAGTCTGATCTAAAGTGTGTCCAAGATGCCAAAGGAGGATCTTTCTACAGAGATCACTGTCCTGTTTTAGGTAGGTAAGCCAGGGATCTGTGTCCATCATCATTATTGCACCAATTCTCTTCTATCATTGTGGTGCAGTGAATTCAAGGGCATTAGGGAAGTTTGACTTGTAGTAAAGTCTGTCTGGCCACGAGATGGCAGCACTGTTTAGTCACTAGGCTGCCAAAACCAAATGCAGGCTCAAGCCACGCTTGTATCGGGAATTCCAAAAATTAATAGTTGTGTTCAGCACTGCAGTGGAAAACTAGGGGAAACACTGTTAAAACTTAATATAATAGATAACAGCACTGTAGTTCATGTGGAAATATTTTACCTGTGTGGTGTCATAAGTTTGTAAGGTTTTTTTTTTTTTTTTTTTTTTTGGTACAAATTTCCTTCAACTAAATTTATTCTTCTTATACTTTTTACTCTTTGTCTTTGTTAAGCATCACCAGCAAAATTTTAATTTCGATGTGAATAATCAACACGGATTTCAATACAATTCAATACTGTTATTACTAATCGGCTAAACTTAAATTTTTTTCTCCCAGGTGAACAGAATGGTAACAGAAATCCTGGTGGTCTACATATTGGAGACCTGGTCAACATAGACCTGGATCTAGAGATTGTACAGTCCCTTCAACATGGCCATGGTGGGTGGACTGACGGCATGTTCGAGACCCTCACCACCACAGGCACAGTATGTGGCATTGATGAGGACCATGACATTGTCGTTCAGTACCCAAGTGGGAACAGGTGACTGCCTTAAACATCATTTGATTTTCAATAAATGTAGTTTAACCCTTTCCACTTCACTTAAGAGACTATTAAAAAAGTGGTCAATTTTGTAATAAAGTATATTATTGTGTAAAATGTGTGTATACTAATTTCCCAAGTTTTCATTGTATATTTAATTATATGTTAATTGTACCATAGCTTAAAACTCTCATACATTCCATAACACTGCTCTAAATCTATATCTGGTCAGATATCACTATTTATGATTTGTGAGTAAGAGAAGAGAGTCTGCATGTGTTGGTTTAATGTAGTAACTTCTGTGTTCTCAGGTGGACATTTAACCCAGCAGTGCTGACCAAGGCCAATGTTGTGCGTAGCGGTGAAGTTGCAGCTGGGGCAGAAGGAGGCAGCTCCCAGTTCCTAGTGGGGGACCTGGTCCAGATTTGCTATGACATTGACCGCATCAAGCTGCTACAGAGAGGCCATGGAGAGTGGGCTGAGGCGATGCTGCCTGTAAGAGTTTGAAATTATGGTCATGTTCACTTGTGGAAATGTAACCAAATTGGGCGGGATTTAATGATAAGATTAATTTGTTCATAAAGATATTTATAATCCTCTTTCAGTAATGTGATGATTTTATGATTGATTTTTACAATATATATTTAGTTAGTGTAGTTAGAATTTTTATAGAAATGTGTCTGGTTTAATTTATCTATGTACTGAATCTTCAGAGTAATTAAAATTTTGTGAAAGAAAGCTGTATTAGTGTTGGTATCTGAAAATAATTTTAAATCAAATTTTTTACTTGGATGTCTTCACAGTCATACAATTTGTATGCAAGACTAACAGTCTGTGTAATTTTCTGCCTTTCCCCTCACACTTGGCAGCGCCAGTCCCTCATCTTCTTTAGAGAAATGTTGCAGTATTATTAACATGCAGAGACGCTTCTCTCCTCAAACCAAGCTGTAGCTGTTTTGCTGTTTGTTTGTTTGTTTTTTTTTTTTTTCTTTATCTGTCTCAACAAGATTGCATTATATTCCCTTGTTATGGAGTTTATCCATTGCTAGCCAGAATGCCTCAGGTTATGTAATGCCAGTCTACTCCAATATGCAATTTGTCCCTACCAAACCCCCCCCCCCCCCCCCCCCCCCCCAAGCAGCTAATGAGCCTTAAAACCCTGAGACGGGTTGTAGCTTTGATCACTAACCACCGCTGTTTGCTGCCCGCTGCTGCTTCTGCTGCACCAGTCCCCCTGTTATTTATGGCATCCTCCAGGATAGCCCAGGACCCTGCTAGACAGGCTCGATGTGCCTCTTTCTCATATAGCCAGGATCAGGATGATGTGATTCAAAATTGCAAATCATTTTGCTCTGTCAAATTGCTTGTATAGATGAGGAAGTCTAACAAGTAAAAGGGTGTGTTTCTCTTAAATCATTTTTTTCCCCAGTGAACATTGTCTGAAAAATGAGCACACGCCTCTAATCTAGAATATTTCGCTTTTTTGTCAGTTTTATATTTGCAATAGGCCTTGTTTCTGCTCCTTGTACGACAAGTGCTTTGTTAAGCCGGTATTTCCCCTACTTTATCCTTTCTTCCACCTCAGCTTTTTAACAATGCATTTTTCTTCTGCCACTAACAGGCTGTGGTACAGAACACATACCCAAAGACAGCAACCCTCCATGCACTAATGAGTTTATCTCAACATTCATCACCAGACCTTAGGAAAAGTTGGCCGTGTGCAGCAGATCTACTCTGACAGTGACCTGAAGGTCGAGGTTTGTGGAACTTCTTGGACCTACAATCCTGCGGCTGTCACAAAGATCGCCCCGTCTGGCTCTGCAGTCAGCAATGCCTCTGGAGGTGCGTGTGAACACTGCTACTGACATTGGTAGTTTAATTTTAGTTCCTTGTCTGCTCCCTGTTTTCTATGTCTCCCTGTTTTAGTAACCTCTGGATGTTTTCCCCTTGTTTGATCAGAGCGTCTGTCGCAGCTGCTAAAGAAATTGTTTGAGACACAAGAGTCTGGAGACATCAACGAGGAGCTGGTCAAGGCAGCAGCCAATGGAGATCTGGCCAAGGTGGAGGACATCCTTAAGAGGCCTGATGTGGATGTAGGTGCTCTAACATTATTGTATTTTGGGTGTCTTGATGAGTTTTTATTAAACTCCAAATCATTTGTATATAAACATATATTAAAAAAATCTTAGAACATTGACAGTTGGAGGTAGAAGACCCCTGACATTGCTCTGCTGTCAATATTTTGAGGAGGCTTCTTAAGAAAGGGCTCTGTGATCCTCCCACTTCTGCACCTCTCTAAATCTGAAAAGTAATAAGGTTGGGCCCAGAGGGGGCAGCAAGGAGCACTAGTGTGCACTGCAGAACAGCCCTGATTCACTCTCAGGACTGGGTAGAGATCTACAAGCCCTGTATGATGTCTGAATGTTTTCTTACACAAGCTCCAGATCAGGAAAATACAACAGACATTGCTTTGTATAGGTTATGAGAACTGGTTACATCAAGTCATCAATATTGTCTTCTCTCAGAGAATAAGGGAGAGTGAATGACTGTGTGTATCTCAATGGTGAAGGCTGGCCAGATGCCCTACTGCCTTTCAGTGGAATTATTTGGTTAAAGCTGAGTACACTGAGCCGAGCAAAGTGATTTGCCTGCCAGGACAAGAGACGTCTCGAGACTCCCAAAGGAGTCCACATTAATAATTATGCTTTGAGTTTTTGCAGTGCTGTAGTTGCAGATGAAACATGTTCACACAACGACACATCCGTGAATGCACATACGTAAAAACACCCTCACCAGTCTCTGAGCCTCCCTCAAGTGAAAAGATAATTCAGTAGATGCAGATCTGAACATGGAACTTGATATTGACACATATTTTTACTTTGACTCTTGTGATGTGTTTGCAGGTAAATGGACAGTGTGCGGGACACACAGCCATGCAGGCAGCGAGTCAGAATGGTCATGTGGATGTTTTAAAATTGCTTCTTAAACACAGTGTGGACCTGGAGGCTGAGGTTGGTAAAAAATACCTCTTTTTTTTTTCATCCATCAATTGTACTTTATTCAATCCAATGCATCAATGCAAAAGGTGAAACCGAAGACTGACTGTTTATGTGGTTGTGTCACTGTTCTCAGGACAAGGATGGTGACCGGGCAGTGCACCATGCGGCCTTTGGTGATGAGGGCTCTGTCATCGAGGTGCTGCATAGGGGCGGTGCTGACTTGAATGCCAGGAACAAGAGAAGGCAGACCCCATTACACATAGCTGTTAACAAAGGCCACTTGCAGGTGGTCAAAACCCTGCTAGATTTTGGCTGCCACCCCAGTCTCCAGGTATCTCTTACTACATCTTATTTACAATTGAGAATTTGTTTTGTGATGTTTCAGAAAGGTAAAACAGAAACAAGTGTTAACAACAGCACTGCCAAATATCAGTGTAGTTTCTACTGATTGTACAAAATATATGGTTGGTGCTTTTTTTTTGTCTTACTTTGAGGCTTTTTTTAATCATTCGGAAAGTAGTACATAACACAAGATTTTCCTTTTAGGATTCAGAGGGGGACACACCCCTGCATGATGCTATTAGCAAGAAGAGAGACGACATGCTGTCAGTATTGCTGGAGGCTGGAGCTGATGTCACCATCACCAATAACAATGGGTTTAATGCGCTACATCATGCTGCCTTGCGAGGAAACCCCAGGTATGAGACACTTTACTACCACCGCTTGTTGTCACACCTATTTGATGTCTGAGTAACCAGAGCTTGTTTAAGGGGAATCAGTGGCAAAGGTATCCTCACAATATAATAAATGTCCTTTCAGTAAAGCCTTTATAGTAGATACAGAAATTCAAAAATATTGCCCTAAATGTGGTTTACATTTCTGTTATTTATTCATGTTATTCATACATAATGAGTAAAATAATACATTTATGCATTTGTCAGCATTTATGTACAAAACACCTTAATTAGTATTAGGGTTCCACCACAGGGTGGAGATTGCAGCATGGCGTTGATCTGAGCACCTTGAATCACAACCAGATAATTAACAGGCACTAAATAAATTGTGTCAGTCAAGCTACATGTATTTTTATTACTTTTGTTGCTTTCTTTGGACTTGAGTATTGAATATCTCAGCAATATATTATTTGACTTTTCAAATTCAGTTTAAATATAAAAAAGAAATTGCAGAGCATTATTATAAATGAGCTGTATTACACTTTTAAAATTATTGTCCCAACTAGAAACACTAGACTTTTTCTACGTCTTAGCGGCAAAAGTACAGAGACTATGACTTAAGCACTAATCTTTTATGTCTAATCCATTAATTATCCTCTGTTGGCATGAAACATGTGGACATTGACGACCATGCATGTCTAAACTTGAGGTCGGACTAGGTCCAGCCAGTGACATAAACAAAAATTCAAAAGTTTGATTAACTGGCAGAAGGTCCTGCTGAAGCATTAGAAGTATATAAACTGGGTTTATTTGAACACAATTTAATTGCAAATGACTTGAAACTTCTTTTCATTCATGGATAATAATGGCATAAGCAGTTTGCTTCAAGTTAAAATGTAAAATATTTTATTAACTTTAGCGCATTTCCCAAACATATAATATAACACATAATGCAACTTTGTGTCCATATCAATTGTATATCTAAAATAAACCAACTACCTGATGTGGGTATTTCCACTACAGATTCCATAAAAAAAATTATAGTTTAGTTCCACTTTAGTTCCAAAAGGTTGTTCCACTACCTTATGATGACATGAGATTTACGTGGGTATCTCCATTTAGTTTGACATTGATTGAAGTTTGGAGTAGGCCTGCAGGCTTCATCCATCTCCCCAACAGATGGTATGGTTTCGAACTGACATTACACTACCTGAAAGCATCTGTCTTATGTTTACTTTTTTTTATTATTGTAGCTAATAGTCCTTGAAGCTCATTTGTTGTTTCTTTTTACTGTTCTGCTGGTCCACCACCATGTGTTGTGAGCAGAGTCTGGCCTGAAGCGGCTGTCCCATGCAGCAGCAGTTCTCCTTGTCCTTGGCCATTGCTATTTCTGGCTCCAGCAGGTTGCGGGTCTGCTATTTAGCTGTTTTATTCTTGTCTCTCAACCACAAGCATATTAAAGATGGCTCTGTCTGTATCAAGTTGATAATCCAGGGCCACTTAAGGTGATGGGCAGTGACGTTACTGGGTCTGTGTTATAGACTGGAGCAGTTTTTAGAAAGGTTCAGAGCTCCTTCCCTTGCTGAGCACTTTGAGGGTGTGTATGGGTTTTAGCATGGTCATGCCAGGCTAAATGTCATTGCTTTGGCATGAGGACAAATGGAATTGAGGTCAGAGGCCACAAGCCTGACCAGACCCGGTCATCCTCCACTGCAGAATAAAATGCCCTAAGCCTGCCCCTGTTTCCTGTGTGCTGCACAAATCTTTTGATTTGCAGATTGATTTGGACATTAGTAATGAATTTATAAAACACAAAATACTGTTTCTTCATGGCTAATATCAGTGGTCAAAAGTAAATCTAATAATATAATTATATTTACAGTAAGCATCACACAGATTGTGGGTAATGAATGTATTTTCTCAAATAAATGAGCATGATATGGTATGAATAACCATATTATTATTATATTCAAAACAAATTACATACTATTTAATACAGTGCTTTACAAAAAGACACTCTCAAAAAATGGTATAGACCAAACAAGCAAAACGTTTATCTTTATAATAGCAGAACAACACACCAAAAATGATTTAAATAAAACCCAGTCTACAGTAATTAGTTTTCCTCTCTATTTTAATGATGCACATGTAGCTTGCATGGCCCCCTTCAGCACGTCAACTCAAGAGTTGATTATTAAATTCTATATAAATTCTATATATAAATTCTATAATTAAAGTTAAAAATATAGATATTAGTCAATAAAATGTAAAGATTCATTATCAAATGATACCCAATAAATTACGTTAATACATAAATAAATTCACATTTTAAAAAATGCATATATGGTCAAAAGCCCCAGCATAACTTTTTTTTTTTATTATCACACACCTTTTAAATTTTAATGAATAATAGTAAACTTATTTAGGAAAGGTCACATACTTGACTAGAGCCGAGACAAAATTGTGTTTGTTATAAATATTAATATGCAATGGGTGTGTAATGTGTAAGCTAGGATTCGGAATATAAAGGAGTAAAAAGCTGGACTGCTGTTGGACTTTATTGATTTAGAGGCGGAAAGTGCAGGAGTACAGTATTTTCAGTATCAGGGCCCTTGTCGTGTTGTCTGTGCATCGCGTGCTTTGGTCCACGATCCGTCCCCGATCCGTCCCCTTGCTTTCACAGAAACGAAGATGTATGTCGCCTTCTTCAGTCTGCCCATTTACTTTTATTTCACGCTCGAGCTCCTGCAATATCGGTGAGACAGTTCACAACTCCTAAAGCCCTCGAAAATATCTCCCTAGGTTGATGTGAAAGTACCTTGTCTGGTGTGTTTTTAGTGGAGAAGCAGTTGTTTCGATTGAGTGCTTAGAGGAATTCTTACTATAGAATCATATTTCTAAAAAAGTACGCTTGATGACTATTGTGAAGAAGTGCTTCGAGTTGGAAGGTAATCGGAAACCCCTTCGATAAAGGATATGTTCTGAAACCCTTCTGGTTAATGATTGATGTTATTATTGCTTGCTGATAGTAACTTTTAGAATTGGGTCTGCTCTGTCTCCTGGTCAGATTGGGTACCGGCACGGCAACATTCTGGCACCTAAACGTGTCTGATCTAGGATTTCTCATCCACTTTGTAACAATACAACCCCTGTGGTGCCCTTCAGCAAAGGCCTCTAACCTCCTGGCTTTTGACCAGCAGATCCGACCATGGTTACAATGGGCAGCCAGCAGATGTGGATGTGTAGACCTGTGTGAATGTGATGATTGTGGTAAAAAAAGAAAAGTAAGGTATCAACACCAAATGCTAGCTTTTAAGTTCAGGTAGAGAATGCATCATAGTCCCTAGTGAGTGTGTGTAATGTGTGTTATGTGCTTGGTTGTTTGAAGAGTCTTTCAGCGGTGGAAAAAAGATTAGGAAGACACATAGGAGGAACCCTGTGGGTGACAGGTGAATCTTTCAACTTGGAGTCCCAAATACTGAGACAAATCATTTCTATCAACAGGGGTGTGGAATGAAGTAGGGAGTTTTACTATATATCACCTCGTTCATTACTCGCACTCCACATACCACTACAGAATGTAAGTGCATTTTCTCATAAATTCCATCGAGTTGTTAAGTTTTACAATTGCTAGTAAATTAAAAGAGCTGGTATAACCAGCAGTAACTTGCTTAGGAAAGGATTTTGTTGGACATCCACGTGTCCCCCTTGTGCTTGTTTACTGCAGCCTCGGCCTACAAGGGGAGTCTGGCTCATCTCTGTGTCTTTCCCTCAGGCTGCTAGAAGCCAGTAGCTGCTACAATACTGTAAACAATACGATTAATAGCCCATGACTCATAAACTGGCTCCAAACGAGCCCTGCAGCAGCGGTCTGTAGCCTTTTACGTGTCACCGCCATGTAATATTTGCCCTCCTTCCTTTCTCATAGAATGCTCAGCTTTCCTTTACTATAGCAACATGAAGACAAACCCCATATGGTAATATGAGGCATTGGAGGGCTCTACGAGCATTTACACCACGCTCTGAATCATTATCTGTCAAATATAATTTAAGTACTATTAGGTAAAACTATGATGTTCATATTGTAAGAGGAACCGCAATTAAATATAACATCTAAATTGGGTCAAAAGCATTTCTAGGAGCTTTCTCCTCTATTAATGTTTTCATGGCTGCCATTGATTGAATTAGGGGGTTTTCACTCTCTCTTGGTCATTTAAAACTTAGCTAATCAACTAGGACTACTATGATTGAGTCAGCTAGTACCTCACAAATAACACCTATCAATAGATTGCATGGTTATTGGTTTAATTTAAACATTAAAGAAAAATTAGGAATACAGTGCTATTTACAGTTAAGGCAGTAATCCATTTGGAAATGTTAAACTTCAAATTCATTTGAGTAAATACAACTTTTAGAGGGATTTTACAACAAATAATTCAGGAGTATTTTTTTGTGATTTTGTTTTAATGTTATCTAAATTGAGAACAGGCCAGTTTACACTGAGCATCAAATGCCAAATTAGGAAGGCAAGAAATAGAGAGGGAGTAGAAAAGGAGGGAGTGTGGAAGATGCAGTGTTTGATCTGGCTGCATGTTCAGCAGTAACAATGAGTGAACATGTGAGACTCCTGTCCTCCAAAGCATCTGGCTCTCATCTACCCCAGCATGTCCAGCATCACTGCAGTAGGTTACTGTGATAGAAGTGAAGAATTTATGTGTGTGTGTATGCGCGTGTATGTGTCTGTGTTGGACACTTTCTAAAACATATCTATATATATATATATATATATATTGCCTCTACTTTGTTCTTTTTTTTTTTGTTGTATTTATATTTTAAGGACTTCCATAGTACTATTGTACCCCTGCTGAGCTGCATTACCTGTATTCTTGTGTGTGTTTTTTTTTTTTTTTTGCTTATTTCCACCCACAAAGTAATTAACTGTTACCACTCAGTGACAGTTGGGTTAGGAGGTGTCTTAGCAAGACAGCTGTACATTCTCACACAGACATGTGAGTGCTGTGTTTCTGAAATGGCGCACACTGCACGTCTGCCCCCTGCTATTTTGGAAACAGCCTTTTGATAATGCGATCAGAATATAAATTCTCCTAAAGGCAAACTGCCAACACTCAGAAAAGGAAAAAGGACCATACTGACATTTTAAAGCGGAGATTGGTTGCTTTATTAAAAAAAGATGAGTTGAGCATTTAACATGACAGGCACTGAACACTCCAGATGTTGTTGGTAGAGGAAAGCCATAAGCCAGTCATCATCAAGAATTGGCCTTCTGTCGTTACAGCGATTGTTTTAGAGGCATCACGGCAATAGAGGTTCCTGTAGTCATCAAAGCATAGCTACAGCTGGTTGAAGGGGACCAAATCCATTCATGAGGTGATTTGGTTCCATTTTACCAGCTTTAGCAAAGCATTGTGGAGTCACTGTTTCAGAGCGAGACATAGAAACTGCTCAAGTGAAGTGAGCTGTCTAAGACACTGCTGCAGTAAAGTTTTATTCAATGAGCCAGAGCAACACTGAGCCGAGAAATACCATGTTGCATCGAACATCTTATTAAAACCTGAGATGTGGATCACTGCAGGTGTCCACCCACTAGTTAAAATGGACAGTGCTGTGTTTCTTTCCCTTTCCTGCGTTTTCTTTTGCCTGTTCACATACACCCACTATGTGCGACACACAGGTACATTTAGCACACTGCACCCCATTTACCACCACACTAATAACACACAGCTACCGTTGATCAACCTTACCTTACTTTCTCCTTTGCTGCCTCCCAGGCAGCCTATTTATCCTCTCTGCTATCTTTTTAAGTTTTATGCTTGCCCCCTCCCAGAGAGTGAGAAAAAATGTTCCCTGAGAAAAGGATAATAATAATCTGTGGCAGTGCACTTGAGTCAAATGTCCTGGAGTCATGAAGCAATTACAGACTCTGACAGATGGGCCCTGCTGCAAGCATGCTGCAGCTCCGGTCACTGAGAGGGGCCAACAGACAAATGCAGAGGCATAACCACATACACAAGCTCTCTCACTCATACTCCTACTGCACCACTATGGGGTGTCATGTCACAACATTAATTCAAGCCCTTCATTTAAGTCCTAGAGAAGGATTTGTATTGTAGAAGGTGGCATCAGAAAAGGGACTGAGGGCAGATTATTATGTCCTAGTACTGTAACATTTTCTGCAAAGAAATTGTGCTTCTGCTAATGTAAATATAATTACAGTAGCACAAACAAAGAACATTGCGATGATGTTTTGTCTTATTAGTTCATAAGATCACTACATTGTTTCATCTATTAGATCAACATCACACCACCGTTACTATGTTTTAGCTATGCAAAGTATTACATGTATAGTTTTCTTTTTAATCTCACTGCTGCAGTATTCAATATCAACAGAACCATTCAATTTCTCAAGTATCTGTGCTGCTCCCTAAAAAGTTAATCTTTGTATTAATATGCATCTGTTAAGTTATGTTTACTTTAAATTTTCTTCATTTCTTTCTGATTAATCATAATGAATGTTCCTTCTCTAAAGATAGTATGAACCATAGTCAGCTGTTAAAATTATTGACTTTTTTTCTGGCAAGGCAGGAATGAGGGTCTCAGAGTGGCCAGCGACAGCTGAGGGATATACAGCACTGCTTGTAGACAGGATGGAGGTCAACATAGGGCCGGCTTGATATGGCACAACAGAGGCAGGTCTATTTGTAACATACACTTGCACATTCATGCTTGCTCACTTACACACACACGCATACATACACACACACATGCAGTCACTCAGAGTTAGGTGACCAGGCTGCGCACCTCATCTAAGGGCCATAACAGGGCAAAAGCAAAGGGACGACAGGCACTGAGCGTTTGATAATGTCAGCATCTGCTGTGTTTGTCACTCAGGCAGCGGGCTGTTGCTATTGAGGGCCCTGGAAAAACATGCAGTACAAACCATGAACTCCTACACCTCTCTGCTGTCTTGACAGAGTTAAACATAAAATCATGCAGCTGGGTCTAAATCATGGCGAGTAGTGAATGAACTGAAACTAAATGAACTTCGATAATCAAGCTTGGTCCTGCTGATAGTGTCCTCAGATACAAAACAGATTTTTACAATTTAAAACTCAACTAAGGTGACTTTTTCTCTCTTTTTGTACTTTATTTTTTTTTATTATTACAGACAAATATGTTTCTATTTAGAAGCTATTTAAATGTTGATAACTCAATTTAACTTTATTTACTTTTCTATGAATTCGGTTCCAGTCCGTCTTTGAAGAATTTCTCATTTTAGAAACTTAAAGTAAAATCTTTTTCCTTTATTTAATTTGCATCAACGTTTTAGTAGAGAAAATAAGCAAAATGTCAATTATTTTATTTTACAACTAAAATGTTTTTAAACCACTGTCAGTAGTCTTTTACAGAGAATGCAGATTTGCAGTGTTGATTTTACCGATGTCACCTCAGCTTAGACATTTTTTCATTCAAGGTAAATAGAGTACGTTAGCCATACACTTGGCATGTTAATGATTTCACAATGCAAAAGCTGTTGCTTACGCTTTTTCATTGCTCCACTGCAGGAGAAATTGGCACTGGTTCATCTTATCCTACAGTCTCTTACAACGTCATGGTTTTTTGTTTTTCTGATAACTATAATCTCCTGGATTTGTATCATCGTTAATGGTGTAATTATTTTTGTAAATTTATAATCAGTTTTGTTAAAATACTCAGCAACTAATTAGTTAGTGAGAATGATCAAAATGAACAGGCAGGTTATTTGTTCTATGTTCATTGATTCTTTCATGCGCTTTTTCAAGCTTGAACCTACATGCAGTGGGAAAAATTGTCTTTAGTTCAGCAGTGGGACTCTATTAAAAGGAATTTAATGAGAGGTAAACCTGTGCTAAAACTGGCTTGCCTGTAATCCAAGCATAGGCCATAGAGGGGGTCAGAATAGGTGAAAGTGCTAGATATGAATAGCTTGCCAGGCAAACTACTCCCCACCCCCCTGGCTTCATTTCTCCCTGTGCCTCTGTCTATATTCTGTTGCCTTTATTTGTTTGAAACAGTTGACAATTGGAATCAGCTGACAGCAAGAGTTGACCCTGATCCTGCATTGTCACTTTTTGATGGTCTAATCTGACTGCCATGCAGCCCAGTAAAGCATTTGGCAAGCATAGCAAACACGAACAATGAGAGCAGGAATCAGGGGAAGGGAGGGGAGCATGGGGGCAGTCTGGTTGATGCGAGGTGGGGGTGCAGATAAGGGCAGTGACATAAAGGGAGGGCAGCCATAGTTAAACACACAAGATTGTTAACACGAAGCCATATGATATAGCACTAGGATAGAGCCAGCTTTTGGCAGCGGCAGCAGCCTCAGTGCCTCTTCATTCTGCTTCCTCAGCAACTATTTCCTGCTCTTTTAGTTGCATGTTCAGGAAGAAAAGGCCTGCAACAATGGCAGAGTTTTGGTGCAAGTCACCTTGCTTTCTTTCCCTTTGAGCCGTGCAGAAACATTGGGAAAGATTATAGTAGTAATGATCAGGAGCAGCCCCATCATACAACTTGGTGCTTGCTGAAGTTTGCGCTCAGTTGCAGCTGGCTGAATTTTAATGGCTGTAATGTAGTAAAACTGGGGGATACCAACTGTATCTCAGTTGGTAAAGGCAGTTATCCAGGGAACACAGGGGCAGTGGTTCGATCCCCGGTCCTGGCTACATGTCGAAGTGTCTCTGGGTAAGACACTGAACCCCCGAAAGCCCATTCCCCTCCCCAGCTCTGCCGGTCCAAGCCCGGTAGAAATATGGGAGGATTGCGTCAGGAAGGGCATCCGGCGTAAAAACTATGCCAAATCAACGTGCGGACAATGATCCGCTGTGGCGACCCTGAACTCACGGGATGAGCTGAAAGGACGAAGAAGAATGTAGTGAAATCACAATAATAAAAGAAGTTCATGCGGTGATGTCACAAGGTGACGGTTTGCCCACAGTTGAAAGTAGGTGGCTTAAAAAGTAATTGTCTAAATTCCCTGCTGTCAGAGCAAACCTAAAACATGATTGTACAATGAATTGTTGGCATTTCTTGGACGGGAGATTTTTATTGGTGAAGTCAGCCAGTTTGAGAAAACAGTACGTTCCCTACAGCGATTATTGCTGCAGTGAGACTGCCCAGAGACAGTATAGCTAATGTATGAGCTTTACCACTCAGTCAGGCTCTCTCTCTCTCTCCCACCCTCACTTTCTCTGTACTTTGCTTGCTAGTTCCTCTTACAACCAGATCACAAAGCACAAACCATTGACTCAGACTGAGCTGTCCAACATCATTTTCCCAGAACGAGGACTCCCACCTCACTAAGAATACATACTTCTTTACATTCCATAGCTATTTTATTTTCATATGGGTATATAAAGAAGTACGTACACCAAGGAGGTAATCTTAGGTATGAAATTTTCTCACCTTCAGTTCAGGAAGTTACAAGCAGAACATTTTTCCTCACCGTTCTCTCTCCCAGTTATGGTAGTCTGCAGCGTAAGGTGACTTTGAGTGTAAATTCAGTTCAACACTCAGGGCTTTCCTTTGGTTGCCATGTAAGGCTGAACAGCCAGTCCCCCCGCCCCTGAACATAACAGAAGTTTTGCAGTCCATACCATTGTCGGCTATCCCAGTGACCCCCGCTGTCATCCAGACAACTGGGAAGAACCAGTAGAATCAGGGGAGGAATATAGCTTCCCCCTTTTTGTATAGTGTTAGAAGTAGAAGATGTTCTTTTTCTCTTTCCAGGGAAAATGTTGAGGATGTAGATCATGGGTTGGTCAAAGACAGCAGAATAGAATAGAATTTTTTCCTTGATTTAAAAAAAAAGTCTGTGGTATAAGGAGCCTTTGTCTTGTATGACTATCATTTGCAGTGTCCTGGGAGCAGAGGTGCATCTATAAGCTAAATTGCCCTGCTGATGCTAAACGTTTTAACTTTTCTCCTCCCAATTCTGTCAGTCTCCCTCACTGCCATCTCCTTTTCTTTTTTCACCCCCACTTACTGTATCCTTTCCTAACTCTCACCTCTACCAATATGCACCCCTCTCGCTATTGTCAGAGGACAATCCCCAGTGGCTAGTTGAGGCGGTTGCTGATATTTGAAAACAAGGGTGATCCAAGTGGAACAGGAAGCTATTGTGAGCAGGATTTGGGCTTTAGGCGCAGAGGCAGGGCATAGGTCACATGAAGGCGCTAATGCCCACTCAGCACTTGTGGATTGGCCCTGGTTACACCCAGCACCACTCCTCCCTCTCTCCCTCTCTCTCTCTCTCTCTCTCTCTCTCTCTCACGCTATACCTCATTCTCTCTTTTTTTTTTCACACACGTAGATCACTGTTTTTATGGTCAGTTTTTTTTACTTCTTTTTTCCTCTGATCAAACGTCTGTGTTTACAGTGAAGCCAGCTGCTCTATCACCGAGGGGATTGGAACAGATCAATACCCATTGCATGGTGTCAAGAATTGTTCAGCAAGTCTCTAATGAATTTTTGCCCCAGACCAACACATTCCACAAGTCAACACTGCCTCCAAACACACTAAACCAGCCAGCAGTCTATATGCTGAGGCAATGACCGTAAATCGAAAAATGGATTTGGAGAGACCAGCTTAGGTTTAAGTTTGAGACTGGGTTGTAAAGAACTGAATGAATGGGAAAAGTGGTGCAATGTGCTTGCAGTGGAAGGGTTTGGAATAGTAATGAGAGGATCTTGAACTGGAGGTGACAGTTGTTCTCACCACAAAGCTAGGGTTGGGCAGGTAGATGAGCCCGGTCCTAAACGTGTGACGTCCTGTTTAGGAAATGTCACAGCCATCTGAGAGGGTGAGCAAATACACAGTGGGATGGAGTTTGGGAATCAAAGCCAAGCAGTTGTTGTCTGGTTTGTTTTAGGCAGTAGCACTGCAGTATTGTGTGCCCTGTATGCCCTGCCTACCCTATAGCAATTTGGTACAGGGAGAGAAAAGAAACTAGGTTACTACCCCAAGTGATGTGGGTTAAGCCAATGACACACATCTACATAGCCAGCCGTTGTTGTCCAATATCCCTCCTGCCCATTCTCACCTCATTCCATGCCACATCTGTGTTAATACACTTCTCGCAGCTGTGTGCGGTCAATCAGCGTTTTCTCTTCTTCAGATCTCTCGATCGGACCGCTGTTCATTATTCTGATGCTTCGTCATCTCTCTGGTCACCTCATTTAAAAGTGCAATGTGTCCTCCAACTTACCTGCCATCAATTAAGCCTGGCAGTGACCTCTCCTGCCCCTCACTTTAATTAAAAAGTGGTCTGACCACCATGAAAGCTCCAAAAAGATATTTAAAAAAAAAAAGACAAAAATAACATAGTAAAGTCCCAGTAATTATGTAGTATCCTTAGTCATGGTGACACAAAACATCTTGAAAGGTGTCAGACACAGAGGGCGACTTGTGCATAAGGGAATGTCTCTCCACACCAGTGCAGATCTGACTTAACAAGTTCGTCATTAGATAGCGGCAGGGCTGCAACCATGATGCCTAATGAGCCAAATAGCTCTGCTGCTGCAGCATGTCCGGCCAGTGCCAGGAACACGAGAGAGAGAGAGAGAGAGTGAGAGGCAGAGAGAGTAACACAAGAGAGAAAGGGAGGGAGAAGGACAGAGATGAGAGAGAGAGAGAGGAGAGTGCAAAAAACAGGCTAAATTCCATGTGGACCATAGCAACTCCCCAGCCTCCCTTTTCCCCGTTCCACCTCCTCCAGCATCCTCTTCTTATAGAATTTATTTCTTCCCTTTTTCTAAGACAAGAGGAACAAGAGAGGGAAAAACCCAAAGGTGTTCTCTGGTTAAGTTCTGTCCCAGTGCTGTTGCTGCTGCAGAACAGTAGATTCCACTCCCCCTTTTGGCTGCGCGACTCACAGGCAAACCATGCGGTTAATAACTGATTGCATCCGAAGAAGGAGAGGGAAGAGATAGGACAGGAGACATCAAGTCTTGTCAGGGGTAAACTCCATCCGAAAGCGAAGAAAGAGCATATATTACCTGTCAAACCAGTTTCTTATCTGAGCCGCTCCTCCTCTCTTTTCCTACTCTTCTCCTCATTCCGTAGTGAAGAGAGCCATAATGACCTAGAGAGCGCTCCAGCTGCTGCAGCCATCGTGTGTGCCGGGTGCACGCCTGACTCGCTGAATCAGCTTCTATGATTGGGGGGGAGAAGGGGTGGTGGCGGGCGGGTTGAGTGCCAGAGTCAGGGAGGGGAGGAGAAGGAAAGGAGAGAAAGAGGGCATATACACACACACACATGCACACACACAGACACATACACATTCCCACACAAAGACAAGTCATACCTTTAGAAGAGGAAGACGAAGAGCTGACATGAAGAGCTCCCATTTGAAGGGGGGTGGGGGGGTCAGACAGAATAGGGAGGAAAAGAGGGATGAAAAAATCTGCAGCACTCTCCTCTCCATCATGTGCATTGTGAGGGAGAAAGCTGGGAGGATGCCCTGGTCGGTGGAGAAAGCAGAAAGTGTACCAATTGTCCTCCCACCCTGCCTTTTTCTTATTCCATCGACACACACAGTCCCAGAGCTTTATCCTGCTCCCGAAATGCGCTTTTATTATTCAGTGAAACTTTATACAGCAAGCTTAGAAGAGGGAGTTTACTGAACATTTGAGAGAAGAAGTGCGATTGGAGTATTTAAAAAAAAAAAAAAAAGAAAAAGAAGAAAAAAAAAGGTGGCTATACCTCTGCGGTAGACAGCTGCACTTTTAATAGTCCCTTGCAATCCACGCAAATTTGATTACTATTGTCAGGGACGGTACATAGAGGATATTGCAATATTGTTTTGGTATTTTTGTTGTTCAGATTCTTTTGCACTTATAAATCTTTATCGTGCAGCTTGTGCAATGCTGACTTGTATCACTGGGATCAGCTTTCTACCAGAAAAAGCTCAAGCAGAGCTGCTGCAGTTTAAAGGGCAGAGAGCACAAGAAGAACACAATGGCAGTAAATTAGGGATAAGAGGCCAACTGGCCAGCAGCTTCCTACCCCACTGTGCATAGGGCTAAGCTAAATGGTTAGCACTTTGTGGGAAGCCAGGCATTCGAAACATCCCTCAGCCCCTATTGCCAGGCTGCTCCTGTGTCTTGTCTCACCACCTCCCTGACCATATTTAGTCAAGCAGTGCAAAAAATAGTTTGCGCTTCGCTCCACTCCACTCTGCTCCTCTCCATGCCTCGCCCCTCCCCTCCTCTCTTCCATATCCCCCCTCAGCAACTGTTGGCTACAGGCTCCGGGAAGCCTCCCCTACGACTCCCTGCCTATCGATTCCACTGGCCTGGAAGGAGAGAGGAGTGTTAGGCCAGCTAGCTCCTGCTACCATTTGCTGCACTATTTTTAGTAGCTCCAAATAAAGTGGTCTCTCGTGCTTCCACTTGTATATTCTTGTTTCTTTTCCCCCTCCTCGGCTTTACATCCTTCACCACCAACTCCACCACCTCCTTGAATACCACCCCCACTCCTTCATGTCCTTTTGACCCCCAATCTCCCCCCCCCCCACACACACACACATTCTCTATCATTCTTCTTTTTAAATAGAGCTGGAACATGCTGCTTATGGTACAGCTTCAGTCTGTTCACCCCTATACTTAGATGTGTAAATGACAGATGTCATTAACTACAGATTCAAGACTCGGATGAGAGAGTAGGACTGAATGCGTGTAGTGTAGAAGGTCATGATCATTTATTCATTCATTCATTCATTTATTTAGACAAAGGGAAGCCTCACCTTTCAGGCACCTAATAGTTTGGGGTGCGTCCTCTCGTTTTGAGCTCTCATTAATTTCCAAGTGTCTTTTTCAAGCTTTTTTTAAGGCCTGGTCACTAAACAATCTTTTTGATTAGTTGGTCTCATCGTGGGTAACATCTATACTGTACAAAGCAACATCCTCTGTACCCTCCTCTTTTTTTCACTCTATCTCCTTTTCTCTCCCCTTATACCTCAATGACAACACAAGTCCTCTTACCCCACCTGCATTTTAACTGCAGAACGCTCCAGGTTGTAGAAACCAATGTTTTTCCAAACCAACTATGCGCTTTAAAGTAACCATATGGGAAACAAGGCTGTGGCATTTCACTTGTAATTAATGAGATTGTGAAAACACACAAACACCCTAAATACAGCAGGAACATTTGTAAAAGTGTTTTTTCATGAGCCAGGAAAATGTCACACATTTCTCTGTTCTTTGATTTGATAAGTCTTTTAACAAGCTCATAGTAACATCTAAGGCCTTTTTCATGGAGAAGGTAATCTCACATGGATTTAAGTGGGCAATTTAATTAATATATTATCAATGCAATTTATAGCTTTTAGATTGCATTATCCTTACTGCTTTTACAAGAATTGTCCAGTTGTGAAGTAAAATGGATTCTGTGTCTGCTTACTTAACCTTACATGACCAATCCAAGCACACACTTCCAGCTACATAAATGGCAACTGTAAATGTCCACCTGCCCAACAGTATCCATATTTGCACCCCGCTTAAAACTAAACCTGTAATTTTCAGCCTTTTAATTTACTGTGTGTAGATTTACACAGAATGCTCTTACTCTACATGTGCATTGGAACTTAATTTGTGTTCATTTTTTACTCAGTTCATCAAGAGTTTTTGTGGCTGTGTAATTATCTACATAGACAGTGCCCTTGTGTGTTTTGTGTATTTCCTTTGTGAGTCTCCAACCCGGCCTATTCCAGCCACCCAAACCACCAGTTTAATCTCAATTACATCCCGACATCCCATCTGCCCCTGAAACGCAGCAGCATGGCTTACATCTTCCCTCCATGATGAATAGCAAGGGGCTGAATGTTTAGCTGAACAGTTAATCGATCAATAAGAAAAGGGTCTACTAATGGATGTGCTTTGTTTCACTGGATGAAGGAGTTGGACAGATGTTTCTCCCTTTGGGTACTGAAGACATATCTCCATACAAATTTATAAATGAAACTAATTTTCACGTTTTAGTGATCCCTGATTTACATTTCTCGTTGTTCATATTATGTATTGCGGGTGGATTCTAATGCAACAATATTAGTTAATTACTAATTAAGTTATTTGAAACTGTTATTATCCTGGTGTTTAGAATTTTAAATGGATGTTTCTACGATTTTTGAGATTGATCAATAGGAAAGAGGGAAACCAAATCAAATTACAACCCCAATTCAGAAAAAGTTGGGACAATGTGCAAAAAATAAATAAAAATGGAATACAATGATTTGCAAATGTCATCAACCTGTATTTTATTCACAATAGAACGAAAAAAAAACCTATCACATGTTCATACTGAGACATTTTACCATTTTGTGGAAAATATTATCTAATTTTGAATTTGATGCCAGCAACACATCTCAAAAAAGTTGGAACAGGGTGATGTTTACCATTTTTATTGGTGAAAGGTCAGGACTGCGGGCTGCCCAGTTCAGCACCCGGACTTTTCTTCTGCCAAGCCATCCTGTTGTGATGGATGCAGTATGTAGTCTAGCATTGTCTTGCTGAAGTATGCAAGGCCTTCACTGAAAGAGAAACTGTCTGGATGGGAGTGTATGTTTGTATAAATCCTCTGTACTTTTCCAGATGTGTAAGCTGCCCACACCATAAGCAATTATACACTCGCATTCCATTAGAGAAGAAGTCTTTTGAACTGTCTGCTGATAACAAGCCGGATGGTCCCTTTCTTTAGGCCACAGGATACAGCGTCCATAGTTTCCAAAAAGAATTACACATTTTCATTCATTGACAGTTTTCCATTTTGCCTCTGACAGAAAACAACAGTGTTTCTAAATCGCATTCACATATGGCTTGTTCCTTGCACTATACAGCTTTAACTTAACTTACATTTGTGGAAGTGCTCCTGAGACCATGCAGTGATGTCCAGTAGAGAATCATGCCTGTTTTGCCTAAAGATCACGCGCATCCAAATTTTACCTTTGACCTTTGGCCTTGTCCCTTGCGCACAGAGATTCCTACTGATTCTCTTAATATTTTGATGATATTATATACTGTACATGGTGGGATCTTCAAAGTAAGGAACATTTTTCTGAAATTGTTCCACAATTTTTAGATCCAGTTTGTCAAATATTGGTGAACCTCTCACCATCTTTATACTCGAGAGGCTCTGCTTCACTGAAATGCTCCTTTTATGCCCTGTCATGTTACTGACCTGTTGCCAATTAACCAATTAATTATTTATTAGTTGTCAAATGCCTTTTAGTTAAATTAGTTTTTTTTTTATTTGCAGCAATTACGTTCCACCATTTTGTTGCCCCTGTTACAACTTTTTTGAGATGTGTTGCTTGTCCATCAAATTCCAAATGAGCTAATTTTTTCCACGAAATGGTAAAATATCTAGGTTTCAGCATATGGTGTTGTTTATGTTCTATTGTTAATAAAATATGGGTTGATGATATTTACGTTTTAAACATTGTCCCAACTTTTTTGAATTTGGGTTTTAGATCAATCTAAATAAAGTTTAAATAGAAACAGTTTATATAGCAATATTCACTGCACATATGCTCTTTTCTGATAGATGGATAAGATATTTTATTCATCCCAACAGGAAATTCGCAAATTCCAGCATATCTACAACTTATGGCAGTAAGCCAAAAATGCAACTATTAAGTCAGCAATGGTGCAGGACCATTTTTATAAATTGTGAAAAAAAAAAAAAGGGGATGATTCTTATTCAGTGTGCGTTAACCAGTGAAGCTAAACACAAGTCTATCTGGAAGGTCTACTACTGGTTAATCACCTGGTGTGTTTAACTAGGATGGTTGCAGCTTCTCACTGTGAAAATTATTTTATGCGGCCTATGAGGCTTTAGGTCAAACTAAAAATGGCTCAGGATAACAGAACTTGGGCAGTTTAGCAATGTGATGGCAGAGAGCAAAGAGCATTCACGTAAAGCCATGGTTAGTGGTGGGTGTTAATGACATAATGTATCATAATGTGTGTGTTGTAATTTCTTATTCACCACAATATCAATTGTTGTGTAAGAGTGCAGGGAAAAATAACTACTGCTAGACTAAACTAACCCAGTCAACTGAGCTAAAAAACAGAATTACATATAACAACATGTTTTGTTTTGTTTTTGTTGCATCAATTGCCTAAATCATTTCTTGTCAACAGCTTAAATTATCTACAGCACGACAATGTTCAACTATAATGTCAGAACCACAATATGACCACCCATTGAGCCACCAGGCCCCCTTCAAATTCTAATCATGATGGGGAATTGTTATGATATACTGTGGACAGTATAACATGGCACAGTCCTAGTCATGGGCAACATTGCTGCCAAAGGCTAAATCTGCTGTGATTTTTTTACACTTTAGATACATACATTTTAGCAAGTCTGATGACAGCACACGCTGAGAAGTGAGAGTTAATTTACAAAAGTGAGGGTCAGGTCTTCTATCAAGCTTTACGATAATTTCAGTTAAAATCCAAAAGTTGATGATGCCACTTTTTATATAAGCTTCATGTCTGGTGGTAAAATCTGGTCATTCCTATTTGTCTTGATTCCTTATTTCCATCTGCCCACCCACCAGTAAACATCAAAGAGGGATTAGAGCTACCTCTAATGAGTCCAGTGTGTGCTCTTTGAGTAAATCTCCATGCTCGTCTTTCATCACTCTGGGACTTCCTTGCGCTTACTTTATCTCTCTCTTCAGTTCCTTTCCTCTTCTTCCCATCCTGCACCCCTCTCTCCTGCCCCCATCCTAAACCTCTCCTCCCTCATCCCTTTGCACAGTGCATCATTTGAAGAGGTGAAGCTGTTGAGTGCTCGGAGAAATAAAAGTGATTTATGAATGGGCCAACCTACCTGGTGCTGGAGGGGGAAGCCAGTGGCAGTCAGGCTGTGTGATCCAGTAGCCCATTGTTCCCTCCAGCCTCACTGCAGGGGAAGCTCCATTGCCTCTCTTGCTTCTGATCTTGTTCTGTGCTTTACTGCTGCCGCATGTTACCACCAAGTGACTCACAAACTGCACAAACACCTCATGCACTGCAGGGGTGCATATGTGTACAAAATCATTTTCTCAAAGGCACAAATACTGCTCAAGATGTGCGCAGTTTATATAAAGTTGACCATTCAAATAAATGTGTGCATGCTCATCCTTAGGTTATCTTGGTATGTTTCATTTGAATTGGTCTTTTATGATAGAAAGTTTTTATTTTCCGGATTTTAAAAGTTACAATCAGGTGAGAACAGCCTAATGCACTAGCCAAGAACACTACTGAGAAATATAAATAAAAGTGACAGGCAGGTTTTGTAGCTTCTAAGGACAACATATGAGCTCTTTTTAATCACCATATACTCATATGCAGATGAAGCACACACGGAGTCATGTAATGCATGGTGGAAGAACAATATTGTTTTACGGGTAGGTAGAAAGGAAATCACCAAATATAGTTATTTGGCTCTTTGTTTTTGTATTTTTAGCTGTCAAGCTGATCAAAGCATACAAAGTAATACATGATAATTCCTAATGGTAAGATGGAATACAAAACTGACTTGATCAGGGGAAAGATTAAAAACAAATTTAAAAAATACAACAGGTATGGTAACTTTGCAAAAGATAAGTATTGCAGAATTACATAAGAGTAACTTTTAGAATTGAGAAATGGCATTTAAAGAGTTCCTACTCCCCAGGAAAGTTATAAAAAAATCCTGTGTATAGTCTACAGAGACTTATCCTTTTTGTTTTTTGTTTTTTTTTTAATTATATGAATCTTCCTACTATTATCTGCTATGGATTTCAGTTGTTCACTTAGACTCTGGATTATGTTGCAGTAGCCTGTTTTAGTTTAAGTACTGTAGTGCAGTGCAATGATTTGTGCAATGAGGATGAGGACAAGTTTGCTGAAGCGTGCACTGTGACTTAATTAAGAAGTCCTCCAGTCCTAGAAACCCTCCCATTGTCTACCTTTCTGTAGGCTGGGACCAGTCCAACATACCAGCCAGAGGACAAGCTGATAAAAGTCCCAATCCCCCTGTGACCAACTGAAACGGCCACACTTCTAATGGGGCTGGGCCAACAGTGGCGCTGAGCCAATAGATAAGCTCAGCCATGCTGTAATGCTCTGTCTATCCAGTGGCATGCTGAAACATTCAGTTCTGGCTACTATGTTGCTGTAGCACATGCTCAGAGAACAGGGGAGGGAGAGAGAGGGTGGAGGGCTATAGCAGAGGCAGGCAAAGATGGTTGGATAGAGGGGAAAAGAGAGGAAATGAGGGATTGATGGATGGATGGATGGATGCAGGGGGGAGGGAGGGGGGCGTGCATCCCTTACTGAAGGGACTCAAGGACATACAGCACTTTTGGGAAAGTGACTATTGCATGCAAAGGAAAAGCATGTATTGTGAAGCTGCTATATAAGCACTAATGGTATGTTTTTACCCACTTGCCAAAACTAGAAAGAGCTGGATTTATTTGTGGCACTTTAAGTGCCTCAGCAATGCAGGCGATAAATATGACAGAACAAGGTGATGTACTTCCATGCTGTCAGACATTTTTAATATTTCTACCTCCATTTAAAAACAAAATAAGTTTAGCTATTTACTTCATGTACTAGAACAAGTAATAGAATTTATTTGCGTGTTTGATGGTACTTTAACATCAGTGATGGCAGTAATGTATTTTTTTTGAAACATTGAATGCTTAAGAATATGGATGCATATTCCTTAGCTGAGTGAATACATAACATTTTTGTATAACCTATGCACTATACTAAAAATAATTTTACAAAAGTTAATAAAATGTGACACTGTCCTTTTTACCTAGTAGGATATTGAATGTGTGCGTGTCTGTGTGTGATTTATACATATACATATTTATCTGTGCTAGTGGTGTTAGTAACTTTAATGTACGTACGTATTGTGGTAGACCTGCCATGAGACTGTAGGTCATGTGAGCCTATTAGACTGTCTACCCATATGGTGACAGTGTGGCAGGCTGCTGACTAGCTGTCGATCGAAGGACCTTCAGTGTGGCTGAATTCTCCACAGCTCTGCAAAACCCAGACTCAGTCTCCCGTGTGTCTCTGTGTGGTAACATTTACTGTTAATTTCACCAGGCAGGGGTAAGTCTGGTTTTATTCCAAAGAAACCTTATAATCGCAAAATGGCCAGAATATCAGCCCCAATAAAAGTGTCATTGTCAGTAAGGAATGAAACATTGGCTCCACGGTTAGGAGGTGATGCGGTCGGTCAATACAAAGACTGCTGATGATATAAAACTTCAGATTCAGGGTTTTCTGCAGCCTTACTTAAATCAAAGAACGACTCTGGTACTGAATGGGAGAAACGCATCATACCCATTAAAATATATTTTATATACAAACAGTCTGGAATGGGTTTTTTTTTTGATTTTGCTGTAAACTGAAGACAACTGAGTTTAAGATCAAAAGATGGATATGAAACAAAACTTCAGAATTTCAGTTTCATTTTGATGGTATTTACACCTCAATATGTCTGGTAATTGACTCGGCCAGCCCAAAAAATCTTCTCTCTCTGAAGTCTTTTGAGTTGGCAGTGTATTTTGGATCTTTGTCCTGCCGCTTACTCCCAATAAGTATTAATGCATTTCTAAATTGACAGATTCAATGTTTCTGTACATCTCTGAATTTATTCTGCTACCATCATGAGTTCTATCATCAAAATAGATTGTGAGCCTGTTCCAGAAGCGTATGCAATCATGCAAGCACAAGACATGACACAACATCATGATTGTTTTCTCATATTCAATATGGTTTGCAGTTTTACCAAGGACAGCTCTTTGGTTTTCATGTTGACTTGTTTTAACCACAAACTCTCCACTCAAGTCTAACAAAGAGTAGTTGTTTAGAGCAATTTAAAATCAATCTCACAGGACACACCTAGATAACATTTACATTTTTTAAAAATAAAAGTTATATTTGAAGAAGGTTGTACATGTTGGCACTGACGTGCATCATCTACAAGAGGGCCGTGTGTGGAAAAGAGAGTGACCAGGGTGACAAGGTCAGAGATGATTTCCTATGCTCTGCTAGTAGCTTGTGTATGCAGTGATTGTAATGATAGGATAGAGAGGCACAGTACGTTTAGAGACTCCGTTAACAGCATATTTAAGTATGTTTGTATTTTAAACTGACGTGATTTGAACTACAATTTCCATATACTTATGCAGTATATATACTTTGTTTTATGCCAAATCAGGCACTCAAAAACACAAATCCTGTCACGTGGTTTTGTCACTTTTCAAGTTGGTTATTTGTTGACACTCTTAAACTCAGTTATTTTCATATAGCAGGTAATTGCATTTAATTTATTTCCTTTTCCTTTCTAATAGACCAAAAACTAATGGAAGACCTTTAAATGTTATGTTCCAGGTTTCTTCAAACCATTCCAAAGACTGTTCAATAATTACATGGTTATTTTATAGACAATGGATCAATTGACCAGTTCTTTGAAAGATTCTATGCATGAAAGTGCCTTTTTATTCTAATATGTTCTACATGTCATTGCTTCCTCTTGTGTATCTTTATTTTTCATTAAAAGGGTGTATATCATGACTACCATAGCTGGTGTAGAAATGAGAATGAGGCTTGTTGAAGGTGCAGAGGACAATAAAGTGCAAAAAGAAAGTAGGATGAGAAAATAATTGGGTCATCTTGAACCAATGGGACATTATTGGGCCATTGGGCTTCTCTGACTGTCTTACTGCCTCCTTTTTCATAAATTACTATGAATCAGGACACCCGTAATACTGAATGATTTAAGGCTAAATAAAGCTGAGTCTGTATAGGCCCCCACTTAATTCCCAAATCAATAGACAACTGTACCTTAGTTGTTTGAAAAAACACCTCCTGACATTCTCAGTGGCGACAGGAGTGGCAATAGTGATAACCACAACATCATGGAAATGCACCCTTTTTCCATCTTCCTTCCCTTCCCAGTTTATGCTAATAATCCTTAATAAAAGCATGCTCACTCTGGGGCCTTAGGTACAGGCAGGCAGGGGAAGGTCACTTTGGAAGGGAAATGATTCTCTTCATGGCATGGTAATGAAAGTCTTTTTTTCTTTTTTTTTTTTTTAATCGAGCAGAGCCAGGTACTTGTCCCCAGCTCTTTTGGGGCTTGGATACTACCTGTAGTTATTTTTTGTATTTTGTTCACTGCAGGGTGGACAATGGCTGTATAATGCTGATTTTGGAGATTATAGATTACTTCAGATTATTTTTAATTTTCAACATCTGTTCAGTTATTTTTATGTGCTAAGGTTCTGACTGTTAATTCTTCATGTACATGTTTTCAAAAAGAAGCTATAAAGTGTTTCCACTAGAAAATGTTTTAGGCTCGGCAGCAAGATGACAATAGAGGTTTTGTTTATTTATTTTGCTTTGTAAATTCTATGTTAAAATAAAGTAAAACAAGGTGATTATAATAAGATTTGCACGCAAATAATTTCTCCCGGATGTGTCAGGGGGCCTCAATTAAAGGATGTTTCTCTTCTAACCGGCTGTTTGCTGACAGTCAGTATAGAATAGACAGTACCTAACAATCAAGAATATAACACTTATAAGATAATGTATAACTCTTTTTTTTTTTTTTTATATCTTAGAAAAAATTAATTATTATGACAATACTTAAAACACATTTCTATATGATTTTAGATTTATGAGGCCAACTAATTGGAACATACTGTGCAAAGTCTGATATATCATAACATCCCATAAATATAATTTATTTTCTCTTATGTGTGGACTTTTTTAAAAATCACGTTACCAGACCTAATGTCACTGCTCTACACTGTGAACATTACATGCATCCAGTTTCTGGTGTGTGCATCTGTCTGACAATGGGATGGACACACACAAAGTTGTTCTCACTAGCGCCACTCTCTCTCTTTATTTACTCCCCTTTCAAACATGCAGTGAGTTTGAGTGAGTGAATCCTGAATTTATCTAGATATTATCCGGATGGGCTTTACATATGGTCCAGATATTATGCAGATTTTACCCAGCCACCTTCCTTGTACAAAATCTAGATTCAAGATTCAAAGAACTTTATTGATCCCATGGGGAAATTGTGTTGGCTTGTTACTATAAGATAATATCTGATTAGGCAGGTTTGAGTAGATCAAGTTATTATCCTGACGATGAAGAATGTTCAGTCGTACAAAGATGATAACCACTATGGCTACCAGGAGAGACGACAAAATTTTGGCCTTTGTTGGCAAGGACAGACATTAAAATTAAGAATTAATACTTGTTTCATTTGTAAATAATTTGTTGAGAACAGAGTTCAATATTTCAAAGGACTTGAAAGTATTGATTCTATCCCCAACATCACATGATTTGTCTGAAATTGTCTCATCTGGAAAGGCTGTTTCAACAAGAAATTATATCAGGAAAGAAAATACTATCAGTACTTAGTAAAGAATATATATGCAAGTATCATGTGATCATTTAACGGCCATCAAATAAGTATG
Organism: Channa argus; assembly: GCF_033026475.1. Classification (NCBI taxonomy): domain Eukaryota; kingdom Metazoa; phylum Chordata; class Actinopteri; order Anabantiformes; family Channidae; genus Channa; species Channa argus. The sequence continues at coordinate 1,351,469 of NC_090210.1, read as the reverse complement.
GATAAGATAGGCAACTTAAACATTTGTCAAAAAAATGTAAGCTAAAGATTCACTGATTGTTTTTTTTTCATTAGTGAATAGTTTGTTTCCAGGGGTTTGGTTGAATACATTTTGAATACATCAAGTATTTATTTTTTACTTTATGAATGTACTTTGATTAGAACAATATCTTCATTTTACTTGTAAAGGCAGTGTAATACTGTTGAAAGTGAATTAAAAGTTAATAATGGAACCTTGTTGGGATTTATTCCCAAAATACAGAATAAACTTTTATGGCTAAAAATTATTAGGTTAAAGTACTGAAGTATAGCTCTGATCTGTATGTGTGACCATATATGCACTCTCACAGTTGCAAGACTGATCATTTTCATTATCAGTTTTATAAAGCCTTTTATTTTCCAAAGGCAGGTGGCACCTTTTGGCAACTCATTTCCGATGCAGAATTTGAGTCGTCTTTCTTGAGCTTGAAGCTTTAGTTAATGGATGATGCTATGCCAAACACGTATCCTAAATCAGAGTAACCATATGTTTGTGTGCAGCTATTAATCTTAGGCTCTGTCTGACCCCAGCTATTGTCCCCCTCACTTCCTTTTGTAATCACAGCTACTGACCACCACACAGATGGCTGTCAGCTAGGTGAGAGCAGCAGAAGGAGCCTGTCGGCCCATACATTCACACGTGTGCGCACAGTTTACGTTGACAGTGTTGCATACAATGACAAACACCAACACACACAGAGCTGAAGGCTTCAGACAGTATCCTGGTCAGTGACAAATTGCAGCTCAAGACAACAGACCCCGGTGTAGCTCTCCTTAAGGACTCCTGAGTTCTCTCATAGGGTGACCCAGTTCCATCATGTCTCCCCTTCTCTTTCTCTCCTCTACCTATCCTCTTGTCTCAGCTGCATGTCCTTATGCACTGTATTGGTTTCCAGGTCCAGTTCAGTCATAGGGAGATCCTCTCTACACTCGACATATCCATATCCCTCAGAAAGCAGGTTTTTTGTTGTCCAAATGTGAATTCCCTTGACATGTTGATGCATTCTACTCAGTAAGTCTGCAATTTGAGCTTTCCAGACTCGCGTTGTTCTCCTCTCTCCTGCCCATTTAGCATCCTATCAAAAAGGCTAAACCACAGTTCATATCACTTATACTCCCTCTACGTCAGTCACCGCTAACTTTACTTACCCAATAGATAAAAAACAAGTAGTATTTATTTCTTGGTTTTTAATTCACTCTCTTTTTTTCTGCCTTTACAGCAAATCATTTAACTGCAATGCAGCAGTGCCAGTATGGGGCATTAATATTAATGTCCGCCCATTTTAGAGTGGTGGGGAGTCATTCTAGACTTGTATTGGAGACACTCGCTACACCAGCCAACACCTGTCCAACACTTAAGTGTCTCATTCTGGCACTAGGAGGCGACAGTCTGCCACTACAATGTAAAAGATGTGTGCTCATTGACCAGGTGTTCTTCTTATAGGAGATATTTCCAAGCAATCCAGATTACGCAAATACCACATGTTCCGAAAGTGAAAGGAACAAAAGGCTTTATGTGGCACAACTGCCTTGAATTCAGATAGATACTTGTGTAGTGTGCTTGAAAACACTACAAGATTTAACTAATGGGAATAAGTTTTAAGTTATAGCTACAGGCAAGAATCTAAAGTGGCAAGGTCTTTTCCTGAATAATGTGCTTTTTTAAGTCCCAGTGGGAGCTCCACGCGTAAAATTACTCACAAGTGCCCCATGAGATGGTAAATCTACAATACGCAAGCAAATAGATCTGTGTAACAAAGGCAACACATTATGAATGTGCGATTAGGCAGAGTGGGTGCGGTTGCGATCACATTTAAGCAGTGCTCCCCTGCATTAAGTGGTTGAAAATGGCTGCAAGCAATGCAGGTGTGTGCGTAAGCCTGTGTGCAGTGAGAGGTAGAGAGAAAGCAAGGGAGCCTGGGATCAGTGTGCTGCGCTGCTCATCACTGCAGCAGTACACCAGCCCCAGATCTCTGTCCGTACAGAGGTGCTAACTGCCTACCCCCTGCCCGTCTGCCCCTCTGCCCCTCTTTCTCTGCTTTCCTCAAGAGGGTGTTCTAATGATGCTCTCTTTCATTACCCCCAAAGGAGGGGGGGAAAGCAGTAGGTTTAGCAAAACCCCACAGGGGACTAACCATCCTGATTACTTTAAGTCTGAAAGTGTGCCAGCTTGTTGGCTTGCATTTCCGCTCTTACTCTGTCTTAATAGTTAACGGTATTCATTGACTGTGGATGCTGTGGTCTTCCTGCCCTGTGCTGGAGCCTATTTGCTCTCCGTATGGCTTCAGACTCTATTTACCTCACTGTTGTGTACATAAACATTCCAGCGCACACAGGGAGATGTCCAAGTAAAATCACCTGCCTCTTTTTGTCGCAGTTTATAGCTATGCTCTACAGGATTATACAGCGTTAATCAAGGTCAAAAGTCTTCCTTCAGCATTGCTGCTTTAATTCTTATTGAAAGTACATTGTGTATCTATAGATACACAGAAACAGTTCAGGGAAGCAACCAAGCTTTAAGTTTTCTCTTTTGTATTTCATAGTATTTACAGATTAAAAAGTTGGGTTTGCTGCCTTTATTTTTTTATCAGTTATCTTTGACTGAAGCTTTGCTCACACATTAAAATAGGGATCCATGTCATTTCAAGTTGTCTTGCAAAGGAAACCAAGGTGATTAGTGAAAACTAAGGTGATAACACGCAGCTATTTCTTTCTTATTTTTGTGAAATCTTACAGATCTTTCCCTGGTGTCTTTTTTTTTGTCATTCTAAGTAAAGGGTATATGTTTTTGTGGCTTCCTTTACCAGTGAAAGTGAAGTCTCTTTTCTTTGGTGACACTGTAGAGAGTTAGTCAGCCTCCCTCTTTATGCCCCCTGTGACACTGTGACTTCTTCTCAGCCTTCTCTTGAACAGTTACTTTCGCAGCCTCTGTCTCTCTGTAGCACACATCCTCCAAATGACCTTCAACAACACCAAACTGACTGACTCTCTTCATGGCACCAGGACACTTCTGTTAAACAACTATTTGAACAGTGGATTTTTTTTTTCCTATGCCACCCTGTCTGTTTTATTTACTGTGAGAACTGAGTAAATGCAGCTAAATCTCATGTAATATTGGCTATTTTGGCTTCCAATGATGAGAACTTTTGCACATCATCAAGGGACAGCTGGCTTCCCTTTTTACCTAAAGATATTGTAGGGGAACATGAAAATAACTCTGCTTTTTGTATTCGTGTCCCTGTGTTTGAAAATGGGATATTCTCTGCTGTAGAAAAAATAAAAAGGGCGAAAAAAGGAATGTTCTGCATTTCAGCAATACAGACACCTTGTGTCTGGGTCCAAGTTATCATACATGAGACATTGAGTCACAGATTAATTTTGACATTTCGCGTCACAAATTTGCACCAAATCCTCATCAAACTGTATTTTCCTGACTATCTTGAGGGATTTTCAGATGAGTCCTGTCAAACACTCAATTATTCTCTTCTTGCTCTTTCTGTACAGTGCTATGCGTGTGCTGCTGTCCAAACTGCCAAGGCCTTGGATCGTAGATGAGAAGAAGGACGACGGTTACACTGCACTGCACCTGGCTGCCCTCAACAACCACGTGGAGGTCGCTGAGCTTTTGGTGCACCAGGTAGCAACACACCAGCACTCACATACATGAAAACAGCTAATTATAATGCATTTATATACATTTAATTACATGCTGTAATAGACCCTCTCCACTTATAGATGCAGCTATGCATTGGAACCTACTTTCTTAAGTTATAGACCTATTGAAGCTGTCAGAACTCCCTATTTATTGAATCCACGTGGTTACCAGGACCTTCAGGGATATTCTTTGGTGCAGCATGATCCTTATATTCCCCTTCTCTTTGCAAGCGTAGGTTCACGTTCTTTTTTTCCTCATCTGAGATTGCAGGTTTAACTCTCTCAAGACGAAGACATACAGGGGTTTACAGGAAAAGTCATCTGACAAAGCGGGAACTGAGTTGATTAGGATATGGCGCAAGGCACCAATGTTGCTGCAGCACTCACAATGCATGCACTTTTGCTGTGCAAACTACCTTTCAGCAGGGATGGCGTTTTTCCCTGAGTCCCTGCAATGGATTGGTTCACAGTGATGGCTCAGCTTTCTGTTTAGAAATTGCACCACACTACAAGGTGCACTGCAGATTCCCTGCCAGCCAGCCAGCCAGTCAGCCAGTCAGTCTTATTACCTGGGGATTTCACACACTGCCTGATCACAATGCTTATCTTACCCCCACATCTCCTCAGCTGAGATGCTTGCAATTGGAAATGACGATCAAATGCAGCGTTATTATAGGATGTGTTTTTTTTTGTTTGTTTTCCAGCCCCGGGTGACTATTGGTCGGCAGGGTTGAAAGAAGGAAGGTTCTGTCATGGCACATAAATCCAGAACAGTTGCAGTCTTTTATGTGCTAATTATAATTTTTTTTAAAAAGTAAATAAAAAGATTTTAGTTTTGTTTGTTTTTCTACATGCATTATTTGTCATCTTTGTACATCTGCATTTTTGCATGTTTACATGTTTGTTCCCATGTTTTTTTTCTTACAGCTGAATGAAAAGTTTGCATTGAATTGGTAAAAAGAATAACCCAAACGATTGAATTTTTATAGCTGAACGCACATTCAGCCATTAAAACGTTCCTTCATCATCAAAATGGTGACGGAATGCATAAAAATATAGTTGTAGTAAAATAATGAAAACAAAATAAGTACAACGGTTTGCATCCCCCTTGACAAACCCGCAAGGTAAATAACTTGCTAATATGTAAAACCAGGTTTCTGATCTTTAAAAAAAAAAAAAAAAAAGTCTTTCAACGCTTAATGCTTGGTGTGTGGGATCAGTTGTGTTAAATTGGGTTTACACTCTAAATTTGCAATTGGGTAAATCTCAAGGGGGCAGTCTCAAGCCGTTTGCTGAGAGCAACAAAAACAATCGGACCAGAAAAACAGCTTTCAGAAGGATCTCAAAATGAAATTGGTAAACCTTCATAAAGCTGGAAAATAGCAATGAAAATTTTTCGAAGCATTTAGGGACACTAGTACAAACTGTAAAGGCCACGATCCAGAAATGGAAGATATGTGGCGGCGTCTGCTAGTTAAGTGGTTCAAAACGAGTACCATGTAACTGCAATATTGTGGGTTTGACTCCTGGCCCACCACACCTGGCCCATCCCCCTGTCTATGTCTACACTGTCTACTATCAATAAAGACACAAAATCTCCAACAAGAAGAAAAAAAATAAGAAATGGAAGAAATCTGGACACACAAGGCTATTCTACTAAAAGAGGTGCTAGGAAACCAAAGACTAGGGGAGCTGACAAAGTCCTAAGAGGCACAGTCCACAGTCAAGTGTAGTCTGCAAAAGTCTGGTTTGTTTTTGGAGAAAAGTGCACAGGTAGCAATGTCAAAAGATTTTTAAATCACAGTAATCTCAAAAAAAAAGTTTAATAAAATAAGGTGAATGTTTTACACTGACCATCCCAGTCTCCACACTTAAATATTTGAAGAATGCTAAAGTCTAGAAATCTGCTCAACTTGGATCAATTATGTTATGAAAGGTGCACATCATGAGCACCACTGCTCATGGTTTACCCAGAAATATTGGAGGTGTTTATAAAGGCAAGGGTAGGACATACAAATTATTACAGACCATTTCATAAAAGTGGTTGCAATATTTTGCAAATATCACTTTCATTATTTTACTCTAAGTTCCTTTTTATGAGCTTTATCATTTTCTACTTCTTATGATGAGAATGGAATATTTGTACTAGCTGAAAGTGCATTTTTTTTTTTTTTTTTTTTTTTTTTTTGCTCTTGAGTTTATGTGTTTTATCTTGTGTCCACTTCCCAGGGCAACGCCAGCTTAGACATCCAGAATGTCAACCAGCAGACGGCATTACATCTGGCAGTGGAGCGCCAACACACCCAGATAGTCAGGGTTAGTGGGCTTCTTTTTGCTATTCCTCATTTGTTCTCTTGTTTTCTCGATACACAAAGGGAATAGAATAACATCAGTGCAGCCCTGCATTTAATTCACATGTCCTGCGGTTGAATGAGGTCCTTTTTCACATTGCTGCTGTTTCAAATAAATACGCCCCGAGGTAGTGTCTTGGTTAGTCACTCAGGGAAGTGCTGGATTGAGATTGCCACGTTGCCATCTTGTGGATTCGATAAAAAATGCACAATAGAATTGGGAAATAGAGGCACGTCCATTGTAAGCAGCAACCATACAAATCCGAACTGTGGCATTTGCATTGTAGCATACAATTAAAGTTGATTAATAGTTTCTGTTTGACTACCTGCACATGTAACTCTTTGTTGATATGTTTATTTTTATAGCTGCTGGTCCGTGCGGAAGCCAAGCTTGATGTTCAGGACAAGGATGGGGACACACCTCTTCACGAGGCACTGCGTCACCACACACTGTCCCAGCTGCGACAGCTTCAAGATATGCAGGACGTCAGCAAAGTGGAGCCCTGGGAGCCCTCCAAGAACACAGTACATACACATCTATTATTAACCTCACTGTGTCTCATACTGATTGGGTATTTACTTAGGTCAAGGTTCCTTAAGGTATTACAACATATGTGTATATACATATAAAACATCTTCACAGTGATTAGAGAGAACTTCAGCCAGGACAGGAGTTTAGCAATGATTGTGTTTTAGGGTCGTTTTGTGTCAGTCTGAAGTTACATGTGTATGTATGAAATATGATGACACTCAGTGCTCCTCAGCTCCTATCACCTGCAGCACTAGAAACCCCGTCTGCAAACGTAGCAGTCAGCCAGCTTGATGCTACCACTTGATCAGCCTGAATGAGTTCATTCCTCTGTAGAGGCCAACAGGGGCGTATCAAATCTGAACCATCTTCATGTTAACACCACCATCCACTGATCCCCACAGGGATGAATTTAGTGCTTCAAGTTGCTTTAGCTATCACTCTTCCATTTCTTCCAGCTGCTCTCCTTTATCCATTATTGTTCCCTCTGGTTCCTCAGTGGACAGCCAGGACAGACAGACAAGGATGCTAATTGAGATATGTGCAGTTGGGTCACTCCCCCACCCATCTTCCCCAAGATGAGAATTGAATTAGTTGACCTGATGGCTTCATTAGTGGAGACGCAAAAGCTACTGGCTAAGACATGGAAGGGCCAAATTGTTAGCCAAGTGAGGCATTGAGCTGGACAGGTAATGAGATTTTCAGTGGGAGTGAGGGAGTGACACCGCGTGACAGTCATGTTTAAGTATCTCTGATTGGGTAACCAGTGGTGATCTGGTGGCACTTTGACATGTTCATCTGGTTTTAACTCTGAAGTCACCTAAATTATAGTAAAATCCATATTACTTTTAGTTTTAATGAATGTATAAATGTGGAAACAAAATACAGGATTACACTCAAAAGTCAAAAGCCTGACGTATCTCTTGGTTTTTGTGTGTGTTTGTCTGGCTATCCACAGTTAATCATGGGCTTGGGCACCCAGGGGGCAGAAAAGAAGAGTGCTGCATCCATCGCCTGCTTCCTGGCAGCTAACGGAGCAGACTTGACCATTCGTAACAAGAAGGGCCAGTCCCCTCTAGACCTGTGTCCTGACCCCAGCCTATGCAAGGCTCTGGCCAAATGTCACAAAGAAAAGAGCAGGTAAACAACCCTTAAAGTAATAGTTTGACATTTTTGGGAAAACTCTAACCTGCCTTCTTTTAGTTTAAAAATTGGAGCTATGAGGCAGTTCGGGAAGTGAAAAAATGGCAATGTGCGTAGTTATGTTTCATTATTTTGATTTGTATGGCTTAAACAATTTAAAATAAAGAATATCAGTTCATTCACTGACATGTGCAAATGAAATGACTGAACTTAAAAAATGTTCTTGATGCTTTTAAATATATGCCTACAGCATATATTTAAACAATACAACAATACTTGGAAGAGAAAAAGAAAGCATTTTTAGGAAAAGTCATTAGATGAGTCTATTGAGTTTTAGTTTCCTTTTTTTTTTTTGCCTTTTCTTGATTCTGTTTCTAGTCTCTTCGGCCTCCCACTATTTCCACTGTTCTTTGTCAGCATCTCTCACTCTTCACATGGTTTTGTAAATGTTCCAGTGGCCAAGTGGGAACCCGCAGCCCATCTCTGAACAGCAACATCGAGTCACTGGAGGAGTGCATGGTGTGTTCAGACATGAAGAGGGACACTCTGTTCGGACCCTGCGGTCACATTGCCACCTGCTCCCTCTGCTCACCACGTGTCAAGAAGTGTCTCATCTGCAAGGATCAGGTCCAGTCAAGAACCAAGGTACCAGAAGCACTGCTTCTATCTGTCCTACCTAGAAATAGATATGACACAGAGAGGGTGGACACTTTTAATCATCTCTTTTGCTTTCTGACTTTCAAAGATTGAGGAATGCGTGGTCTGTTCCGACAAAAAGGCAGCTGTGTTGTTCCAGCCCTGTGGCCACATGTGCGCTTGTGAGAGTAAGTTACACACGTTTGTGTATATCATAATCTTGACTTTGGCACCTACTGTTCAAATGTGGCCCATTTGTATGTGAATACATTTCATACTGACCAGTATGTGTTTTGTTCTCACTAGACTGTGCCAGCCTCATGAAGAAGTGCGTACAGTGCCGGGCTGTGGTGGAACGCCGCACCCCCTTCGTTCTTTGCTGTGGAGGGAAAGGTATGGAGGATGATGCCGCTGATGATGATGATGATGATGATGATGATGATGATGACCTTAGTGAGTGAATCCTCCACATGTTCCCTTTTAATACACCCCCCTCATTTCTTCTATTGCTTTGTTTCCTTGCTTTTGCATTTAATAGATTGCATCACTGATGCCTTATTTTCTTGTTTCATCCTTGTAGACACTTTAGATATCGACAAATTTGGTCAAATGCCCTTTTTCACTTTTCAGTCACTTCTCCACTACTTGATCTGAGATGTTTTATCCTTACATCCATCTTAACCACTTCATTCATCCCAACTTCTTTTTCAATATTGGCTGTAGTGAATGGTGGCCTCACTAATGCTTGGCTCTCTTTATAAAAATTTGCCACGATTTTGTGTTTCATTTCATAATCAGCCTTCATATCGCGCCTAAATCTAGAGTATGCAGAGATACTGCTCTCCAAATTTCTGTTTTTGTGGTCTCAAAAAGTTCAAATTGGGCAAATCCTAAAATAATTAAGTGTTATTTTAACCCTGCATCTCACTAGTGGTTACTTTGATAGTGTTTGTTTGTTTGTTGTTTTTTTTTTTTCACTTTTTATGTTGAGTTAAAAGGGAATCTGCTGTAAGTTCACTACCTTAACATTTACCCCTTTAATAATAATTTTACTTTTGTCTATGTCATTTTGTTGGCATGCAAATCTTATTCGCAGTATTTACTGGACAGAAAAGTAAATGCTGACCCAAACATACACTCATGCAAGGGGCAGCATTGATTGTTTTCCCTTTTTCTCTGCAACACTGATTATTAAAATCTAGGGCACAAAACAAATCTGTCACTTTGATTCTTTCATGTCCCCACTTCTCTAGTTTGGTGCTTGGTTTTCATAATGTACTTCTAACCCATCAGGCACAAGCATTATACTAATGCTTAAGCACTGACCAATTTCTATATAGGAGTGGCTCTATTTCCCTTTCTTCCCTGCTCGCTGTTTCCTACATGCTAGCTTCCTCTTCTTCAGATTATTTTTCTGAACCTCTCTTAGAGGCTGTAGTGAGTAGTTTTGGTCCTCCAGCCAACTACTGAGCTGGTGAGGACAGCTCCTGCTATAACAATGTGACTGGTTATTTCCAGCAGGGAGCTCTAACACTATGGCAGGGGGATCGCAGGATCTTCTCCAGCCCAACAATCTGGCACTAAGTTGGTGTAAGTATACCTCCATGATCCCCTCCCTTATCAGAGCCTTGTTTTTAAAGAGCTCCCCACAGTGCTGCCCTGGCCCCTGTCACCTCCGATTAAACCCCCTCCCTTATCCTTCAGCGCTACACACAAAGTATTAGATGCTGGTTTCTATAATATTACGATAAATATGCCAAGAATCACCCTGGTGATTAGTATTTCTGGCAGATGTTTGCCAGTCTGGAATGGATTCTCCAACAGGGCCTGAGTCCAGCAAATTCTTGTTGAGCCCTAAAATAATAATACATTCACGCCGTTTTGTTATAAACATGCAAACGTGGATCATACAATGACAAGAGCACACTGGGATGTTTTGTCCTGTCCCAGTTTATATTTTATATCATTACAAGTGTGCATTTATTAAATTGAGTCATTGAAAAGTTGAGTGCTGTGCCAACACAGACTTAGAGAGTGTGATCTGCCAGATGAAGTACATTTTAGAGTGCATGTGTTTGTCGTGCTCACTGGTTTACAAAGCTTATGATACAGCTCCCAGGTTGTTTCAGACTGACAATGCTGGTGTGGCTGCATTTCTGTTTTATTGGCAGCATAGTTTATCAGTATTAAAGGGTGAAGGTTGATGTTGCCACTAATGTGAAGTGTAAATTTGCTTATTCCCTCGGACTTTTACTGAATTCAGTTTCTTCTATCTGCTTGTGCTTGTGTTATTTGGTTGTGTCCAAACAGCCAGTGGAAACATCCCAGCCTTGCAGAGGGACAAGGATAACACCAACGTCAATGCCGATGTACAGAAACTACAGCAACAGCTCCAAGATATCAAGGAACAGGTGGGAACACAATGTAAACAGAGTGTGGGTGTGATACTCTCTCTACATTTCATAATCCATATATGAGATATAGTGTTTGTGAAAAGATGTGGGCAACATTTTACATAAAGATAGATTAAATATAGTGTGAGGCACCATGGCTGATTAGTTATATGTGATATTTTCCTTCTAATACCAATAGACCTAATTATCTTAGTAATAAAATCATGAAGTCATTTTCTTCATCGAAGTTTGTCATCAAAGTTTTTTTTTTTCGTTTTTTTTTGCATTACATAGAATTGTTTTCTATTGAAATCTTACTACATATTTTTATGGACCTTTTTTGCTTCACACATAAGTTCTGCTTGTCCTGATGTCACTAAAAGCTTTGTATTATCTGCAAGCAGTATTAGTATGTATCACAGATGTCTGAAAGGTCTTAAATACAAATTTTATAGAATAGAATAAGTAGCCCCATAAGTTACCCCATGTGTTATGGTTGTATCTGATTTGTACTTTTGAATTGTAACATATGTTTAGGGAAATAATCTTCCAACAATCTCAATACAGCCATATCTCAATAACAAAATATCATGATCTACTGTGCCAAAGGCCTTTAATATTAAGAGATATTCTTTTTGCCATAGGGCAGTTTATTTTTTATCTGTGATTTGTAATATTGCTTTGGAGCTTGATTTTTACAAAAGCCATAATGCTTTTTTTGGTCCCATCATTAGTCCCTAACCGAATAATATTTGTCTAACAGTACCACTACTCCTACAAAGAAGTAAAAGAGTATTTAAGAAGTTTGAACAAGCGAAACATGATAACACTATGTGACTAGGGTGTACACACTCTGACTTTACATAGATACAGACAGGTGTGGCCCATGAACGTCCAAGGAAAATAAAATTCAGTTGCATCAGGAAGTGATGAAAACTGCTGTAAAACGTCATATTCTTATGCAGAGCTGCAAAACGCGAACTGTGATTGTTTTTCTTCACTTCTCTGCAGACCATGTGTCCGGTGTGTCTAGACCGGCTGAAGAACATGATCTTCATGTGTGGCCATGGAACCTGCCAGCTGTGCGGGGACCGAATGAGCGAGTGCCCTATCTGCCGCAAGGCCATTGAGCGCCGCATCCTCCTCTACTAAAACGCCTCACAGAACTCTACTCAGTTCCCAACCACATCCTCACAGCACCCGAGTCAGCCAGCCAAGGGCATCCTCAAATGTCTTATCCTACACAACAATGGTTTGTGTTCACATGGAATCTACAAACCAAGGGAAAAAATGAATTGACTTAGTGCTATCTGTGTTGCTGTTTTATCATTGTGTTTCCTAAATGCAGCCAGAAAGGTGATTGGTTCACAGATGTCACCTTTTTCCTCAGTGTCAGTCTTTTCCTCCAGTCTCCTTCTCATTCCTTAATCTGTTTTCATTTGATCCTTGGAACTTCTTTCTGTCTTCATGTCTGAACTAAAGAGCAAAATCCTGTGTCTGGATTTGACTCTGGAACCGCTGTCAGGATAAATTCAAAGTGTAGAGGACGTGAGGTTGGTCTGTTACATTTCATGTAAAGTTCTCATGTTTCTGTTGCAGCCAAAGCCAGCTGCAGCCATGTTTTACTGTATTTGTATATCTTTATGCAAGTGTATTGCTTACAGAAGCTCCTGATGTGGATTTTAAGTACCTAATTTCTCCAGACAGTATGACAGGTTTGCACCGTTTAAAGGTTCAGAGAGTGTTGTAGGTTCATGTCTCTGTTCAGTTTTGCTGTTGTGACACACTGTATGCTAACTGTTCTCGCAGTTGTCGGCAGTTTTGCACTAGAAAAACTGAGTCAGAATAGAAGCTCTCTGCAACACTGATTTTTGAGGTTCACCCTTAGCTCAGTGCTATAACACACAGTAGTCTGACTGCCATGTAGCGCACCACACCCATACTTTATTTATCAAGCTGTACCAAGAAACAATGGTAATGTTGCATCACCTTTTTGGCTTAGTGATTCAAGACAAACACAGACATTTTCAGCTTCTGTTCACTGATCAGCACTTGTTGTACACACTGACCCACACAATGCAAACATTTTTGTAACAAGAGCCACCTAGTCACATCCTGATGTTAAATTGTTTTGAAATTTGGAGGTATTATCTGACCAAAACAAAAATACAATTCAATAAGCATTGCTAATTTACTATGACTGTGCCATTTTCTTCCAAAAATATGTATGGGTATAAGGTGCTCTTTATCTTGTATTACATTTTTTAATTTAAGTGCATTTACTTTTCACAAAATCAACATTTGTTGAGCGAAAGTGTACAATACGAAAACACTAATATTAAAATGTTGAATAAATTATTTTCTATTGCTGCCCAAAAATAGGATTTATAGGTATCACTGCCTTCCTAATATGTAGCCTCAAGATCTCTCAAACATTCTGCTTTGATATTAATGTTTAGATATGTTTGTGGTATTTTTGTTGTTGTTGTTGTTTGTTTTTTGTTTTTGTTTCGGCAGTAGCTTTCTAGCAATCATCAGTAGAAGCGTTTTTCTCTGAAGTTACTCCGTAAGCCTGAAGCGTTCATTTTGTGAAACAGAGAGACATTTTATAGGCAAAGTATCTGTTCACCAGTGTTTTATTTGGGAGGACAGCTAATGATTTTCTAAGACAGAACTTGCCTCACCTCTTTTAAAAGGCAGTTGCCCATGTGAAAACTCAGCAAGGTGGCCAGCTTTGTCCCTTATGTGGGAATTTGCAAGTGCATATAAGCTTCCTTTGCCCTTTTTCTCCCCTTTTTTTTTTTAGGACTGAAAGTGACTTTTTTTGAGTACAGTTTCCATTCTTTTCACTGATCATGATAAAACCTTAAGCTGGATGCACTAATACGCTTTACGGTAGTGTTGTCATGATATGGTTGTTATGAAAAAGCCTATTTTGTACTTTGTTTTCAATACTTGTAGCTGTCCTGTTGAAGTGTATCAGTAGTATTTTCTTTCGCATGAATGTTTGACACATGCAGTACGACATGCATCATGAAAACTGTTCAGTCTGTATTGCTAATAAGTGCTTTTAAAACAACCATACTGAAATAAAGTTCTTAATGAGCCGTGGGACAAGTGCTGTTTGTTTTTTTCAAGTGGGAGTTCAAACGTAGTTGGCTTTATATAAGCAGGGAATTAGCATTTTGTTGCTTTTCTCCTGCTGTGCAGCGTCTGCCTCACGGAGGAGTCACAGCGGCAGAGATGGGAGGTGTCGGATAATTGAAAATGCTTACACTTAATAATGACTCAGCACCAGCGTGCGATATGTCATTTATGTTATTAGAAGAGAGCGTGAGAGACGAGCAAGAACTAAAAAAAAAAAAAAAAAAAACCACACGGGAGATGAGAGAAGGCTGTATAGATTGATGCATCTTCTCCAGCGAGCAGTGTGACAGTAGGACATACCACAAGGTGTCTCCCCACTACTAAGAAATTATGACCAAAGGCCAATTATGTTCTTGCTCATTGACTACTTCATTTATAACCTGGACATCTTTGGGCTCGGCTCGCTCTGCTGCAGTATGCAGCTGCTCATAATTAAACATTCATCATGCTGTCAACCTCTCACTCCTTCAAAGCACACTGACTGTGGGGAGCTCTGGCACCATCTGATCCCTTTCACATGGCACAAAGCCTGGAGAGTTGTGTGTAGTCTGCTGTTGTGTCTGTGGTTATACTCAAGTCTGTCTTTGTAACAAAGGGCATCATAAGGTTTATGTTTTACTGTTATCAGCGGTGATTGAAAGGGAGATGTTGCTAACTTTTTTTTTTTTGCATAGAAAGTGTTTTCCTTCTGCAGTTATGCGCCGTAATTTAGGCTAAACCCCTTAGTTCCAGTTCAATGAAATATTAATATTTGTAATCTATATTGGATTAGATTTATTGGAATAACAGCATAGGGTTTCCTTCTGACAGTTGTTTGCTTTGTAGAAACATTTGTGGAGGCAGTGTGACCAGCCAACTCACCCTTCCATTACAATCTTGTCAACAGCCATTATAGAATAGAGAAGGATGTCAAAGTCTCATATTACATATGTAATTTTCTGATGTCCACACACTTGTTGGCCATGTGATTTAGGCCAGACTCACAAACCTTACAAAATTAGACTGTTAAAATTCTCTTGAAGCTGAACAGAGACATTCAGAGGTAAATCTCAGGACCTGGCTGTTTGTCCATCACTCTGACTGAGTGCAGGCCTATGCTGCCATGATGACTGACTGTCAGGGTGTCGGAGACGACACTATCTCGCCACTGGCCCGGCCTGATCCTGGGGAGCATCCCTGACCGCCACGCCTGCCGATTTGAGCTGCTTGAAGGCTGAAGTATTTGCTGACTAGGCTGCAGGGGTCGTTAACTCCCACACTAGGGGGGTCAACTAATCCACAGACTGCCCCACCAAGTGTGAGTGATGTTGGGCCGGCACTTGCAAGCTTGACTGAGCAGCAGATAGAGATGAATTGATCCCCTGGTGAGGTGAGTGGGCAACCACGCTCAGGAAAATGACTCTGACCTGGCTCTGCTGCCTCTGCTGAGATCACTAAGAAGGGTCAGTGATCCATCTGCCAGTGGAGTCAGCATACCACAGGGGAGGAAGGTCCATGTCCACCTGCAGGCTTTGCCCTTGAATTTTGAAGTTATGACCTGAATTTATTCACTGCTCATTTGCTGTGAAGTGAAGCTCTGTTGAGGGTTTTGACATGCAGGTTTTAAACTATATCACAAGGTGGCAGTGCATCCAATGGGTAAATACTGAATTTCTCTCCTGTCATAGAGAATGTGAAATTAGCCACTCACTCATGCACTTTGGTGTGTAAGTTAGTCATAGGCACCATCACTCATGTAGAGGTTATGCTGTAGTTGTCTCAGGCTTACGTTCACACACAGTTCTTAATTCCTTGGCTGCCAACAAGAAATACAGCAGTTTAAATTTACTACCAAATCTTGGTACAAAACTTGAACTTTATATTTTCTGATCCCACGTGTTTCTGAATGTGATAAAGAACATTTCATTTGACTGTCTGAGCAACACTCACACTAAGTCAAGCAACAAGAGCCAAAAAAGCAAAAAAGGTTTACTGTACCTAATGTACATAGAATATGTTTTTCTATTGTTTTATATTAGGCCCTAAAGGTAAATAAAATCCTTTTGACCAACATAAAAGATAGGAAAGTTAAGCCATAATGTAGACCTTAAATCATTGTTTTCTGCAACACATTATTTAATATTTTCAGATTTCAAGTTCTCAATATCAGTGTTTTCTTTAAACCCACAGCTGCAGAAATCAATTCATCTCAATAATTTAGTAATAGCACGCAGATAAAGAAAAGGAGAGAAATTCTTCTTCCCATCTCTTTTGCCCACTAGCAGCTATCCTGCCATGTTGGAGGAATTGATTGCTCTCTGTCTGAAGGTCCTCTCGTCTCTTCACTCGTTGTCTCTCTCATGTCACGCAGTTCAGAAGTCTGGTTGAATTTATTGTCTCAGTTTATGGTCAGGCAGAGCAAAGTGCAATCTGGCGATCTGGACAGACTCTTTGAGGACCAGCGAAGAAGGGAAGGGCCCAAGGATTTGTGTCTATGCCCTATTTTGGGACCAACTTAAGGCAGGTAACTGTGGACATTTTATCAAGTTGTCCTCAGTTTGACAGAGCCATTACACCCATCAAATGCTTAACAATCCTTAATTTAGGCTCATTTGCACTTACAGGGCAAATGTTAGCAGATACCAGACATGGTAAACGTGAATGAAATATAAATGACTCAAACGTGGGGATTACTTTGTGTGAGACTGTGGGTGGGGGTACCTGAAAATAGCGGTCCTATACCTCCCACAGTAAAGCCATAAAGTCAGTTACCCTCCCCACAGATCCTTCCTCTCAACCTACAGGCCTCTGACATGCTGATTGCTTTATAGATATTGATCAGGGCAAAGTGTCAAACTACTTGTCCGTCTCTCTCTTAGCGTGCGTTGTTGTTATTCATGCATGTAGACATACACATTTAACAAGATAACACAAATAAAGTTAAGTTCTGTACACATGTTTTATAGGTTGTTATGTGTAACACAAGAAAAAACGTTGCACATACAGTAGGTTTTGTTAACAGTCAGAACATGGGGGTGATCACAGCTTGTGCAGAAGTTTACTTTACACCTAGGGTTCCTAAACTTTTCGATGTGAACCCCCCCCCCCCAAAATAGCAATAGGATGTCCTAAAAACCCATGTTATGAATGGGGGGTTTTGACTGGTAGGCTGTTAGAAAGGGACGGTATAATTTAATTACATTTATTTATTTATTTGATGTTTTTTAAATCAGCATTTTCTCATATCTTTTGCTCCAGTGCCCCACTTCAGAATCAGCCCGTCACAGTACACTGATCGTTTTCAGTTCAAATTGCAAAATTGCATGAATTGAAAATCCACCACGCGGCAGCACCGTTTAATTAATTTGATTGAGATTTTAACAAATGTGTCTTTTCAAAGTCCCCAAATCAAATGTTCTCTGGTTTTTGACCTATTGCTTGTAGCCCTAGTCAGTACTGTCCTTATCATCACAGCATGCGAGCCACATTTACAGTGCAAATGTTATCGTTCCAGTGACACTTTAAACAGTCTTTATCAATATATAGTCATTCAAGGTTTATGAGCTTTGATAAAATGCCACTAGCCAAGCAGGGGTTATTACAATGTGTGGCTACGCAGTGTGTTTTTAGATTATAATTATTATTATTTTCTATGGAACATCTGGAACTTTTAATGCTCAACAGGTAAAATAAACACTTGGCGCACCGAGAGGCCGAAGTGACCTAAGTGCAAAAGATACTGATTTTCTCCTCAGGAAGAGCAGCATAAGGACGAATTACAGAGCGAGTTTGGCAGAACCTTATCATCCCATTATCTTTGAAACAGTGGGTTATCATAATTGCTTACTTAATTCTATAAAACAATGGAGGTACAACCTTTGCCTGGGCAGTAAACTGACTAGTGCTTTGATGCTGAGATTGAAGAGATTCCTGACGGTGCTAGAAAAGCTGCAATCTATTAATGTGATTGGGCAAATTACAAACACAAATAGATGTTAATTTTCAGTCAAAATGTGTTAATCACAAGGTACTTTAGGTTAAAACTAATTAACACACAACCAAACTTGTGACGACATAGTATGTTCACTTTTAAAAATTCATTTCCAGCTAAATAAAACACTAATCTCTAATCAGAGCGACTAGTACATTTTGTAAATTATTAGCCAATACTGGAGCTGTGTGTTGTGATTAGTCTCACGCCACCAAAAGTATACGGAACAATGGGGTTGACATACTTAATCAACATGTGCAAACTTCATCACATTTAACTTTCAGCCGGGCAAACAAGTTGGTGTTGATGACACTAGTCCCCCTGCATAGTATAGGCGAGGATTTCTAAACAAGTTTGGCTTTAGGATCAGTCTTAAGCCACTGAATGGAGAGTTCAACAGCCTGTAATCCTTGTGAACTAAGATCGAGACAACAAAGTAAACCCCCCCCAAGCCCGAATTCCCCTGAGCGATCCTTTTTGTTTCGTACAATTTCTTCCCCTTACTGGAAAAATGGGTATTTTACGGAGGCAGCAAATCCTACAAAGAAACCTTGTATAACAAAACAAGCCTACATCTGACAGGTGCTTGCCTCTGCTGAGCAGGCAGGAACCTTGGAGGGAGTAGACAGGAATGTAGCAGCCCTATCTGAGCTCAGAGGGAAATACTGATTGCAAAAGTTTTTTTTTTTTTTGTTCCGAGAAAAAAATCAATATTCCAGAGTCCATCACATGGGCAGTCATTTTGGTGTTTTTTTTTTTTTGTTTGTTTGTTTTTTTCTTATTTTAGGTGGGTTCTAGCTATGTGAAAAAAAAAGCTTGCAGTGACCCCTGGAAAAATAGTTAATGCCTAACTTCTTTATCTTTGTTTTACAGCCAAGGGTTGTACCTCCAAATCAATACATGGTACACAAATATCCCAGGGCTCCATGTTCTAGACAGAGAGCAATGACGAAGGCTTGAGAGATGGCCAGCTTCACACCACCTGGAAAACTTTTTTTTTTTTTTTTCAGGCCAAAGAAGTTTCTGGTGAAGGACATGTAGAACAAGGGAGCTTATAATAAACAGCTTATCAGGCTCCCACAGGAAGCACAGTTTTTAACAGATGCATATTCTGTATTTATGTTCTAATTCAAATGTCTAAAAAAATGTTAAAAGAAAAATCTGACAGAACTAATAGTCCACAAGATTAGGTCTATATTCTGAAGGAAAAAAAACAAAAACTTAATGAGTTTGATTGGTTTATGTTTTCATATTTTACTGTTGGACTGAATCAAGTCAGCTGTTTCCAGTCATTACGCTAAGCTAAGCTGAGCGTCCTGTGGCTCTAGGCTACATTTAATCATCTCATATGAAAGAGGCAATTAAGTGGATTTCCCAAACTTTTGAACTGCCCCTTTAAAGTCAGAGCGCTTCAAAATGCTGCTGTATTTTATAGTGAGCAGTGGAGAAGGCAGCTTTATCAGCTTTAAATGGCTCCAACTCATAATGGTAAATGCTCTGCACTCATATAGCGCCTTTCTGCCTATTAGCATTCAAAACGCTTTACACTGTTTCTCATTCATCCATTCACACTCACAATCCCACACTGATGGGGGAGCTGCTATGCAGCTCGCCTACACTCACCGGGAGTGTGTTGCTCAAGGACACTTTGACAAGTTTTGCCAAGAGCCGGGTGATATCACTTTCACATCTCCAATTATTTTTAATTTTGGACGTTATTTAAACGAACCTGTAGAGAGATGCATATAGTGGATTATGTATTTTTCTTTGTTAGAATATCATAGCTGTTCTTGAAATCTGCGCACTGAAATCCCAAGTTACAAGGGGCTGAGAAGTTTTTTGCACACACATATGTGTCAGAAGTGTAATATGACAGCGAGTGCCCTGCCAGTCAAGATAAAGTATAGCGCATAGCCACCTTAAACTTTTATTTTTGTAAGGACTAAGCAACTATTGCTTAACTATAACAACTATATTAAACTATATTGTTAGTTGGTAAACTTCAGATAGATCTGTTTTCAGTCTTTATGCTGAGCTATGCTGACCGTCTACTGGCTGCAGCTTTATATACTGTGCAGACATGAATCTGTCATATAGTGAGGTCGGGTGCAACTATGCAACTTTTCTATAATAAATTACTTTTATGCAGAAATATTAGTTTTATTTTTATGATTTGTTGCTTTTCATTTTTGTGTCTAAATCTACGAGACACCTTTTTATTTTCTTGGAACAAGTCTTAACCTGCACTGAAAGTGTTTTTATGAGAAAAACACTGGTAATATTGGGGTTGAAGGTCTCAGTATGGAACCTGGGAACGAAGCATCTGGACCTTGATAGCAGCTCGACACTTTTCTCTGCTGTTATTCCAAACTGCCTGGACGGACAGCTGAAACCGGATGGATGTTTACAGCAAAAGACCAACAAGCCCAAAGTTTTCTCCTCCTCTCTGAGCCTAAGCTGACCAAGATAGTTGATATCTGTCACTGTCTGGTACGCTGTCCCTGCAGACCTTGTAGTGAATCAACAGAGCAGCTTCCAGACAGATAAAAATGCCACTTCAGAGTTTCAGAGGCCTAAAGCAGTTTCCAGTTCCCAACCAGTGTTATGTTGAGAGAAAGGAGCATCCACTTAGCGAGGGCATAAAACCCCCCTTTCTCTGATAGTAGCTAGTAATCTCTGAGGTCGACCTGTCAATCAGGTCTTGGAGACGGATGACGTGAGGCCCCTGATAGGCTGTCTCCAATGAAGGAGACACCAGCCGGCCGCACAAGCTGCTGGAACAGGACATGAAGAGATGGATGTGTGGCAGGGCTGACGGGGGAGGGCAGAAGAGATGAAGACAAGGTGGGACAGGGAGGTGGTGTGGCAGAGGAATGCTAAGGCAGAGAGGTGGGGGTCATAGAGAAGGTCTCCTGATGAGCAGAGACACAGTTCTCTGCTGGAGACTGTTGCATGGCTGACAATGTTTACCTAACACCCACCCCTGGGGGCCTGGGTCACTGAGGAGGGGATCTTCAGCTTGAAGTTGTGGTTAGAGCCCCAGTGGTCCTTAGAGAGTCCTCAGCCAATTTACAGTTTTTTAAGGATTGTCAACTTTCTACACAACTGCTGGCTCACATTCAATTCAATACAGTTTGTAAAGGAATGTGCAAAGATTGTCTTTCCAGTGGTTGTTAAGTTCAATTATTATCATACAGTACGATGCAAGTTGCAAACAGAGGCGCTTCTCAAAAGTACATGCAAGGCCAGTTATTAGGGAAATATATTTCAAAGATTCATGTAAGGCTTCAACATAATTTTATACCTCATCTGAGCCTGATTGTCATCCAGGTTTGATTTCTTGTTGTAAAAAATTAAACACATTTCTGACATTAAATCCCAGATGTTTTCAACAATAATTTGTACCAACAACAAAGTTTTTTCCCCAAAACTTCCTAAACTCACTATGGAAATAGTGAAACTATAGTTTTTAATAACTATAACATTAATGAATCGAGGCACGAAAAGTGGTAAAGTTGAGAAGCACAGTGCCTTCTTATCCTACATAATCCTATTAAATTTATTCATAATAATATAATTTATAGGCCTGATAATGTTTACTTCTATTTTCAGTACTTTGTTAACTGGCCATGGAACATTTCTCAGTTACAAATTTTAGTCTTTATTTGGTTCTTTTTGAGGGAGGGCAACACGCCTGGGGATTGTAGTTTCAGCAAATGTTTTCCACAGAGAATTGAATTTGTTCTTGATGCTTTTCAGCTCAAAATTAATACACACGAAGCAACAGGACACTGTGTGTGGAACTGACTCCAAACATACTGCTGTGCCTATGTTCATGTTGTTTAAAAAGCATTGTCTTGCTCTTGAGCAGCAATGAAGGTCTGTAGCATTAAGCAATGCAGCATTTTCAAATCAGCGTTTGGCTTCAGCATCGTCCAACACTGTGGCTGAACTGTAAGGAGCTGGAATTTCACTGTATCTAATTGTGGGACTGAACTGCAAAAAGCTGAAAAGTATTATTTATTATTATTTTATATATAAAAAATAATTATTATTTCAAAATTCAAATATATATAATATTTGAATTTGTACCTCTCAGCTGTTGTTTTTATCACCAACATTTACATCCAAAACCATTTCCAATTGTTTTCATTCCCTGTGTACGTGGTTATCATAAAGACATTTCCAACTGACCCCATCTTGTTTTTACCTCATGTGCACATAACGTGACAACTTTTTCTACTTTCCGTCACTTTCTGGCACTGTGTCCAGTAACAGTGATATACTGTCGCTAGGCAACTGACAAAGACTATTAAAGTTACTTCGGGCGGCTGTGGAGCAGGAAGGTAGAGCGGTTGTCCACCAATCTCACAGTTATTGGTTCAATCCCCACCTCCTCCGGTCACATGTCGAAGTGGCCTTGAGCAAGACACTGAACCCCAACTTAGTTGCTCCCAGTGAGTGTTGGCCACACACTCATTCACCCATCGGTGTGTGATTGTGTGTGTGAATGGGTGAATAAGAAGCAGTGTAAAGCGCTTTGAGTGCCAATAGGTAGAAAAGTGCTATATAAGTGCAGAACATTTACTTCATGATGTCAACAAATCCAAAGTGATCCTGAATGAGTTGTGATAGCCATGTGTTTAATGTAAAGATGTTATCAGTTTTTACAAGCTGACAGTGTTGGCTTAACTTTATCCCTGTTCATGATTTGAAGAACATTTTCCCTTTAGCACAGCACAGCAAACAATATCACCTCAGTTGCAGCTTGTGCCCATGACTCCTATTAAATTATAGAGATATATCCAACTGGCTTCCGGTTCACAGGTAGGATAATCGCAACACTTATCTTCACATATTCCCTTATCAAAAAACAATTTTGTGAGAGAAAGAGACATTAGTCCAGATTTTTTTACACTGCAGAGTGCTCCAGCTTAGCTTCCTCGGTACAAGGGTCTGTTTGCACTGTGTACACATAACTGCATCTGCCCGAATGGAGGAGCATTAACATCACCATAGTGCTCTCTTGATGTCATTGTCATTATGTTCGAGTCAAGCTCTTGGACTTTGAGACTTGATCAATGCTGCTCAGATGCGCAATACTGAAAAAAGCTAATAAAAACCAATGGAAAGAGAAAGAGACACGAAGGCTACGGTATTGCATGGCTTTGTGCCTTTATGCATAAGTGTTTGCGGCGGCCAAGTCGCAGGGTTGGGCCAGCAAGCCAGATTTAGCAGGTGGTGAGAGAGGACACTACAGGAGATGGAGCCAGTGGGTCACCATGAGGTTATCCTGACCTGAGTTTGCCTGTATTTATTGAGAACCTTGGGAGGTGTGTGTGTGTGTGTGTGTGCGTGTGTGTGTGTGTGCACTTGTGTGTGTGTTCATGCATGAGAGTGTGTGTGGGTGTGTGTTTTGTACAAATGTGCAAAAAAAAAACAGAAGAGAAGAGAAAAGGAGAGAAATAAAGTTGCACAGAGCCTTTCAGGTCTTTATGAAGCTTTATGAAGTGGATATTAAAGCTCTAGTTTCAAACCTTCCTAAAAAACAGATCCTTCTCCTTCTGCTCTTTACCACATTGCTGTGTTTTGTGTGAGGCTGATTTGCTCAACAAGCATTTGGGCTATTTGTTCTTTCTGTGGATGATGCCTGTAAAACAGGCTGCAGGTGCTTGGGCCACAGTGTCTATTAACACGCGTTAACTATTAACACAACCATATAAAAACTGTTACTGATTACTGCCTCTCACTCTTGAGATTCCCAATGACCTGAGTCACAGGTAGGAATCCTGTAAAGGTGTGTATTTGTGGGTGTGCATGTTTCTATGGTGTGGCTTTCACACAGCAGCCCTCACTTACTGCGGTGTTGCAAAGCAGCCTCCCCTCCAGTCATAATTCCTTTTCATCATCTCCCTCCCTCTATTCATCCCTGTTTGCTTCCTTGACTCCCACACAGACTTGTTCACACAGTTTAGTTCTCTCCTACACTGGATCTTTTCAGGGACATTTCTTTCTTTTCTGCCATAAAATGCCACAACCTTAAATAAATCTTGTGCAAATACATTGCGGCACTGACATGTGGAAATGTGAAGTTGTTCTTGGATGCAATCTTTGCTTATGTGCTAAGATTTACAGGATAAAGAATCTTATTAGCAATTTATAACAGAATCATATTTTAAAACTGCACTTTAATGGACAATTGATGTTAATAACAGCCCCTGTAGAGTCAAAACAGACAAGAACATTAATTAACATATTTTTAACGATTAGATGCAAAAGTTCAATACCCCTCTGATGACTTAGCTTAGCTTAGCATGAAGAGGGCATCACTAACTTCATCAAACATCAGGGCTCAAGCATGCTAATTTAGAATTATTATTTTTTCTTCCTTTTTTTTGTTTTTGTTTCACCCGGTCCTGGATGACCTAGAATCCCCACAGACACAATACATCATTTTAATTAGTTCCCCTTGTTTCCAGTTTTGATGCTAAGCCATTGTGACTGTCACCGGTCTGCAGCTTTAAGGTACTGATATGAGTGGGGTTTAATCTTCTCATTCAACAGCAATAAAGGAAATGGGCCTTTTTCCCTAATGTTCCTCCACAGTCAAAGCAGAAATATGACAGAGATTTCATACCCATGGTTGCAGCTTTTTCATCTTGCAGCAGATTAATGTAGGTCAAGTATATAGTACATACAGTATAAGACAAAAGTCATATCAATTATGTAATGAAGCTGTGATAGCGTGATACCAGCTGTGACACCAACCCCATCATCACTCGTATTATCATGCTGTGTTAATCGTGTTTGATGGATATTATCAGCCAGTTCAGACCTCAGACTTTCAGTAATGTCTGCCTGCCTTGAGGCAGCATCTTCAGCCGACAAGGCTGCGTTCTAACAGATCTGTAAACACTGGGTTTAGTGGAGCCTAAGCTGCTGACCGGTGTCTATCAAAACAAAGCCCACATACGTTCCTGCTTCGTCTTTGTGTTAGCAGGGTAATAGCATGGGTCAAACTGGAAGATTCTTCTTTTGTAGTTCACACAAAGGATTTATGTGCATGCGCTGGTTTGGAAACAGGGTTACATGAAACTTTTTAAGACGGCTTATATCAACTGGATATATATATGTATGAACAATACTTCAGCCACAGGTGTTACAGTCTTTATATATTTAATATGGTTATACAACTTCAGTGGTGATAACAGCATTCTTGTGAAATAACTGGGCAGTGTGGACGTGACTTTGACTTTGAACGGAAGTCATGCTAGTTGAGAACTGAGCCAATGATAAGTCAGATCAGCTATGTCTTTCTTGGCCCCTTTTGTTGAAGAGTACTGTGAAAGTCACAATAAGGGATTTAACAGTACGTGCTCCAGATCACCCAGATATAGCCTCTCTTTTTTTTTTTTTACAAACAGGAGACCCAGTCAGAGCTGAAACTGGACATGTTTGTCAGATACCAGCAGAAGGCCAATGCTGTTCATGTTTAATTTTGCGACAATATTCACACAAGGAAGTTCTGCATTTAAAACCGATCTGTTACTGGGATTATGACACATTGCTTTTCGACAAAGCCTCGTGTTTTCCACCAACAGGGACACAACCAGTCTGAGATATTATACTCCCACCATGGGCAAACATGCAAACACTGCGAGCCACTGCTCCACATGGTACAGTACACACCGTTAGAGAGGGCACAAAGGAAGGTGCATGATTGGTGTGTTTAACAGCGATCTGATAAAACCATAATTGGAGCATGTAGAATGCATATGTTTTTCAGTCAAACAAAAGCCCTGGTCACGCCATAGAAACTGCCTCTCAATGTTTTCATTGTCTGGCAACTGACTAAAGTGAAGGAGAGGGCAACAGAAACCTTCAAGTTAGACTGGGTGAGTGTTTAATGTGTGTGCAAGGGGAGCTGTGCGAGATTGTGTTTGTCTGCAAGTCAGGAGAGGGATAGACGAGGCGAGGCTATACGGTCATGGAAGGACAAGTGCAGTGCAAAGTCAGCCATGTCTGGTGGAGCTCCAGACCCTTTGAGTGGAACTCAAATCTTATCAGATGGTGTATTTGTTCTTCTGACTGAAAAGCTGTAGACACATTTGAACACATTTTCCCTGGAAATTTTTTCCTAACTGTATTTACAGAAGGTCAAGGCCAAACTTTGGCACTTCCTCCTTAGTCATTTTGAAATATTGTTACTATTTCCACACGCGCTCAGAGTCAGTTCACCCACATATTAAAATAAAAACCCACGTTTTCTCACTTACCTGTTGTCTAGATATGCACATACATTTGGTTTTATCTGCTCACGTTTGAAAATATCTGACTCAGGGATTTCTGCCTCTGACCACCGTTGGAACTTTTATTGAGAAAAAAGGGATATCGGGGTGAGTGAATCCTTTTGGTACGACTTCAAGCAGATTTCATGTCAGAGGTGGAGTATGATATGCAGCAAAGGTCTCTGGCTACAGTTCAACTGGAGACTTATTGCACCCCGTGTTCCAAAGTGTGACCCTCACACATTAAGTGCCCTCCCGCCACTAAAGCCCAATTAAAAGCCATAATTAATTTTTGTTTTTACTTCTGTGCTTCCTGTTGGGGAGAATTTCTGTAGGTATTTAAAATATCATTTAAATGTGTATACCAGAAACAAATACATTTTCCCTGCTTCACTGGGGAGGCGATAATTCCTTGAGATCTGTTCCTCAGTTTGATTTTAACAGTTCACGATTGTGTCATTTCCACTGCACACTCCTCTCATATCTCTCAAACACACAGCTCAGACTTTGTAGACCTTGAAAGTGTGAGTGAACCTGCAAGGTCTACCAGCTGTTAAGTCAATACTCTACAGTGCCATGCCCGAGTATCCAATTCACAACAAAATCAAGGCACTTTACATAATATGTTTGAAGCCTAGACTTCAAAGTAGAGAGGGTGTCTGCTTCCCGAATCTCAACTGGCAGCTGGTTCCACAGGAGAGGTGCTTGATAGCTAAAGGCTCTGCCTCCCATTCTACCTTTCGAATTTCTGGGAACCACGAGTAGGCCTGCATTCTGAGATGGAAGTGGTCTATTGAGATGATTTGGTACTAAGAGGTCTTTAAGATATGATGGCACTTGACTGTTCAGAGCTTTATATGTAAGAAGGAAGGTATTAAATTCTATTCTAGATCTGATAGGAAGCCAGTGGAGAGAAGCTAGTAAAGGAGAAATATGATCTCTCTTGCTAGTTCCAGTCAGCACTCTTGCTGCAGCATTTTGGATTAATTGCAGGCTCTTTAGTTACTGGGGCATCCTGAAAGTAGAGAATTACTGTAGTCCCACTAGTTTTCTGCATCTCTTTGAGATGGGATGCAGGTGGATAAAGGCTGTTATAGAGATTTGTCTTATGTGTGATGTAAAGGACAAATCCTGGACAAAAATAACTCAGAGGCACCGAGATACAGAGACATTTCTGAGATTTTTTGGACCAAATACTATAACTTCAATTTTGTTTTAGTTTAGAAGTAGGAAATTGTAGGACATTCATGCCTTTATGTCTTTTAGGCTTTCTTGAAGTTTGATTTGTTTCACCGGTTCCATAGATAGATATAACTGAGTGTCATCAGCTTAGCAATGGAAATGTATGGAGTGTTTTGATGTTACCCAAAGGAGACATACATAAATAGTAGTAGTACTCCAAATACAGAGCCTCGTGGAACTTCATAACCAACCTTTGTGTGCATGGAGGATTCATCATTAACATGAACAATATGTAATCTATCATATTAATAAGATTTAAACCAACCTAGTGCAGTTTCCTTTAATCCCAATTTCATGTTCCAGTCTGTAATAAAATGTTGTGATCAATGGTATCGAATTCAGCACTAAGATCTAACAGAAGAAGTATAGAGATGAGCCCATTATGACTGACTTTGGCAGTGATGTTGTGAACTCTAAATCTGGACCGAAAGTCTCCAAACAAGTTATTACTGTACAGGCGGTCACATAATTGCTTTGCAACTACTTTTTCAAGGATTTTAGAGAAAATGGGGAAATTGGATGTTGGTCTGTAATTGGCTAAACACTTGGATCAAGACAAGATTTGTCAAGTAGCAGTGTGATTACAGCTGCCTTACAGGCCTTTGGTACATATCCTATTCCTAAAGATAAATTGATGATATCTAAAATACACGTGTCTGTAATATTTTGGGGTGGGATCTGGTGAATTCTATCTCCAATACTTACAATTTTATTTTTTTAAAGAAAGTCATGAAGTAATTGCTGATAAGAGTTAAATGAAAACTAGGCTCAACAGAACTATGGCTCTTCGTCAGCCTGGCTACAGCTCTGAAAACATATTATTAGACAGTTTTTCCATGCTAAATGGGATTCTTCAAAATTAGTAGAAATTCATTTCTAACTTTCATGACACCTGCTGTAAGTTGTGAGTGAACTATACCATGGAGTTCGCCTCTTCTGATCCACTGCCTTCTTTTTCAAAGGGGCAACAGTATCAAGTATTGTATGTAGTGAGGCTGCAGAATTATCAACAAGATAATCAACTTGTACAGGAGTGAAGTTAAGGTGGCTACTCTCCATTGTATTGACACATGGTAAATGTTCTGCACTTATATAGCGTTTTTCTACCTATTGACACTCAAAGCGAGTTACACTGCTTCTTATTCACCCATTCACACTCACAATAACACACACACACACACCGATGGGGGAGCTGCTATGCAGCTGGCCAACACTCACCGGGAGCAACTAAGTTGGGGTTCAGTGTCTTGCTCAAGGACACTTCGACATGTGACCGGAGGAGCCGGGGATTGAACCAACAACCGTCTACCTTCCTGCACCAAAGTTGCCCCTATGGCAAAGTAAATGATGAAAGTTACATTTCCTTAAATTTTCAGATAAACATCTGCTGCAGTGGAATTCTTTCCTATAACTGCTGTATAGTCCATTATTGTAAATTCAAATGTTATTAGAAAATGGTCAGACAAAAGTGAATTATGAGTAAATACGGTTAAATTATCTATTTTAATGCTGTATGTAAAGACAAGGTCTACGGTGTGACTGATTTACATTTTGGGAAAAAACAATTGAATCTAATAATGAATGAAATGCAGTGTTGAGCTAGTTACTGTCAACATCAACATGGAATTTAAAGTCACCTGATATAATGACTTTATCTGTAATAAGCACTAAATCGAACAGAAAATCTGAAA
Organism: Channa argus; assembly: GCF_033026475.1. Classification (NCBI taxonomy): domain Eukaryota; kingdom Metazoa; phylum Chordata; class Actinopteri; order Anabantiformes; family Channidae; genus Channa; species Channa argus. Next base: position 1,322,387 of record NC_090210.1, on the reverse strand, counting down.
ATTGAGTCAAGAATTCTGAATAGGGGACTAGAGGACAATACACAATAACAAATAGTGTTTTTTTGGTCTAGATCTTATTGGTAAGCTGGGGTGGAAGATTGCAGGCCCTTCCACCTCGGCCTGTGGTTCGAGGAACATGATAATTAATATAACTAACCTCCTGCAACCAAGTTTCAGTGAGACAAAATAAGTCATTTTGATGATCATTTATCAAGTCGTTTACTAACAGGGATTTAGATGATTTAGACTATCAGTGACATCACCTCAGTCCAAGGCTGTTGTCTGTCGGGTTGGAGCTTCAAACAGCTGATCCAAGCAAAGTCACAAAGTGTACTGCAGTCCTGACCTTCTCTCTTGAGACAAAACATATAGAGAGGGGCTGGCTCCACAGGATGGAGACGTTGGCGTGGAAACAATAACACTGCCTCCGAATCTTTACCAGAGATGAGGCGAGGTTTTCCAGAGAGGGAAACAGAAAGACGGGCAATCTGGCGTCATTGGGTAAAAGAAACTCACTGTCCAGACTCTGTCTCTCTTTGATCTCAAATTATTGCCCCTGTAGTGAACCTCAGTCTTTCCAGAATGTAGGGCAACGCGTTTCGAGTTGTCAAATGCAAAATGTCCCTCGTTGTGTTTATTGTGGTTTAATATTTTTTCAAAGATACAATACAAAAAAGCAAAATAACATTTTTTCTTTCAAAGAAATAATTAAAGGACAACTTTGATTATTTTCTTATTATAATCGAAATATACTTTTAACAAGCCCCATAATGGCACAATAACCAAGAATTGCTTTTGTTTACTGTAATGTCTGTCAATCAACCTGGATTAGTTTATTCATTTGCGCTATAAACCTTCACTGCAGTCCAAAAAGGATTCTAATGGCATTGTTAAAATTATAATATTTTTAGAAAATGACCAAAGTTATGCTTTCAACATTTTGTAAATTACATTATCCTCTTTCACACATACACTGGAATCCTGAAATTCTCTAGACTTTAACTGGAGGCAGTGCATGTGAAATGTTGGAGATTACACCGAACTTTCTCCTGTGAGCTCCCTAGTACAAAGTCCAGCATGAGTCTGTGAATAAATAAAACTTGCTTCTCTGGACTGAATTGTCAAGAGGATTGAAATCGAGTAAATGGGCATGTTGACAGTGGCACAGGGTTTTTTAAATGCATGGTTTAATATGCTGTAAACAAAGCATTGTTTCCTGCAGCATGATTTTAATATTGTGTTGAGCCTCCTGTAAATGTTGACCACCCTCTGGAATCATGGAGTTTCTCCAGTTAGAACACCTATGACTCTGTGTGTTAGAAAAGTGAAACAAGAACTCCAGGCAATGTCTGGTATATTTCTACCACTCTAGTCTGGTGAGCTAATTGACTTTGTTTCTATCATCTATTTATGTACAGACATGAGACCGGAGGCCATTGTTACATCTAATGTTTGGTTTTCCTTCAACATATATCGTATTACAGTGATCCCACAATACATGGAATCAATAAGTAATTGTGTTTAATTGTACACCTCTGCCTTATCTTGTTTCATTGGCATTTTAAACACTTGGGTTTTATGGGTGATGAATGATGGTCCTGTCTGACCATCTGTTTGCTCATTCCAGTGTGGGACCAAGAGAGACAGAAATGATCCCAGGATTTGGGAGATCCCTGCTCTGTCTGCACCAGATGAAACGATTTCAAACTAAGAAATAAAGTGGAGCGAGATTCTCTCTTGCTACCAATCGTCTGCTCTACTTGTGTTCATGTTTTATTACTTAAATTAATCCCAGTGACACAACATCTAAAAGTAGTAAAAGGACTTTGGTCTTTTGCAGATAATTTGGTGTTGTCCAGTCAAAAAATGAAGGACAATGCAATGTGTAGAAATTCTTTATTTGATGAAGCGTGTTCTCATTAGCAATTTAATCCCAAATCTAATATCTGAAAATATTGAAAATTAATATTATAGTTAGATGCAGAAAAACCTTGGTCTACTAATCCACCTAATTCCTGGTAACTGCTCTTATCGTCAGATTGTTGTATCACAGTTTTGTTTCAATATCCATACGACAGCAGGACAACTGAATGATTAAATCAAATCTTTAAGTAATATTGTGTATCTTTGTTTAGCAAAGCTTTATATTTTATCTTTATTAAACTGGGGTATTCCCACTGATCCTAATGCTCCTTCTCAAAGCGAAAACACACAGCTAAGACAAGCACACAATAGCAGTTCATAATAGAATAACATATGTTGATGCATGATTGGAGCCAACGTTAAGAGAATAGGTCACATTAAACCTGAAGTCTGTGTCAGGCTGATATGACATCATAACACTGATAACTGAAGTCGCTGGAGACACAATGTGCCGCCATATTTGCCACTGACAGGGAGTGTGATGGTGGTTTGGAGCCACCAGTCACCTCCACAAAATCCACTTCCAGCGCTGACTAATGTAGTCAGTGCTGGTAGTAGACAGTAGTATTAGAGTAATAAAGACACACACTGAGTATGAGCAGGTGAGCAGGGTGTTCCGTTGTGGGTGAGTCGAGGAAGCAAGGACGATACATGCCCAAAATGACAAAGGTTGCTTTTACACCTGTCATGGCCCGTTTAATCATCTACCACTTCAAACAGGAGGGTCTGACGCTCAGGGCCTCCCAGCAGCCTTTGCTCCAGCAGCAGCAGACAAGCTCCCTTTCAGCAGAGGACACGGAGAAACAGATCTGTACAGGTATAAAACTTAACTGTGTCATCCATAAAATAAGAGCAAATAGGTCATTGTTTTAAAGGCTCCTGCAGGAGGACATGAAAGTTATAAGACCAGGAAATGGCTTTTATAGGGGCTGTTGTATATTATTTAACACTGGGAGAAATTCATGGAATTGCAGTGTAAATTGATGGAATTTAACTCATCCATGGTTTTATACACAAAACCTCATGAAAATGTGTGCTGTTAGCCTGTTTTGCTGTGTGTTTGGTTTGGATTTCTTGCTTTTAGTTTCAAAATTTTTTCCTGTTTATTAGCTGTGCAAGCAAAAGATAAAATCAGTTAAAATGATTTTTCTTTGTGCTCATGCTGCATAGCAGTGGCACAGTATTGAAAATGTTATTACTGGACTGCTACTAAATTATGCAATATTTATTTAAAAAAAATAAATACACTATTAGATGGTTTATTTAAAAAAAGAAATGATCCCAAGTTGAAAAAAAGTATTTTAGAACTCAATGCAAAATAGTCATTACCATAGTCTACAGAAATTATTGATGTGCAAGTCTAAGACAATTCTAATAGAAAATAATTTTTTTATTGCCCTTTTAAGTGTGTTAGGCTTTTTAGAGCCCATTTTAGACTTTTCCATATGATGCACAAAAAGCACCGATTTGCACAGTTTTTTGTTATTATAACAAAAACAACAAGAACAGCAACACCAAATACAAAAACCATTATAACACCATCATGTAAAAATCTTATAAATATATATATGGTTTTTAATTTCTTCTTGTGTAGGCATCCAATCCATGCTTTTATTATGCATGAAAACATGCCCGTCCCTATTTAGGCAATTAAAGTCAATTGAATTAGTATTAACAGTAGATTTACAAGTAAATATGCATAAATGGCCTTTATAGCAATTTAGCAAACATTACTGTTTCGATGCGTCCAAACGTTATACTTCCTTCCCCCCAAAAAGGGGATAAAAAAAAGATAATTTTTTTATCATATTTAAAAATATATAACTATATTTAAAACTGATGTATTTAAATCTAAGCCTTATGAATTACAAAGACATAAATAAATACAATTAAAACCTAACGGAGCTTAAAATTATGGATTGAGTTTGTTTCCTGCGTGTTTTACATGCGGCTACAGTCGTTTCTCATTAACAATAGCCGAGACATTAAAGGTCCACAACATCCTTTATTATCCTGTGTCAGAGCAAGGAAATCAAAGCTTTTTGCTGAGTGTTTGATTTTGCGCAAATGGGAATAGTTTTAAAATTAAAAAAGCTACGCAATATTATACTGAAATGAATCATAAAAATGTGCATCTTTTGGTTGATTACGTGATCAATCTTTTTTTGGTGGAAATCTTACCTCAGCGTTCTTTGTTATCTAAAGAAGAACATAGTATTGAGTAATCAGCAGCAGGCTACAACAAGTGCTGAAGATAATCATTATCAAGTCAGTACATAAGGCAATGACACCTGAAGAGGGTCGGTCACTAGACTGTACACTGTAAAAAGAAAAAATATACATGTAAGAGGTCTATTGGAAGGACTAATTTATTATTATTATTATTATTATTATTATTATTATTATTGATGTTGTTGTTGTAATAACAGTAGTAGTGTTCGTTCTAATTTTGTTTTAGTGAGGTAACAATGGTGTAAACTCCAAATTAAAAAAAATCTGTTTTGTTATAAAAGCATTTATTTTAATTAATTGAACCTTTGCCTTTATCATAATTGTATTCTTATTATTATCATCATCGTCATCATCATAATAATTATTATTATTAATATTGTTGTTATGTTGCTATTTTTAATGTTATTAATAATATAATAAATGTTATAATATCATAAAGATAATCAAAATATAGGCCTGCGTCTTACTTTTTTACGTTCACGCAAGCCCACGGGGTTTGACCGAGCCTGGATAAACGTGGAGACAGGGCGGCGTCCTGCCACTTTTCCTCACAGGCTCCGTGTTTGAGAGCCGCACACTTTGACATCACTGCAAAAACACCTCATTCATCAACTCGGGGCTCCGCAGCCACTGAGTAAAAAAGGCGGAGTAAAGACACGACAAAAAACAATAGGATTTTGTATCCTCGCACCTTCCTGACAACTTCTCACAGAGGCGTTGGGATGGGAGACTGACGCATGGTTTGATTAAGAAAAACTGTTAAATATATCGAGCTTCCTTCTGTTTTACGGATAGAACAGGCAGGAGACAGGAAAGCTGCAGGGAAGCACAGTTTGTCTACGTGCGTAAAATAATGTGTCTTAATAAGGCTTTTTTTTTTTTAAATCTGTGTGAATTCGAACCACGCAGATGCCTAACAGACAGTCACAGTGACACTCAGAGCGTACACACACAGCTCCACTGCAAAAACACCATTACACCTAAATTTAGTCTTTCAGAGCAGCAGGAATTGTTTTATAACAGTGAGTGAAGTTTTAGTAGCAGCAACAACAGCAGCCGTGATGATAACAGCATTTTAGTTTGTGCTTGCGAGTGCAACCAGGAGTATCTGTCCAACATTTGCTGCTCAAATCCACACCAACACCACAGTTATTGTATCTTCAATATCTATCGTGTGTCGCCTGCAGCACAACAGTCGCAATATGTGATGAATAAATGTAAAATTATACAAAACAGCAGAAATAAAAGACGAGACACAGTTTAATCACAGCAGTACCTGTATGATCTGTGGCCCCAGAAGCTGTAGCAGTAATAGTAGTAGTAGTAGTATAAGTAGTAATTGCAATGACAGTGGGAGAGCATCTAAAAATACGTGTCATCAATAAGAAAAGCTTTCCAACTTCGAATGCAAACTGGAGGGACAGCAGCAGCCTAATATATTAGTTAAATTCATTGTAGCGCTGCAGCATAGCAGGCCCAGTGGAAGCACTACAAACGTGGGCGGCAGCAGTAACAGTTAACGGTTCCCTTTGGCAGCTTAGTCTGGTTTGTAGTGATCTGCTAGTACATGCAGTAGTAGTAATACTGTAGGTGGAGACGCATCTTTCAGCTCAGGGTACATCAAGAGTTGTAGTAGCATTAGTCGTAAAAGGTGGAGTCCTTTCAGCTGAGTCGTCCGTGTTCAGCTATCTCCCATCCAGACAAAATGTAAACAGACACAAATACCTGCTGAATGAAAGACGAACAAGCACGAGAACACCTGTAAATGAGTGAATGATTCAATTGACACCTCGGCCACTTTTGATCACTTGAATCTGTATATTCTGGTTGAATGAATCATTGTTCAAAGTAAAAGCTTTTCACAGTGGCAGCAGAGACGTGCTGAGAGTTTGTGCTTCTGCACAGATGAAGCCATTTAATCTTGAATGAAGGCGTCTGGCTTAAATAAACTAATTAGGGAGGATTGATCACTGCGCTGAGGACAGAGACAGATATTGGTCCTAAACCAATGGTTGAAGAATCTTTGAATAAAGATTATAATCATGACGGCTGTGAAATCTTATAAACTTGTAAATATATTTATATTCAGTTTTTAATGAACCACTGAGTTTTTTTTTTCGTATTCATCTGTTTATATTCTTAAACGATTCTTATGCATGTAGCAGTCTAAAGAGGTAAAAACAAATAATTTTTGCACATAAAAGTTTGCTAGAACAGCTACTGGATATAAATCAATAATTTAATTTTTAATCAATAATTTTGTAATCGAATTTTCTGGATTATCGCATTAATTAAATAATGGGGGGAGCTGTTAAAACTGTGGAAAATAGTAACAATACAATATCCGCAAAATGTATCAAAGTAAAAGTATTTTTCATACAATAAACATATAACTGTTTATAGTACAGTTACTGTTTGTCAAATAAGAGTAAAAATGTCCCTTTAAATGAGGGATAATTATTAAAAAAAATCTAAGCACTCAAATAAAAATGCATTGAAGTACGTAATGAAATATATGCAGTTACACCCACCGCTGTCATCAGCAGAAGAGTTTATGTCAATTTTTAGGATCAAGCTGTAAAGCAAAACAGCAACACAACGATAAAACAAAATAAAATAAAACGTGGTCAACATTTTACAGGGCAAGACTTGACACAGCGCAGGTATTTGAACTCACAAGATTGGAGTTATTGATCAGGAAATACACTTGATAACATCAGAAAGTAGAACAGCTGAAAAGGGGGCGGAGCTCCATCCCTGAATTTCGAAAAGTCTCGGAGACATGATCGCATTTGCAACTCATGTGTTCAGACGCGAAGTCTCTCTCCCTCTCTCTCTTCCTTCCTTTCTCTCCGTGATTGATTGGAAGGGTTCATAGGCTGGCACCCCCATCGTGTTTCCAGTTGCTCACACTCCACATGATTGGTCCTGCACTCGCGGAGACCACAAGCACCTCCTCTCATAAACCTCGTCAGAGCGCACTAACGTTTCCCATTACTTCCAGGACAAGCAGAGACTCACTGGTAGAAACGTTGCCTGCGACCTATGGCACACAACTAGCAGGTATGTAATGGAAATGTCTCATCTTTCTTTATTTTACTGTCTTTTCCTCTTTCGCGGCGCACAGCTGGCTTAAACATCTGGTGTGGTGTTAGCGCCGGGCAGTATTGTTTTATCGCTTCAGCCAGCCCCTCGCTCCTTATCTGTTTTGGGTCTTATCAAACGGGTATCTCTTTTGCTGGGAAGACATATTGCGTTTTGTTTCCTATCTTTTATTGTCTTATGTGTGTGTATGTATACGTGTGTGTGCGTAGACACGCGCGCGCATGTGTGTGGGAGGGGGTGGGGGGTGGGTTTTGACACGGATGGGTCCATGTCTCTTAAGAATCCCTGATGGGAGTATGGTATACACAGTGGATCGGTTATGTTTTATTATAGTCGTAGAATTAATATCCGGACAGACTTTTTGTTTATTAAGTATTTACTGTCGAAACGCAGGCTGATCCATTAACAATGAAAATATCGAAGGAGAATTCACAAACCCGTGATAGTTTTTGGACACATTTTTAACTCCGTCTCCTACACTTTCTCCGGAGTGAAACGTACTTTCCCTGATTTCCAAACTCTTCGGATTCTCTTTTACAGGGTGGACTACTCCCTGAATATTTTTATTAACCCCACGGTGTATGGAAAGTGCTCCTGGATGGACCTGGGAGAAAACAGCTGGTCCATGGTCAAGCGAGAAGTATCAAGCAGCCCAGGGTCACCGGCTGAGCACAGCTACCTGCCCGGTGACAGCAGGAGGGACGGTCCGAACTCGGATGAGCTGAGGACACCTCCGAGCGACTTTGACGCATTGGGGCACCGCCGCGCCGACGGCAGGTCACTACACTCCTACGTGCACTTCGGACATAACAGCACCCTGACCACTACCGAGGACATCCCTCTCTTTACGGATTTAGACCAGGGCAGCAAACTCGTCCTCTCAAGTGGAGCTCACAAGGCGAGCCTGCTGGTGGACCCGGCCGACATGTACCAAACTCTGGCCATCGCCGCAGCCCAAGGCCAGACTGGATATGATTCCTCCTCTGGTTACATGCACTCCAATCCCAACTCCCCCGTGTATGTACCCAGCTCCCGGGTGGGCCCCATGATACCTAGCCTCTCCTATCTGCAAGCCAGTGGCCCTGCGCAGCCCAGCCACGCTGTCTCCAGCCACTCGGTGTGGTCGCAGTCCACCCCCGAAAGTCCCTCATACAACACCGGGAGCCCGCATACCTCCAGCCGGTTCCACTATTCTCCAAGCCCGCCTATGAATAACGGGACACCCAGAGACACCGGCTACAGTAACACCCTGAATGTTAGCAGCAGAGACCAGTATGGCCTCTCTCGGCCAGGTGGGACGTACGCGAGTCCATACTCCACCTATGTTGCACCGCAGCTGCCCTCGCCTTGGACCGGGGGACCTTTTGATAGCACGATGCTGCACACCTTACAGAGCCGAGGTGCGCCCTTGATCCGTGGACCCAACGGAGGTAAGACAACATGTAAAGAGGAGTTTTACTTCTAGTTCCTTCTAATTCTAAGATTATAAAAAGAGGATTAAAGAAAAGTCTTTTAATCAGACGTGCAGCGAACCTCATCTCCCTGCTGGGACCAGAGCTCAAACGATAAAGAATTGATCCAGCAGATTAATCAAAACGCCAAAAATAATCCTCCTGTGCGTCAAATTTGTCTGATTTGGCCTATAGTGGTCGTGTGTGTGTAGGCCTACAACTGGCAAAAATATGTATAATTGCAAAATGTAAAATATCACAGGTATCCGTTATGTGTTGCCAAACATTATAACTACATCTCATGTGTATTAGATTTAAAAAATATTATTTTGTCCTATATTCTACTCTATTCTACATTTGGCTTTGTATCGTTTTCTAAAGGAAATCGATCATCTGAGTTATTTAGCTTCACAAAACCAGACAAAGACAGAATTATGTGTATGCATACTACGAAAGCCTAAATCAGATTTTTCTCTGTAGTTTCAGAGATTTTGGACGACATGGGGGAGAGCAGAGAGTGCGTCAACTGTGGCTCCATCTCCACGCCGCTCTGGAGGCGCGACGGCACAGGCCACTTTCTCTGCAATGCCTGCGGCCTTTACAGCAAAATGAATGGACTGAGTCGGCCATTAATTAAAGCACCGAAGCGGACGGTAATCAGAGGAGCACTTCAACGCTCAATTTCCTGCCTAATTGTTTTCATGAGTAGCTGGAAGATATTACCAGTGAAACTTATTGTATTTAACATATTGCCTAGAAGAAATGAGACCTTAGAGAGAAATATCTGGGCAAAAATCTAGTTCTCATCCAAAAAAGTTTTCTTCATTTTAGTACACAGTTCAGTTGGTGCACTGATTTAAATTGATTAAATTCATTTATAAAATATAGAGAATTGGTTAAGGTAATTAATCAGGTGATTAATCTGTCACTCACTCACTCCGCGCTCTGTGCGGCAATTCAATCCGAACAGACGACAATTTAGGGGGATTATTTCCTGGTACCATTAGGCGCAGCACTGCGCACAGTTTTTTCCAGGAAATTAAATCTCACGTATTGACTCACTTGAAATTAACATCCATTAAAGCTGCACCCAAAAGCCACTTAAAGCGTTTCACAATAGCACCAATATTATTGTTAGGAAAATGGGCGTGAAAAGCCTTATTGTTATTCAATTATTAAGAAAATTGCTTTTATTTTGAAAACATTTTTTACTTGTGGCAAATACTTTCGTATAATAATTAATTGTTTATTATCTTTTTGTCACCAGTCAACGTCCAGGAGAATCGGCCTGTCCTGCGCTAACTGTCAAACCAGCACAACCACTTTGTGGCGCAGAAACGCGGAGGGGGAACCTGTGTGTAACGCATGTGGACTCTACACAAAATTACACGGGGTGAGTAGAGATTTTATTTTACGTTGCTTTCAAAATTTATACCTACTTTGATTATTTAGTGCTTCGTAAATCATACTAATAATCTGTCTGCAAATATGATCAAATCTGCAGGTGCCTCGGCCGCTCGCCATGAAGAAAGAGGGAATCCAGACAAGAAAAAGAAAGCCGAAGACGCTAAATAAAACGAAGGGGTCCTCTGGTGAGTAACTGGGATTTCTTTTCCTGCTCAAACAGTATGAACAGTATATATCTTTATAGAATGTTCTCTCAGCAACATATTTTACTTTTATTTTTAGGAAATAACAACTCTGTTTCTATGACTCCCACATCCACCTCTTCATCCAATTCCGAAGACTGCTCAAAAACAAGCTCTCCCTCTGGACAGGTGTCAGGGGTAAGACTTCAAATACATTATAAATGGATACATATATGAGGTTTTCATAAAAATAAAAATATAATTTATTAGTATTAGTAGTGTTCAGATTAAAAGCACTATAGCTACTGCAAAAAACAGGTGTTTTATTACAAAAAACAATCATGTGCAGGCTGACTGAAGCTTTGTGGTCACTGATGTTAAAACAGCGTGTCACCATTACAGTAAGATGAGACGATTTTTCTTGTTTTTTACATTCCTGTAATCGAAATGGCATCTGAGCCCGAAAACCAAAAATGAATCACACTACTAATATGGAAAAAGCCTATTTTATACACGAAACGTCTGCGTTTTAAAAATACAGTTTTTGGGGCTAATAATATTTCTTGTGACCTTGCAGGTCAGTTCGTCTGTGCTGTCCAGCTCGGGGGAGGGACCAGCAGTGAAGTACCCAGGACCGGATGGCCTGTACACCAGTGTGGGCCTGACCCAGCCATCAGATGTAGCTTCAGTGAGGGGTGAACCCTGGTGCCCTATGGCTTTAGCTTGAACATCTAAATCTTTTGCGAGGACGGCATTCCCTGGCCTCTTCTGTCTGGATGCTATGTAGTGTGGAAGTATTTGGGGGCAATATTTGTTTCCTTCCTCACAGCTGATGCAAGAAGGGAGAAACCACCTTCAGTCACATTGCAAGCTTGAATCAAGTTTGGAATACGTCGTCGGGCTTGTTTTGAGAATGGTGTGGGGATCATGCCTTTAAAAAAAAAAAGAAAAAAAAAAGGAAAAACAAAGGGAAACTCCTGGCCAGATGATCAACCTGTTGGCCTTCTGTGGATAGTTTCTGGACCTGCCTGCGCACTATAACTTTCATCCATGGCACAGATGCTGTACTGGGTTCTTTAAAGAAAGCCATTATGTACATTACGGATTTCCTCTCTGAAGACAAATAAAGCTGTTGGATACCAGTGCCTCATAAAGCGCAATACTCTTTAAGGACATTTAGGTTTTCTTTTTCTTCGCACAACTGGAATCATGCTGCAAGTGCCAAAGCAACTTTTATAAATCACAAGAGAAATATTTATAAATCTTCCATTGTTTAAAATATGGCTATGATTGTTAATAAAGATATCAATATAGCATAGAAGTTAAGCCATTCTGGATGTCTTCTTTTCTATTTTTTTTTTCTTTATATATGGTTGTTAGTAATACAGTATCGTGTGGAACCTGTACATGTTTTTCACTGAAAGCTCTTACTGTATTTGACTGAGAGACGTTTGGTTTAAACAGGGTATAAATTACAACAATTTTTTGTTTCATAATTTTCTGAAGGTAGCAAAGAATCAACTCTGGCAGAAGGTACCTTTTTCAAAGCAGAGCTAAGAAAACTCCTTCACATGGAAATGTGGTTGGACAGCTTGTTTGAACAAAGCACATCCAGATTAGCCGTCCTTTATGTTACAAGACATAAACTGCACAAAAGAAGACTGCTGGCTTCACCACTGGACTCCCTATAAACTGTTTAACATTTGCAATGCAAGCATGTACTGTTGCATCATGTATAGCAAATTTAGACCAAAGTAGAGAGTGAGATCATCTCTGAACAAATTCATGTTGCTTTCATGACTTTGACTAATCACACTGTGGAGTGTAACAACCCAAAAATTCAACATGATAACCTGTTAATGAGAAAATTAGAATGAGAAAAAGGAATTGGGATTTTTACTACGCACCACCAGTGAGATAGCAATTTGAATTCACAGCAGAGTAGGTGCCATGTAAAGAAAAAAGGGAAAAAAGAGAGCGAAGGGCGTGTTCGATTCTTTACTCTTCCGGCCTCCATGTCATCCAGATGTGGCATGGGTGAAGTCATAGGCCAAAGAACAGTGACAGTCATGAAGACAGTCAATTGTGCTGTAAACTGGCTTATTGCTTCAATTGTCTTTACATCACAACTTTCTTCATCCAAAATGGACATGTCCTTACTGGACTTATTTATTTTTTAAATATCATGTTCTATAGCTTAGCAACATTCTATTTGTTTTTCCAGAAACATAAGATATTTTTATTTAAATTCAGTCCAATAAATTAATGGCGATAGTGAATTACTTTTCAGTTACCCTAAGTTTTAACGAGAAGGCATCTGTGTTTTGAAGTTGTGGAGCCTGTGATCTTGCATAATATTACTCAGGCAGATTTTTGTGTGAGGCAATCACCGTTTAGCTTTAACTCCCTATTTCTTTTGAGCTCAAAGTGAGTACTTGCATTTTTCCCCATTTGTATGAAAAAAGAAAAAAAAGTCACAAGCCTCTAATGCAAGGCAAGAAACACTGCACAAGGAAATCATTTTCTGAGTTGCCTGCTTCCACACACACTGTTTATCTTTCATTAAAGAAAGCCTTTATTCTTCCTGACAGCTTTTTTACTTCTTTTTTTACTGCACACAAAGCACAGTCCACTTTCCAGTGTCTTCTTGATCCAGCGGCACAAAGTACCTGTCACAATGTTTACTGTACTTAAGCGAATATGGCCTGTGAGTACTAACACATGAAAAGATTTTAAAGATGGTTAAGATTTATGTCTGGGCTTAGTGTTATCTGTCTGCACTTTGACATATTGATTTATCTGAGTTTATTGAGTGTGGAGGAATGTGCTACACTGCACACCGGCCAAATCCACCGTTTGGACATGAACATTGACATTACTGTCATTTTTTTGCTAAAGATCAAATTTGTGGACTTTTATAATTGGACAGTGATACATAATTGCTATTTGTTTCCACCAACTATTGTTCATAACCGACATTAATTTTTTAGCCTTGCTTGTGTTTGTTTGATTGCAAATGGAAACGTTTGGCCTGTATTAATTTGTTGCTATATACCAAGACCACCAAGCTTTAAGTCCTTGAGTCTCCAAGCAGATAAATTACAAAACCACCTGTAGATATATAAAAGCAAACCAGTGTTGAACTCAAAACATGAGCAAACATTTATAGGTTTTTGGATTTATGAGGTGGTCCTACCTTGGTACTTTCTGACTGGTATCCATGGTGCTGCAAGGGAGGAAATATAAACACAACATTGCAGAAATCCTCCCTGTAATTGCATCTAGATAGATGTTCGTAGAACTGAGGGTCACATCAACAACCACATTTAAAGAAAGTGAGCAAGCTTATGGTTATTAGTCCAATGGTTATTATCTGTGAGGGAGATGGAGATGGATGTAAATGATGTTTGCCACAGAGAAGCAGTAATTCTGTCCAAATAGGTGAACATACACTGGAAAGAGTGGAAAGCAGAGGATGGCAGAGGCAGATGTAGACAAAAAGGGAGAAGGCAGAGATGTTGGTGACTGCACAGGGTTGAAACTCCTCCCATGGTAATCAGTGCAGCAGCAGCAGATATTGGCCACAGGGCTGTTTGGCCATAGGGTAACTGCACAGTGTGCCTCAGTGCCCTCAGGAGAAGCCCGCTGATCTTTCCATGTTGCCTTTGAAATAAAGGGCATTGCCTGTCCTACCCCCGGAAGAGACGGGATCTCTGACTCAGCCCTTTTGGGTTTCCTCAACACACATACTGGGAGCAAAAAACAGTAAAAAGCATGATGGCTGTCTTGCTTTTAGAGCCTTTGTAGATTAGGTGCTGAACCAAAGATCACTCATGAAAAGTGGGTTTTATACATACATACATTATGTGACAAGGAAAGAACATCTAATGATGTGAAACTTGACTTATCTCTTCTCAATTGTACAACAGCAGTAAGGAAACTAAGGAAAAACTCTAAATGATAGTTGATTGTTTGGTACGATGACATCATGTAGCTCAAGTGAGTTGTTACAGAAACAGTAGGAGTGTGTTCAGAGAAGGTGGAGGAGAAAGAAAGTCACTGGGTGGGGCTGACTCTGGGTGTGCAGTAGATGAGTGTATCTGTAGATATAGAAACACACACACACACACATACGTCTACCAGGAAGTAGTCAGGAATGAAACTTAATGGGAGGGAATGTGATTGATTGCTGGAAGTAGAGGAAAAAAGCAGTGTAAGAAAAAGAAAAGAAAAAACTGACAATCTTATAATGTTTTCACCTGACAGTGAATCAAGAGCTCCACAAGAAGTCAAACTCAAAATGTCATGTACTGAATTACTTTATGTACTAATTTTTCTAGCGGAACTAGCGAAAGCACAGGAGAACACACATTTAAATAGTTAATATCTTTTTATGCCATTGTCATAAAATTCAGCTGATTTGTCATGTATTTAATAAACAGACAGTCCTGACCATCCAGAAAATGTCTAAAAATGAAACTTCAAGTGAGTCTGAAGAGACTGTCACACATTTTGTATGAACATATTTTGTTTGAACCTGAGGTCAGAGATGAAAAGGGATCACAGAATGGTTAGACCTCTTCCTCAGAGAGCACATCAATCTTTTTACCAAATGGCAAATGACAAAACACCCAATAGCTGTAAAGCCATTTCACAACATCAATAAATTTAGTGAGCCCGAACTGATGGAAGTCCAACTGACTTGGTAACAAGGCAAAGTTTATGTAAATAGTGAGTTTCACCCATGAGGGACATCAGCGACATTAGTCATCTCATATGGTATAAGATGCGTCAAATGAGTTGTGATTAAGTAAAGCAGCTCTCCACAAACCACACGCAGAGAGGGCTCATATGAGGTCAAGCAGTTGCAGAAATAGATTAATGAATAATTTAAAGAACTAGTCCAATTGAATATGCCTGTGGCTGCAAACTCTACTCTGATATGCAAACATTCAAGTTAAATAAAACAGTGAAAAAGTCGGTCAGGTTGTGTGTTTGTTCAGTCTGTTGTTCTTCCTAAAGGTACAAGCTACTGGGAATTTTCTGCTATCAACTGTGTGCCAAATGTGCTCGTACGAGGCACATGCAAATGCAAAGTCAGCATGAAGGAGAATTGGAGACTGTTTTTCAAATAAGGCATGTCTCTTGCATTGTGTAAAAAAAAAAAAAGACTTTGAATTATGTGTTTTCCAAAGAATAAACTAAGTCTGTTGACCTATGTTTGCTGTCTATCAAAAGTGATTCTGCATACAGACTTATCCCGTTAGTTCAGTCGCCATGGAAGAGCATTGTCCGCATGTTGATTTGGCACATTTTTTATTCTGCGTCCTGACACAACCCTCCCCAATTTCTACCTAGCTTGGGACTGGCACGGCACAGCTGGGGATGGGAAAGGGAGGTTGGGGGGTTCAGTGTGTGTCCAGATATTTGGATTTGGATGGTGTTCCAAGCAAATATTGCTCATGCTCTCTAGGCATGTGTGGGGTGGGAGTATCAGTTGTAAGGGCTCAGTTCAGCTGTTCATTTTCACAGTGGTGCTTTGAGCTAGGTGCTCGGGCTGAACGTCAAGATGTTACAGCCTCACAAAAACATGTTGTTTGTACTGTTATTGCCTCTTTCTGTTATATAAGGACACACAAATGTCCACGTCGGACTACATGTCACTGTGTTTTTAACTTGTAGACCAGTGTGTCTCCAATATTATAAACAAAACAAGAAGATTGTCAAAATGCATGTGTGAGAAGAGAGTGAGCATATACGTGACTGTGCAAACATGGGAAGTGATAAAATGGAGGCAACAATTTTTCTTAAATAATTTAATAAAAAAGTCAGTGCACATGTGGGAATATGGTAAATGGCCGCATGCTTTAAAATGTTGCTTCTCATTCATTTACATTGGACACTTTTATCCAAAGCCACTTACAAGTAAGGTAATTTGTACAAGAGAAGCAAAAATCGAAGTCAAGGAGAAAACATCAAAGCAAAATCCCATCAGAAGAAGTGTTTCCATTTCATGAGACGCAAGTGCAAGAAAGAGCAGAAAGAATAAATAAAACACTGATTTAACTGCATATGACGGTGCAGAAGAGTTCTGTTTTCACCAGTTTTGTTGAATATTGGGACGGTTTGCTGAGCGTGCAGAGTTTGGAAGCTCGTTCCACCTGCTCCACAGAAGGGAGGTGTCAATAGAAGGCTTCTTAAGCAGTGGGGTAATCTGGACCTGCCTGAATGAGGTCGGAAAAGTGCCTGTTGTGAGAGATGTGTTGATGTTTTGTGTTGCTGGCGTTAGTGTGACATTGCTGTGTATCTGTTTCATTCACCTATTCTGACACACATGCACACAGGCGCACACACCCACTCACACACTCACGTGGTGGCTACCATGCAGGATGCTCAGCTGACCCACCAGGAGCAACTTGGGGTTCAGTGCCTTGCCCAAGGACACCTAGCAGGGACCAGGGATCGAACACCATTAACCCTGCGGTGCGTGGACAACTTCCTTTCCAACTGAGCTACAGCCGCCACTGTTTATGCCTGTTTGACATTTCCTTAAATATAATATTTCTGAAGTCTTAGAAAAAGATCTGTTCACATGGTAAAATATTACACAATCATCAACAATCAAACTACAATGATCTCTAATGGCCAGCTGCCCTATTATCCTTGGATGTCTTGCTCATACCTTAAACGCCCCACTAACTTCGAAGCACCTAATGAACCTGGAGCCCGAAATGAAGCTTCATGAGTCATCATTGATATCAAATTGTCAAACTGTCAAGGCAGCTGAGTAGTGATCCGCCCTTCAAAGCTCCACTGTTCAGCCTGTATCACTATTATTTAGTCAAAGTACTTTGGACTCAAAGATGGAAATGAAGATAATATAATTAATCATTAAAAGCAGTTTAAATGATAGATGGATAGATAGGTACATGATGCAAAGCTCACTTGGTGTTTGAGACAAATCCTCTGGTGTCCATGAATGTTTGGAAAAAACTTAATTGTTAATAAAACTGTGGATATTTTACAGCTTGAACCAAACATGTGGACCAACAAACAGACCAGAACTGATATGACTATAATTACTTTTTATGTCATTAACTTTCTTTTGTGCATCACCTGGGGACTGAAATATGTGTGTGACAGAAAAATTGATTCGCATGTAAATGTCATGGAAACATTATGATGTAGAGCTGAGACACATCTCTGTTGTAGGAGGTTAAAAATTGACAGCTGAAAATAACAATCATACACAGTTGAATATTATTACACAAAAAATAAATGGCTGATGTTGTGGCAAAGAAACAAACCAAACAGATTTGTCCTTCTCCATGGAAACTCCCTCTCAGTGGCAGAGAGATTTTTCATCCCAAGTGTTTTTATGTCTTTGCAGAAACATTGTAAGGATTGAAGTACACACAAGCTCGACGCTATTTGACTATCAAATCAATCTCAAATTTTAGACAATGACATGTCGGTTTTATCAGGTAGGAGTTGTGTTACTGTAGAGTTGTGTTACTTTTCTAATAGAAATGTTATTTTATTACCAAGCCTTCTGCCTGAAGGAGTCTGGGCTTTGAAACTCAGCCATTAAATCATGTAACTCATTTAAGCATTTTCTGCCACTGCGTTCCAAGGAGTACGCTGAGATTCCTGTGAGTTCAGTGCAAGGTTACAGCTATCTCTCCTCTTCTACTAGCCCCACAGTCGGCCTTGTGTCCAAGGTGTTTTGAATTAAGTTCAGTGCTCTCACGTATGGGAACCTGAGCTCGCTGCCAAATGCAATACTTCCCGAAGTATTTCTGTCAGAACAGCGGCCTTTAAAAACAAAACACAGTTAAATCACAGCAGGCCCATTTTAATCAATTAAACATATGTCAACAAACAATATGCTAATCACTGTCTCCACTGGGAGAACAAATTCTCTCATGGTGATGTATGATCAGAAGTCAACCCTTATTGTGAAAGGATTTAAAGCCAAAACCAGTTTCAGTTTCAATTGTTTGATGAGAAATATGTTTTTTTTTTTTCCCTTATTGTTTCAGTGATCCAAGTGCAGTATTTGAATTGTTCAGAGCTTGGTGATTTCCATGTTCCATGACTTATGTTGTATGTTTGTGTTTTATTGTCTGTGTTTGACTTGGATGAAGAGTGGAGAGCGAAACGTGTTTTCCTGACTGGTATCAGTTGTTTAGCTGAAAGTCTCCAACCTTCTAGTCATAGCTTTAGTCATTTGGGTCAGCGGAGGGCTGTGAAGCAGTCCCTCCTACCCAGAACGCAATCCCAGCATCCCAGACTTCAGGACCCATACTCTCTCGGAATGAGCTATGCTTGTGTAAACACATTTGGCTCACTTTGGTCTTGAAACATAATAAATTTTCATCTAGGGCTCAAGATAGCAGCAGAGCCACATAGTGAGGATGGGGGGGGGGGGGGGGATAAATTGCAGGATGCTGCAGCCTGATTGGGCAGTTCTCCACCTAGACTCCTATGAACCTCCCGATAACCAAATGAGCATCTAAAGTAAATAACAGGCTGACGTATGACACCCTTGTGGTCAAAAATAAAGACAGAGTCGTATTGTAAATTCCATTTGAAGTGACAATCCAAGCTGTAAACAAAATAGTCGGCTTAGTCAATTTTGCTTTTAAATGCCTCTCAGAGGACCACTAGATGCAGGATTAGTGCCTCATAACCAGTGGGGTTAACTAAGCTGGCACTACCACCATCAAACTAATCTGCTTACATACAGGTTACACTGACGTTGGGTTTGAATATATTTATGTGCTACAGTAACTTTACGGTAAATGGTAAATGTTCTGCACTTATATAGCACTTTTCCACCTATTGGCACTCAAAGCGCTTTACACTGCTTCTCATTCGCACTCACAATCATACACACACTCACACACCGATGGGGGAGCTGCTATGCAGCTGACATACACTCACTGGGAGCAACTAAGTTGGAGCTCAAGGACAGTTTGACATGTGACCGGAGGAGCCAGCGATCGAACCAACAACTGTGGGATTGGTGAACAACCCTCTACCTCCTGCACCACAGCAGAAATGTATGTTTGACTTTTCAGTGTCTCTGTCTAATACCATTGTTTTTTAATTTTTTTATTTTCTGATGTGTTTATAAATAGAAAATTTGAACACTTGCTGGATGAAATAAAGTTGAATTGAATTGAAAGAGCTACGCATTGATTTTAAGGAAAATCTGATTAACTAGAAGCTATGACTTTTCCATTTAAACATTTTTACACTGATTTCCCTTCAGATCACAGTGATGAGCTACTGTTTTGTCAGTGCGAGCATGACTTTAGCACAATTCTCATAAGCAAGGCAAGTAATGGTAAGGTACAAAAATAATATGATGTGGTTTTCTTTTTAAGAATGTCAGAAGTAGCAAAGTGTCTGTTTCAAGTCTGATGTGAACCCACTGACTGAGAACAACAACAGAGCTGCTTCCTTGTGTTCCCCTGACCAGGCAGACCCTTTGGCTGAGGCAACCAATTAATTATAGACGTGACTTTAAAACTTCCTGTTTTTCACCCCTTAATTAAGCCAATCTGCCCTTCTACTCTAAAGAGAGGAAATGCCTCAAAATAGTTTAGAATTTCAGCACATTCAATTATTCGGTGCTCAGGACAGATTGCATCAGCCCTGTTAATGCACGCATCAACAGTGTTTGATCACAGGGAAATTACATCGTTTCTTCCTGCTTCAGCCCTGAATAATATGGGAATTATGACGAGAGTTGGTGCCCGAGGTGGGCACGGCCTGCGCACGGGTTAGCAACTACGTGCCCTTAGTCAGGCCCATCCAACATCGATCTCTGCCTGAGATGTTTATTATTACACTCATGTGGTCACTTACTCTGAAGGAGAATGGGAAAAAAAGCCCTGATTTATGCCTCCTCTGTTACCCTTTCCTGTCCTCATTTATGAAAACAAAATTCCAGTGAATTCCTGTCATATTAACACTAAGCAGTTATGAGGTCAGGCTTTTACTTACACTGCACAAATTCACCAGCCAGTGAGCATGAACTACTATTGTGCTGTCTGGTGCAGCTTCACTACATGGTTTTTGTTATTGCCATGTAAACTGGCTTAAAAAGACGGCACACAACCCACTAAGTGACCTTGACAGCAGACACACTTCGTATCTCTCTTCACCTTTTTTTTTTTTTTTTTTTTATTTAGACTAATCTCACAGCACCAAGCCTTAACTTAACTGTTCGTGAATGCACCACACTTGCTGAATACTTGCTAGTTTTTTTCTAGTCGTGCCCTTTTGAACTTTGACATTTAACTCACCTCCAGGCCTCACCTCTGTGTTTTTCTCTTGGCAACAGGAAAAAGGAGGAGAAAGTAAAGGCACAAGTGGAGCAAAACCAGGATTGGAAATATGTAATGAGGGGGGAATTTATGGGGAATCTTTCTTAACAAAAACCCCAGAGTTTGGCATAATTTAAGAATGTAGAAAAGAAGGAAGTGACAAATTCTTTCATTATCCTTTGAGGTGAATACCAGCTATTGTTCTCTGCTATGTTATCCTTGTAACAGATCAGTGAAATAAGGTGGGTCTACCTCAAGTGTCTGTAAATGAAAGACTAAATATTCACAGCACATACATTAAGATTCATCTGAACATCTTTTTCGGTTCAGTGAGGACACAGAAAACCAGAACACTATGGCTTTTGAAGTCGTCCAATCTTAAGACAACCGTGTAAGACTGTGTTTGTCTAAAGTGGCGTAAGGAATTAAATGCTTCTAGGTTCAACCAAAATGAGCTATGACCTATATTGATTACTGTATATCACCATGTTCCAACATCAAACACAGCACAGGTCTGTATACAGTGGGACATGACCAGGTTTTTACAAATGAAAGGTTGCGTAAACGTTCGGAATTCACAGCTGCTCTCTGATGAGTGTTTCATGCTAAATTACAATTTAAGGACAAAGGCTGTAAAGTCCTGTTTCCATGAAGCAGGTGAAGCAAATCCTGAATTATGTCGTTATTATTTCAGTAAGCAATTGTAATTTAATGGAATATAACATGGAGAATGGCTATTGCAGCGAAAACGTGTTAGTTTCACATTGTTCCTCGAATGGCTGGATTCCTGCCATTCTTCATCTAGAGGAAAAGAAAACACGCTTGTTATAATTTGTTAATTTAAACACAAGGGAAACAGGCTCACAAGCTAATGACTTATTTGTCAAGATTAGCAGTATCCTGGCCTTGAATTGAGAGAAAGTAAAAGGATCGAATTACAAGTTATTCTACACGTATTGTTACACTTTCTGCAAAACTAGACCATTTACAGCTGACACCCACACTGAAAAACATTTGCACTTCAATTCTTTCAGTGCCATCTATTTAATACCATATAAGTAGAACCCCCACAGTTGTGCTTTTACTTGGTTACTTTTTAAAAAGTTATTCAGCATAATTCTTCCAAATTCAGTAATGTATGTGGACTGGTGGGTAGCAAACAGATGCCTGATTTGGCAGACTGGTAGTATGACATCATCGAAGAGGAAACCCAAGCAGGCCCACTAGCTGTCCTTCTGGAGGCCCCTCAATAAACAGGCTGGTTATCACATCACTAACATTTATTTAACCCCTCTGCAGAAGGTGTTCTTTTAGAGGGTGTGCAGAGGAGGGAGTTGTTCCCGAATCTCTTTGGCTGACCCGTTACCAACCTTAAGCTATATCCTACACACTTGCAAACACAAATATTGTACACGCCAATGCAACAAAGACCTTGCACACTCATATGTTAAAGCATAGCATAGAACCACAGTTGCTGGAAGTGTTTTCAACTGCTTTCAAGACATCCCTCTACTCCCTTGAACTCCACTACTCTCCATCTCCCACTTCATCTAGTCCTCCCAACTTTGGCTGTCTCTGTGGGACAGAGGACAGAAAATTTCAACCGTTTTAAACTTTGTAGGGTCAAAAAAAATGAAAGGAGGAGAACAAGAAAAGATGAAGGGAAAGCTCCTGTCCTGGGATACCTCATGTCCACCCCAACCCCCAACTCCATTCCTTTCCCATTTGCAGCTAGACAGTTGCATGCAGCTCTCTCCCACACATCTTCACATCCCAGCGCCAAGCCCTGTGTTTTCTTAATTCATTACTTTAAGGAAAGAAATGTAGCCCATACCAAAATAAATACAGCTCTCTTGGATCAGACCATGTGTCACAGTGCGATAGCTCCTCTGAAAAGACTGTTGTTTTAACCGGAGGAGGATGGAGCTCTTTGGCTCTGCAGAGCGTCTGTCACTCTGCTCTCTGTCTCTGTCACACAGCACAGACCAGCAGCATGCACCCTTATCGCATGATTTAGACCTAAATACATTACTTTAAAGTGGGCTGGTTGCAGCCACAAGCCTCAGTGGTGAAACCAGATTCACTGGGTGTCAATGTGGAGTTAATGACCTGAGACTTAGTTTTCAGTTTAAATATAACTTACTTGTCAAAAAAAAAAAAAAAACAATTTTCAAAACAAGAAACTATTAATTTCTTTTATGTTTGCTTTAGAAAAATCCAAGCACTTGTCATTCTGAATCTGTTGCTGTCTTCATGGGCCATTCACTTTGGGTGAGGTCTGTTAAATGACCAGTTGAACCTTCCTGTGATCCTCACAAACACGCACACACACACACACATATGCACTCACACACAAACATTTAGTGAACCAGCACAGACCAGCACAATGCTTTGCTAGAACATCAATAGTTTGTTTATAATTAGCCCTGGCACCTCTCGACTACTTAGAGAGAGTGATTGGTTTTAAAAATGGCCCCTGGGGTCCTGTTGACTGATTGGCTTGAGGTGGTTAGGGAGAATAAGGGGAGTAGAGGGTCTGTAGTTGCAGTGGAGGATCTGTTGCTGGCCCACAGTTGTAAGACTGCATTCCTCTCAAGCTGCTCTGGACCCTCGTCTGACAGCTACTCCGATAATATCCCAGTCACATAGAGTTGTGGGGCAGCATGTATGATCCCTGTTCTGAATCACTCAATTAGAGCAGGAGGAGAAGGGATGTGAAATCTCCGTGTTCTTTACAACCCACACTAGCAACACAGAACAATACACAAACAGAGCAAGTTCAATTAATAGCAACAGTGTTTATGCAAGAAAATGCAAGGGGTAAATAAAGTTTGTGTGGTCTTGCGTCAAAGTCACTGTTGGGTTGGAACTGTTAGGTGTGAGTGTGTTTGTGCTGACCCTCGTACTGTTTATAGTGTGCAACATCAATTCACAACTTTACCCCACATGAAGGGCTTCATCTGCTAAGTATAACTATCAACCCAGTACAATATGTCTGAATATGTGCAATTTACAGTAGTGATGAAAAGTAAAGAGGACTGAAAGATGCAGTTCATTTTTACTCAAGTGCTGCAGAATGAACTTTTACCAAAAGAAAACCAGCTTTTTCACCTGTTTCCTTAGTTCTTTATCAGCAGGTGGAGTCTGCTCAGCTGTTGATTTTCAGAAATTTCAAAATGAAATGGTTTGCTGGTTGGTTGGTTGCTGTTTTTTTAAATAATTGTCTTCTTTTGCAATTTTGGGCTTATATTGTTATTAAACTTTACAACAACTGCTGACATTTGAGCATATGGAGACATATGGTTATGGTTGTTGGTCTGTAATTTTAAAGACAATTAAGTAATTTTCTTCTTTTCTCTTGCAAAATAAAGCCTTAAATCCAGTGGAAAATTTGTTTTTGTATGGAGAACTAGGGTTTAAATCTTCCTCTAGGAACATAGAGCTACTGAGCCCCAAGTAAATTCTCTGCTTGGGCAGTAGTACTTTGTCAAGTTCCAGGAAAGGACAGGGTCTGAATGTTACTGACTGGTCAAAAACCATGTAGCATTTTATAAAACATGGTAATTTTGGTAGTGTATAAAAATAAAAAATAAAAAATACATTTAGTGTTTTTGTTTTAATATAGGACTTTCACTTGTAGCAGAGTATTTTAACACTGTCATAATAATACTTTTATTTGATCATAAGATCTGAGTCATTCTGTTATTACCAACAGGAAAAATTATATTGTGAAAAGCATGTTACATTAATAAATTAGTGGCATGTGTTATTTATTGCAGCTTTATTTTTTAAAAGCGACATTTCAGTTGTCAAAGAGGTGAACATTTTTATGTTTTATTTGTTATGTTATGTACTTTCTTAAAGATGGTGAAAATAAGGTTTTTGATAAATGAGAATAATATTTAGATCCGGGTCTTGCAAGCTGAATTTTCACCTGGGATTCCTGTGAACCTTACATGAGACTTAAAAGACATTTTAGTGAGATGCCACAGGTAAGCACATAAAAGGAAAATATATTTGAACATATTATATATCATATTTGTTTCTAGATTGGCTTTAAATGTGCACGTGAGATATGGGAGCAAAAATGTTACAGTACATAGTAAAATAGTAGAGTATTGTGTTACAGTAGATGCCTTGTTATGTTTATTCGATTCAATTCAATTCAACTTTATTTATATAGCGCCAATTCACAACAAAGTCATCTCAGGGCACTTTACAGAATAAAGTCAAGATTATAAAGATGTAGAGAGAAAACCCAAAACAATTCTCCCTGGAGCAAAGGAAAAACTCCCTTTAACGGAAGAAACCTCCAGCAGAACCAGGCTCAGGGTGGGCGGCCATCTGCCTCGACTGGTTGGGGTGAGTGGAAAGTGAAGAGAGAAATGAACAGAGCTAAAAAATCTGTGCATTTTTTTCTTTTTTCAACGTCACAGGCAATTTATGTTGACATTGGATATGGTTTACTGTACGTTACCGTAGTAGAGACTTTCTTTTCACTTGCACTTTAGACAAATAAATTACAAGAACAGTGTCTCAAATCCACTGCCTATCTCAGACCTGCAGATTACTCAGCCAGTCCTGTGATAAATATGTCTTGTCCACGTTATCGCGTCATGTCATTTTTCATCAGGCCCATTGGGACTATTTGGTTTTAAAGGGCAATAGTTTAATTTAAGCTGAAGTAGATGGAGGTCAATAGCAAAAGAAAAAACAAAACCTTCACCCTGGTCTTTGAGTGAGCCATCCAGCTTTCTTCTTTGATTGTTTTCTCCATCCTCAGCCTGTGATCGACCCCTCACCTCCTGCTGACCCGCCACCTGTAGACCCCCTTTGTGGCTGCCTTTGATGTGGTGTTTACTCTTATGTACAGTAGGGGTTAATCACACACCTTCAGAGTGTGACGTGGAATTCCATACAATGGGTCTGCTGGCCTGTGTTGACTGAGGGGTTATAGAGGGATTAGAGATTTAAAGGGAACCAGTGTGAGAGGTCAACAGCAGAGAACAATATTTTACCTATTCCATGTTTAGTCAGTGAACGTTGATGTCAGACTTTCCTTCTACTTAATATTCAGACTTGATGGAAGGGTTGGCAGTCGCCAGCCCTGTTTCTTCTCATCTTGTTGTCACTTGACCTGGAATTTCCTATAATTAGATGTAAAATAGTGGCAACATTGAGGATGTTTTAGCATAGGAAAATATCAGAAGATACATTGTTTATATCAAATTGCTTATTTCTGGGATGACGTGAATGGTCATCAGTGGATAAAGGACACTTTAGTCATTTTCAACAATCACCATACAGATACTAAAAACAATAATGAATCGCCTCAATCCACATTTAGGGTCTATCAGTCTATAACCTTTTGCTTATTCATTTTATAGACCTCTGTTGTTCTGCATCAAGATGACACACTGCACCACTGGGCAATTCTGTTTCATATCTGTCACATATTTTGCTGTTATAAACCATTTAAGGTAAACTTTAATCCAAAATTAAACAAGGATGTACAACTGCATTTCAGTGAAAACTAGAATAGCTCAGCCAAAACCACTGCAAATATGCCACATCTGTCACCATAATGTTCCTGTTTCTATTTCAGAAAAAAAAAAAAAACAAGTTTGATGTTCTACTCTGGGAAAGAACCCAGCAATTTGTATTATTTGTTTAGTCTTTTAGCGTTGTTACAAAAACTTGATAGTGCTGAAAGATGAGTTCTTAAGAACACTAAACACATTCCCCAGCATTGCAGAAGATATAGTTAATTAATTGTAATAAGACACTCCCTAGTGAACATGGTTAGTCGCATACTAATTGAAAATGAAGTAAGTGAGTTATTGTGTAACATTTTCCCATAAAATGCACCATTAATTTTTGCGACAGCAGAAAACAAACCACACTAACAGCAGATATGTCAAAGCAAATCTGCAACACACAGTGAATTGACAGTAAATGTATAACCTCAAACAAGGGCTAATGAAAGGAGACTTTACAGCTCTAATTACTGTTTTGTTTCTTTACTTATAAAGAAGCAAAGGATGTTCAACTGTATTTCAGTAAAAACCAGCTTTAGTCGCTATTTTTCTTCTTTACTTGCACTTTACAATGTTGCTTCTCACTCACCCAGTCACAGTAATTCCCATTCAGCCGATGGCGGTGGCTGCCATGCAAGGTGCTCGCCCGACCTCCTGGACGCAGCTTTGGGTTCAGTGTCTTGCGCAAGGACCCTTCGACACGTAGCCGGGACCAGGTATTGAACAACTGACCCGTGGTCGAGGACGCCTTACCAACTGAGGTATATCTGCACTACAGAACTACGGCTTTACTTTACAGAAGTAAAAGCCATACTAAATGTGAGAATAACCAAGTAAAACCAAGTAGAGAAGTTTTTAAAAAGGAAAAATGTAATCGTTAAATGTTTACATCACCCGTGCAGTAACTTGAATCTTCTGCTCTTACAACAACATTGGGGCTATGAGCCTATTACATAAAATGGTACTACTCAAAAGTAGCTTGACAAACCTCCTACGCATACTCCTACTTATGAGCAACATGCTGTGTTGTCAGTCTGCAATAGAGCTGGTAACAAATAGTAACAAATGGTAACATGTAGTTCTGCCATAAGTGATTGTGCAAATCTGATCCAATTGCTTGGAAACCATTTGAGCAAACTCAAAGTAGCTTTAGTATTTAAGTTCAGTATTTTAAAGTGCTTCTTAAGCTATGGACCAACCCTGTGAACCCTTCCAGTGACAGCAACTTCCACCCTCTGCACAACCTGCTCTTTTCCCTGACATCAAACTGTAAAATGCACTTTGTAGGCTCCTATTGTGACATAAAAAATATTCAAATTAACACCAAGTCCCAGCAAAGTAACGATGAAGACACGTGTACAGCACTTGAGAATCTAAGGATGAATCATGTCATGATACAGTACAATAATCACAGCCTCTCGCATGTTGTGCAATGCTTTCCATTGAGAAAGAATTGGAAGAATTTCCAATTCTTTGGAAGACGGGGAAGAGTACCTAGCATTAAATCTGTCCAAAGCTCCCGATGAGCAAAATCACTTACATTTAAGCCCTTTACACAATAATCTCAAATGGATTACTCTGCCTTTATGAGGTCATAAAGGCAGAGTAATCCATTTGAGATTAGACATTAGAGCTTTCTTGGTGACGTTTGTTCCATTGTGCAGTCCATTCATTTGGCTTCCGGACAGCGGGAAGAAAACTTGTTTGAATAAATGTATGACACATTTATTGTTATTTTCTGCCTCTTAAATCCCATAATTTCTACATGTCTGTCGTTTTAGGTGGTCACTCTATCACATTAGATGGCCGTCAACTGCAAATTCCTAACGTGACTTGGGTGAGAGCCATAGCGGACTACAAGCCAATCATAGTATGCTGCCTTTCACAACTACTCTGACTTATGTATTGTTACCTGTTACTATTGTAGCAATAAATATGAGCTTTTTATTGGAGCTAAAAGTTTATTTTATTTTCTTCCCAAATGCCATGTGACACCACATGATGCTAGAAACGGGAGGTACTTAGCTTAGCTTTAGCATAAAAAACTCTTAACAATAGAAATGTGCCTACCAGCACCTCAAAACTTCATTAGTTAACACGTTCTATTGTCTAAAACTATGTTTGTGCTAAGTTAAACTAACTCACAGTCTCATCTCACCCATCATATCTGGGAATTGAAAAGAGGTCATTATAAAGCATTTGCCAACATGTCAAACTCTTCCTTTGAAAAGACTCAGATACCAGCCTTAATCTGTAAAATACTTATTTTCTCCAGATACATTATCTTCTATTGTTGCCACAAAATTGATTTTCTCTGGGAACCAAACAACAAGGAGAGTACAGAAAGACACAAAACCACTAGTTGTGGAATTAGTTTCTTATGAGATTTCCTAGAAAAGTTGTCAGTAGGAGTCTGATTCTGCCTGTGACTAGTCCTGGTTGCTCTTTGCACAGTGTCTTCATCCCTCCCTCCCACTGGAGTCCGATGACAAACTAGTTTTAACCTCTAAGCTATGAGGAGCTGGGTTAACTTCTTATTGCTCCATGTGGAGGAGTCTGTCTTGTGAGAGATGATTTCTAGTGGTAGGTTATGAATGAGGGCATAACCTATAGATTTATGCTCCTACCAGCATACTGGGATGTGAGTCATAAGCAGATCCTATAAACATCTGTTTATGGGAATAGATCTGGGATGCAGAATCCCATCTGGGATGCAAAAGAGTGTGCAATTTCAAACATAATTAGAATGGGTAAAAAAAAACAAAAATCCAAACATTGTGGCCGCACACAACGCTGTCAGCTCGCTCTCATTGGCTCTTGCAGGTTTGTCTCAAGAACCCGTCGCTGTTTTTTTCACACTACAGGATTTCAGGTTGTAAATATTAAAGATGATTACTGTATAATGACATTGATATCTCTCAGCTCCTGCTGTGATGAGCTCAGTGTTACATGGCACATCCTTATATATCCAATGTATAATATAAACAGAGTAAATGGTCTGGATTTTTGGTGACTTTTGCTTTTGTAAATATTGGTACTCAAAACGCTTTACACTCATTCACCCAGCAATTCGCACTAATAATCCTACACACTGATGGGGGAGCTGCTATGCAGCTGGCCAACACTCACCAAGAGCAACTAAGTTGGAGTTCAGTGTCTTGCTCAAGGACACTTCGACATGGGACCGGAGGAGCCGGGGATCGAACCAACAACTGTGGGATTGTTAAACAACCGCTCGACCTCCTACCCCACAGTCGCCACACAATAACCTTCTTTCAGTGGCAGCAAGATGGTAGAGTGGTTATCACAGCTACCTCCCAGCGTAAAGGTCTCCAGTTTGAATCTATGTGCCAGTTGCGGCCTTTCTCCCCCTGTGCTTGCGTGGATTTCCTCCCACAGTCATGGATGTGAGGTTAACTGGTGACTCTAAATTGCCCGTGGGCGTGAATATTAGTGTGAATGGTTGCCTGTTTGTGTCTCTGCCGCTCTCTGTTGGCCCTGAGATAAACTGGCGAGCTGTGCAGAGTGTAATCTGCCTCCAGTGACAGCTGTGATAGACGCCAGCCTGCAGCGAGCCTAAACTGGAGTCAGGAAGTCCACTGGTGCTGCTTGGCAATCTAGGATGTGGGAGGATTGGCGAAGCACTGTATAGAAACTGTATCATTGTTGTAGCTTTTATTTAACCAAATCTTGTTTCTGTACATCATCATCCGAATCTTTTTGTCAGGAGCTTTGCCAGCTCTCTTAATTAAGGTTGTGAGAAAGAAGACAGTCACCACTTGGTTCCCCCAGCTAAGCTTTCACATGACAAATCATTCATATTTCCAGCCTAGACATTTCCTCCAAAACCATTTCACAGACAAAAGAAACCCAAAAGTGCTGATGTAGCATGAAGGATGGTGTTTTTATAAGTGGTGTGGCGTCTCTGTCACAAAGCCTGCCACACACCACTATCCATTATCTTTCTGTGGGACAGGGGAAGTTATCTTGGGGGACCTATTGTGTGCCTGATGGAGTTTTGACTGTGTGTAAGTGCATTTGTGGCACCTCTGCTGCATATGCAGGAGGTGTCAGTAAGTCCGGGGTTGATGTCTTGGATCTCAGGGGAAAGTCTTGGCTCCAGGGGGACTGTGCTTCCCTCTGGGCCCCTACTGGGCTGCTGGGGAAGCCAGGCATGGTGACAGTAGGATGGGGAAAGGGGGGGGGGGGGGGGGTGCAACATGGAAGCATAAGAGCAGAGGAGGAGGTGGGCCGGCGCTTGCCCTCTCACTGACAGGATCTGGTCAATGTCCTGCTGCAGAGGGTCGTGGCCCAGCTTACGCACACAAACTTATCTCCAGTGCATCTGCCAGGCCGCCTGCGCAGTCACGCTGTCTCCACTGCAGGCCACGAGCGTTTTCCTGCTGTGGGTGAGAGGAGGTTGGTGGGAGTATATAGGGAGGAAGAGAGAAGGGGGAGATTCAGGGGGGGGGAGAGTGGAGCATGAGGCAAGGAGGGATTGGAGGAGGTTCAATGTGAAACTGCCCCTGCAGAGGCCTGCCAAGTCGCTGAGCTATATGGAAAACACGAGCCGCCTCCAGGGTAACAGGACCACTTCTGAATTTCTACAAACAAAAATAGCTCTGATGTCTGGCTACGACCTCTCTGTTCTCTGGCCCTCGTCGCTCTCTGGGTGTCTGTCACATTCAAATTCCCACATGAAGAGCAAGCTCAAACCTAAACAGCCCTCAAGAACAACTTTATTTACCACTGAGAAGAGAATAAACTAAAGAATGCAGAAATTTTATAATTGTGCAGAGCCAAGCATATTTATCATTCCGTCTCTTTTCTCAGATGGAGATGACCTCTTGGTGACCAATTGTGTGGACCTCAATTCGAGGTCCCTTTGGTGAGCCATTTCATCATTTAAACAGCGTTAGTTCCAGTTCTCATGACCTAATGCATTGTAGAATGCCTGAAATCTGCTGCTTGTGTTTTCTCTTCTCTCCCTCAAATCTTTCTCATCAACAGCAGCGCGGATCCATGAGAGGAAGAAGTAGTTTTCTGAGCTGTTGAGACAAGGTGGTGAGTTTACAGTCAAGATACCAAAATGTGCAGACTGAGAGACACCTCTTTTTATGTCAATAACACATATTCTGCATATGGATAAAGAGGAATATAACATGGGGATGTTGCATGGACGTTAGATGGTACGCCACGAGGAAGCCTGATAATTAATTTATTTACTTATTTTCCTAAATTATGGCCTTAAAAGGGTCTCTTTGTAATGCAATTTTGAGGTTCCAACTTTTATCTGAAGTTAGTTGTAGAGCTTTAGCCACCTCAGATAGATGAAATAAGTGGATATGTATCAAGGATATGTGTCTTTTTTTAGTAACAAATTCACAGTTTTTGTGTTTCTGCAGCTCAGTGCATCATAGGAAACATTGAGGTAATGTGACAAAATGAATGTCACATTGGAAAATACTGAAGCCTCATTATATGTTCAGATAAATATTTTTGCAAAAATCAGAGACATCAGTCCCATAAAAAGTGCTTTCAAAATTCCTTTATTAATGGCCAGTATGAACAAGAGGGATTATTACAGCAAGAAAAAACTGTTTCACTGTTCATATGATCACCTGGCTATGGTTCCAAATTGAAAAATTGTGAACCTATGCTTTAAAGGTGATAACAAAGGTAATGATGAGTGAAATCATACTATAAGACCTTCTTTTAACAGTGTCAACATTTCTTGATCTCATGAATGACTTTGGTAAGTTCCCTGTTAGCATTGCCAATATGAATGGTGACCCAAGCCCCAGAAATTAATCTGAACTTGTATTAAAGGAGAATGATCTTTTCAAGCAAAATCATCGGATTAAATTCCATGAATAAACATGTCAGAAACTGTTATGCGGTGGGTCCTTTCCAGATCATTTTGAGTGCATAATGGAACCATCACACTGACCTTCTTTTTGGCTCCCTTGGCTTTAGATTCCTCTGTGGTCTGTGGGTGAGTTACCTTTAAGCATAAAATTTCACTTTTTGGCTGTAAAACAGAGCATTATTCCTCCTCATACTAATCCTAAAGTCCCAAGATCTGCAATAGATCCTCTAAGTCCCATATGACAGCATACCTGACACTGATACATGCACACCTATAAACTTCACACACACAACTCCCCTCATCTGCTACTCATTGGGTGCACTGTTAAAAAAGGACCTTTAACACAAAGCTAAAATCTTCCAATGGGTGTTTACAAGGCAAAGTTTAGCCATGTGACCTTGAACGCTAAAACTATTTGACAGTGACTGAGGGGAGGGTAAAGAGTAGGGTGGGGGCATAATAAAGGCATACTGCTCTTCAACCTTTAAATGTTTGTGAGGTAAGGTTGTAAACATTGCAATAAAATGGTAGAATTGGGAGTTGAGCCACATTTCGGTGACGTACTAAATGAAAAGGAACGCAAATCAGAAGTAACCAATTCAAACTACAGTTTTGAGATTTTAAGGAACTGTGTTAGCCTCACTATGTTGTTAGGATGCAGAGTGTAGAGAGTGAAATAAGAAGAGTAGAAGAGATACAGCCTCCTTTTAATGTACATTCTGTTCTGCTTTGACTGTGATTCCCAAGGTTGCCTGTCTAGTGTGTGTGTGTGTGTGTGTGTAGCGGTGCCTGGCACTGCGTCTCTTCTGGCTCACACAGTGTTGACCCTGCCCTGTACTCTCCTCCTACAATGTGCGAGTCTTGGTGGTGCAGCACGTAACACTGTGCTAATACTGATGCACACACAGATATGCATGTATACTCTCACAGCCCACCAATCGGACACCCAGCACATATTTCACACTGTCTTAGAAGATGATGATATTCGCTCATTAAAAGTTTAGAATGTGCAGAAATAAAATTGTGGTTCCTGTTATTTCTGCTTTGTTGTTGTTTTAAGCAAGAAGCTAAATGCTCAGTTCATGTCTTTAATCAGTCCATTGTTCATCTATTAGTTAAATAATGACTAATTCAGTGTAGCTGCTTTTTTAATGACGAGATGTAGAAAGCTGGCACAGGTCGGAGTTCCACTTTATTTTATTATTTATTGTTTGCTTTAGAAGAACAGTCTTTTTTCCCTTCAAATCACTCCTCTATAAGCATCACCCAACACTCTCAACCTCTGATTTTATAAGTGAGACAAATATTCCCATGTGAAATGATTTGCAAAGTATGGGAAGGTATTTACCATGATTTAAGGCTTTCTCATCTACGTTTGGGCCTTAGCTCAATTTAAAACTTTCATTTTTATGTGAGAGAGCCCATTTTGTCTCATTTACAGTGCCTGATCGTATCTCGCCACCAGTCCACTTTGTCTCTCACCCACTCAATTCCAACTGACTATAAATCAGTGTGTTCTTTGTGAGACACAATGAAAACAGTGAAGTATGCTACCAAAAACACTGGCTACTACTCTTAAAAGTAGCACATTTGACTAATAAAAAAACTAAAGTAGGAAAAAGCAAGGGTGACTACAATACAGTTTAGTCACATTTGTGACTAAACTGATTTATATGTCTGCATTTGGATAATGTGCGAACTGCAGAAGAGCTGGTGGGCGAAATAAAGAAGAGAAGGGCTCAAAACAATTTGCAGTAAAATGAGACACGTGATGAATAAGACATATTCAGCTTGTAATTCAATTAAAATTCTACACACACATTTATCTGTTAATTATGGCAAGCATGTAGTGCAGCACTGAAACAGGCCTACATTCCTAAACTAAAAACATTACAGAGTGACTAATAGGGAGTAGTGCAAAGGTCAAAGCAACAGGAACAAGTCACTGGATCTGACATGAATGTGCAAAAAAGCAGATTAAAATTTCACATATGATTAACTATAGATCCCGTTTTACTATTTCAAAGGAAATATGACAAATAAGTGACCGAATGATCCCAAAGAGCTCTGTTGTCCTTATTGTGGAATCTACAAAGTTTCCAGAAACATGTCAGAAATGTAAAGATTTTCTACATAGCTTTACCCTGTCTGCCTCACAGTATGATAGAAAGGACGAGTTAAAGTGTTTCTATTGGGAAATGATATTGTTGAACATGTGCATTCACCGATCAGCCAAAACATTAGTACCAGTGGTCTTAACAATGTCATAGGACACAAGTCAGCATGGCCACAGCCACAACGCCACTTAGAGACCAATGTATTTTAAACAATACTGATCATGGTAATTATGGAAAATCATTTACAGTAATTAAATAATAGGGGTCAAACGTCACTGTTGGTAAATGTGAAGCTGATTTTTTTTTTATTAGTTCATCATATCAAAAAAAATATATTTTATAATACAACCATAAACTGACTAACCGATCGTATCTTACCAGGAAGATGTTAAGGAGTCTAAAATCTCTTTTTGGTCCCACTACAATCTAAGGGCTGTGACAGTGTAAAGCTCCGAGTCCTGGACCCAGGCTGACCCCCAGAGTTAGCCTTTGTGTGGGTGATGCCTTTGCCCCCTTTAATCTTAATAAATAAATCCTTTGATGGGCCTGGCCTGACTCAGTTGAAAGCGGTGTTCAGCCAGCTTCATAGATCAACATAATATGGCATGTTTGATTTTGGGGGGCCTGTGGCACGCGGGTGGGCTCCCTCTCCATGACCTATAACAGAGTCATTATTCCAGGCCGCAACCGCCAATCCCCACCATATTTCCATGCCTCCTTCTCTCCCCTTCCCTCGTCCTTCTCTAAAGTTGTCCCCCGACCACAACCAACCCTGCAATCTTGGCCACAGAGGACTGACACTCAACCATGATAAGCCTGTCTGTCTGTGCCCGGCAAAAACAGACTTTAAGACAACAAGCTTCTGACACGCAGACACACTCTCCTGATTCTAAAAAACTGTAGTCTGACACACAACAACCTGTAAAACCATAACATTGTTCTTTATTTTTTTCCTGAGAATTAAACAACCATCATAAACTTTGCATTTTGGTGGCAGGTGGGTTTTCTTGCATTTGGAAGGAGCCATGCTATTTCCAGACTTTTTCAGGTATTTGTGCTAATCTCTGCTAACTGGCTGCTGGATCCAGCTTCATATTTGGCATATAGACACAAAAATATCTATTTTGTTATCTAGCTCTCAGCAAGAAAGAAAATAAGCACAAATCCTCAAATATCAAATGATTGCTTTAATGTCCAGATTGTAATATTCCTTTGAGATCTGACAAGCTGTCCAGTCAACATAATTTCCAGTCCATAGGGCTACTACATTCATTTCCCATGACTTCCACAACTGTGAAAGTGAATGGTCCTTGCCTCTGAGTACATCACTGAGTATAGAAGTGTCAAACAAAAGCCTGCGATTTAACTGAGGTGAACTTCAGGGAGCTCTTTAGATTCCTCTGATAAGACCCAGAGCCCATTAAGACAAGCTGAGCGTTCGCCTCACACACTCGCTCTTATCTAAATCCTTCATCAACACCTAATCTGACCATGGCTGCTTATGTTGATAGATGTGATTCTCAACAGGGAATATGATTGAATTTGGTGTCAAAAATTACGTAATACAATTCAATTTCAGTAATTCCAACATAGAACTAAAGTCTTGGTAGTGTTAAGTCTGAAGTATTTTCTACTGTGCAGTGTATTGTTTTGACTATGACCGTTTCTTTTTATTGGATGCCACAGGAGCTACAGGTGATAATGTCATGCTTTCCTCTGTGTGTGTGTGTGTGTTGGTATCACATATCCATAAGAGGAGTATATCCCAGCAAGACCAACTAAGGCAAGCAGTGACATTAGCACTCTTGAAATAGCTTGGCAGGCATTTTAATTGGCTTACCCTGCAATGGCTCAAACTGTTATTGGTATAAAAAAACAAAAGAGTGAAACCTTTTCCAGGCGTGGGATCAGCGCAAAGACGCAAAGAATGTGAGTCACTTATGGGGAGTTTCTCTCAGTGAGGGTTAAATTCCATGATTACCTGGATGGCAACATTTTATTCCCCTATTGTTATATCTGATCTTTGCCCTCTTCCTTCCACATTCTACCCTCTCACCTTAATCCCATTTTTCTTTCAAACCTCAGTTTTTATTACTGAGGCCATAATTATTGCACTACTACACAATGCAATAGCCATCATTAGGCTACAGCAACTATTGTGGCTGTGAGGGAAATTTTATGATGCATGTTGGCATGTTTGTGTGTGATCACTCTAAATGTAATAACAGAGCCATGTGCATGAAGCCTTACAATGAGGTGTTGAAGTACTTCATAAGTAGGAAACTTCACACAAACACAGGAAGCTTAGTGTTTCTCACAGAGAGCAGGAGATTTCGCTGTGGCGCTGTAGAGACTGATGGAGGTCTCAGATTAACTGGGGCCAAAGATCCTGCACTTTACTGCTGCCCAGGCTGTCTGGAGAAAGGTAGAAGACTACAGATCGGCAGAATATGTTGCTGAAGGCTAAATGGGCATTTAGCCTAGTATATATATTAATTCTAAAAACTTAAAATAAGTAAATGATAATTCATGCACTGTATAGAAAAATATGTCAGTATGTCGAAGTGTCTCTGGGCAAGACACTGAACCCCCAACAGTCCCATCCACAGCTCTGCAGTGACGGCCCAAGCCCGGCAGAAATGGGGGTGGGATGCGTCAGGAAAGGCATCCGGCGTAAAAACTGTGCCAAATCTACATGCGGACAGTGATCCGCTGTGGCGACCCTGAACCAACGGGATAAGCCGCTTGGACAAAAAAGTACCAGTGTGGTGTAATACTGCTTATCCTCACTATAACCTCAGGATACATTAATGAAATCATTACAGAGTCAAAGTCATTCGCATGTCTAAGCCTGTGCATGCTTTAATATTTCAGAAATAGCAAATCCCACTGATGTACAGTCACTCACGCGCTGTACGGTCATCGGTCATTATACGCTCTTCTGTGCAATAGAGAATGTTAGAAACGTGCGGCTTGGGGCAGATTTGAGGTTCGACAGAGACATCTAGTGGGACAGAAATGCTAACAGTCTGTTGGGAAATAACGTTCACATTTATTTAAAACAAATGTTCATGTTTCTGTTAACGAGAACAAACTTTATTATTTGTGGATAACATGAAATGTTTACAAGTGTCCGTGCAAGTAATTTCTTCACACACGTGGGCATTGAAATCATAGTGTCACATTTAGATGTTTTGCTTAGTATTGCCAACCTATTATTTAAACAACCAAGTAATTCTGTGGCAATAATAACTGTTAAAAAAGCAACAATACATCCAGGCTATTGAGGCTTAAGGTGATGAGGTAGATCGTAAAAGACTCTCTTTCGCTTCATTTTCTCTTCTTAAAAAACACATATTGAACTGATGCAGAGTTTAAAAAACATGTTTGCAACAAACTCTTGAGCACTTAAACTCTGTTAAACATTTTTAACCTATAACCTATAAAAAGGCCTTATTACAGGAGTAGACTTACATTGTTCTTATTGTTGATTCATCTATGTTTGATCAAGTTAGAGGTTAGTAACCTTTGGCGCACACAGCAGACATTGATTCTAATTCTCAAGACCTGAGAAAGAACAGAACAGCGGCGACTGTGGAGCAGGAAGGTAGAGCGGTTGTCCGCCAGTCTCACAGTTGTTGGTTCAATCCCCAGTTCCTCCGGTCACATGTCGAAGTGTCCTTGAGCAAGACACTGAACCCCAACTTAGTTGCTCCCAGTGAGTGTTGGCCACACACTCATTCACCCATCGGTGTGTGACAGTGTGTGTGTGTGTGTGTGTGTGTGTGTGTGAATGGGTGAATTAGAAGCAGTGTAAAGCGCTTTGAGTGCCAATAGGTAGAAAAGCGCTATAAAAAAAAGTGCAAGTGCAGAACAGGGCGAACAATATTTTGTCTGCTCTATAACTTTTAGTTCTCCCCATTTCAGGAACGTTTTATCTCTTCAAACAGTGTTTTATAATCAGGTAATAAAGAGTAAACAAAATATACGAGCATTGAATACAATAATGTGATCATCTGGTAATAAAGCCTTTCCATAGCTCCCCATCTGTCCCTCGGGTCTGCTACTATGGCTGTCGCCCCAAAAAGCCCACTAGATGGGATATTTAATGGGGTTTGGGCCAAAAACGTCACCGTGCGTGTAAAACAGACAGATGGCGCAATTGCTGCACAGATCCTGACACGTTTAGTTCAGAAAATAATCTATGATCTCAAACCACAGCATAGCCCCCTTCTGTGAAAGAGCTCTGGTCTGCATTGAGGAAACCGCCAGCAGCAATTTGCCCAGCTTGAGTGAAATGTATAATGCAGAAACAGGTCTTGTACATTCCGTTCAGTTTACATTCCGTCTATGTGAAATATCTTTTTGGAAATACGTTGTGCAAATCATTGACAAAGAACGACAGAGATTGGTTTCAGAAATGGCCCAGTTTCTGTAATTTTGGCCTGCACTGTCACAGAAGGCTTCAGCATTCAGGAAAAGGTAAAAAAAAAAAAAAAAAGAAAGAAAAAGAAAAAAAAAACACACACATGTATTCCTCACACCCTATTGGTCCAGATTTTCCCTGTGCTGCCACAATACTGCGCACACGTGACCTGCCTGTTTTCAGCCAGTTAAACGCATGTTTAAAAGACAGGCCACTACAACTGAGCCACACAAGCACGATTAACAGGATATTAATGCGGGGAAGGTAACGTCGCTACTGTGCAGACACGGACCACTGGAAGTGGAGCAT
The DNA here is from genome assembly GCF_033026475.1 of Channa argus. NCBI lineage: Eukaryota > Metazoa > Chordata > Actinopteri > Anabantiformes > Channidae > Channa > Channa argus. The sequence continues at coordinate 1,283,492 of NC_090210.1, read as the reverse complement.
GGCGGCTGCCACGAGCAGCAGTACATCCACAACCACCCTACAGATAAAGCACCCCAGTATCGATCCTACGCGGAAACGCATAGACCCGAGGAGGAGGCAAGCGGCGCTGTCTTTTCTTAGCAACATTTCTTTAGATGGACGACCCGTGCAGGACGATGCAGACAAGCAAAACGAAGAGGACAACTCGCTTGAAGCTAGGACTAGTCGCAACCTGGCTTCTCCAGAGCGCTCAGCGTATGGAGCTACTGCTACCGCAGCGGAGGCGAGCACGGCCGCACAAGCGCTCGCCTTTGCAAACCAGGCACCGCTCACAAGCAGCCGGGGCACCGTTGGGACGGGTCCCGCTGCCGTCCCGGGGGGCACAGAGGGCGACGCTTTCGCGTCCTCGGCGTTGAGCTCGGCTTTCAGCGCGCTCCCAGTCTCGACTAGAGGGAGGCTGCAGACGTACACTCAGGGAATCCTTCCTTCCTCTTACTGCAGACAGTCCCCCCAGTACAGCCTGGAGGGCGGACAGATAGCCAGCTCTGCGATAGAGCTGCAGAGGTCGAGGTAACTCAACAACCGCTTTACTTCTCTCTCAACAAGCGTTAGGGGGACACGCACAGAGTAGTAGGTTCCATTGTGAACTTAGCAAGCAAACACAAACAGAAACACGTGACCCACTGCAAGCGTGCAGTGCTCTTATTTGGATATTTGGAAAAGTCGCTTGAGAGTCCTGCAGTCAACTGTCAGTGTATATTACCTGTTAAAAAACTATTTTAGATGCAAGAAGGTGAGGTGTAAATCAGAATACAACACAACCAGCTCGTAAAAACAGCCAGATTTCAGATTATTTTAGATCTTGGGTGCAACATTGGTAAAGTTTTTGTGTTTTGTTAACTGCCATGTTTAGCAGGGGCCCTAAATGCACAATGAGGCTGCAGACTTCCTATAGTTAACTGTTTTGAAAAGGTGTTTTTTGAGTCCAAGCAATCATGCGACCTGTAGACAGACAATGTAGTTTGAGCTCCTGCTGATGGTTAAGCTTATGACTTAGTGGTCTGCACAGAGACAGATACAGTAAGATCACAGGTCCATCAGCTGTAAAGCTGCGGTGCAGTTTCTCTGGTGAGGGAAGAGACACAAATCTCACCGGTTTTTCTTTCTTTATTCTGCCACACATTTGCTTTTTTTTTTCATTCTCCTGCATGATCTAAACCCCTGTAACTATACATATACAACAGGGTCTTGGCACAGCATGTGGCCGCCATCAGAACAGTTGTTTCATGTTACTCTCACTGCCACAACCTGCTGTCAAATCCTCTCTACTTTGATTTCCATTCAGAGTTCTTCTATTACCCAAATCCTCTTCTCCCTCCAATGACTCTGCCAGACTTCTCAGGAAGCTGGGTTCCATGGTGAAAAACTCAGTGAGGGTCTAGTTCCCCTTCCTGACCTCATGGAAATTACACTGCCGGACTAACAGATTCCAAATCTGTACTTATTTATAGAGAGAGTGGTGCATACAGAAGTTGTATAACTCTCAACACATAATTAATAAATTTAAAATTTACTCTGTATTTTATGAGACTATTTTTTTATTTTACTGACTCTCAAAGTAAAGAGACTGGTGGGAAAAAACAAACACCCTGACAGTCCAGTATGTCACTTTTACTGATGTGTCATTCACTAAAACTTCAGAAAGAAACAGGTTAATCAGTACACAAACCCATAATTAAGTTAACATTAGTTGACAAAACCTTTTCACCACAAAGTCCATTTATTGGCCTGCAGGTTTTAAGTTGTGTTATTTTCTCTTCATTTGTCCATTTGTCATGTAATTGTAGGTGTGTAAATGTCTGCTTTCCTAAACACGTTTATTTTGGCTCAAGAGTTGAAATTGAGAAAGTTCCTTCTTGACCTTGGAAACTGCAGTGGACCAGATGTTCTCACCCCAAGTATTACTTACTGTAATTGTTGTTCTTGAGCTTTTGGTTTTAACCAAACATGGCTGAGAAGTTCTTAAAGTGCTCAGGGAAAAAAAAAATGCAAAAATGCCAAAAAAGACATACAGTACTGTAATATGGAGTCATTTTTGTTTCAATAAGCATTTTCAAGATCAGAAATAAACTTAGAATGTTAAAGATTACATCTTGAAATTAAATTGTATATGTATGTACTATTTACTATATAATTTACAAAAATATTTGACGTGACTACTGTGTCATTTGCAATTTTTCAATAATGATAGTGATAGAAGTATCTGAGTCTGTGCAGTGATCCCACAGCAGAATATTTCTAGTACCTGACTTGAAAAACACAATACAGTATATACATGGTTTTTCTACAACCAGATATGAAGCTGAGCTCCTCGTAGGTTAAACACAAGTTGTTAAAGTTCAGCTACAGTGTTGCATGTTCCTTTGCTCAGTCAGTGAATAAAGGATGAAGCTGTAAAAACCCTGACTGTACCCTGACTTGGAATGTGTTTGGAGGACGTCCACACACAAGATGAATTCTAATGTTGAAAAGTAAGCAACCTGTTGATGGAGAGCAGCCATATTCCACCGACGCGCAGACAGAGAAGCACTCTGCACAGTGCCCGGTTTGTTTTCTGAGGGCAGCTGGTGGAAACGTGTCCAGAGGTCCCTGGCTGCGAGAGGCAGGATGCCCAGGCTTTCTGAGAAGCAACCTGGCACTTGGCGCTGTGTTTTCTGTCGTCCACTTCCTCTCCCAGGGTCATCTGAGACACACACTCCCATCAGACTTTTTGGCCTTTAGTCCTGCTCACATTCAGGAAGTCGCAGGGCTTCTAATGTGGTGCCAGACTAGAATCCCTGAGGCCAAATCTGATTTAGACCATATTCTAATCAGACACATTGAAAATGATGGATGAACTCATGTCCAGGTTTCCTCTCCTTCCACTTGCCAACCTTTGCCCATCATAAACGTTCATGCCAGGAGCTGCACTTTAAATATAGCCTTCCTTATATAAGCCTGTGATGATGTGGAGCACTTTTCATTCTTTCCCCCACTCAGACATAGTCAAGTTTTCTTGTGTCCTCTTTAAGACAGGTCCCCCGTTCGCATTGACCAGTGCAGAATGACTGCATGTACGTAACAGTGTTTTACAAGTACAGGATTTTTTTTTTTAGCTTGAGACTAGAGAAACTGTGGCTGGAAAACAAGCAGCATATGCCACTATAATGGGGGCTGTATAATGGGGTTTTTTTTTTGTTTGTTTTAATGTGTGTGAGAATTGGTCACATACTTCTGGTTATGAGGTTTGATTGTGGAATGCTGAGGTCACAGTTGGCATGAACACAGGATTATATAAGGATGTTTCATTTTTCTTCAGTGTCTCAGTCTGTGAGCTGTCAACAAAGGCAATAAGATTTGACTGAAAAAATGTGATTATTGGAGAGATAAAGGTCAGCATGCATGAACTGTGTGGTTTGACTTTTTCACTTTTAGTTTAAACGGTGCCATATGTACTACTGACGCATCAGAACTATTGATTTTTATTTTGTGACTACATCTCAGTTAACCCCCCTGGTGTCTTTAAGGATTAATGAGGCTGAGCTGTTGTGACTTTTTTTGAAAATCAGAATAATCACTGTTTGCAGTGTTTGTATGAAGAAAGCCAGAACGTTACATTTATCTCCACTTATTGACTCTCAAAAAAATGGGAGACTGTGTTATGTGGCAATAGGTGTACGTGTGAAACATTTTAATCTCCACATCTAAATAGTCAAATTGAGTTTTATAGCTTCATTGCATGGCACCACTCAGCAGGATTATCAATAGGTTTTTTTGTTTTTTAAACCTTTTCAAATCCCAGAGGATGGTAAGGGTGTTAGAAATAGCTTAATACTTTATGGATTCATTATAAAATGTTCTTAAAAAAAAACACAAGGCAACAAAAGCTGCAGTTATGTCAAAGGCAGTAATACAACATGCTTGTTGTTGCTCCTTTGTCTCTTTTGATTTTTTTTTTAAGGTTCTGTTAGAGGCTCGTTATTATGAAACTGTAAAGAAACTGACTGATGTCTCCCTAGTTTGCCGCATTTTTGGACATGTGAATAAATATTCTGGCCTGTGTTACTATTTTCAGGATTTTTATTGGCCAGGAAAACGGATTTTGAATTAAAAACATGTCCTGCTGCAGCTGTTTATCTACAGTTAATGGATCAAAGTATTCTGCAGCACAGTTGACTTGTGTCCTCACCAACTAGAAACGCTTCCTTCAGCCAAGTGTTGACTAATTTTTTACGAAACAGTAACAATTTTGGGTGATTTGTACTGGGAAAATCCCTGGGGGTTTGTACTGGGAAAATGACACAATATCAAGCAGATGGAGACAGATGGCTACAATAGGAGACAATGTCTTATTTGGCAAAGACTGAGGATATGATTTAACACCCTTTGCAAAGTTAAAAGAGATCTTTGGGTTATTTTTAAACCTGTCCGCAAGGGTTGCCGCTGAAAGAGGCTGATATATATGACTAATCGTAAATTACATGATACTACTTGTCTGACTTTCAGGCAGAGACCCCTTTGTTATGACCCTTTTAAGTCACACTAGCAGGAATGGTGGTATTGTCAGCAGTTGTAAACACGTGGACCTAGAACATTATTATTTATGTCCTCAAACAGAACTTGGATGATCTTCTCTCCACTTTCTTAACAGGAGGTTGCCTACACAATGGCCCCTTTGGTTTCTTGCCTGCTTCGACAGTCTGGCTCCTCATGTAAACACTTATCTCACTTATCTCCTCAGGTATACAGAGCTTGCGTTTGTTTACACCCTGAGAGATCCTCAAGGACAGAGTTATCATTTGTTAATCTGTCCTCATGCCCTGTCATTTATTAACCAGGCACTCAGCTGTATGCACCGCTCTCTCCCCCTTCGGCTGAGATGCTCTGTGAAGAGGGGGAGGGTAAAGTCAAGTTTTGTCAGCATTACAACCCTTTTTGATTTGTGAAAAAAAAAAAATCGATACTGCTGATGATGATTAAGAGTGTTGTGTGAATAAATTGGTTGTGAATAAACCTGCAATTGCAATTTAGTTTTGGAACAGCTCGAGTGCACAGCTACCACGTGTGTTTAACTGAAACTGGCAACCTGTCATATAAAAGTGGTCCAGCAGAATTAGCCTGTTGAGTCGTGCAACTAACGTGTGAAAATAAAGGCCATCTGTGACAAAATGTGTTACACAAAGTGCTCACAGAGCCTCCTCATTATCCTCTTAGCAGTTCTGATCCAGGAAAGTTCTCTCTGATCTACGCAAGACTGAGGAATGATCACTGGCCACACAGGCAGACGGTGGTGTTGATTGATGGGAGTCATAACTCGACCATCCAACACTAATTTGTGTAATTTAAACTCAGAACAAAGACCTTAGTTCCAAGGTCTGCAGCAACCAGATATATACACCCATCAGAGACCAGCTGATGGTGTTAATGCGTAGGACAGGGGTCAACATGGTCACTCTGACACAGCAAGATGCAGTGTGTGTTCTAACACCTGTCGATCACGGCCAGCATTAAAAGCACCAGATGGTTACTGTTGAGACCGATCGCCGTCCAAACGTATTACTACAGCTTGGTTTGAAACCTCCGTACAGTACAAGAAGTGACTGACATGTTTGTAGCGTCAGTGGATTTATTCACTTATTGATCCAAATTTTAAGTAGATAAACTGAGGTTCAGGCTGAAATTTCCCACAATTGTCTTTACATCATGTTCCCTTAGTTTATTCTAAAAGCTAGACTGATCTCACTTTGTGTGGTGTGGTGGAGAAATTTTTACTGCAGATCATTTCCATTTTAGGCTAAATAATGTGTCAAAATTATGAGAAGATTAACTTTGTCAGAGTTTGTTCTTCTATTATATAGGTTTTAGGTCTGCTAAGGTTTGAGTGTGATACATTTTTTTTCTTTCATAAACTGTAACTTTCCCTTTTATTTTTTTCTTTCTAGACGAAGACTCATCTCTCAGCGCTCTTCACTTGAAACCCTAGAGGACATAGAGGAAAACGCTCCTCTACGCAGGTAGTAAACTACAGAGAAATACCATTCGTGTGCGCATTGTCTGTCTAGACAGAGACATTCTGCCCCTCGGGTACAGTTTGTGTGTTTTTGGTACTTATGTTTTGTGCTTTACTTTTCAGATGCCGAACCCTGTCAGGTTCACCCCGACCAAAGAGCTTCAAGAAGGTCCATTTTATAAAGAACATCAGGCAACACGATATGCGCAATGGAAGGTACGAAGGCAAACAATGCCATCTCGTAGTTAATATAAGTCCTCAGTGGATGATGGCAGCCTGCCCCAATCAATGAACTGCAGGTCGGATGTTTCTCACATTACAATCCACATCACAGGCCAGCGAGCCTGGCTCACTCATAGCATGTTGTTCCTACTTGATTGAAATATATTTTTTGAAGTCCATATTGCTGTTTTGTTTCATTTGAGCACTGTTGAAATGTTGCAATCACATTATATAATCACTGTACTGCACTGCAGCGTGTCACATTTTACACAGGCATGTAAACAGCACACAAATCCCTAAGCACAGACGGCTCTTATGTTGATGTTTTACTGGCTGTTTCTGGGTTACAGCTGAATTTAGTGAATATTATTGTTAAATATTTCGGCTTTGAAAGGTATTTGGGTCACGTTTTCTTAGTTTAAGTAATGCAGAGTCTGATTTGGTGCTTTTTAGGTGAATCTGAAGAATAATTTTTCTAGCTCAATTGCTGTAGCATGTAGGTATATTTGTAAATCTTCAGTTCTGTTATTTAGCATTTGTTTTAGGGATTTGTTTTTCTTAATAAACAGATCCGCATCTGATGTGGAATAGTGGTCGGCTGGATTTTCTACACCATTAACAGCTGCCTGTTTATTAACTGAAGCCGAAACCATTGGGATCTCATGACTGACGTTGATTTTTGGCTGGGTGCTGAGATCCACCTCGTGTCTGTGAGCTGCAGCTATTAAAAGAAGTGATTTTAAGTGTTATTCATTCAGATGTTCTGCTCTGTGTACCTGTTGACATCTGGTGACTGAGAGACATGTCTAGTTAGATACCAGGTTGCCTCTTTACACAAACACAACGCAATTTTGCTTAAAAATGCAGCTTAGTTCCCAAACCACTCACTACAAAGCTACAGAGCAACACACGCTGATACTGAAGTTTCAATTTATTCTCTTCCTTTACAGTTTTAACTGCAAACTTTCTCCAACTTTGTTATGTGGATCTTGCCAGATAGATACTGATTAGCTTGTTTGCCATTTTTGTTTTCATAGGATAGTCCTTATCAGTGGCAGAAGATCCTTCTATAGTGTATTTTCTGTCCTGCCCTATCGAGATTGTAGCCAAGCAGGGTATGTATCCTACAGCATGCCGTACTTTATAACTCCCTTCAGCTTGTGCTCCCTGTTTTTCTTTTTTTTCTCATCCTTCTTTTTCTGTGGATCTACTCTCCTCTGACTAGTGCAAACATTGCTAACGGTTGGTTTCGGTGGATGCATTTTTACCTTACCTTTCACTTAAAATAAAATAACAACACGTTGAAATTGTCTCCTAAGGCCTAACTTTTTATGTATCTTCACTACAGTGCAGCCTGTGCTTGTTGCTTACATTGCTTTTTCCATAATGGCTGATTGCTTTGGGGCACTCATCCTTTTTGTTCAAATCAACCCATTTTTGTTTCTTGCCAGCATTGCCAGCATTGCTGTGTAGCATATAAGACTCAATCCCTTTTTTTAATCATCCATGGTGCTTTCAGAATGGAGATTCTGTTGCACGTACACAACCATCATAATGTTGTAATAACCATTTTTGCTTTTTCTGTACCCGGGTGTGGAGTTAACACATCTAGGCACCACAACAGAAAACATCTGTGGCTTATTAGTAGTTGCTTGTTTCCCTTTTTAAAGCAACACAACACTCTGTAATAGGAACCCACCTGGCTTTGGATGGGGATAGATGGCTCTGGCACAGAAACTGTGTATTTTTGGAGAAGGTGAAATAGAAAGGGGAAAGATAAACATAGATAGTACAGTGCACTTAAATAATAAAGAATATAACAGGCTCAATCTGTGGAATTCCCTAAGCCAACCAATCAGGGCAAGGTTGAGGGTTAATAAACCCCCAGCGCTTCCCAATACATTTGACGGCTCATTGCCGTCCACACTTTTGCTCGGGCGAATGTTGCAACGGCAAAACAATGTTTCATTAGATGACTTGACGAAAACTACCGTTTCTTTTCCCTTTTCAGTCTGTCTTTATTTTTAATTCAGCCACTGCTCTAATGAACAGAAATGGCTGACGGTTTGTAGCTTGTTTCGCCTATATACAGTACATCCATCCTAGAAGACTGAATTGGAGTGATTTCCTTTTTGGAATTAACAAAGTACAGTTGGCGATTGCCAGACGTTTAATGTAATTGGTGAAGCTTTGACAAGACTAAAGGGAAATATTAATAAAACCCAGTCTTTTGTGAGCTGTGAAATATTTGGCAGTACAGTAGCCAACTGGGGCCTTTTGTTTTAGCCCTGTTAATACTGTATGCTTTGTTTGCCTCATGCTAGGTTTAGAAGTATTTGGCAGGGCATGGGGAGCACCTTGCATAGTTCATAGCACTACTAACACAGATGTGTAGCCGGTGGTTTTTATTCACGCATGATTTTCTTTACACTTGAGCACAACCTTTTTATTTTCTGGGATTTCTTTATAGAAAAGCTCTCTCCCTCGAAAGCTTTCTGTCTTTTTATTTAATCTCTACTATTCTGTGAGACTTTTGCTGCCTGGGGATTTCCATGTCTATGGTGCATCTGTCAACATTGTGTCCTGAATTGCCTGTCTGCCTGTCTGTCTGGGGCAACTGTGGCGCAGGAGGAAGATCGGTCGTCCACCAATCCTCCCAGTTGCTGGTTTGATCCCCGGCTCCTCCTGTCGCATGTCAAAGTGTCCTTGAGCGAGCAACTGAACCCCAGTGTCATAGTCTTAGTTGCTCCCGGTGAGCGTTGGCCATCGGTGTGTGAGTGTGTGTGATTGAGAGTGTGAATGGGTGAATGAAAAGCAGTGTAAAGTGCTTTAAGCACCGATAGCTAGAAAAGCGCTATATATATGTGGAGACCATTTACCATAACACTGTTTTCATTACAACAGAATAGGACAAACACTGCAAGAGTCATGTGAGAGCCCACTGTGTCTTCTGCTCATCTATTCGGTTTATCTCACCCTGTTTGTAACAGCAAGCACAACTGAGCTTGGCACATAAGTAGAAAATCAAGAGTGTTACAATGTAATGTAACACTCACTATAATATGATAAATATCACGCTAAATTAAAGCTGAAGTTAAAATTACACAAAGACACGTGACGTTTTCGACCCCTTTGTGTTTGATTTCAAATAACCAATTATGCTAACTTTACATTTCAGCATGGAAATATTTCTCAGTTTACAGTCGAATAAGGTCAAAAAAAAAAAAAGGCCAATACATTATAGCAATGTATGACTGAAAAGGACGGCGGGTATGAACCGTCAGAGCACAAAATCTGAATTAGCTTTGATAAGCAGTGACCTAAAATCGTTATCATTGCATTAACCAATCTGTAGAGATTAGATTATTACTATAATTGAATTAAAACAAAAATGATTGATTTTGCAGTCTGACTAATTTTGCATGTGACTGCCCCAGTCTGCTCTCTGCAGTAGAAATAAATACAGAAATATGTGTTCAGTCAAGTGCACGCTTCTGTTTAGACCATCTGACCTGCAGCTTATCTCTTACAGCGGTATGACATTGTAAACTGTGGTGAGGGATCAGCCAAGTTTGAAGAGACTGGTCTGCTACAGCAAAACTAAACTGTCCTCCATTTTGCTTCTCGAGTGCATCTAAAATGCACCAAAAGATCCAGGCGGTTACAGAAACTAGGTCAGCTGATGAGGTCAGCGCTGATCAATACAAGATCTATATCGATTTTTTTAGAGAAGTAGAGGTGGTTTACAAACGGCCGCAGCAGGGAGGATTTCAAAGATAGTATTGCTTGTATAATGAAAGCTCATGTGCTCATCATCAGGGATGTTAAGCTGGAAGGAGGGCGTCAGCGGCACCCATCAGGTGGTGTTAGTGCCAAGGAGATGGTGATCGGGCTGGAGGGAGTCGAGTTGGGTGCAGATGGAAAGGTGAGCTATCAGCAGAAATGGGGTCACTTTCTTCAACATTTGTAACAAGGTTGATTCTGTGGACAACAGAGTTACTGTAGCAAAAACAAAAATCAAACCTTTTTTTTTTTAAATACAACTGGATTTTACCATTGTGTCTTGATTTACTCAGATTTAGCGTTTGGCAACCTTTCAAATAAAATGAGCAGCATCGTCTTTATTGAAAAGACATGAGTTGTATGCACAGTGTTTAAAAAAAAAAAAGAAGAAATTAAAAAGCATACAGAAATTGTTGAAAACAGCTAAAACCTAAAATGTGAACACCACTGTTTTGTCTTTGTAAATAATGGATAATTTATAATGTAAAACAAAGGTTGTTTTCTTCCACACTTGCTTGGAAGAATATTTTTAATTTGTTACTTTTCCCTGTGCTGTACATTCCAAACATCTTCAGGAAATAAAGTATGTCTTGTATAATGGTTAGCACATTAAACCCCATAAATTAGCACTTTTTGACATATATCAACTAGGCAGTGAGCCTGTTTGACAGCAGTAAGCAGTATTTTGACATGTCATAGCAGGAACAGCTCAGATGTAATGAATTGCTATTCACACAGTTGCTAACATCTGAATTCCATTTAGACGAGTCAGTTCCAGGCTCCTGTTAATGTGCATGCTGACTCACTGGTATGGCAAACTGGCACTAATCAAACTTAAATGTTTTTGTTACCACCTGTGCATTTTCTGCTGTGGCCAAAGGAAACAAATCTATTGTTCGGACAGGCTTGAACAGGCTTTTGTAAAAGAGGCATTACTGCGTATGTCTGTGTCTGCAGACTGTGTCCTACACCCAGTTCCTGTATCCCACTAATGTGCTTGGTGGTCGAAGAAACACCATCGACTCCACCTCGTCCTTCTCTCAGTCTCGTAACGCCAGCCACCGCAGCCTCAGTTTAGGCCGAGCCAACAGCAACCAGAGCAGCCTGGATACAGGTAAATCGACTGCAGACAAATATATAACGTACTCATTATGAATGTTTGAAGATATCCAACTCCCATTTGTTGTTTTTACATTATCCATTGCTGTTTGTGCTCCTGACAGGGAATGATTTGGGGGACTTTCGCGAATATGACCCCAATCTGCTGGATGACCCGCAGTGGCCTTGTGGAAAACACAAGAGAGTCCTCATCTTTCCCTCATACATGGTGAGAAAGTTCTCTAGCAGCATCAAGCACATCACCACCACCAGAAACGAAAAACAACAGCAACAGCCACGGCAGGCTTTCCCTCTTGAGAGCTGAATGGAAAGGTTGTTTTTCATCCAGGACATAATTAGCTAAACTAGATCCACTTGTGTTTATACACTTTGTTGCAGTGTCCTGCAACATTTCACTGTTTATGCTTCTGTTATTTTTAACATTATTGCCCCGTTTGTACTCAGGTTTTCCCACCACAGCTAGGAGAAAATAAAACAGCGGAAAGCTTGATGTAGCTCAACAGTTTCCTTTTTTTTTTTAATCCTCCTGAATTTTATCAGCTGTTTTCAAAGAGGGAACCGGGAGAGTTTTAATTAGCAAGGTCATTGGCCCATACTCTTTTCTCATGTGTTTGGCTGTAGCTGTTGAGCAGCCACTTCATCAACGCAACAGTGAGTCCAGTGTTTGTATCAGCACTAATCACTCTTGCACTTCTCTGGAAAAGAATGCATGTTTTATTGTGGTTGGAAAAAAAACACTGACTAGACTCCCACCTCATTCTTCCCTGCCCTGTTTTTGTTACGGAGACTGGCAGAATACACAACAAGGACTGACATAGTTGAAAGTTTCAGTCAAGGCCAGGCTATGTTATTTTTTTTTTTTTTTCTCCTCTTCCGCCACTTGCAGTGTTTCTAACAATGACTATTGTGTTTACTACAGGAATGGAACCAGTAAACTCTCAGCATTTCGGGGATTGAACACTAAACAGGGATTGACTTACTAAATGAACTTTCCAGTACAAGCAGGGGATAACATGAGCATTTATTTATTCATTGTTTTACAATCCAGAAAACCTCTTTGAACTAGAATATGATTATAAGGCCAGGAAACCTCACTTGAGTCAAATGTGCTAAAGAACCATTTTTTGCGACTTGTAGGTTTTTACAATATTTTGATGATGGTTAAAATATAGAAAAAGAGGATGTTTTTCTATGTCTCTGGTCTCCTTTCTAAAACTGATTGCTTTCATTTATGTTTCATAATCACTAGCATAATGTCCTGAGTTGGTGCTGTTAATCAGACTTTATGCCTTGTCTGCACTACCATATATGAATATATATATGGTATGGATATATATGCCATCATCATATTTTTAGCACCGCTGCATAGTGTCTTTGAATTGCTTATAGTTAGTGGACAAATTTTAACAGTTAATTTTAGCGTTCGTACAACTTGGGTCGGCTACATTTTTATCAGCTTCCAAAACATTAATAGCTCCGTCATTCCCAGATATGTGCACGTAAAAGACAACAAAACAGAACAAGAATGTTAAATAATTACTACCCTTTAATCAGTGTGCAGTCAGTTATGTTAGGGCTTCGAGTGAGCTGGGTTAAGATAAAAAAAAAAAAAAAAAAAAAAAAAAAAAAAGGGTGTGTACAGTATGTGTGTATTTTTGATATCTGTGTGTACATGAGTCAGAAAAAAAAACTTGAATAAAAAATGTAGAATAACGTGCTAACGTTAGATAACCAGCCAAAAGTGCTGCGGATCAAACTGAAAGCGGTGCAGCCAAATTGTTTGTAATAATCCCAAACACAGTTGCAGCCAGTATAGTAGGTCAAAGTTTAGCTGCTCTGTAAACTGCCATGGGTATTTAGAAATTGGGTATTTATACCCAATAGATTGGGTAGTTATAGTAGTATCAGCCACAGAAGTTTATCATCTGACCAATCGTGTTTTCTTGTCAATTGGAAATAAAATTTTGGAATGCAAATGTTACATAATTATAGTTATTACGAAGAAAAGTGATGGACCAATCTGCACAATTCTGTTTTAGAAATTGTACTTATCCAGCATGTGTATCAGCAAAGTAGGACATTTTAAATGTAAGTCATGAATGTTGTGCTGCGATCTCATTTCAAGCGCAGACCTACAGCCCCCTCATTAAACTGTCCTAATGTGACTCACCCACCTGGTTCTCAAAACATGCTGCAACAAGCACTGAAGTTGTTTTAGGAGTAGCCTCATGGAGGCAGGAAATGCTTAGCAATCAAGAATATTTTGTGCCATCTGGCTTTTTAGAGGAAAAGGCAGCTGAGTCTTTTTCTTACGGTCAGCACATCCTATAACTAAATCAGAACCAGCAGTGTGTTCATCTCTCTCACATCTCAGCCCCAAGCCCATTCGTTCTTAATGTATAGGTAAATCATTACAAGCAAGGCCACAAATATCCACTTTTTTTTTTTCTAGAAACAGACTCAGCGTGTCCCCCGAAAGAGCTGTGCACTGTAGATTTGAGCAAACATTACTCAGACAGAAGTAAGTGATGCTTTGTTTGTGGACAGTGTTCCGCAGTGGATTAATACAGGTTGGATGCTTATGTGACTACTTACAGAAATAGGACGAGCATGTGGGATTGACACTAAGTAAACTATAGCCCCGATGTTAAATTGTTGTAAATGAACATGTCACGCAGTGCGACAGTATGTCTCACTTATGCGTTTGGCTAACAATGGAACTGTTTTGCCAGAAGCTTTGTATACACAGGAAATACTTGTTAGTAGGATTAGTTCATTGTTGCTGCTCTTCTCGTGGGATTTGTTGACAATACGAATAAGACAGAATATCACCTGACTTATCCTTTAAGTGACACAACCTAATACTAACACTCAATAAGCTTCATTGTGAGGCAGTGGAATCCAACACTATGGTGTCCAATCACCTTGCTTGGTGCAGAAAGTGCGGTCATTCTGACGCCACCTCTGGTTTTCCTTTTCAGACTACAGTCATTGAATACGTCAAACCTTCTGACCTCAAGAAAGACATGAACGAAACTTTCAAGGAAAAATTCCCCCACATAAGGCTCACACTCAGCAAGATAAGGAGGTAAACTGACAACAATGTGTTACATTTTATTTATGTGTTCTTTTCTTTACAGCAGCGACAATTTGATGTTTACTTTTACTTTTTAATTTCTTTTTTTATTCTTAATTTAATTCCTACTTTCATTCTTTACCTTCCTCATTCTGTCTTTCTTTAATGCTTGGCAGCTTGAAAAGGGAGATAAGAAAGCTGGCTCAGGATGAATGTGGTTATGAGGAACCAACGGTGGCCATGGCTTTCGTCTACTTTGAAAAACTCGTTCTTCAAGGCAAACTAAACAAACAGAATCGCAAACTCTGTGCCGGAGCTTGTGTCCTTTTAGCAGCCAAAATCGGTGGTGATCTCAAAAAACATGAAGTCAAGCTCCTAATAGATGTAAGTGTTTCTCTTGCACACGTTCAAAAGTTAAAACTTTGAAACTTTTAATGAACTTTCCCATTACACCAAGTTAAAGGGTCACTGCAATCAGATCCCGAAAAACAAGTAATAGAAATGATAACTGACCACAGTTAAGTCTCGGGCATTACGTTGTTTTCAGAAACAGAATTAAATTCAATACTTTATTGTACTACAAATACCTTTTGGCTGTGGGTGGCTGCAGATGATTCAACAGCAGATAAATCTAGACTTAGACCTGTTAGAATGGTTTGACACCTTTAGGACCCAAGTGAGCCAATGTTATTTAAGTGACAGTGAACACTCCAAAATAAGATTCTTTATATCATTAAAAAATGAACAGGCAAACATGTTTAATTGGAATAGGAACCCTGTAATAGGAATTTGAAGCAGACTTGGCACAGTCAAGCCATGACTTACAAAAGCATTAAGAAAATGTATAGGAGGGTAAAGTTTTGCAGTCACACACCACAGCACAGAATAAATACAGCCACAAGTGTTGACATAACCTGCCAACATCATGACATCACCTCGAGACTTTAATCTGTTTTGTACAGAATCTTGAGAACAGGGCTTGATGTTTGTCAAATCAAGTGATTTCCAAATTCCATAATTGACAACAGGTAATTTTTGTCATGGGACTAACAAGGCGTGATCCTTCTAGTCTGTTTCCTAAATCATTGCTGAATTCTTAAACTTTCTATAAGTGGAATATAAATGTGGATGAAATATCAGTTAAGTGTTTCACTGTCCTTGTTGTTTGAAAATATAAGTTTGATTCCTCTCTGACCCTAACCAGCATTACTGCTGAATGCCGATGGATGTGGTCAGATGAACATTTATGAACGCATATGGTATGGTAATGGTATCGTACTAGATTGTATTTGTATTTTCTAATATGGGCCAGGCTTCCAAACATTAGTGTCCTCTACAGTATTCATTGTTTAATCCTTATTTCCTGGCAGAAACTGGAGGAGAGATTCCGAGTGAACCGCAGAGAGCTGATAGCCTTTGAGTTCCCAGTCCTGGTTGCATTGGAGTTCAACCTGCACCTGCCAGAACATGAGATCATGCCCCACTACAGACGCCTCTTGCAGACCTCCTAGCATTAGTGACACATCAGGAGGATGTCTATCAGGTTCTCCTCCTGATCCTCTGCATCCCACGGTATCCACCCCAACACTTCTGTCTTCTTCTCTGTCTGATAGCTTCAGGGTACCACTGGGTGTAAGTCAGCTGCAGCCATTCATCACTACCAACAACACTCGCCTTCCTCTCAGAGAACTGAAATCAGCCAAAGGGACACACACTCTTTTCCATTGTTTGACTTCTACAATCATTATCACTACATGGACCTCTGGAGGAAACACTTCAGTCGTCTGCAAACAAGTTGTTTTTCTAGTTTGAATGTTTCACATCTCTTCATCCTTATTTTGTGTATTTTATGCCTTTCTTGTAGATTAAGGGAGGCTTTTTTGTTTGATTGATGGTGAACTTTCTTTCAGCTAAAGCAACTAATGATTGTAACCTTTTAGATCATCTCTTAATCATCTTCTTATAAACTTGGGTATTATTGGTTTCCTTCTGGCCTGCATAACATTTAAACAAAAGCCTTCTTAAGTGGCTGGTTTTGGCTGGACTGTTGCAATTCAGAGCGATTCATCTTTTTGTTGTCTTAAAAGTGCACTTTTTAAATATTGCAAGACACAGTGGTAAGGGACCTTTTTTTTCAGACTTTTAATGTGCTTCTGATCTAATCCTAAAAAATAAGACGTGTTCATAAACTGCAACACATAAGTCATTTTGAATGGATCTTTTGTTTTCCCTCTTATTGTTCCTTCACTGATTTCTAGCCACAGCTGTCCGCATGAGAACAAATGATTGTACACAGGTACTTGCAGACAAGACGGAACTATTTTCACTGAAGTATTCAGTTCATTTTCTACCAGTGAGATGCTTGCTATGGATTTGTAGAGGCTTTTATCAGTGTCAAATTTCTTGTGCTCTATGTTAGAGTGTATTCCTAGCACATTTACAGTGCTATAATGGGGTCAAGACAGTTTTGAAGATTTCTTCATGGGTGCAAAATTGCCATTAACAATTGATTGGGATTAGCAGCAGGGTGCTCTAGTTTGGAGAAAGAGCAAACTTCACCTGGAGATTGTGGGTACAGACTCTGCGCAGACTGTGCCAGTAATTATTCTCCTACTGAAGTGTCCTTCATTGTCTTGAGTTCCTACAGTCTTCGGGGACACTACACTCTAGCTGACCCAGACCTGTGAGGTGAAGAAAAATTGAAACACGATTCCAACAGGGATCAGTTGCTGATTTGTATAACTTGATTCAGCATTTGTTAATTAGAAATCTAACATGTTTATTGTAATACTGAACATTAACATGTAGCATTTATTTTAACTTGGTTTTCCTTTTTTATTATTTTGAAATTGTCACAAAATACCACCGAGTATTGAAGGCCCAGTAAATCAGGACCATGTTGTAGGCCTACTTGAAAATACAATTGAATGTTCCAAGTTTTGATTCAATTTGAGCTGAAATATTTTAAAGCAAACTGTAATGACAAAAGCATTGGCTGCGCTGTTTTGAAGTGGGGGGAAAAAAAATCTGAGCTTATTTGTGTTTGCAAGCCCAAAGATTTTGCTGTAAGCTGCACAATAAATTACTATATATTCTGTAGAGACTCATGGGCGAATCCTATCACCTGTGTATGATTGTAAATAAACCGCTTTGCTTGTTCCGTGAAAACAAGACTTATGTTTGTGCTTCACCCGAGTCCTTTACTTGACACCAAAAGATGAATGAGACAGGTCCACTGTGACATCAACAGTATTCATAACAAACGCACTGTGTTGAGCACATTGTTTTGTCATTAAGAGGATGTATGTATGTATAATGATGGATTGCTAATTGGCTTGATTGCCATAAAATGTACTGTCATTAAAGTGAATTGTAATCAGTTTGGTGAAGTGAAACCTTTTCCTACAGTGCCACCTTCTCGTTTAGATGAAACATTATCTGAACTTTAATTGATGGCTCAATACTTCTAATGACTTTCCCCATCCCTGCTTACCAAGTCATCTTTTAGTTTCAATTACACAACACCCCCAATTCACTTTCCAGCATGGGAGCACAAAGGAATCACTCGCCTTCACCACCTATTTAAGAATAACCAACTTCTATCATTTAAGACATTAATGAAAAAGTATGGAGTTGGGGGAGAACAGTTCCTCCAATACCAACAATTAAAATTCATAATTAAACAAACAACCCACTGCAGCCCCCTACACAAACTGACGAGATAACAAAAATCACAAAGTCAAAGAAACATGTCTAAATTCTATATAAAGTTATATCAAACAAAGACTATATAATAAACAGTCAAAATAGAAAAACGATCTTACTCTCTCCCCCAACTCTGACTTTTGCATAGAAATCTGTAACAATACCTTCTCCATGACTAGCAACACAAATTTACAACTTATACAATACAAGACCATTAGCAGAATCCACATCACTCAAAGCAAAATGTTTAAAACGGGCTTAATCAGCACAGATACCTGCTCACAATGCAACTCAGGTAGAACAGACGATTACTTCTACGCCACTTGGGCCTGTAACCCGGTGCTTTCTTTCTGGGTAGCGGTGACAGAGACACTCTCCACTATCCTGAGCTGTAGAATCCCCACTTCTCCATCCCTCTGTTTACTTGGAAACTTCTCAGAAGTTGATCATATCCAAGTTAAATATAAAAACCTAGTATTCATCTCTCTATCACAAAGAAAATAATTTTTTTTGTCTAAATGCTAAAAGTTGTTGAATCCTTTGTCAGTGGCAGCGATAGTTGTTTTTGTTAATTTTTTTTCCTTTCCAGGTTTAAAATGAGCTACTCTGTGACAAAGAACACCACAGTTTTCTCTTACAGCTCTGATTGTGTCAGTTGATGTGATTTGTGCCTGATGTCTTTAGCGATTCAGATTTTTGACCAAGCGTTTCTTAAACTAGACATGCATTTGCAAGCCGGGGGGGGGGGGGATCATTGAGAAAAACTTGTCTTGACAAAGTCATAACTTTTTCAAAGGACTGATCATTTGAGTCCCGTAAATCAGCCGTGACTCCAGGACGCTTGACTGCAAATGAATAGCACCTGTAGCTCCTCTGAAGCAATGTAAGAGGCCAGTTTCTCAGCAAGTGGTAACTCTCCAGGCTGACACATATCCAACATAAACAAGACCAGCAGTCACGCCAGTTTCGTGTTGCCATCAAAACAAACAGGTCAGGGCCAAGTGTGGACACATGGGCATATGTGGTTTAGTCCCCTCCATTGACGGCCTAATTCCCCCCTCACCGCCTCATAAAGAGGTCTATTGACAACCCTTCCTGAGCCCTGCTCACACATAAGTGACCCTCATTGTAAAAGTATGTGTAGCATCGTTTGGGGAAAGCTGCGGTCTGTTGCCTCTCCCTTTAAAAGAACGTTTGGCTGAAACTGCATTTTGGCCTTTTCCGATCATGATACTGTGACTCAGGGTTTTTACTTACAGTAGTTTGTAAACAAGGACATATACTCGATAACTGCTGATATGAATGTCTTTACCTGAATATTGACTTTTGTTCAGTCAAAAAAGCAAAGTATGAACAGGTTCCTCATGTCATGTCGTATGCAAATCCCCAATCGTATTTCATCACTGGCTGCAATGCTGTGTTTTTCCCAGCGCTGTCCTGTGGTCAGGAGGGGAAAAGCACAGCAGGTGACCCTAAAAATCTGATCCTTACTTCATGTTTGATAAGGCTACCTATCCCTTTCATTCCGCCCCAAGAGTCAATTTTAGACAACCGAACCCACTGTAACAGAAAGCCAGTGACGCAGAGCAGGACATCGACGCTTCTTACACACAGACCAACATTTCAAGTGATAGTTGTTGTGGAGGCCCCGCAGTGTCCATTCAAGGACAACAGGTCGGGGGCAGCTGGGGTTGACACATGGGCAAGTGTAGATAACACTAGGTCTGAATAGAATAAAAAGCAGATGTGATGATAAAACTATTGATGAGGCTGTAGTGATAGGAGCAACTGCTTCTTGCACTTGTTTCATTTAATAACTTAATAAATGTTGTTAGAACCTGAGTAGTTTGTGTAAAGTTATAAGTAATATTCCTATTAGAAATTTAAAGGGGTACGTCAAAGAATGTAAATGGTCTGCACTTATATAGCGCTTTTCTACCTATTGGCACTCAAAGCACTTTACACTGCTTCTTATTCACCCATTCACACTCACAATCACACACCGATGGGGGGAGCTGCTATGCAGCTGGCCAACACTCACCGGGAGCAACTAAGTTGGGGTTCAGTGTCTTGCTCAAGGACACTTCGACATGTGACCAGAGGAGCCGGGGATTGAACCAACAACTGTGAGATTGGTGGACAACCGCTCTACCTTCCTGCGCCACAGTCACCCACAAATGTGATGTAGGATTTTCTAAAATAGCAAATTTTCCTCTTTTTGAACTCTGGAATCACACTTGAATAACAATTTGCAGGACACATTGTTAAATTCAACAACATAAGTAGAACTCATGAGCTGTAAAAGTTGTCAGTCTTGTTCTCTAAGAAATAAATACTTTCCAGGGACTGATATTCCAGGCAGACTGTGTTTCAGGCAACAGACATTTACTTTAGCTGGAGGGAAGAGGTAACTGGCCCTCTGCCCATCAGAACAAATTATATGGTTTACAAAAAAAAAACCTCAAGTGTAACTGTGTGAATATTACACCATGTTCTGTATTTTCGCACACAATTTTAGCGTGTGTACTATTACTAGAGCTATGTACCACATGAATGACAAGAAGGAAGCTAAACTGAACACATTTTTACATTCCAAGAACCATTAAGAAATCTCTCATAAAATAGTACAAAATGGTAGAGCTGTTAAATTAATCGTTGACTTTTAGGATTTTAGTCGGAAATATGGGATTTCTTAAGGTATGTTAGTGAAGAATATCATTTAAAGTTTTTCCATACACTATACTGTGTGTGTGTGTGTGTGTGTGTGTGTGTGTGTGTGTGTGTGTGTGTGTGTGTCTGTCTCTCTCTTAACACCTAGAACAGGACAGTGTAGAGTTGAGCCTTGCACATGTTATATAACATGACTCTTGCTACCTGCAGATACTGTCATGCAGACGGCACAGCCGACCTGCAGGGGAAATTAATATTTTAACCGCCTGAGCCAGATTCAAAGAACATTCTCCACATTCACAGGGCAGCAGACAAATAATTTATGAGCTGGAGGTTTGTCTGACAAGAGGGCAGGACAGATAGTCACAACAACTCATGCTGGGAGGAAATACAAAGCCCTGGGTTTGGCAGAGACCCTCAAATTGGATGCGAGTTACTGAAGGCCTTTAACATTCTGATGTAAATATCCAAAACCTGCAGATTCAAGAGGTTAAATTATCCACTACATTCAGATGCTTGTTTATATGTTCTATTATTTTGGCATTGTGAGTCTTCGCATAATGCAGAACCTTTACTCATACTGTAAGCATTGCAAGTTTGCTTGACAATTAGGTCACGCCCCACTACATTAGTGAGAGTATGATGCAGACAGAGCTACATGAAGAAATTCAGGCGCCACACTGTGGTCACTGAGTGCTACAGCAGCAGCCCTAAACACCAACAAAGAGGAGGCTCCACTGCATGTGTTCTGACAACTTTTTAATAGGTGTTAAAATTGTTAAAAACTCAAGTATCCCAATGCTTGGTTAGTTGTTTTTTCCCCCGCAAAGATAGTTTTCAGTATCAGTGATGACTTATACATATCAATGCACAGCACTGTTATGACCGAACGTCTTCCTACTTTGCTTCAGTCAAACATTTTTAACTGACTCTTTCTTTAATACAGTTCTGTGTTACATTCCAAGAAAATAATTGAGACCCAAGAAACTTCTTTTGGCCAATGTGCTTGCAAGTTCATCAGTACAAGGCATCACTGTTATTTTTTTATGTTAACAAAACAACTAACTGTGCAGAAATGAAAAACCTGTCGCACTCTAACCAAAATACAAATAGAACGTAGTCCTTTGTGCATGTTAATTAGAAAAACATAAAGCTGTGTCTCTTGACCTCTTAAAGCAAAGAGGTTTTGTTCAGTAACTCCAAAGTGTCTCATTTACACTTTAATTTACAACCGTTATTTGAACATTACAGGAGCCTTTGTACCTGGCACAAACATGCATCTTGATTAATGAAAAACAGAGCTTTTTGTTATGACCATTTATCTAAAGCAGCCAACACGAATGAACAATCTAGTGATGCAAAAACTTCAAAAGTTTATATTAACAAATTCTCCAGTTAAATTGGCCCCTGATAATGTAAGTTTGGTAAGAACCATACAATAGCCGGTTCAGCCTGTAAGCTTTTGTGTTGTCTTTGTATAGTGATCTGATAATTAAATAAAATGATGATTATGTGTCAGCTTTGATGCCATTTATAACCACATCCATCCTAGGTTGCCTTGTTTATACCTAAAGGGAAAAAAGGGACTACAATACCTGCACTGTTCAACAGAGATGTATTCACACCCAAAAACCCTTTAAGCTGGATGTCAGTACTAAAACCTCAAAAAACATTGTTTTATTTCAGATCTAGTGTGCTGGAGTCAAAATATTACCATTCCCTTATTTACAAGGTACGACTAGCTGACCAACGTAACGATAAATAGACCCAGGTAGGATTCATGTAAATGCCAGGTATAAGGGCCTAAGATATAACGATGGTTATCTGTTACCTTCAGTGTGTAAAACCGTGAAAAAAAAAAAATTTAATGGCCAGTTTTAGCCTTTTAAATTCTCCTAAATCAAAACAACTCATAGCATATGGACCTGGCTGAGAGTTTGTCTGTAAGCTGATGTTGGACGTGTGTCTTTCTTACTTCGACATCTTACTCCCCAAGGGTGGCTTTCTGTTCCACGCTGTGCTGTTCATGCTTCAAATACTAAAGTTTAGCTTATCCTGTACTGTGAGGAGGAATGGTAGGGATCCAAAGTCTTCTGCAAAAATCAGTATGTACATACCTGAACAAGGCCACCAGCACACTTGTTCCTATTAAATTCCTGAGTTACATCTCTGCATATTAGTGGCAATGATCATGCCTGTGTCAGTAACCACAGAAATAGCCTGCACCCAAACTAACACTAACAGTCCCTCTTTGAAATAATCCATTGTTCATTCTCCTGAACAGCCTGCTAGTAGTTCAGGAGACGCTCCTTTTCGGTACCAACGTAGCGTTGATTAGCAGCAAAGACCTTTGCTTTATTGACTGAAGGCCCTGTAAAGAGAGAACATATTTCATTCAGCACTACATTTTGTATGACCAATGTACTGCAATTTAAATGTGTGGCATAACTGACCTAGATAGCTAAGCAGTACAGGAAGGAAGATGAGGCCATGTGCTGCCCCCAGAAGGACGATGGCCAAGTACATCCTGAAGTAAAAAACCTGGAAGATCTGCGACTTGGAAAGCGCCAGAATTAAAATACCTCCAAACTTCGTTAATGTGATTCCACTGAACACCTGAAAAGAATGAACAATGTCACATCATCACTGAGCCAAAGTGATTTTATGTCTTTAAAAAAAATTTATTAATTAAAAACAAAAAGGTCCATGCAAGGCTTTTCATACATATCCACATTTTTCTTATTGCTTCTATTACAAATAAAATAAAACAAGGCTTCCTTGGTAATGGACAACACAAGACTTACAGAGCTGCCCATATGAGCCAGGGCCTCTTCAGCACGCTGCACTCTGTCCTTTTTCACACTGATGGAAAAAGCTCTCACAATATGACTGCAGAACTCCACCGAGATACCACAACTCTGCAACAGAGGACAGGAAACCAGTCACCACCAGAGACACGGAAATGCAGTTTACCTTTGCAGTTTTATGCTAAATATCCATGTGTAAGTTTATAGGGAAAAAAATGATCAATTCCAGGTAGTTTGCTTTATTTACCAACATAATGGCTGACATCCAGGGCAATGGGGACATAGAACAAAGTCCCTTGGGATAAGGAAAGCAAGGGGTCTGATGACCAGACAGAATGTAAACACAGCCCCAGTTTAAAATGCTTAATCTATGACTCCAATGCAAACAACTCAAAAGACCTACACAGAATTAACACTGGGGAGCACTACAACAGACATGTACCCACAATCCCAATCAGTTAAGAGATAAAAAATTTTTTTTCAAAATTAATAAATGTATAAATGAACCTCTAACCCAAAGGCAAATAACAGAAGTGGCTAAAAGGTGCTGAAGTGCAAACTGAGATTAAATTACATATGTCAATTGCACTAAACAGCATGCAAATCTACAGATGCAAGCACAGCTTTGTAAAATCTAATGTGGGATAAAATGTACATTTGCATAATTTGGGTTATTTAAGAATTTTCCACTGCATTAGAAAAGGGCCGAATAATTTGCTTTAGCAAAAACAACTTTTAAATAGTTACATAAATGGTAAAAAGGAGATTTTCATATATAATATATTTCATATTATAATGCGTTTATTTGCCAGCTCATGTTGTGTGAATTACCAGACAGTTCTAGTGACGCTTAGGACCTATTGACACTTTTTGGATCTTTATTCTTGACTACACAGTACTATGCAATTTGTTGATGATTACCACTGTTTTTTCCCTGTTTTCTAAAATGTTCTTACAAATTGTAGTTGTGATTTTTGTTAGTCTACTGCATCACCAGTTCTAAATAAGTTTAGATAAGTTGCCCAAAACTAAAATGTTGTGTGTCATGTTGTCTCTTACCATGACTAAGTTGACGAGGGATACTGCATTGAGACTGATGTTCCACAGCCACATAACGCCGAACATGTTGATCAGGATCATAGCGATGGTAACGGTGACAAGCACAGCTGACCACAGCTCAAAGCCCAGCAACACTGTCGTCACCACAAATATAGCAGCTAGTGACACGCTTAAGTTTAGAGCGGTGTCATATGCAATTGTGAGATACTGCTCATAAAACACATAGAAGATGCTGTAAAGTAAAAAAACAAAAACATATTAGTAAATGAATAAGAAAATTGCTCACTGTTGCTCATCTATTTATATAGCAAGACATTTATGTTTTTAAGAGCAAAATTATCTGCTACCTTATATAGGGATGCATTCAAGTAGAAACGCGTGAGTTGACTTATTTTATTGTATTTGCATCTCCAATATTATTATTTACTGAATGGTGGCTTCAAAAGGATAATGGTTTTCTTTACTGTGTGCATTTGTGACCTACTTTAACTCTAATTAAGTTAAAGTTCAATTAAAGTCAAAACAAGCGAGAATTCAGATATAATAACTTTCCAAAACAAAATTAGGATTTATAACTTCTATAGAACCCAAGCAGTGAAACATGACTTGCCTGTAGGAAAAAACCGTGTGGTTCATAGACCGAGTGATGTTGTCAGCTAGATTTCGTGCCATTTTCAGAGCATGTATGAAGTCTTTGGATTCATTTAGGATGGTGTGGTAGGTCATGAAATAAGTTGCCCCAACCTCTGTGTTGTTGGAATACAGGTCAACTGCTGTGGCGTAAGCTGCATGACCGCTGGATGAGAATTAACATAGTGTGAACGAAATAAATTGAAAACTACAAAACAAAACTGATATACTTTAAAATGGCTACTTTTAAACAACAGTTATTTAAAATAAAATTAAAAAAAATAAATCAATCAAAAAAATAATTGAAGTGAAACTGTACAATGGCATGCTCTGTTTTCAATAAAAATATAATTTCACAATATCAAATTACCCTTTTCCACACTTAGGGTTGGGATTGTCTGACAGGAACATGGGTAGAAACTGCATGAAGTCTTTCCCTTCAGGCCTCTGCTTCCCACTGGCAGTCATGGGCCGACAGTGTACACAAGATGCGTTTACCACTAGGAAAAAAAATGTTAGCAGGATATTAATCATTTATCTGATATCTGAGAAATATAGCTTAGCTCTGAGACACAGCCATAAATAAAAAAAAAAACAAATGAATAACAAAGAGTGTCCAAGTTGCATAATAAAACAAAACAAAAAACAAATATAAAATAATGCTTTTTAAACATTTACAAATTGAATGCTAAAGCATCATGGCTATATTTAACATTCAGGCAATTAATACATTTTCCCTGCAAATGAATGCATTTTTTAAAGAAACAACATTTAAGACAATTTGTACTTATGGAATGGTATAATTTAATTTTATCTCCTTTTTATTCATTTACCGCTTTCTCAGGTGAACTGGCTTTTGGGGAAATCACTAAGTGGTATTCAACTGTATGCAAATCCTTATTTAACTGGGGATAATACTGAAAACTTAATGTATTCATTTATCAATTATGATTAGATACGTTTTTTTAAACTTCCTGAATTGGGATTCTTGCTACTAATGGCCGTAAAATGCATTTGTTTCACTGAGCTTTGTGTATGAAGAACTGGATAAAAAGTTGATTTTAAGACTACAGCAGCATGCAACACCAGGGCCATGAGACAAGAATTCAAAGCATGCAGCAAATGTACCAGAAGCGTTGCAGAAGGCCCCAGTGCTGTTGTAGTATCGACAGCAGGTTGACTGAGGCTTCACCCAGTCAAAGTAGTCATCAAGCCAAGAGGAAGGTGTGAAGGCAATGGTTGTGCTGGGCATAAAAGAAAAAGTAAAATAACATCATGTAATGTAAAGCTTGGACACATTTATTTATGACTTTTAACTCATCTGAAGTCTTCAGTTTTTAGGTTGTGGTCCGTAGTCAACACAAAGTGTATGTTTAATGTAATTTAAAATAAAAAAAAAAAACAAATTCTCCAGTTTTATTTTTATAAGAAATTATCGATCGTGTGCAATAAAAGCAGATTGTAGACAGTATTCATAGCTCAGACTTACTAGTTGTTGATGAGTGAGGCTTCATAGACCTGTTGAACCAGGGAGTTGTTGTTGCACCCCACTCCTCCACACACCATATTCTGGCCCTGCGGATTACTGTAGTTGAGACCGTCCTCTACCACAAAGTACACTGGAGCTCCAGTATGGAGATAGTGACTCATGTTCTTAAAGTAGTCCAACAGGTATGAGTCCTGGATGAAGACATAAATTGTCAGAAATAACAGACAGGCAGAAAAATGTCTGCCAAGGATTTTCTACAGTGCATGTTGCATTTAAAAATCTAGTTTTGTGGATTACAGAGAAAAGCAGGAACATGTCATGCAAAACTAAAAATATTGAAATTATAACATTTCTACTTCGTTTTCTGCTCTACTATTTAAAAAGAAAGCTCCGTTTCCACTATCAATCTCTGAATCCAGCTGACAGAAATTACAAAGCTTACATCAGGCATGGACAATTTCTGGTCCAGTCCAATCTCAACCTTATTCACAACAGCAATACTGAAAGAGAGTATTCCAACAAACACTGCCACCTAAAAAAGAAAAGTTGAGAGATTAAAAATGTATAAAAACCAGCAGGGTCAAATTGTGGGCAAAAACAATCCTCGTCTAAGTCTAATTATGAGCTCATCAGAGCAGTACACAAGGAGGGTAGACACTGGTTAAATCTCAGTAGGCAGATGTGCAGGATTGGTAAAATGTCACTGAGGTACTTACTATGATCGGTCGCACCCACTCCTTGAGGATGAAAGGTGCATAGATTTTCTTGAAAAAACAAAAGAGTAAGCCATCTTCCTTTGTTTCCTGACCTTCTGCCAGCTTTACACAACAGATGATATCACATCGATTCCCCTAAAGCAAAAGACAGACAGCAAGGTATTTACTAAACTTAACAGTGTGTAAGTAATGTAAAAAAAAGGAGGCTAAGGCCAAGTTTTACTTCTACCAATGCCTTCACTGGCTAATTACAATTTTGCAAGCAAGCGGCCAGTAAGGAGTTTAATTAGCGATTGCACCAATTGCTAGGATGAAAACACAAGTCACGTATCTGTACAACACAACAGTCCATGACCATCTATGACACTTGTAGGTTATCAGTCTTACCTCTTGTCTTTTGGCGTCCAAGCCGAGCAAGCTGACAAAGCAGCTAATTTGCAACAGGAAATCAATAAAAACAGCCAAGCCAGCAAAAAGAGAGAAAGTTCTCACTGCAGGCATGCTGGACAAGGCTCCTGCAGACGGAAAAAAGTCGATTTTATTAGCACGCGACCTGCCAGTAATCAGTGACACTTTTTTGTGGCAACCACAATCATATCCATAAAGATTTTCAAGTGTATTATCATTGTTTAGAATATGCATCTTATAGTTGCATTTACATTTACTGTGCAAATAAAAAAGGTGTATTAAATAAAGCAGACTCTTTACCCAAAAAGAAGGCCACTGTCTCAGAGATTGAGGAGAGGAACAAGCTGGGGGCTATGTCTCCAAGAATACGACCAATTTGTTGGTGAAGTTCCTCATGAGGGAGCCTCTCATCCCTCTGTTTGAAAAAGGAAATTGGAGAAAAAGTGAGTTTAAAATGTTACTGGCAGCTGAGAGACCTGCATACAATTAGACAAGCCCAAATTTGGTAAAGTAAAAAAATGTCAAGGATAAAATAAATAAGTAATAACAATGATGATCCCCATATCATTAAGCAACATGAGAAATCAGTGGGTTGAAAGGAGGTTACCTGGTATGTCTGCACTATAATAAAGATGTTGTCCACTCCGACAGCCAGTACCAGGAAAGGAATGACCTCAATTACAATAAGGGTGAGGGGGACACCTGCATAGCTTAAGAGTCCCAATGAGGAGGCCACAGAGCTGAGCACAATCAGGATACCGGCTACACCCAGCGAAATCTTAGAGTCAACCTGTAGAGGCCAAAACATAGAAGATTAATCAACATCTTCCTTTTGCTACGGTCTTTTGCGCTCCAGGAAGTGGCAAGAAGTTGTCAAGTGTGTTGTACTGGTTTTGATGAATCACAGCAGCAAGAAAGTGACGTTACGCTGGATTATGTTTAGACTCTTACCAACGCTCTCCTGAAGCTGTGAAATTGACCCAGGGCCAGGGAGATGTAGATGAACATAATGGCATAGCTGATTGCTATTGTGCGGATGTCACTGTTGCTCTCTCTGTCAATTTCATCTTCAATACTCCTCTCTGCACTGAAGGCTATGGTCAGATTGGGGTTGTTGAAGTTCTTCATGAATTTTATGAATCTGAAACACACAAAGAAAACCCCATTAGCAGTCTTATCTGTAGAAGGCATCTCAGTATAATTGTAGAAACAGATTAATATCTCACTCTTTCTCCCATGCCAAAGCTTTTCCCAGCCTGACTGTGTCGTTCAGGTAGTTGTTGAGTGGAAAGGTTATCACAAGAGCAGTGGCATTGTTGTAGTTCGTGTCTGCAGTGTAGAAAAAAACTGCACTGATTAACCACCTTCATGAGATAATTAGAGATAATTAAATAAAGCTTAGATGTAAAGCAGCACAGGTAAAATTCCCCCAGAACACCATGGTTGCCTCTTACACAAACTGTTGATTGCTGTAGTAGCTGTGATGACAACTAGAAAGATAAGAATTTTTTTTTTTGCTAATCCTTGATTTTAAAAACAGCATATTAACAGCAACGGTAACTTGGCTGTTGCAGATAGGCGTTTATATCTGACACTCACGCAGTCTATTGTTATTTTTGTTTTTAAGTAACACCTAATTATATCAGCTTTATTTTACTGCTAACTGTATCATTTGGTAAACAATGTCAGAAATTAGTATACATATAGATCTTTGTTAGATCTTAGCGCTGCATTTGATACCATTGATCACAACATTTTATTACAGAGACTGGAACATGAAAATGGGATTAAAGGAACTGCACTAGGTTGGTTTAAATCTTATCTATCTGATAGATTTGTTCATGTTAATGATGAATCCTCCATGCACACAAAGGTTAGCTATGGAGTTCCACAAGGCTCTGTGTTAGGACCAATACTTTTTACTTTATACACGTCTGCTTTAAGCACCATTATTAGAAAACACTCCATAAACTTCCACTGTTACGCTGATGATACCCAGCTATATTTATCTATGGAACCAGATGAAAATAATCAGTTAATAAAGCTTCAAGCCTACAAGACATAATTGTGGATGTCCCACAATTTTTTTACTTTTAAACTCAGACAGAACTGAACTCATAGTAATTGGGCCCCAAAATCTCAGAGATATGATGTCCAACCATATTACTCTAGATTGCATAAGTCTGGCCTCCAGTACTACTGCAAGGAACCTTGGAGTTATTTTTGATAAGGATTTGTCCTTTAACTCACATATAAAACAAATCTCTAGAACAGCCTTCTTCCACCTACGGAACATTGCCAAAATTAGGAGCATCCTGTCTCTAAGTGATGCAGAAAAACTAGTCCATGCATTTGTTACCTCTAGGTTGGACTACTGTAATTCCCTACTTTCAGGATGCCCCAGTAACTAAAGAGCCTGCAATTAATCCAAAATGCTGCAGCTAGAGTGCTGACTGGAACTGGCAAGAGAGATCATATTTCACCTTCACTAGCTTCTCTCCATTGGCTTCCCATTAAATTTAGAATAGAATTTAAAACCCTGCTTCTTACATATAAAGCTCTGAATGTTCAGGCTCCATCATATATAGAAGACCTCATAGCACCATATCATCCCAGTAGACCACTTCGCTCTCAGAATGCAGGCCTACTTGTGGTTCCCAGAATTTCCAGAATGGGAGGCAGAGCCTTTAGCTATCAAGCTCCTCTCCTGTGGAACCACCTCCCAGTTCAGAGTCGGGAAGCAGACACCCTCTCTACTTTTAAGTCTAGGCCCATTAAAAGAGGATTCTAATCTTCCATTAGAATCTTTTTCTTCCATTAAAAGAGGATTTTTCCTCTCCACTGTTGCCTATGGCTTGCTCCAGGTGGGAATTGTTGGGTTCTCTCTATACATCTTTATAATATTGACTTTATTCTATAAAGTCCCCTGAGATGACTTTGTTGTGAATTGGCGCTATATAAATAAAGTTGAATTGAATATAGTAGAGGTGCACTGTACAGAAGTTCAATGAGCAAAGACAACAGAAGGCTACAAAGAGATTATGCAAGTGCTTTAAATTAAGGACTCTTTTCTATTTCTCTGCTTATACACTACTGTAATTCCATCATACCATCATAACCCCCAAGGGCCAGCCAAGGGAAGACGGGACCACCAAAGGTGCCTAAACAAGGGTCATGGAGGAGACTGGTGTCATTGAGGGATGCTGGTGCACTATAGAAGAAAAAGACAAACATTGTTAAAAACCTGATAGAAAAACAATTATTAGATTAATCTAATCATGAGTATAATTTTCTATGCTGATGACAAGGATACCACATAATAGGTTACAGGATTTATCTGAGTAATATAATGTAGTTAAAGACAACAGCCCAATACGGAAGTACGATTGTTCTTTTTTTAAAACTAGATGGCAATTAACATACAACACTGGGGAAGGGAAAAAAAAAAAAACGGAAATAAAACAGAACCAACGTCAGACAAATCACCTGACACAGTAGAGGAAATGGGTGTAATAGTCAGCATAGACAAAAAAATCATCTCCTATGCTGTGGTCAAGCACAGTGTGGCTGTTCTGGAAGTAGTTGAGGACACTCAGGATTGTACAGTTATCATTGTATGGGGCCAGTGGGGCCAAACAGATGTCCTTAAGTGTGATGTTTTGACCTTCGTATGTGGCTACAAGCCCTTCAATTTCAAGCTGTAGATCCAGCACCTGTTTGGAAAAAAATAAAATAAGAATACGAAACTACAACCAATAAACCACAATTTCATGTGTGCAGCCTCTTTTCACATGCTGCTTCTCAAGTAAAAGTGGCTGCTCAGTATTATGGATGACTTTTCAACCTTATTTATCCATAAAAAAAATTAAAAAAATAAAAATAAAAACACACCTGGTGCAGGATGCTTTTATTAAGTACAGCTCCAAATGGGACAGCTGACCCTCCAAAGTATGGTATGTAGATTGAGGAGCCATTGACTGGAGTGGTTATAATGAGCTGTACAGTTCTAAAGAAAGGTCCAAAATGGCTATCAAAGTAGTTCTTCTCCTGGCGAGCTTGGCTAGTGGGAGATGACCACAGCTCAACAGGGTCAGTGGTGATGGACATGAAGACCAGTCCCCCACAGGAAGCTCCTACCAGTATCAGGCTGCCCATTATAACCAGAAAGGGGTGCCGTACACAGAAGGAACCCCAGCAGCTGAAGACAATCCGCAGTGCATTCTCAAACCGTTCACCGAGTGTTTCACCGCATGAGGTATTTACTAAGAACGCAGAAAGACCGTGAGTTAGTTTTAGTCATGCAGAAATGACAGAATTACCTTGAAATCTGTATTACACCTAAAACGCTATTTAATTAAGTGTATGAGAAATTATAGAACATAAACATTTGAGATTTCAAACCATGCAATATTATACCTTGGTCAGAATTATCACTGTTGAGAGACAGTGGATTTTTACTATCTAGTATGGGGCCATACTCTGACATAATTGTCCTTTTTCTGTAAAGAAAGAAGAAAGAAATGGATAAACGCTAAAACAAAATTCTAATCATAAATAAAAATAATCTATACATTTGTCCCCATTCAGTATACTAACTTCAAGGACTGCATTCAAAAGTTATTTCCTCATAGTTTAACGCATTTGAATTATAGTTTAATGTGTGACATGAACAAAATGTCCTTTACCTGTAACACCAAGCTGCCAGTATAGCTCCAATGAAGATAAGCAGAAAGGCCATGTAAGAGATCCACATGATGAGAATCATGGCATCAATACCTAAAATTTTCCAGGGTGGGGGGAGAGGGGGAGGTACAGGTTTGGGCCCACAGGCTTTTGTGCAGTCCTGACAAGAACACGAACCAGATCCATCCATCAAGACCTCGGTGCAGTTGTATGTCCTGTTGTTCATGGGAGTGTAACCAGAAACAGGGACATCTAGAGTGAAGAAACAGCATTTCAAAAGATGATAGATTAACCATCCATCCAAAGAGTAACTAATATATTAGACACTAAAACATTTCAACAACTTATTTTGCTTGCACAAAGAAAGCGTTTGGGATTGTAAATATAAAAGCATTGAGTTACCTGAGAAAATTGGGACTATTGAGAAAGGAGTCTGTCCATTGTCAATATTGAACATGTACTGAATCCAGTTAGTAGCATTGCAGTCTTTGGCATCCTTGCCACACAGCAGCGATAACGCTTTCACGTTGGTAGATGGTGCCTGGACATCCTGACAGGCATTGTACATGGCTGAAAAAGTCAATTTAGATTGTAATACATCATAACATAAGAAAGATTAAACTGCTCATCTCCTGTTTTGTATGACAAAAAAAACAGTTATGACTTTGAGTCACCAACAGGATTTCACAACTCAGAGCATGATATTTGTGTTTAAATAGGGGAAGGATGGAGTCTCCTGAGAACATCTGAAGATTTTTAAAGACACTTTTTTCTTTAAAATTAACCAGGATGCAATGAATATAAAAATCACGGTAAAGTTGTTTTTTTTGTATCCAAGGCTGCTTCCAGCTGTGAACTCACCATTAGCAAATGTATTTCCAATATAGTACTGCACTTCCACTACATTAGTGGCATTGATCTGGGTGGCATTCATGAACTGACTCTGGTGGGGGCTGCATGTCAGCTCACAGAAGAGGTTCATCAGATTGAAGAAACAGGCAGGACAGCTGTACACAGATGCAGTGAGTTTCAGAAGGAAGAATTAGGTATATTGCATAGCTTCCAAAACAATAAACCAAGTTAAAATTTAAATGTGTCAGCTGCAAGAACAAAAACAAGGTAACAATAAATGTGGTCATGGGAC
This sequence comes from Channa argus, assembly GCF_033026475.1. Taxonomy (NCBI): domain Eukaryota; kingdom Metazoa; phylum Chordata; class Actinopteri; order Anabantiformes; family Channidae; genus Channa; species Channa argus. The sequence continues at coordinate 1,249,953 of NC_090210.1, read as the reverse complement.
CATGAGCTAGTCTGTCTGTAACTTGCTATTCAGAGCATGCAAAACTAAGGCATAAAAGTTGGGACAAGACATGCGACAACTCAGCAGCACATATTCTTTTGGTCCTAATGTGCTTCATTAGATAACGTGATATCTGCAGTGCATACCGAGACAGGAACTGAAACGGCAGCTGCAGACTCCCTTTGAGAGTGCGCAACTGGTCAACATTACAGCAAAGACTTTGATTTCCATAGTCAAATCCTGGACAAAGTTCCTGCATGCAAACACAAAAGGCATAACATTATTTTGATGTGTTTTTACGATATTATTTTACTGTGCAAAAAAAACAGAAGGACATTACAGAAAGTTGTTTTGAGCATCAAATGTCAACAGTAATAGGACAAAAAGCATGAAAAGACATTTACCATGAGAAGTTCATAACCCTCTGACTGTAGCGGGATGGGAGAACCAGTGTAGTTGCAGTTGTACTTTTTTCCGGGCACTTTTTCAGACTCACCACACTCACCGTACCACACACAGTGATCGGCCTCAACCTAATAGTATGACAGTGAAAGTACAATGATCATGTGTTCACAGTGAAATCAGTTTTGGGCTTCACATTACACTAAACTAATATGCATACAGTGTTTCTATTTTTATCTGTACAGTCTGAATGAACTATTTTTACCTAGTGAGGATGAGGAAACGTTTGCCATCAAATGGTGACCCCACACCTCAGAGTTCCTCCATAGGCTACAGCAGACAATGTGTCTAAAGCTGAACTTCTGGCATTTTAATCTGAGGTTTTACATTTGTCAGGCTAAACTTCTGGTCATGCTTCATTTCCCCTCTTTCTAGTATCTCGTGCTTTGTGTCTGAAAATAAATTTCACTTCTGCAAAAGCTCTGCCCTCCAAAACTGCATTTCAAGAGTAAGCTTTTTTTAAAAGGAACACAGCCCTTAGTCATACAAAAAAAAAGTGTGCTCACATTTCTATAGCAACGTAACAGACCATTACAATTAAGTTCAATTTAAGCACATTTATTTTAAATATGCTAACATCCCGGATAAAAGTTATGTACTATAATAAATGTCTGTATTGACTATTGCCAATGTTTAAAAACCTTTAAATAGATTTCATTACCATTTCCACTCTGCAGTCAGTTAATTGTTATCACAGTTCTAACATGTGCTTTAGTGTGGTGGCTTAGACAAGCTACAGTAAATCAAGTGAATCTATAGTTGGTCTCCAACTAGCAATATTTTTACTCATCCTAACAAGGATGCTGATATGTTGACACTAATAATCAGAGTTGCTTTATCATAGTTCCAAAGTTATGTTATGCACTGTAGTAGACCCAATTATCCTATGAAATGCATACAAATCAAATCAAATAGATGATTATTCTAAGGACAGAAAAAGTCATATTGTGTACAGACTGTAAAACCTCTAACGTAATTTTGTGTTGTATTTTTTATCTAGGGCTATGTAAATAAAATAAAAATGTATTTCACAGAGCGGTGGCAAGTGTATCATAGTTTGGAACAACAACACAAAAAATAAAGTCACCTAATGACTAGACCACAACAGGACGATGTAAACTGCCAACATATCGAAGTTTTCCAACCGTTTAATGTGAATAATTTTGTAGCAATCACTAACAGGGCACGTCCAGATTTCATGGTCCTTTCGATTTGAATTTGTATGTGCCCACTTTTTTTGTGTTTGTATTCTTCAATAGGTCTGTTTATAAAAGCAGCTTCTGACTTTCATCAATATATTCGGTCCTAGAACATGAATACTTTGGCATAAAATAAGAGATTACATCCATATACTGTAATAGCTAAATTATCTATGATAGCTATGTGTTTTCACTCTAGTGAGCCGGTTAAACTTAACCAGCTAAAGTTGTAGCTCGGGGAAGCCAAACCATCACCTGGACCATCTGTTTTACTGACCTACTTAAAATGGCTGAAAAATCATCACCGTTTCTGTGCATGACGTGGCAAAAAGTAACTTATTTCGACAGCAGCATTCAGAGCAAGACAAACCTGTAACGTTACAGCTGTCTGTCAAATGCCAAAGCTAACAAACGCCTTCTGTTGTTCATCGCGGGTTGCCGCTAGCATTGTTACCAGGCTGGGGATTGTTCAGCTAGCAGTAACGTTTGCTATCGGTTTCGGCCTCGGAGTGAACAATTAAAGACTAAATCTATATTTGCCCTGGATAAAGAGTGTGTTCTCTAAAATGCTGAACTAACCCGACTCTTAGTTTCGCTAGCGCCCGCAAATAAACATCACAATAGCAGAGCGAAGCCTTTTAGCGAGCTGAGTCATGTTTTAATCACAAGAGCAGAGGAGTGAAGTTAATCTTACCCATTGAAAATATCCTTGTGACAGTAATATAATGCTGAAAAGTACACATAGAAGGTTTCTTCCTGGTGGGAAACTCATGTCTCCTGCTGAAACGATTAAATCAAACTGACAGCGAAGGCAAAGTTTCGCATTTCTTGTTGACGGTTCTTCTTCCTCGGATGATTTGTTCAGGGCGTAGAGCAGCTATTGCCTCAGTGTCGCCACCAAGTGGCGCGTAATAAAAACACTGCACCGAAACCAAACAAGGTCAGAGATCATCTAGGCCAAAGCCCCAGTTTGAAGTGTTGTGTAAAATAAGAGAGCTTATTAAAACATACATCTTAAATATTGTTAGCCTGCCTGTTCTTATCCCAAGCTCAGCATGGAATAAATGTCCTCTGGGAGGAGGTTTCGGCCATCAAGCTGTAATATAAACAGTGTGAAAAAAAGCACATTCTTTGAAGCTCTTTATTTAGACCTTCCAGACTTGATGTACCTGATTAACCACAATATTAAAACCCCTGCTATTTGTGTGAACTAAGACCATACATAAATAGGATAATTTAACACATTTTGACATTTTTTCTAATGTTTGCAGTGACACTTACACGAATCAGTTATAACATTTAAATCTGCCGGGAAGTTTAATGTAATGTTGCACTCTAACAGTTGCACACGTTGCACAACAAGCAGTGATGCACTGTGTTCTGACGTTTGTTGATTGTGGTGAGTATTAGATTTGTCCCATGCTGATGCCTGTTCACCACAACATTAAATCCACCAGTCACCTTTTATGTTGTGGGTGAATCGCTGTGTTTTAGCCCATCTTTTATAACTATATTATGCCGTGTTTTGCTATATTTTCATGTTTGTGGTTTGAATAGAACAGAAGAATTGCATTTACCTTAATAAAATAAAAACCTAAAAAATAATCCAGTCTTTTTAATGTTTTATCCCATTCCATTCATTACAATGAATTAAATCTACACCTCAACATAATCTCATCTTTAGACAAGAAGGCTGTTAAAAATTAATGGGTGCCCTTTTTTAAAGGTCTTCATGTTATCACATGCTCCTAAAATGTGTTGATGTTAATGATTTGTTTCTCAACTTAAAGTTGGAACACCATCAATAAAATCTGATCAAAGAACATCCAAACAGTCCTGATGAAGCAGATCAGCTGAGTGTTTGACTGTTAGTTGTTTGTTTTAAACCATCAATGATTAATCAGGTTTTCTTCCTTCGCTTTGGTTTTTGCAATAGTAACAAATACTTTTGTCACAAAAAAGTGTTTAAATCTAAAATCAAGTTGAACCTTAATGTAAAGGACTTTAACAATTTGTTACTCTAAACTTTGACCTTCTCCATGTATCTCAACTTTTGCAAGCATCAAACAAGAAAGATTTCCGTAGAAAAAAAAAGATGTATTCATTTTTACTTTTTAATAAAATAATCACAATTCAGAAATATGTGCATAATCATGTATAGTGTGACAAAGCATTGTAGTCATAAATTATAGGTGACTATTTTGGGGGGCATAATACAACAAAAAGTCCTTTTCTGTACATGTACCTGTGTAAAATCTGTAGTTTTACAGTTTGCTGCAGTATAATATTCCTTTAAAACTAGGAATAATATTTGCAAAGTTAATGCTCTTGCAAAACTAAAAGACTTTAAAGCTAAGAGCATATAGGTTCATAGATATGATTTCAACACCCTGTTTCAAAAAATATACACACACACACTCATGATTAGAAAAAAACTGAAAAGGATAAGTATTGTGGTGATAATTACACCACAAACATCTGAAACATCCTTATTTTCCGATATGACATTAAGCGATTCAGATAGTTGCTCATTTTTACAGGGACATACTACTTATATTTTTAACTTATTCACATAAACTAAAACATGAAGACAGCACTTTAAACCATAAGCTAAAAACTGCCAGGTCAATGTGTAAAAGTAAAAACATAAGCTCTTATTACAGTCAGGGCTGCTAAAAAATATACCATCTGTGGGGGGTAATCAGTCACTGTTCATCAGTCAATGTTTAAAAGCTCAGTTTTTTGTGTGGGTCCACACAAATATGCTTCATGTTAAATGATTCCTGCAGATTTGCAGCTACAAAACACAGCAGTATAAATGTGGCCACAGACCACTGTATTTATTCTCACATTTTCGTCACAGTTGGAGCGATATCACACATTTGGGGGGGCACAGGAAACTATTCTCTGTTTTTTTCAGCAACATAGCCTATAGTAATACACACAAAACTGCTTTGAAGCATAAGGATAACACATTTATATGATAAAATTCACCAGTATTCCCCAATAAACTGACTGCACATTCTATACATTGCAACATCTTGTTTCCTTATTCACTCATTCTTCAGGAAGATTGTCGTCCCCAACAGATAAGAGTATTTAATAAAAAAAAACAAACAACAAAACTTCTTTCAATCTTCTTCTTTCAACCACAGAGAAACATTTCACACTAGCATCAAGTGAGCGCACGATTCCCAACCTTTTATATTCGAATGTATCAATATTGTTTATTGACTGCGTCTCTAACTAGTGATTCTACATATGTACCTTAAGTTGTGTTTGGGGCTGAGCTGCCATTTTCTTTTTTCTCTTCAACAGAGCTTCTGCCTCGTTTAAAAAACAAAGAAACAAACAAAAAGAGCCATGACTTTATGAGCACCCCTATGCCTACACATCTGGATTACATACAGCATTTAGAGATTTTCACATCCAATGCTTTAGGAACAAAGATTACAACATTTGGATGGAATGTATCTGGTCCTAAAAAGCTCAGGTGGGGAACTGTTGGGTTTTCTCTATACATTTTATTAGACTTGACTTTATTCTGTAAAGTGCCTTGAGATGACTTTGCTGTGAATTGGCCCTATATAAATAACGTTAAATTGAATTGAATTCAGGTCAAGTGAGTCATGTATGAGTGAGTTTGCATTCTGCTTTCATCACAAAAAAGGTGTTATAGTTGGGTAGTAAGAAAAAAACTTTGGAATGAGACAGATGGCACATGGAAAGTGTGACAGCATGCAAAGAAAACACAAAGCTGCACAAATGTCACCTGACTCTGTATTATACTCTGTACAAGAAACCAGTGCCCCTGCTTAATGGAATAAGAAATAGTCTCCTATTACTCGTCTGTACCTAATAACTGCTCAGTCTGGACCAAGGTACTCAACATTCTCTGCTGCCGGAATGTTTCCATTGGTGTGGGTCTTGAAAGTGGGGGTGAAATCCTGTTGATAATCAGGGTTGTCTAGGCTGTTCTGCAGCTGGTATTTCTGAATGCTGTGGACCGTGCCATTGGAGGTGAGTGGGAGGATGGCAGTGGATGGGAGCTCATTAAGATACTCAGGTCCGGTAGCCCCGTTCCTAAAGCAGTTAAGGTACTCTGTCTCTGAGTCATTTAAAGAGATGTTGGGAAGGAAGGTGCGAGGTGGACCAGGGTGCTGGTAGTTAGGATTCATCACATCTGAGACTCCATTCTGGTTCATGTAGTCTGTAAAAAGGCCAATGTGTTAGAAATTACAATAGACAAACTGAATGGGCAATGTATGTATAATAGGGGAATGTCTGCAATATTCTTCCTTACTAGCATTTTATTCATGATGATTTAATCAACAAAGAAGCTGTAAAGGAGTAGTGAGGTGGGGATGAAGCTGTATGGAGCTTATGCCCTTTAATACATCAGCATATTTTTCCACGATTCTCACTTCCTATTTAGCTGCAAAGCTCTCAACACTCTCTACCTCAGTAAAGCACCTGTAAAAGCTTCTGACATCATTAATTGTGGTTTTCTTTATGTGATACAAACTTCAACAAGATGTAATGAAACATTGCACTTTACTGGAGTGAAACAAGTTGCAGAGCTCTGGCATCATCTGTCCATCTTTAAAAACTGAGTCATTTATCCCACAGGCTAGTGGTCTCTCTGCCCCTCTTTATATGGTATAACTTTAGAGTGTGTATTGAATTTTATTCTTTGGAAAGGTATACTCTTCGTGGCATTATGACCTAAATTGGCTAAAAAAAAGTGGTTTTCTACTCTATTCTAAGTAACAATAAGCAAAAGGACAGTGAATAGGAATTCAGTACTTTCTTGCATTATAAAGGTTGCAAGCAGACAGCAGAAACACATCTGCACACTATGCAGATGATAATACATATTCAAGGTTCCAATGTTGTGAGCCCAGCCTTAATGCTGCGGATATTTCTTTTAAATTGCCCAGCAGAGATGCCAAGTCTAAGAATTGTGCACTAATAGGCTTGTAAAGGCAGCGGAAGAAATGACTCCATCAAATGTTATGGAGAACCCATTATGTTCTTCAGTTAAGTGTGTTTGTTGTCCACTAGATGTCGCTTTTCCTTCCCGAATCAAACAGCGGGACCAGTGGAGATTGAATTAAAGCCATTTGTATCCCACTGAAGGATACTTGCCTGGAGCTGGCTGGAAGGCATCGTCTAAAAGTTTGTCTGTGGGATCAGGAATATATCGGAGAATTGAGCTTCCGTCTCTGCTCGGGAGCCCGTTCTGTAACAAAACAGAGAGTTTTTTGTTTTAGGGCTTGGGTACTTTCTGTGACACATAGTAAAAGTAAATATTTTGTAAAAGTGAAAATGAAAGGCTTGACTCTCACCAATAAGCCAGTTCTACTGTGACATGTTCCAATGCTGCTGTTGAGACTCTGAGCAAAATAGAAAAAAAAAAAAACTTTAGTGGATGTGTCCTCATGATACAACAGCAAATACTATTGTTCATAATTCACTCACTGAAAAAGGTTAAACATGTACTTGCCTGACCTTTTAATGCAACACACAACAAATATTTTAATATGAAATTGTAATTTGTGTTACTAAAGTTATTAAAGTGTTGTTTTTTGGTCATTGTGAATTATTTTAAAGCCCCTCAGGGAACATAACATTTCTTCTGAATAGTGACAGTAATGTTTTTGTAATATCCGAGGACCCATAGCTGTCATCTCTGCACAAACTGATTACACATCAAAATAAGAGTCCACTGAGAAAATAATTTTAATTCACGCAATTTGATGAGCTTTGTTGTGTCTGTCAGACTCTCGAGTCAAAGGACTGTGAACATCATTAAACCAGAGCAATTGAATAAAGAGAACAGCTTGACAGCAGTGGCAACGCAATTACTTTCAGCAAGAAAAGAAAAACAAACAGGCTGAAGGAGCAATCATCTGTTTAAGAAAAAAAATTCACCCGTTTAAGGGCCAAGCTGCAACAGTGATATTACAAAAGCAGGCTTGGGCTGATCCTTATTGGATAAATATTGAAAAGAATCAGCTGGTTGCCTGCAGAGGTAATCAAACTTGAAAGCTTGCACAGGTTGGCCTGGCTGTCAGTGGCAGCCAATGCTCCCAGATAGAAGAGCCAGACCTACGCATGGCCTTCACTGAACCTGAGCTAGAAGAGTTTGCCTCGTTCTGTTCTCATCAATCAAAGGGCACCTGGGAGGAAATGTGGGAGAGGGGATAGTGATGAAGGCGAGTGGGCAGAGGTTAGAAAGAGAACAAAAAGTCCCAATGGGGAAGAAGAGTTGAGGCCAGTTATGACAAGTTCAAGTCAGGCCAATTAGTTCAGTTGTCCTTGTTATAGAGATCATATAGATCATACACATTCAGTTAGACATCTTCTGCTGAATGAAGCAAAACCAAATTGCTTTCAACAACCTTAAAAATGACCTGGGGTGTTTATGTTTCCCCCATCTTGACTCACAGCATAATGATTTATGCAGAAATCCCTTTTCCCAAAGCACAGTTAAAATACCGGAATTAAATTCTCAAATAGCTGACTGAATGTCAGTTAAGTGTGCACTGAAGGAGCATGTGGTGCACATTTTTAATCAATTAATGATGTTTTTTCTGGGAAATTCTACCCTGCTTCCATACCAGCTGGAAATACTCTTTCGCTTTGTTTGGATAGGTTGATATTAGCAGGCCTGCTGTGTGCATCTTTAATTAACGTTTTGTACACTTTTTCCAATTTACTCTGTTGGGCATGAAATTTCTCAGATTTCTGTATAATCTTGTTTGGTTAGAAATAAATGAGATGGGGCAGGTCAACAGCTGCTAAATGCAACTAAATGGAATGTAGCACTATAGGTGGACAATGACAGGGGGCCTGGTGGCTCAATGGGTAGAGCATCGGGTAGGAATGTGGAAGGCCGTGGGATTGAATCCCACCCTACCAGGTGTGGACAAGTTTAGCCATCAAGGGCAACCTTGGTGCTGAGCCCGGATAAAAAAAAATGCGGGGTTGCAGCAGGAAGAGCATATGTTGTAAAAAATCATGCCAAATCAACTTTTGGAACACATTCTGCTGTGGCGACCCCTAAAGGGACAAGCAGAAATCCGTTGAAAGGTAAAAAGGTCTTTAAATTACAGCATTATTGTATTATTATTAAAATGTTAGTCATCTTTCAAAGTTATTGAGAAATATTTTCTCTATAGGTATTGAGAAGAAGTGGTATTAGAAAAAAAGTCATATATTAATTATTTATATCTTTTATACATTCTTTTGCCAAAATCTAGGCAACGGTACAACAAATGTATCAAACAGGTGGCAGAGGCAGAACCTGATTACATTTTCACATGAAAAAAAGCTTACTGTGGAGTGAAGCAGTGGTGTGTGGGAGATACTTGGACTGCTAAAGAATCCATGCTGTGGCAGCAAATACTCATCTGCATCCACAGCATCTTCCATATCCTCCCCACTGATCAGACTGCGGTAGAATTTAGAATCAGTGGGACTCGGCAGGTGCATGCGATCATCACCCTGGAGTTAAAAAATAAAAAAAAATGACCTTTTTTAAGCTTATTTCATCTCTTAGATGATTATAATTCATTACAAAATCATCTGCAACTTTAAGAAAGTTAACTAATATAATTAATACCTTGGGTGAGATCATACCTGAATGACAAGATAGCGGGTTGGATCGCGTGCCATCTTCGTAAACTCAGCTATTAGCTCCCGGAAATGTGGTCGGCTGTCTGCATCAATCATCCAGCCTAAACACACACATCAGCAGATATCATCAAAGTAAGTTGATTTAACAAAATAGAGAGAGAGAGAGGATTAGATACATAGAGGGCCACATTTGGAAAACAAGCAAGGCAGCAGCTCTCGAGGAGCATGGGTTTGTATATGACTGGTTGTTTTTAATTGATCATTATTTCAAATTTATTTTTAAATGTATTTTACTATGTACATCTTATTTTGGCTGTTTGCTGAAACGTGCTGCTGGCACTTTGATCCTTTCAGCCTACTTCCCCACATCTATGCACCTTGTGTCATTTGTTCTGCATATACACCAAGCAGTCGCAACATTAACACTGGTGGTCTTCATAATGCATGGCCACTCTTAGCAGTCTGCAGTGATACAGCCACACATGCAGCAAAATGTTATACATGTATGCAGAGGTGGTAAAATGGTAAATGATCTGCACTTAAATAGCGCTGTTCTACCTATTGATACCGAAAATGCTATACACTGCTTCTCATTCACTCACAATCACAAACATACTAACACTGCAGCTGGGCTACACTCACCGGGACCAACTAAGTTGGGGTTCAGTGCTCAAGGACACTTCCACATGTGACAGCAGGGGAGGATAGAACCAACAACCCTGGGATTAGACTGCTCTCCCGTAGTACACAGACTCAATACTCAATGAAAGTGCATTGGCCTAATAATTTCATCACTATAACAATTATTTCAAAGCATTTACGTTCTCCTCTAATAAAATGTGTTTAAAATGGTAAATGTTCTGCACTTATATAGCGCTTTTCTACCTATTGGCACTCAAAGTGCTTTGCACTGCTTCTTATTCACCCATTCACACTCACAATCACACACACAGTTGGGGTTCAGTGTCTTGCTCAAGGACACTTCGACATGTGACCGGAGGAGCCGGGGATTGAACCAACAACTGTGAGATTGGTGGACAACCGCTCTACCTTCCTGCGCCACAGTCGCCCCAAGTAGATCATACTCAGTGTGTAGTAGCTGTACAAAACTGTTATTTTTTTTAATTGATTATTCTGCCTTATATTTTCTCAAATAACCACTCATTTGGTCTATAAACATTATAAAACTGTAACAAAAAAAAATTGCAATATCATAGAGGTATAGTATAAAAAACAAACACAGGCAGCCTCCCACCAAGCTTACATTTCACCATGATCATGTAGACGTCTATGGTACAGATTGGTGGCTGAGGAAGGCGCTCTCCTTTCTCCAGGACCCCAGCTATTTCACTGGCTGGAATCCCATCATATGGTTTGGTCCCAAATGTCATCAGCTCCCAAACTGTTACGCCTACAGACAGAATGACAGTTGGTATGTGTCAGTTTGATGAGCTGCTACTCATTTTATTTGCTCCCAATAAAAAAAAAAGAAGAAATGAAGGGGACAGAATGTAAGCTGCTCAAATATCACACAGTATCGAAACAGCCATGTTGACAAATTGGCTCTGCTTGCAGAAGTGGGAGTGAGCAGGATACATCTCTCTGCTGGACAAACAGAAGAAAGAAAAACGAGGAAAGGAAGCCTGTCACCTCTACCAGGGCCCGCTGATGCTTTTGCCATATTAAGTGGAAGGTATTATGAAACCTTAATGAAAAAATTTGGAAGCAAGAATTTGGTTCAAGAAAGCTGTGATGCATTTGGTTTCTATCTGTGTTTGTGCGTTTGTGTAAGAATCTGTTCATTTGTGTCCTGCTGAGCTGGAAGGACTGTTTATAAGCACCAAGTCTCTTCTGACATGATACTGTCCATCTGAGACTGCTGGTGTGTAGGTGTGTGCTACCTGTCTCCTAAAAGTCTCCTAAAAATTGCAGATGCAAGCAAGATGTTCTCATATATAGTAAATGGGCACTTGTATACCGCTTTTATCCAAAGCGCTTTACAATGTTGATTTCCATTCACTCATTCATTCATTCACACACACACACACACACACACACATACACACACACACACAGAGATGGCGATGGCTGCCATGCAAGGTGCTCATCTGACCCACCAGGAGCAACTTGGGGTTCAGTGTCTTGCCCAAGAAAACTTCAACATGTATCCGGGAGCAGGGATCAAAACACTGACCCTGTGGTGCTTTATTTTAGCAATGAAGAAATATTTCTCTAGTGAGACTGTCACTAATACTTATAGAGGCCCAGCTGTTAACACACATGAAGTTACACAAGGATTCAAGATCAGTCTGTAATATTGCATGCAGAATTTAGACCTTTCTGGGTTAGAGGCAGAGCAAGAATTCCCAACAAACAGCACAAGTCTTTACCATAACTCCAGACATCGCTCTGGTGTGTGTACGTCCTGTTCAGGATAGATTCAAGTGCCATCCATTTTATTGGTACCTGTGAATCACAAAGTAGTAGTGCAATTATCTCCACATATTCCAGTAGCTTACCAATATGCAATTTACCTGGGATGATTACTACATTATGTTGCTTTGATTACATCTGCACAACTGCTCTAAAATCTCAGAACTGAATGGACTGAAAATTATTATTGTACGACATTACTGATCTGGTAGCACTGTGGTGGAGTGATTAGCTGCTGGCTCACAGGAAAATGTCCCCAGTATGAATACACTGGTCGGCTGTGGCCTTTCTGTGTGAAGTTTGCAGTTTTTCCCTGTGCTTGCATGGGTTTCCTCCCACAGTTCAAAGTCATGCGTGTTAGATTCATGGTGACTCTAAATTGTCCGTAGGTGTGAATCAGATTGTGAACGGTTGTCTATCTGTGTTGGCCCTGAAATCGATTAGCGACCTGTCCAGGGTGACTCTCCCTGTGAGCTGACGAGGATAAGCAGTTGGATGATCGATGCAAAATTACTGATCAATATTATTATACATATAAAATTGTGGGCTTAAGTATATTATGGGGACCTGATCTGTTATTTCTCTTAGAACTCAGTTGACTGACAGAACTATTTATATACACTTACATAAGATACAATCTAGAGCAAAACTGCAAGTATAAAAATACTATTGTTCATGACACCAAGAAGTGCATTCATCTAAAGAGAATCATCTGTAAATAGTTATAGATTTTTGAAATGCTATAAATACACAAATAAGTTTGTCCACATTTAGGATTGGTTTAGTGCCAGGACAGTCAAAGACTATAAGTCTATAGGAAAAGAGGGGCACAACATTTGGCTCACTATCTTCGTATATTAAAACCAAATTTTGTGAATCTTTTATTATCCTGTAATATTTTTAATAGCCACACTCTGCTGCAGACTGTAAACTACTTGAATCTCCAACCAACCTTTCCACCATCTGCATGATACTCTTTCTCATCTGCATTGAGGAGTTTGGCCAGACCAAAATCAGTGATTTTGATGTGTTGTGGAGTCTTCACCAGGACGTTTCTGGCTGCCAAGTCACGATGTACCAAGTGGCGCTCCTCCAGGTAGTTCATACCCTTTTATCAAACAAATGTTGAAGTATGCGTTATTACATAAGATCAGTGTTTTTTTCACTCGCTATCTTATATTTATTTATTGCTTGATCAAAAAATATTTAAGAGCTGAAATCCATGATAGGTTTTAGCTGGCCATGTACGGGGTGGACCCATTGAACAGATCCCATTATGTAATTCGATGCTTTTACCAGGCTTCTCACTTACCTTGGCTATCTGCACACACCAGTTAAGCAGGTGCTGGGAGCCTATGTTGTCTTTGTTCTCTTTGACATAATCAAGCAGGCAGCCGTAGGGCATCAGCTGGGTGACAAGCTGCACTGTGGAGGTTAGGCAAATGCCAAGCAGGCGACAGACATGGGGGTGCTCCACACTGGCCATAACATAAGCCTCCTGCAGTGGGCATATAGACCTGCTTAATATCATTTGTGACAATCAGGTGACAGAAAGACCAAAACCTACTTCTCTAGTGCATGTGATAAAGAAACAATGTGTGATTCACAATAATGAATAAAAGGTAAATAAAGACAAAAATCCCACAGTGTTGGATCTTCCACTTAACAAGTATTTGTGTACGCATTTATCTTGCTACTCAATAGCTTGAGAAGCAGAACATTTGCAAGGATATCCAGTGTTGAGACACGCGTATCTTAGCAGCAGGCATGCTCAGCCAACTGTATTTCATGTGGATCAGCTCTGAGTGGAACGTTTCTGTCGTCACACCAAAAAAAAAAAAAAAAAAAAGGACTTAAAGAAAAAAGTATGGGGATAATCTTCACTGGCCAACAAAAGGCCTCCAACAAGCACAAACAGCACTTTGAGTTTAATTAGCAGGTTTCCTGCCATGTTTGTATTAATTGTATCCCAAATATTTTCTACATGACAACCACTTCGTTGCTAGCAGCTCTGTAATTGTGGCTGAGTCTGAGTAAAAAAGCCTTGAGCGTTAAAAAGAAAGATTCTTAGGCCCTTAAGCCATGAACCTCTGAAGACACAGTGGTCCATCACAGCACCCATATTTACTGTGAGTGAGCAACACTAGCACAGTATAACAAGACCTGAGATGCACATTCAGTCCTTTTTATAATTCATTTTGTACAGGCTGCTTTCTCAGTACGGTAGAGTAGAGTTTCTTTTATATTTTCACTTCCCACACGTTCCTGTGCTCCTACACATAACACACTTTATTGAATAAGACTGGGAAATAACATTTCAAAGGAACTGCTGTTTTAGTTCTTTTACCATATGCTTAGAGTCTAAAAAGTACCACATAAATCAGTGAACTCACATCCAATATTTCTTTGTTTGCTTTTGGTGACGTGGCCTCTCTCAAAACCTTGATGGCCACTGGGATCTTCACATCTTCTCCCTCTGGAACCCACAAACCCTACATGGACACACATTCGTTATTTCACAGGCTTTAATTTAATGCCTAAATCATCAGAAGAACACACGTGAATGCATGAAAATATTACAGTATAATTACAAATATTGAAGCAGTGCGCTGAAACATGACCCTTAACCCAGTGGCAAAAACTAACCCTGTACTGTACATTCAGTCAAGTACTGCACAATTTTGAGGTACTTTATGCTTCATTCACACTACATTTTATAGTGTAATGCACATTTTTACTTCATTACATTTTACACAGGGTATTTTATAGCATAATATTGGTAATAACTTAACTTTAGATGTCAATACTTTTTTCACAGCTGCCAAAACCTAAGCTTAGCCTTAGCCAACTAAATGCATATCCCCAGTCCTTCCCCTAAACATACATTAAACCTATTTCTAACTATATAACGAAATCTTAAGCCTCAACAGCCCTTTGAACAAATATCTTGCTCCTCAAGGTCTACGACTGCAACGGAACTAAAAAGGCTCTATTGAGAGTTGCCCAAACTTGTGAGTGCAACATTTCCACTGTGAGAACACATAACCTCAAAATTAATTTAATATAGATATGTAAACCTAGAGCTAAGGTAAGTCACTCATGCTTGAATTGGCAAGTTAAAAAGTATTTTAAGTGTAGATGAGTGAAAACACTGACGACACTGAGGTGTTGGTTATATAAACTTGGCACATACAGTACAGTTATAAGCTTCTGTAAAGCTCAGCACAGCAGTGAAACTGCAACGACAAGGTGTTTTGACACACCGACCTAAGGCATGTTATTACCTTGTAAACTGTGCCAAAAGCCCCTGATCCCAGGACTTTGATTTTCTTAAATTCAGGCTCCTTCAGGATCCGCAGCAGTGCCTGGTTTGGTGCCTCTCCACTTGGAGTCAGGGGTTCGACCAACTTGGGAAAAACAAATTAGTGTCTTAAAATACTGTCTCACAGTATTTTGTTTTCTTTAAAAAATACTGAAGTAGTTCAATATTCAATTAAATATTATAGTGAAGACATGATTTTATCCTAAAGGCTGCACTTTCTATCTTCTTCGAGATACAAAAAACAAGTAAAAATCATAACCTCTCCATATAACAGGTGTTCATCTGTAAATTGATTGAAGCGGTGACTCAGATGCTAATCTTACCTCTCTCTCTTGGAGGAGTCTACGCATGGTCCTTTTCCGCTTGATGTGGCGTCGGCGTAGCAACACAAAGACAGACAGGCCTGCAATGAGAACAGCCAGCAGCCCACCAACTACACCAGCGGCAATCATGGAGAGACCACTAGGTATGAAAGACAGGTGGGAGCTGATTTAAGAATGCACATAGAAAACAGAGCACATACGTGAATTTATTTAACAAGGACAGGTTAAATTTAAATGTCTGACTTGGGAAAAGTCAGTCTACCCTTAAGCATGATTACTGTTTACTTACTGTTTAATCTCACAGCCTTCAAGACCAGGTCCAGCGCACCTGTTAACATAGCAATGCAAAGAATCTGATGTAACTATACAGTCGCTTTGTTTCCATAGAACAAATTAAACCCTGACAAAAAACTGCAATTACTGTCCACCAATCATTGTTGCCACCAACACTGTGCAACTACTACACATACACGAGCAGTGGAAATACTACTCCGTCACTTTGAACTGCCTGCTTTTATTATTGTCAAAGTTATTATTGTTGTGTTCTATAAAGCAGGCTAACCTGTATCCCCTGAATACTGAAACAGAAGTAGTGAAAACATTTAGAATCCACGATATAAAAGGAGCTGATACAGAACAATAAATGTAAAAATTGTAAAAAGCTTTTTATCCTGTTCTACAGGACGTCTCTAAATTTGTCAAATTTCAACATTTAGCTCAGCAAAAACAGCCTCATTTTAAAAACGGATCGCTCTGCACTCTGTGCTGACAGAACCACAGCTGAACCTTTTGGCTTGGGTCAGGTTACTGCATCAGTATTACAACAGATAAATGTTTGCAGGGAAATACAGTGCCAATTCTCAGTTCAGCAGAACAATTGTCTCACCCTTGAGTGCAGTTTTTATGGCATAGCTGGCACACTTTCATCTCATCTGCGTATTTCCACACTAGCATGTCGTCCTGTCCTGGCACGCCTTGGGGACAACGAGGGACACAGAACAGTCCATCTTGGAAGTTGGCACACTTAGTACAGTTTCCAGGACCCTGGCAGTCAAAATTAAGACTCACGATGTTTACAATCCTCTTGAGAGAAGTACTAAATATTATGGACACTGCTCTGTCTCATAGTAATAATTTCTCACAGAAAGTTACATCTATCTTCTTCATAACAATGCAAATGTTATGAAAACCACCCAGTCAAGTTAGATGCTTTAGTTTAGGCCAATGAAACTCTTCTGCAACACTTAAAGCAATCCAAAGCTGTAATTCTATACGTTTGTTAATTATGCCCCTTTCTCAACCTGTGGACTATATTTCATACCCTTATGTTTGCTAGAATTACTTTCTACAGGCGTCTGAACTTGTTTCTTGTTTTCAATCAAAGAAGGGATTATCAGTGGGTAAAAGAAGAAACCCAATTGGACCATGCAACCACACCCCCTACTCAAAACTCAACATGTCTTGTGGCAGCACTGCATTATAGTCTTTTAGGGCTTTTGCTGATGGGGCAATTGGTTGCACTAACACTCCTGAACAAGGATTCATAAAAAGCTATTGTCTCATTTGTGGTGCTTGATTCTAATATTTATTGTTGATATCTTGTATTTATAAATAATCTCCACAAAGCTGCTTAACAACACTCCTGGGGGTTTGGCTTTTATGGGGGTTCGTAATAATAGTTCAGTATTTGGTGACACATACAGGCGCAGTGCATGTTGTGGTCCCATTCACGCGTTGGCACTCGGGATGACACTTCATGCAAGTTTTATTTATGACTGCCTCTCGCGGCTCTCTGCAAAATAAAAACATGTTAAGTGTTACATGTTAAGTGAATTTCCTGATCCCTTTTTTGAGGACAAAAGTTAAATTGTAAACATGCTGAGATTTAATGTTTGACAGAGATCTGCAGAGATAAACATATGTGAATGAAACTGCAATGTTCTGTTTTGTCTTGATCTACTGGAGGTTTAACTTCCAAATACCTTGGATCACATTTGGTCTTAGCACTGCTTTCAATAACAAAATCCCCAACTCAACTAATGTCATAATATGGAAATGCTCATGATATGAAAATAAGACCATAGAGAAGGAAAATATAGCACAGAGATTTGATGTTCAGACTGTTAATTTGTCCTAAATGAGGAATGACATATTTCAGTGCTTAAAAAGCAGCAAAACCCAGAATCGTCCCTTACCCCTCCAGGACATTACAGGAGTCAACACAGCTCCCATCACGGCTGTGGTCACGGCAGGCGAAACACATATCTGCGCCTGGCCCCCAGCAGCCGTCTGTGGTACACTTCCTGTCACAAGTGTTATTCCATAGACCTGAAAATGAAAATCTCAATAAGATTTTTTGAAAAATGTTCCAAATGTGAAAGTAGACTTAAACTATTCAATCAGTTTTTTGCACTGTATGATCTGAAGCTAGACAGCAAAACATTTAAAGGAACTGATCCAAACTTGGTGTGGGGACACAAAATTACTGTACCACATGTGGCAGCATCAGCATTATCCTCTATGGTGGCACTTTGGGTTTCAGATTTGAAAAGTCTTGTCCAATGGCTTTTATTGGCGTAACACAGGTTCTCGTTCTTAACAATGACCACGTCTCCATCGCTGACTTCTCTGAGAGAGCGAAGGCCCAGGTAATTAATCTTGAGCTGGGTCATCACCACACTCCGGCTACCACTGTCAAATGTAAAATGCAGAACATGAAGAGAAGAAAAAACATACAAACAAACTTAATCTAGTGGTTTTGAATCTGCTTGTTTTGTTTTTGTTTTGTTTTTTGGGGGGAGGGGTTGTTTTTTTTTTTTTTGTTTTTTGTTTTTTTTTACAAGAAACATACCGCTTTGTTCGTCCTCGAATGATCTCCAGATTCTCAAAAGGACTGAGTGACCTCATGTTATCTGGCCAGGTTTGAATCCACAAGTATCCTGAAGTAACACATTTTTGGTAATCGTGAAACTCTTCAGTGTGCATTTAATGTGTCGTGGATTACTCATGTTTTGTTGTAGAGTCATACCAGTAATTTCTTTCACAGTTTTAAACACATCAAGCTGGGCAGGATCCATTTTTGGCGTTTTGGTATATGTATCCCTACAAAACAGGCAAACCCATGTTACTGAATACTGATGGAGATGCCCAGTAATCTTTAACAGTTGATGCAGCCCAGCTGATAAAGATGGGCGTGAAGGCAAACAATGGTGTTTTCACTTACCCATGAATCGATGTGTGGATGATAGCAACGTTCCCATTGATTTTGGTGCAGTTTTTAAATGTGTCAATGTTGGTGGCATTGATAGACAGGGTGTTAGTCAGGTCTCCTGTTCCAAGTCCATTACACACTATGAGCAATTTTGAAACATAAATAACAATAGTGAAACAGTTTTGGGCTCTTTGCCTTTTAAACTAACAGTGCTACATTAGCATGAAAGTGGCAGTTGTCATGTTGTAGTCGGTCAATGTGGTGCTAATTTTAATATTTTCCATACAATTACATTGTTTATAATGGGAAGCCATGTTTTATAACATAATTATATGGGTTGCAGCAATGTGGGGAATATTTATATTTGCATAATATTAAATAAGAATAAAAACCACTTGAGTCTCTGCGCTCACTATGAACCTGCAGTCAGTCATCTGTATAAAATACAAAGCATGGTTGTACCCTAATAAATGGTTACGTGCTAAACTAACTGACTACTAGCAGCAGGACACCCTGCTTCCTATAACAAACAGGTGGTATCAATACGCACAGCTTTCAGACAACAAGCGAATATGTAAATGCCCCGTAATGTAAACAAGTGATCACTACAATGTTACTATCGAACGGATACAAATTGTAAGAGCACATGGGACTTCGTCCACCGCTGCCTCATACCTTTTGGACATAGTCCGTCACACTTGGCACACTTCCTGATTCCCCCCTCGTCCACCTCATATGTGTTACCACTGCATGCACGCACACACGCTCCATGATCTGTCACAACATAGTTATCTGAAACGACAGCAAAATGTATGCTTCTTTATTTCATAATTACAGAAGACTCAACACTTACCGTAAGTGAAGTGAAAACATATATCTATCAAAAACCAATCTAAATGTGGCATTCTGCAAAAATATTATGCATAAATCGAAGTCATAGTATTTGGGCAAAAACATCTCAGAAATGTGTTTAACCATATCATTACTCTAGATGGCACAGGTCGACTGTGGTGGAGGAAGGTAGCGCGATCCTCCACCAATCCCGCAGTTGTTGGTTCGATCCCAGCTCTTCTGGTCACATGTGTCCTTGAGCAAGACACTGAAACCCAGCTTAGTTGCTCCCGTGAGTGTAGGCCAGCTGCATAGCAGCATTAGATTGTGATTGCGAATCGTGAATAAAAAGCAGTTAAAGAGCTTTGAGTGCAAATAGGTAGAAAAGGGCTATTTATATAAAGGCCATTTAGCTTTGTCCTCCAGTACTACTGCAAGGAACTTCAAAGTTATTTATGACCAACACCACATTGGCAAAATTTGGAGCATTCTGTGTCACAGTGATGCTGAAAAACTGCATTTGTTACTTCTAGATTGGACTCCTGTAATTTCCTACTTTCGGGATCCCCCATTATCCAGTATCCCTAAAAAGCCTACAATTAATCCAAAATGCTGCAGCAAGAGTACTGACTGGAATTACCCTCCACTTATCATGATGCTATAGGCTTAGACTGCTAGGAGACCCACCCCCAGATGCACTGAGCTCCTTTCCTCCTCTCTTCCCACTGCATGAGATCAAGTGTATGTCTCTCTCCCATTGTTGTGCTTCTCCCTCTCTGTCTCCCTCTTTCTGTCTCTCTGTGTCTCTGTCTTTCTGTCTCTTCTGTCTTTCTGTTTTCCTCTCCACTGTTGCATATAGGCTTGCTCAAGGGGCAATGGTGTGGGCCTTCTTTATAATTACATTAGTATTGACTTTATTTTGTAAAGTGCCTTGAGATGACTTTGTTGTGAATTGGTGCTATATTAATAAAAGTTGAATTGAATTGAATAGAATACAGGTCACAGAGTATAGACAGGGTAGTACAAGGATCGACCTTTATATGTTAACTGAGAAAGAACAGTTTTTTGAAACTGAAATCATTTCCTCTCTTTGCCCATTTATTATTCAACTGAAACAAATGTCTGCATGTCTGACAACCATTAAAGACAACTGAGACACTTGTTTAACACACCATAACACGAAAAAGCTCCTAATCATGCTAGAATATATTTTACTTTGTGAAGCAAATCTGCTAACTGCCAAGGTAGCTGGAGTACGTGCTTTCATTTGTGATACAAAAATGTAAGTTTAGAAACAATATTTGCTTGTAATACCAAACAACTGAGAAAAGTCAGTTTAGTCATACTTACGTGGGCAGCTTTTGACACATGTCGCTCCAAAGTTGTACTTTCCATGTGGGTTAGGTACCAGCTGGTGCAGATTCGGGTCATAGCGATGGAGGCCCGGGCAGGAGTCCTTACACACCCCATCATCTTGAAAATCCCGACAGGCCTGCAGAACAAACAACAGTCATCCAGTACATTGGGACCAAAATAGAGCCGCACGGTAACGATAACACTGCATTCCTCTATCCCAGCCTAATCCTCGGAGCTGCACAGACAGAGAGAATCTGATACTCAAGATTAAAAGATTTAATCAGCAGTTATATGTCACATTGGTGCTGAAACCGATAACAATAATAATAATAATAATAATAATAATACTTGAAACAGATGCTGCTAAGTGAGGGCTTTGTTTAGTGGAAGGCTTCTCATCCAAATATAATACAGTATGAAAAATATTTGGCGATGAAGTCTCTCCCCCCAGTTCCTCATTCACATCATTACTGCTGTCCTGTATATAAAAATGCCTTTTTTCTCTCACCAGGCAGTCGGTGGGCCGTGGTCCTGTGCAGCCTGCGGCACAGTGTTCACTGCAGCAGTCGCTGGGTGAAGGGCCTTTGCATCTTTTAGAGCACTGCTGTGCGCAGTTGAGCTTCGTCACTGGAGATAATAAGGTGGCAAATGAGTGGAGTGAAGCAGCGAGTCCATTTTTTATTGTGGATTTTAAAACTACAAATCGTAACCTTTTGCATGTTTACATTTTGGTACTAACATAGCATATTTGCAAATTAGTTTCATCTTTTGTTGCAGTGAAAATGTTAATAACCAACTAAAACTTTAATGCAAAATTGCTCAGTAGTAAAGTATAGAAGCCTGCATATCTCCAAACATGATAAAACTTTTAGTGTTTCATCACACTGTACACATGTACATTCCGTATACTAACAATGATATATTAACGAAATCATTACAGTTTTAATTGAGCTGAAACCTGATGACAGATCGGAGCTTACAAGTCTGACAGTTTTGAGGACCAGGTGCCCAGCATGATCCATTGAAACAGCTTGAGTCGCATTTTTTACCTGTGAAGCAAACCATAATGAACATTTTACAATTTTTACTACACACCCCTGAAATTCCTAATGCATGTTTTCTCTTCTGCTGCAAAGTGAGTTCCTTACAGAGCTGGTTGTTGGTAGCCACTGGCAGCTCCATTTTGGGTTTGCTCTCAGGGTTGACAATATCGTACCACTGTATTGTCTCCACGTTGCATAGCTGGTGGGTCTTGAACTTTACACCTCCTTTAAGAATTTCTGCAACAAAAAAAATAACATGACAATCTGTCAATATTTATAGGTTTATTATAACGATGAGGTTTGTAACAACAATGTTAGAGAAAATGTCAAATTAAGCTTACCTGTCAGGCTGGTCAGAAGAAGCACGCTGGTGTCCGTGTCCATGGCATAATTGGCAACAACAGTGAGGGCAAACTCTCCCTCGTAGAGAGAATGACCTCGAATTATACGCAGGTTCTCCAAAGGAATCTTGGAAACGTTGTTGAGGGCAATCAGGACATATCCGCCCACTTCTTCAATAGACTGGAAGAAAAAAAATAATAATAGAAAACTTAGCTGTGAACTTAAGAACCCAATGCGCAAAGTTGGTGGTTCTCTAATGTTTGAAATCATGTTTTGGTCAGTGGTATTTATCAAGTGACTGTAACTCATGAGCAGCTGGTGCTGACATGTCAACCCCATTCCATGTGTACTGCATGCTATGTGCTGACTGTATGTTATTTCTGTTTGTGTGTGCACGGCTGCATGCGACTGTGTGTGGTCCTTCATCACATCTGCCCAGTATTCACAATCTTGTCTTTACAGCTACAGTTCAAGCAAAACTGAAGCCAGAGGGTTGTAAACACTCACTTGAATCATGTGTCACTATGGACTCACTCTGCTGATTTTAATTATCTGTACTAAAGCGATAAGTGCAGTGACAAGCCTGCAGAGATCTAGGACACAGATGGCATGGAAAACTGGTATTATATCATCAAAACAGATAGGAGCCTTTTTGCACCTGGTATGTTCTAAGAGAGTTTAGTGCTTACCCTGAGGAAGGACAGGTCACGGTGCTCGTCCATGTAGGTGACTTCCAGGTTTTCCAGCACCACTGTGCAGTTGCTGTAGGTTTTCACCATGTTTAGATAGTGATCGTCTTTGGAACCTAGGAGGTTTAAACGGTTGGTGATGCCCTGGCATACTGCAGGAAAGAAAAATGGAGAATTTGTTAGATTTGTTACGGTGCTGCCTAACATACAAAATGCAAACTGCCTGTGCATCATCTGGAATTGCAGAGGTGTCACAAAAGCATTTAGAGATGTATGTAAGACACTGGCTTAATTTATGCCATTCTGTATGTGTGCGAGTGTTTATTTGGGAACTTGGTCTGTGCAGTCATAACTTTCGTGTGAAAATAAGCGATCTGGGTTGCCTCTACAATAGGAATGAAATCTCCGAGACAAAGTGAGTTCTGGCTCATGAGTCAAAGTGAGCTGGCTGTATTTATACTGGCAACGGCCTGAGTCTTTCCACTGCTTTGTAAGCTAGTTAAAAACAACCACTGTGACCAGAATTGTGTCATTTCGGAGAACAGATCTGGCGTGTCACAGATTCCATGGGATCGCTGACAGAATTTCTGCTTGTTGGTGTCAGCCTAACTTCAGCCCAGGTAAGGTGTAAAGGATTGCAGGTCGAGCTCAAGACATAACTCAATGTGGGGTCTAAATCAAATGCTGATCTATGGATTTTCGTTAGTTTTCAGTTGCAATAGTCACTAATACAGAGCCTCAAAGGACTCATAGTGTAGCCCATCTGGTCTGGTGCAATAAAATGTTTTGAAAAGGAAGACATTATTGCCGATAAGTGCAATAGACACAATAGGGCTTTTCTTAATCAATTTAGTTTTTGTGTGTGTCTTAGGACAATTTGTCTTCCTCTGTTCATTTATCACGAACTGGTCAGACAGGTTATGACTGGCACTGAAGACGAAGAGTGTTTTACACCCTGACACCCCATAACACTTAAGCACACATACACACAAGCAATCTGCACACGCACATCATCATAACTCATTTTTCTCTTACAACGTGTAATTTATAGGTTAACTTGAGTGATGAGTCAGAAAAGGAAAAAGTTGCTTCCTTTTTATTACAGTAAATTACGGAATTACGGTGCAGGTGTAATGTCTCTTGGGCCACATTCCACAACGTGTCTGCTCTTGACTGCGAAGAAAGCCATAACATGTGCTCTAGGTTTTGAGACACACCTCCCAACAATGTACATAATAGTTGATTAAACTGCACTGAGTCATGTCTGACTTTTCTAGAAATGACAAGAAACACACCGTATTATCTTTTAGATGATATCAGAAGCAAGTATTTTCTAGTTCTCCGTTTCCACTGTGGCTCTCACTTACGTTGTTGTGTTGAGTTCACGCAAACTTACAGCAAGGTGCATCGAATCAGTGAGAATTAGGCACAAACAGCAGTCTGCTGCCCTCCCTCATCTTCCTCCTCATTAGTTTGTCTCTAAGGGTTCCCCCTGACATGAACCCTGCAGTGCAGCAGCCCAAATGCCCAGGCAACAGAGGCAGACAAGCAAAAGCAAGCTGGACGTTTTAATTAGAGGAGCTGTGTGAGATGTAATTATCCCCCTAATTATTACTCAGACTGAGAATCCAAACTGTAAGAAACAAAAAGGTTGTCATGACTGTGCAGCTGTGAATACCTGACTTGGACAACCCAGATGACTATTTGCTAAGAGCGATGCTAATTATGGTTAATTGGTTTGTTGTTATGCCATACGCTGTGCATTTATGCACATTGCCCAGATTCATACATGCAGCCGGCTTCCTGTCTCAGTGTTTTGTTCTGTTAATCTTTATGATGTGCAGTAAAGGCTGCATGACTAAAGGTTTAACAAGTTTCCTCCGAGTGACATTCAAACAGCTATTTGCTCAACCAGGATAGATGCACAGTAAACCAATTGCTGGTTTCAGATCTTTACTGCAGGTGGTAAATGAACTGAGATTCTATGACTGTAGACTGACTTCCTAATCAGGTTGCAACATATGAGAAAGGAACAAGGTGATGCTGTACAAACATAGAACTGAAAGATGGCTTTATAGTTTCTTCTAACAGAACAACCTTCGACAAAGGTCAATAAAATGTCATATATCATTGTTATAAATGTGTCATAAAATGTTACGTATCTTTCAGGCCATCTTTCTGCAAGTAGAGACAGATAATAGCTAGTGACTAATATAATATGCAGGTAGGGAATTTCTAGTAACCATGTTTGGCCAACCATTCAATTTTGACTCATCAAGCCCTAAAAGCACAGCTTACTGTCTGCAGCGTGCCTAAACTCAAGGGTGAGGCCAACAGTGACATAACTGATAGTGTGACAAAGACTAATTACCTATTGCTTCACTTCCTCCAGCTGTATTGATGTCACAAAATGTCCATGCGTTGCCTCTTGGAGCAAGGAGTGGCAGCTCCAGTACACTATAACTCAACTTCAGTACTGTATGCATGTGCGTAGGGGGGCATGCGTACAGGCATGTATGTGAATTTCATAGAAAACATTCCCTGGACTGCACATTGCTGATCAGCCCCCAGTCAGAGCAAAACAAGAGAGTTGATAAACCTGATCATTAGTCATCTTAGCTTGTTGCAATGTGCGGTCGCAAATCACTCTTTTTATGTTTACTTGGGGACTAGTGTGGGAAGTCAAGGGTGTGTGGATAGATATTTGTTTCTTGAGGCTATAGGATCTGGGCAACTACAAAAAAAAAAGAGAAGAGAAGAAATGAAAGTAAAGAAAATGGCTCATCTTACTTTGGGCAATTATTAACTGATTGTTCAAGTCCAAAGTATGTTTTTGCCTGCAAAGCCAATGTGGTCTGCAATGCTAGATGCATTGCTCTTCAGTGGTCAAAGAAAAATCATGTAAAGCTCATGATAAGAATCCACGTGCTGAAGTACA
This sequence comes from Channa argus, assembly GCF_033026475.1. Classification (NCBI taxonomy): domain Eukaryota; kingdom Metazoa; phylum Chordata; class Actinopteri; order Anabantiformes; family Channidae; genus Channa; species Channa argus. The sequence goes on along the minus strand of NC_090210.1, from coordinate 1,224,163 downwards.
GAGAAGGCAATTAAAGTCTCTATTATTTCCAAAGTAGAAATCCCACAAAAGTAATTAAATGTTTCCATTTAGTTTAAACAGTAAAATTACAACAAAACCTCACCATATAAAGTATCTAATAACACAATGTTAAAAACTAAAAAACATTAATCTCAACTAAATTTCAAAGTTTTAATTCTTCAAAAAGACGCATTTACGCCTGTCCATCATCACTTGAATCAAAAAGGAAAACTCAAAAACAGGCAAGCAAGACATGATCTTGTAGATGTTGTGTTTAGAGAACAGAGCAATACAGTACAGTATGTTAATATGAATCCATCTTCTTTATTATGTAAGGAGTTCTGGTCCAAAACAGTATATTGGAAACCTTTTCTTTGAACTTTATTTAACAGAGAAAAGGGGAAGGAGTGAAGCATTGTATAAAACTCAAGTCACAGCAGACTAAATTTACAGTAAACATTTGAGACAAACCAACTAAACATGGTAAGATGAAAAGTGCAGCCCTAAGTACAAAACTCAACCAAAGGAAAATGGTCATAATCTTCCATAAATTTACATTTGGAGCTCTTATTTACATGTTTGAATGAAATGTTATAGGTTTCTTGCCATGGGAAAAAATTGTGAATGTCCATAAATGAAAGCCCACACTTTCCCAGGACACTCAGAAATAACTTCAAAAAACGTATTTAATGTTTCCTTTGGTGTATCTACTACACATTTAAATCATCCTTTAGACCTTTTTGCAGACAACAGAAATGGCCCTGCCGCATTCTCTTCCTCTCATTCACTACCTGGAATTAAATTATTCTCTTCCCAGAGTCTGATAATGACATTATCTGAAAACCTATACATAATTAAAGGGAAGTAACAATACTTACTGACATGTCTTGTATTTCTCTCTCCTAGTCAACAGCATTACGGCAAAGTCTCCTATGTAATTCAATCTGCAATGTTTCTCTGCTGATAACAAATCAATGTCGATATTAATTCCCTTACTTAGAGGTAAATTAAGGTTAACCTCCTCATTTGTCAAATACATAGTAAAAGGATGCAGATGAAAGAAAAAAAGTTATTACATATTATTATTGGCCTCAGTTTATAGTCTTGGGGTTGTACTGACTCACATTTCCAGACCTTAACATTTTATGAAAGCATAACTCCCCCTAAGCCCACTATCTGTGAATGTAGGGGAAAAGCCACTTCCTTTATGATTTATGTGCATTCAACTCACATGTTCCAGCTGATATTTTCAGGAGAAGCAGGAACTTCAGAATCACATGTCAAGTAAACCCAGCAGTACAAACAGTTGTGTGTGTATTCTGTAGTGGTGCACTATTGTATTTGTGTAAAAATATATTGTAGTTAAAAATTAGAACGTCTGCTGTACAGGGGAAACGCATATCCCACGCAAAGGAAGATCGCATCAATCCCTTAGAGAAAACATCTTGGGGCCACAGAAAAGAAAAAAGGGGCTGGAGGATACCACCCCCTCCCCATTTTCCCTCCCTGTCCCCAGTGAATGCAACAACAAAAGTCGCTCTGACATTTCAGGAAGTTGATTTTTGCACAGGGTCAGTATCTTACAGCTACCCTGTGATGATGAACCAGATGGTGGCTGATTGTCGTCTCCAGGGGGCGGAGGACAAGTGGACAGTCTTAATCTAACTTAATATATCACTGGAGGAAGTGAGCTGATAGAAAGAAGGTGATGAGGGCAAAAAATTTAAAATAAAGAGAAAAGGAAAACTGAGAAAAGGAGAATAGGGGTGATTTGTGGTTCAGCTAACTGAGGTGGTGTAGGCAGTGTTCAGCTGTGGGGTCAAACTGTGGAAAGAGGGTGTAAAGTGTCACACTTGATGTATGATCATGTCTGACCTTTTTCTCTGAGGGCTAACAAAGGGGACAAACTCTGAAGCGGGGGGCTGTAGAGCACAAGCAAATGAAGCGTCCCACTGAAAAAAGTCACACGACCTCTAAACAGTTCAACCCTGTGACTACACCTGCTGGTCCTGCCTAAATGTGAGCACAGTCAGTGAAGTTTAGTTTGTTAAAAGCTCAGCAAAGTGACCAAATAAAGAACAAAACGGCTGATGTTTACTCTGCGCTCCTGAAGAGTGCTCTCCACCAGGGAGTGACACACTCTAGATACCTGTGTTCATCATAATGTTTACTCTCCCCCACAGTGTGAGGAAACTCAGGATTTAGGTTTTGCACAAACACAGGAACACAGCATGTATACTCACACTGCTGTATACTGGCATCAGCATTTCTAAGCCTCTAATACATATAATTTAGGTCAGAATATGACCACGTCTATGAACCAGTTTATTTTTTCTAAGTGCAATGAAAAACCCTAACTACAAACTCTTTGACATTTGAGATATTTGCCACATGGAAACGGTGTCTGTTGTACTGTGGTTTCACAAGCCGTCAGTGTCAACAGTGTTTATCAAGTCAGCTTCACTACAGTAGACTATTTTAGGTCTCTCTCATAGCTCATCATTGCTGTTTCCAGCTGCATCAGGCAGCTGCTTTTCAGCAAAACAAAAGTTGTGACGTATACGCCACCTGCCCTGCCACAAATCGTTTGTAGAAAAAGTTGATCATTTAACTTTTCTGCAATGAGATATGTTGAAGGAGAGTGAATATAGGAGTTATATTTGTCAGGTCACATAAAACATGACATAGTTCTTTGTGAGCTGTCGGAGGATTTAGGTAACTATTTGCTGCAGGATTTAATAACAGCTTTATCAGATAATTGTATATGATCACCTTATGTCAACGTTTCAGTAAATTCACATACAATATGTGTAAATGTTGAGTTACAGCCTGTTGGACTACTTTCAAGTGGCCATACTATACTGAGGTGGGGGCTGAAATCTGTTGTAAAAGAAAAATATAGTTTTATTTTGTTATGTAATTTCAACGAGCAAACTCTTTCATTTTGAAAAATATTCATTAATTATGTAATAATTGGATTACAAGAGAATCCTTCACTGTATACATGTTGGTTTTTAATTATTTGAGGTACTGATATGGATAATCAATAGACTACACTCAATGGTCTATGATTCATTCATTTATTGCCCGACAGAAGCGATAAATAAACCATAAATAATACAAGATGCATTTAAAAAAAAAGCGTGAATTACTGGGAACCCAGTTGATTTATTGTAGTTAAACACAGCTGCACTCTGATTACTCTCCAACTGTGACGAACATATGAGAAACCCAACATGAAGGCCCCAATTATTAAGCAAAACATCTTTTAGTCGGACGATTCTCTCACATACCCTGGACTTAGTAGAAGAGGCACCACACCACACTCCCCTCCTGTTACCCCAAAGCTCCCACATCCTTCGTCCAGCCCCAACCCCATTTAAATTCCAATAGTGCACCCACCATTCTCCTGAAATGTTCCAACACTCAACCCACTTCCTCTTTAACGTCCAGATATTCTCCCTATTGAAGCCCATTCCAGCCAAAACTCCCTCCTTTTTCCCCCCCTTCTCCTTCCCTGTTAAAACCATACTCCTCTTGAATCCCACAGGAAGCCGGAGAGGAAGACTGGAGAGGCAGTGGGCGGCAAGCATACTGCTGCTCGCTCACTGCTCAACGGCTCCCCACCCCTACCCCATTTATCACGACCCCATCCACCACCACCACCACCACTAACTGCGACTGACCCATCCCTGGAAAAGAAGAGCAGAGGAAGAGAGGCACAGAGAGAGAGAGAGAGAGAAAGAAAAAGAAAAACAACAACGACAAGCAAAGAAACCCACACATTTCACACATCATTCCAGCAGGAGAAAGCAGCTGTGATTCGGGAATCCCCTCTTGGTTTAAGCATTTCTCAGTGCAGAGCAGCAGGCCCAGGTTGGAACACATCAACACAGAGGACAGATACCTCTCCCTCACTGGACTTCTCACTCCATCCAAACAAAGGAGATAGATGCTCTTTGAGGCACGCTTTCTTTTTAAGGGTTTCTTATTTTTAGCTCAATTGCTGACAGGCTCATTTCTGCATAGCTCTGACTGCCATTTTTGTGGAGTGGTCTGCCAACAACTCTGTTACTGCCTTAGTCATGTTTCTAGCAACTCTGCCTCGCTGGAGCCTTCACAGAGAGACACCCCATAAAAGGAATATTCTTCTATAGCTCCAGGGTTTGCACTAGTATGTTTCACTGTGTTGCTCAGCTTTTAGTCACCATTTCAACCTTTGCTTTACACATCAGCAGGCCCTTAAATCCACTGATGAGTATTTTCTTCCTCATCCACACAGGCAGAGGGCAAGAGCCAGGGACAAAAGGAGCTTGGGGAATTAGTTTGTACAGCCGAAGAGCTCTCACAATTTTTAACGCTGTGAAAGGGTATTTTGTTACATGTTGTGCTGTTCTTGCCAAAACGCATGACCAATTTAATTTACAATAGAAACCTCAGAAGAATTTAGCTGCATCTTCCTGTTGACACACCAAACCAAAATGTTCAAAATGCATTGGGGGCATCACTGCGAAATACTTTGGGCCTCAAAGTGCTCCGTCATAATCTTCAGAGTATTTTTAAAACAAGTCATTTTCCTCCATAGTAGTGTGAACAGGAAGGACCAACAGAAAATAGTTCTAGTTCTTCATCAAACGCCTCTCCCAAAGGCTCAGGGCTCAGATTTCATCCATTGTTAACGTGTGGGGCGCTATCCTGTTCCTGACAAATAAAGCACATCACACATGGTTAAAAAAGCTCCAAAACAATGTGTTAGCTTGTTTAAGATGATTATGTCTGAGAAGGGTTGTTTCAAGGCCGCCCACACACTACAGAGACACAGAGGGACTTCTGCACAACCTATGGTCTGCCTGCTTTGCATCAATCATCAAAGGCATTTGACTTGGCAGACTGGACCCTTTTCCTGCTATCAGGCTACGCTGCTGAACACAAGCATCCTGGTTCAGAATCACAGAGACTGCAGAGAGAACAATCAGTGCACAAGTCAGGGACCTTTCCAGTTACTGCAGTTACTCAATATCCAGACCTGGCTAAAAGAGAAAAATCCGCTTCCTCAGTTAACTTGCTGAACTGTAGGCAGAACACATAACCAACTTTAATTCCATGGTTACTTCACACATTGTCGATTATTCTGAATCGATTCAGAATTAATTTTAATCTTCACAAAACAATGTCTCCACCAGGCCCACTTTGAAGCTGTTTTAGATATGGACGTCAAAGATCATCATAAATAATTTAATCAACTAACAAATATATTCACTAACGACACAGACATATGGTGTTAGGCCATAGTTTGAACATAAACAACATAAATGTATCTCTGGTTTACTGTTTGGCATGAAGCCCTTTTGATAAAGGATTTTATCTTGGTAGATTTAGGCTCTAATGCATGAACTTTGTTAGCTTTTTTAAATTACTATTTTTCCCCATATTTAGGTCATAAGCGTGGGTGAAATGGTTTAACTTGAAAAAACAAAAACACTGTATTTCATGAATTGTTAATGATTTAACTGATTATTGATAGTAATCTTGGCTGACCATCAACTGCTTAGAATCTGCATCACTAATCTGAACAGATCACCGACAAAACTTGTCCCAAGCAATTAGAATCCTGTATTAATCTTGAGCAGCTCAGAGCACTTTTTTTGTTCAATGCATGATCAGCACATAACTAAAAACTGTTGTGTAGCCAAGCCAAGAACAAAGGACATGTGTTCATGTCCTTTGACCTGAAAAACCAATTAGGTTTTGAGTATTTATAATCTCTTGGTAAACTTATTGGTGCTGTATTATTGCAATAATACTCGGATTAAATCTAAGCAAGTATAGTCATATTGGAAAATTCCCAGGGCCTCCTAATCAACTCAGTGAGAAGTTGTTGTAGTGGATATGCTTGCTGTCCAGAGGGCTAATCCTTACTGCCTGGCTCCGGTCCAACTATGCACTCCAGGTTATTTCAATGAGACAGCCCATTCTCCACCTAGCCACAAAGCTATTGAGCTGAAGTGCTTGTGAAAATGAGACGAAGGACCAGTAGATATTGATCATTTATCAGAGAGGCTTTAAGTGTCAAGGGACTGTAATATCATGCAGGGCATGGATATATACTTTTTACACATGGCCTACACTAATGGTTAAGTGGTCAATCTTGCAATGAGAGAATCAGTTCCAACTTTTTTGTGGAAGGAAATGTTGCAAGTGATGCAATCAAAATTCCTTCCTTTTACAGGCCTCTGGGTTCAATTATGAAAACATAGTGTAATGAAGACATTCCGCTCAAAGTCCCACTGGAAAATTAATTCTAAGCACAAAGAAACATTGGTGTTGTTGACATAAACTAGGCAATAAAAAGTAGCACACAAGGTCAGGTGCGTTTAGCGAATACTACGTTTTAGTGTTTGGGGAGTTAAACAAACCATAGTTCAACTCTGTCACTGAGCTGAGCCACTAAAACCAAATTATGAACAATGCTTGTCATCTCATCGTTAAATGGCTGGGATGAAATCCATTTTAAAGTCAGTTAACTGGTCGGTTGACCACTTCGAAATATCTTAATAACTACTGAATGGATGACAAAATTAGTTTTCAATATGCATTATGACCAGAGTGAGAATCCTAATGATTTTTGAGATTTCTAACTTTTTCTTTGCATCGTCATAAGAGTGACACTTGCATTTTTAGGTGAAATGTATCCAAAGTCATTTAAATGAACATTTTGTGGATTCCTCATCATCTCCATTTCTCATCACGAAAAAAATTGTCACCAAATAAAACTGAATCTAATCTCCATAAGGTTCACCAATGCTAAGCGTTTTAAAGCTGCATTAATCAGAGACTATTTGCATGCTTAGATTATGAACACAGTAAAAATTATACCCGCTGCACATCAGCAAAGGATAGCTGCCAATAAACCGTGTAAACATGCTGACATTAGCATTAAGCTCAAATACTTTTGTACCTTAGGACAGCTAGACCTGCTAGAGCGGCTGGGAACCCTTAGTTACCATCTCAAAGCAAAAGATAATTTTCTTTACTGATATCTGTATGTGGGATTAGCTATTCTGATTCAATTTCAAGCTCCAAAACAGCTTAATGGTTCTATTACCCTCGTAGCCTTCATAAGTCTTTATACGTTTTTGTCCAACAGGGACGCCTTTCTCCTCATTGTTGACGCAGGGCTGTAAAATCATGTCTACATGGTAAGTTAAGGTCAAGACAGACAGATAGGCCTGTGTCAAAGAAAACAAACCCTGAATAAAGAGCCTTTGTATAAAGATGTAAGAGTTTCTGCAAGGACTCATTGGAGTTTGGTCTACACATGAGCCACAGGGGTTGGATGAGAGTTAATTCATGCAAGTGTTCACATTATCTTATGTGGAACCTTGCCACACACACACACACACACACACACACACTATTTTCTGTAATTTGGCTAATTTTCTGGCCTGTTGGGAAGCCCAGTAACAACAATGGACACACTGTAAATCGAGAGTTAAGCGGCGAGCAATATGGTGTCAGTTACCAAGTGATTGTGCATGTCTGTATATGTTTACCTTGTTCGTGAGAAACTGCGCTTTATAATGCAAGTTCCTTTTGTAGTTAGCCGTTTTTCCCAGGTTCCAGGTGCTTTGAACGGCAGACAAAAGCTGGAGTTGTTCTTGCTTTCACTTCACACAATAGGGTCCACAAAGTCCAAACAAGGCAGAACCCCTTCTATACTGTATATTTGACTAGTTATTACACTTGACTACTACCTTTTCATAAATACTGGAACGTTAGTTGCTGATCTTGATTGATACGCTACCACACCCTTGCAATGAAGCGTTTAATGCCATAATAACATTGGAAAAGAAAACACTCTTTTTCATAGGTAGTCAAGCAGTAAAAACTATCAAGTCAAGCCTGATCAGGACTCCCATGAAAGGAATAAATTATTATGTTCTCTATAAACACAAATAAAGATGAGGCTTTGAAGTTTAATTTGATGATAACATATTCACCTTCAGATTGAACTAAATTCAAGTTAAGCCAAGCAGAACAATGTCAAGGTATGTCTGTGACACATTCTGCATTGTTTATAGGTGTGAGCTCTTTACACTGCAAAGGGAATTACAAATTACACATCCTCGATCACCATCACAGCAGCTTTTGACAAATGCAGGAATTCATTTACAATAACTGGATAGATTAACAATGGTGTCCTACAAACTCCAAAACCACAAACAGGGACTCAAAGCTAACAGTGAAATGCTCCATTAGTTTACTAGGCTAATGGAGCACACACAAAGAGGCAAAACAGATTAGGGAAGCATGTTTCACACCAGCCTTCACCCAATGTTTTCTACTGAAATATCCTGGGATTGAGGTGATTTGTTTGTGAAACCGTTGTTCCCTGTCTCTTTAGGCCGAGCCTGCGGTTCATAAAGACCTGGGGCTCATTAGGGAAGATGCCACACCTATCTGTAAGTAACTCTTATCACCAACTTCAACACTAAAGTAATGCAAAAGCAACAGCGAAGTACAGTTTGATATTTTTTTTTGTTGGACAATTAAGCAGAGGCACGAAATCCCCATCCTTGATGTTTGTTTGAGTGGCCTCGACTTTCCTGTTTTTCTCCCCTGCTGAGATCCTTCCTTTGATCTGTGCACCACCCCTGTCAATCTCCTTGACATCTCTTATTTGCATTTTGACACAAAGATCCACACAGAGCTCAGAGCATAATACAACCACACAATCTGTCTCTAAGAAAATAGCATCAGATTATGTCCGTTCACTGTGCTTTTGAACTGAACCGAGCTGCAAAATTCTTGAGGAGGGTTTGCAGTGAGCTGTGGTTTTTATCCAAGCATTTAGGATGGAAACCATGTTCTGTGCCCACTTTCCATCTTTACCTTCGCTACTGGAGCGGACTTACTGTTTCAAGTGCTTCAGCCTGACAAGACACATGACACAAAAACTGCTTTGTCAACTATGTGGAAAACATGAAACGCTTTCACAGAACTGATTAAATGTGGTTTCACTGTAAAAGTACAGTTCACTGGCAAAGTTACAGAACCTTAGTCAGTTTCTGTTGAGATAAAACTACATCATGTGTTTGCTCCCATACTATTTTTCTTGGCTTAGAAGTTCATTGTGATTTTGTCCCAAAATTAATATGCAGATAAACAACATTTTATTTACAGTCAGCTTAGAAGAGCGAAAGCAGAAAATTCTAACAACTGAAAAGCTTGAACAACTTTTGCTATAAATGCAGCTCAATCAGGTATCAAAATTCCATGAGCAAATTTGTTGTATTTAAATTTTAAAAATTATTGTCAATCTAATTGAGCAAATAGTCATTTTGGTTGTGTTCTTTAATAAAAGACTTTAGACAGTTAGACAGTTTTTAGACAGTTAATGAAGAGATTATGGGGCTCTTTAGAGGGTCAAAGCCAAAATAAAAACAACAAAACCACCTTATATTGTCAATAATGACTCTTAATACAAGAACTGCCGCCAAGAATTTATGCTCTATTTTGTGCCATGTAGCTGGCTGAGAAATGTACGCGGACCTAAAGAGAACAGGTGGAAGTGTTACTAGTAACCTCATTACATCCATACATGGTCCTGCTATGGAGGAGCACACAACCCTCTTACTTCTCAAATCAACCACACCTTGGGAGGACAAGTTAGCCATCTCTTATGTACCAAAGAAAGCCAAGAACTAGAATCCAATTGATGAGAAATCCCTTTAACAGTTGGCATGAAGCCTTATTCCCCTATGAGTTAGGCTGCCGAGTTTTCTCAGCAACATCAGTGCACCATTTCTTGCAGAAGATGGGTTTGGAGCCTAGACCTCTTAGGAAAGTGCCTGGGGAGTTGGACAGGACAGCTGAGATGAAAGCTTGCAGTTGGAACCTTTCTGCAGGTGAAGACTTGCAAGTTAATCTTCACTGCCCCTCTCAGGTGATATCTCACCTGCAGAACAGGGCTAAACATTTCCCTGAAGGCAAAAGAACAATATTGTATATGACAAAATTAACACCACCTTAAGTAAGATAAGCATTGGAGACAGACGCCGATAGACAGGCTCAATTACTCTACTGGAGCAGTGGCCTCTTTTTCCTTTTAAAACTACATAGCACCTGATGAGATAGGACCTTTTTTCCATGTTGAATTTTTGGATGTCTTTCCAATGGAGACTCCATGCACAGTGAAGTGGATCATGGAAAGGCAATAAATGCAGCGGATGACTTTGTTAAAGAGTACAAACAAGGGGCCAAATGAGTTCAATGAGTAACTGCATTCAGTCACTTGTGCCACGCTGTGTTTCTCAGTGGATGAATGGATGTGAGTAGCTACAGTACAACAAGAGATTTACTATGAATAAAAGGCCAATTAACACAAAAAAGTCATGTAGCAGGCAGTATTTCTTACCCTGTTAAATTTTAATGGCAGGCATGAAAAATAGATTATTGTAAACTGTGCAAGTGTGTTTGCAGTTTGTTTAGACTTAAAAGAAGAGCAGCTAAACATGTAATTAGCAGTTACAGTGCTTCAGTACTATTGGTTTTTAAGGCAACACAATATGCTTACTGTATGCAGATGTGCCTTTACAACTAAAAGTAAAAAGAGGAACAAAAGCTGCTTTACTTCTACGCTTCCTCCTGATGACATGCATGTCTAGCCGTGCGTCGGCTGCAGGACACATATCTTGGTTCCTTTACACAAGTATCATTGCTGCTAGATAAACTCCCCTCTACAGAGACACTATTGTCCTACAGTGAAACCGAAATCCTGCTTTCTAAAATCTCCACCATTCAGACATGGTGCAGTTTATCAAAGCGACGAGCTATGAGGCAGGAGAGAAACGATCCCCAACCTCTCACGGCCTAAACCAAAAGCCCATATTTTTAACAATGGCAGCAGCAGATGGAAGTCTGGGAAGGTCATCAGAGGGCCTACAAAACAAAGCAGCAGCAGTGGTAGCACCAGGGAGACTCTGGACCCTTAAAACACAGACTAGAGAATATAAGGTTACACTGAATCATAACCTCTATTTCACTTACAACATCCATTTAATCCCAGAGAGTGGGCTTTACTGAGAAGAAAAGGCACGGTGATCTGAAAGTGATGGGGGAAAAAAATACATGACTGATGAGAGGGTCTGGCTTTCCACATCTCAACACAAGGGCAGAGGGAAAAACACTTACTCAGAATGCTGAAATTCACTGCAGGGGTTCAATGTTGTCATGACTCAGCTCAATGTTTGCAGGTGTGCAAGCACATTTGAATGCAGAAGTGATGGCACTGAACTCCATCTAAATATATTATCTCGCAATCTTACTCTGTCAAGAACTTGAATGACCCATTAACTGACAAAGCATATTCATATAAGTGGGTTATCCTGTGCCCAAAGCAAGCGGGGAACCTCGCATTAGGGATTAAGGATTTAGCTGTTGACATGCCCCTGAGATTCGTTTGATCTTTCACAGGTTAAGCCATTGCCCAGTTAGTTCACATAGGTTCACCTCATTCCAGCATTTTGGCGGCATTTGAAAACAAAAGGTAGACAAGTTTGGGAAATATCGAAGTGTGCAATTTATAATGTAATTGTCTCCAATCAGCAAAGCTCTAGTCACAAATGATTCTGGGATCTTTTAGCTTTTCATCTGGGAAATAAATCAGCAGTTATTACTTGTGGTTGGCGGCCGCGTGAAGCTGAGGGCGTTATTTACAACCTCCCCACAGATGATGACAGTTAATAAGCTAAGTATGGCAGCATGCAGGAAGAGTAGCTTTTCTGTTATTGAGCAAGTCCTATCTGACTCCCACAGAATCCATCACACCCTGGCAGGCTGTCGCTGACCAGAGGACTGAAATGTGGGCTTCATGTGGGAGAGTGTGGGAAATCTTTTGATGTCTTCCCACATAAAGGAGCGGAAACTAGAGGTGCGCTGCACATTAGAGCAAAGCGACCACTTAGTTGTTTATTTCCCCAAATACGGTGGCTATTTAATAAGCTGGATATTCATCTTTGATTGGAGAAAACTTACCATCATACCATCAGCTCAGTCTAGTCTTGTCTATTTACAGTTGCCAAGCTATGATTGGCCAATCAGTGTTCATGTTAATGTAAGTTACTGTGTTCGTGCATATTTCACTCCACTAATAGTTTGGTAAATGCGTCTGTGATAAAGTGAGCAACACTATTACCAGGTTCTCTCTCTCTCTCTCTCTCTCTCTCTCTCATTGAACAATAAACTATAAAAACTTCCCACACTGTTCCTAGAGAACATCCAATCGCTGTATAACACAGACCAAAGATTTAGTTTTCATCTGTAAGCTCCATCAATTTCAAGTTTTTTCTAAACTGGAAAATGTTTTGCCACTTCCAAGTGTAAACAGCTGGCCAGATGTTCTCACTTGCTTACTAGCAGTCCTAAAAAGTCAAACCTTACTACAGACCTTACTACATTCAATCGAACAGTCACCATCCCTAAAAACCACGTACCTCACGGGCTGGTGATTTTCAAAGAAGGATTATAGCTCATAAAACGCTTTGAACCCCCATTGGATTATCTCAGAAATGTATTATTAGATACTTAAATAATATCGATAATATACTTAGAACAAGATAATATATTTTATGTTTTTACATTATGGAAGTAATGCTATTACAATGCCATCTAGCAATTTGTATTACTTTAATGACTAAAAATCAAAGAAAGAAAGAAATTATTCATATGTTGTTATGTTTGTATTTGTAATTTTTTCATTTAGCAAATTAGGAAATAACACCTCTCACTCACTCAGAATAAAAACTCTCTAATGTGTATTCAGGCAATTTTCAATCAAATTCAGTCTTAAAGTCACTTTATAAGTATTGTTTTGTTTTGTCAGTTAAGAATCCAAATGTCACTGACACGATTAACCCACAAGTGACACCCAACAAATGTGCATATGTACTTTTTTTGAACAGTTGTGTTTTTGTCAACCAGCAAATTGTGGCAACTGTGGCGCAGGAAGGTAGAGCGGTTGTCAACCAATCTCACAGTTGTTGGTTCAATCCCCGGCTCCTCTGGTCACATGTCGAAGTGTCCTTGAGCAAGACACTGAACCCCAACTTAGTTGCTCCCGCTGAGTGTTGGCCACAGCTCACCCATCGGTGTATGAATGTGTGTGTGATTGTGAGTGTGAATGGGTGAATAAGAAGCAGTGTAAAGTGCTTTGAGGTAGAAAAGCGTAAGTGCAGAACATTTACCATTTAATGTGATTATTAAAGAATAACATCTGCTATAATGGGCTTTACTTTGACTTAATCAATAACTACTGGATGCATATCAACAAACCAGATATTCTTTCTTTAATCAACAATAAAATTATAATTTGTGGTTATTGTAAAACAAGTGCTTTTTTTTGTTTTGTTTTTTTATTAGTTTGTAGTTTTGATGCCCAAGGAATGTAACTGTAATTGGATGCCAAATCACTGTTCAAATCCCTGTTATGGACATCTGTGCTAGAAAAAAAAAGTTATGCCACATTTCAACATCCGTCTCTGCCCCTGGCCAAAAACAAAAACAAAAACCAACAGCAACTAAAACCCTCAGTCAATATGTCGGAGCTTCCCTAAAGGAGAAAATTCAATCAGATGCAAAATATGAACAATAATTAAACCAAATTATGTTGCATACCATAATTATCACTACAGCTGCTCATTTCTAACTCTCCCTGGTCTTAATAAAATCCCCAAATCCCTAATAACTGTGGGAGACTTGCTGCTGCATGAAATGTGCACTGCCTAGTTTGTTTAGAAGCCCAGAAATATTTAGGTGCTCTGTCTTTTTTGGCCCACAAACAGTTTTGATTTGTTATAGTTCTCTTCAAACCAGCACTGGTTGTTACTTGTTGGAGCAGCCAGGAAAGATGCAAAATCCACGTGCGAAGAAATCAAACGTGCAAGGATTATGTACAGAGGCGATTCGTGAGAAAAAGGAAGTTAAAGTCATTAGAGAGTAAAGTGATACTTCTGGTCACTTTCTCTCTTGACATGTGGTCTGTATGATTCATTAATACTACATGATGAGTAAATTTAGGTTTTTATTCTTTCACTAAGATTTAACCATTGAGGAGTAGAATCCTTCCAGTGTATATTTAAATGATGATTTGGTCAGTATTGAGGTATCCAGTTAGAAGCCTTGAAATTTCAGCTAGTCAAATAAAACATACATCATTTTAGAAAGATAGAGAAAAAGCATTGCAGTCACAGTCAAAACACTGCCAGATCATTTAAAACTCTTGACCTTAACTTCAGGGCCAAAAAAAAAGCCCAAAGGCAGCCAAAGCAAGAGACATTAAGCACTGCTCCTGCTACTTCAGCACTTGTTTTAATCAGTTTTACCATGTACCACCCTCTCCAGACTATCTGCTTTTAATCAGTCGTGAAACAGGAATGACTGTCCTCAAATCTTGGTGTGATTTGCCTTGAGAGCCACAAATTGTGGACATGCACCAATCTCCCATCATGTCAGAGGATGTTCAGCGTAGGCTATAAAAATAAACATGCACAGCTGAGTGGGTCACAAAGGGAAAAGCGAATCTCAATCCAGAAAAGAAATGGCACTGTCAAGTCAGGGATGTGAGATTTTGTGGATTGAAAAAGTTATGAAAAAACATCAAGGTTTCAAGGTGACAGCATGGCCCAATTTTAATTCTATTTCTGCCTACAAGCATGTCAGGCTCTATACTTAGAATTTAAGACAAAACAGCTCACAAAATGATCCAAAACATGATATTTAAACAATCACATTACATGACATAACAGATGGCTGGAGCTCAGTTGGTAAGGCAATCGTCCACAGGGTCAGTGGTTCGATCCCCCCAGACACTGAACCCCCAAAAGCCCATTCCCATCCCCAAACCCGGTAGAAATTGGGGAGGGGACCAGGAAGGGCATCCTACAAACTGTGCTAAATCATCATGCAGTCAACAATCAACATAAATCCAAAAACCACTGTGCCGACCCTGAGCCGAAAGGAAATTTCACAATCCACATCCCCTCCCTGCATCATTACGAATGAGGTACTTGGGTCTTCGTCATTCACACTGGATGTGGCATAAATACCATATGTGTACGTGTTACCATTAACCAAGAAGGCTAAACTCTACTGGAGTCTCTCTGTTGTTTTAACAGGTTACAGACTGTGAGAAACTTCTCCAACGCTGGATCAAGTTTCCCTGTGTGTGTGTGTTTGTGTGTGTGTGTGTGTGTGTGGGGTCTGAGATTTCTTTGAGATTTATGTAAATGCTGGACGAACACAGAGAAAATCGAAAGTATGCTTAGAATTATGGCCCGGCCACGTACATGTACATGTTGCCACAAGCTCCCTGAAATTACCTTTCTTTTCCGCCAGAACACGGGAGCCCAAGCACAGCACCGAGGTGAGACTGATCCACTTCAGAAAACGGTTTGCCATCGTGTTATTGAAGCTCCCCGATCAGAAGGTGTCAGTCCATGTCAACAACACGCGATATTCCGCTGTATGAGAACTTGAGAATCTTTGAGGTCTTCTCTACTGGAGTGAAAGACTTTTTCCTTCTCTGGGAAACTTTGACAACTCCTCCTTCCCGCTGATATCTCCAGCAGTCCGACTTTAGGCAGCGAGGAGAAACTACTGACTGCCGTGACGTCACCAAGAGGGAGGGTGTTGCGCGTCTCAGAGCTCAGGTAGAAGCAGAGCAGATGTGTTTCAGGGAGAAAAAAAACCAAAACAGTACACTCGGCTGTAGCGTGGGAAGTTCCGTATAACTGAAATTAAACTGTGCCCAGCATCCCACAAACAAATGACGCTGAATATAATTAACAGTAATAGGAGCTGCAGGTATGAATGAGTTTATTTTGTTTCCATATTCAAGTTGAAGGAAGTAATTCAGCAAAAAAGAAGACACATCTAAGTATTAGTTAAAGCTGTGCTTGTTTGATCTGACGCTCATACTTTTTAGGCAAGCTCCTTACTTAAATCTAATTTAACGATATGTAAATATAATGATGTAATTATCGATTTCAAATTCATACAGACAATTATAAGTCTAAAATAAAGTAAAACTATCTGCATTGAAAATGCTCAGCCAGACTCTCTGTAGTGAGTGATCATTCATGTGTCAAGGCCTGAATACACAGTCCCAGCTAAAATGGTGAGACTGCCAAATAGTGTCTGAGTTGAAGCTTCATGTAAGCTCAGAATCATCCACATATCAAAAACTGTAGCCAGAATTGTGGACCTTTACTGTAATCTGGGTCAAAGTACTTTACAGGAGAATCTTCATCACTTACAATCAGAAAATCTGTCTTCCGAGGTAATTAAGGCAAATAGCTAAATATACAGTAGAGGATTGGAGAACAGCATGAGGATGACTCATCTGGGAAGTCGAATCTAAATTCTGTGGCGGTGATTGAATCTTCACCACGCTCAGCAGTAGGTTCTGGAATCATAAAGTCTATCTTTAAACTTTATTCATTTGTTGATGTGCATGTATGAAAGACAGCCATCAGTATCAGTGTCATACAGGGGCTGAATAAACAAAATGTCTAGACTGTTGACAGAGTGTCTGTCTAATTGGAGCTGACTCTAATTGGATGTCAAGCTGCTTAAATGTGTTTGTTGTTGTACACAGATCAGACTCAATGGGGACAGGAGTGATAGAAATCATTTTTCACACTGATGTTTATTTCATTACTGCAGCCTAATGGCCCAGCAAATCGTCTTTGGTTGTAATGTTGGAGGAAGAGGTTATTGTGTTGGGTAAAATTATGACTATTCTCCTCAAGGAGCAATTACCTAATGTGAAGTTACGTTTCACATGAGATGGCTCTGTAAGCTATTCTAAGGATGCTGTGGATGTGATGCAACTGTCAGTTTGACTGTTCTTGGGACTGTCATTGGGAAAACAAACTCCATGGCAGGATTTAAGTAAATCAAAAATATCATCTGAAGGACTCCCGCTAACTTTGTAAGGTGCTAAAGGGTCAAAAGCATATAATAAGAGGGATCAAGAAAGGTCAAAGGATTGGAATTATGCTTACAGTAAAAAACTAATTTCACCTACATAAATGAAAATTTGGCTTTTATAGTTGGTTTTCAATGTTCTGAAATGAAGTTTGAAAACTAAAACAAATATAGAAAGAAATCTATTTGGCCTCTCACCAGTGGCTGATTTTAACGCCGCTGGCCAAAATGCCTCAGTTATGAACTGTTCCACAATAAGAAAGAAGTGTTACAGCATTTCATGTCACCATCCACTGCCGCCCTCAATCTCTGTGTGTTTGTTTGCGACAACCCACATTGTCCATTTCTTACTGTAGGTCCAGTTAGCAAAAGCAGCAAATATTTGACGTCTTTTTATGTACAATCACAAAAGACATAATTCCTAAAATAATTTTAATGTTATGCTCAAATTCTTATTAAGATGTACAGTGAGGCAGAAAGGTTATGTGACCGTGTTTGCGAGGGGAGATGACTCATTATCCAGAAGGTATATAGTCTGAGTTGCACGGCAGAGACCAAATGGACTGACAACATCTCAACACACTCAAGAAAACATGAGCAAGAAAGAACCCCCACACACTGTGCTATTATTATTCCCTCATCATAAATACAACATATAGAGCATGTCTTCTTTATGCACGGATGACATATTATAGCTGCATAATATAGCAGAATATATGGTTCACTGTCACTTGGAGGCACATTATCTGCTGTATCCACTCAATCAGACATAGTTGTTTATAACAGTAACATTTTTGAAGCAAATATTTAAAGGATTCAGCTTCTTGGTTATCATAATTTGATGGGTTTTAACCAAACACATAAATATGAATTATAAATTCAGTGATTTCTGCCTGGTTATTAAGTTTTTTCTGAATTCTTATTTATTGCTCTTTGATTATGAATAAGACCTAAAGTGAGGCCCTGGGCAGAGTGTGGAGAAGTGTAGCAGATGGTAGAAGTGGATAGCAGACCAGTGAGAGTGAGGGCTGGACATCGCAGAGTGGATTTTATTTGTGTCTCATGTTCGTGCTAGTTTAAGTTGCATATTGTTGCTTTAAGTAAAGCTGAGTGAAACAGACAACACTGCAGGACAAAATAATAATAATTTGTAATAATGATTAAAATCATCTTGATTTTATTCATTCTAAATATATAGTGCTATTAAAAAAACGATGAGCCTTGATTTTTATTTATTTGTCCACTTATTTTCAGCATGGCCACAATAATAAATTACATGACAAAATTTCCCATAGTGTTTTATAAATCTTTGGTTTTGGGCCAATGTTAACGTTAATGTTCTCTGTGTGTTACTCTTCTTGTCGTGGCTGCCATAGCAGCAACATGTGAAAAAAAACACTTGGATTAGATGTGACTGAATCCACAAAAGCTTTAATAATAGTGTTCTAAATTCTTTTTTTAGCATCATGGTTGAAGATCCTCAGGCATTTACAACAAACTGTCAAGTACCAATTAATTAGCTTTAATTAGAGAAGCCAGTGTGATTGCATCTCACCATCTGCCTTCCTAAAGCTAAACTTAAATAGTAAATATTTGAATGTAGTAATTGTTTTTTTTTATGATAGTGAATACACACACACCCACACACACACTCACAGGCTGACTTTGTTTTCTCCTCCTATAATAAACCATAAAAGTGTGCATGTGTGTAATTGCTCTGCTTTTTACCATTTCCTGATGGGGCCCCTGCTCTTTGGCTCCGAGCCATATTCACTTGCCAGAACACACAGTCTCCATGACAGCCCAATGGGTAACATAGTAAACACCACCAAGTAAATGAATGAACCTGTTTGAATATAATAGGAATCAGTTTCCCAACTTTAAGCCAGTCACATCCTGTTTCGAAACATCCTGTTTCACAGTAACGCATTTTATATAAATATGTAAATGTACGTAACCTCCTGGGAGTTCTGTAAGCTCAGGATTTGATGATAGCTGAGATATTCTCGGTTAAAAAGATTTGTGTGTGATCGTGAATATTATGAAAATATGTCAGTGATAATAAAACCTGGGTCCCAGTGGAATAGTAGTCCAAAAAGGCATGCATGTATTGATTGACAGTTGGGAGTTCCCACTCCTGATTTTCTGGCCTTTTCTGATTGGGTAAAATACTGCAGGGTCTGCTATTACTGCTGTCAGATTGTTCAACAAGTCTGATTTTAGAAAAACGTAACATACCATAGCTTTAACCTGTAATTATACATCATAATTTGTTTATTATGTTGTATATCATTAATCTCTATTTAATATTTTAGAAGTGTTTTATCCCCATTGTGTTTGGTCATGGACAGTAAAAGAAAAGATGTCTATTGGACACAACAGTGGCTTTTTTAAATATTCTGCTCTCTGTCAAGGTCAGGAGAGCTCTCGATCATGTAAGTTCCTGATGGTGTGGGTGTGGTTTGCCTGAGGTGAGGGCCTGCATTCCCAAAGCTGGCGCCATTGTTGTCTTCTGCAAAAAAAAACATGCACCAAACTGCAGTAATCTTTGAGTCATTCACAAACCTCAACAAAGAGGAATCAAAAAAGACTGACCGCTGGCAAAATGCTTTTAACAGTGCATAGTTTGTGTTGAAAGATAATTCCAAACCTTATGATTGATAGAATGAGATCATGATCAGCTAAAATGTAGATTTCTCTGCGAGAGTTGCACTACAGCTGCCCCTTTGGTTCCAAGGGGATGTGAGATTCACAGTGAGCGGGACCTGTTCAGTACATGAGAGACAGTGGCCTCCAATTTAAATGAAGGGTTTATTGACAGAAGACTGCATCAGAATATGCTGAAAGGCCTATATGTTAATCAGACCACTCAGCTTTCACCGATGCCGAGTCGTCATGAACAGCAGGTAAATGGTTTGATAATGGAAGAGTTGCTTTATTATTTACAGTACGGTATCTAAGTCTTTAGAACCACAGAGACTATGCTTCACTGAAAACTCACAAACATCTTCACTTCTCTCTATCTGCCGTTTCTGACTGTCATGTTCACTCAATGTCAGATCAAATTCTTGGCTCATTCGTTTATGTGGGGTGGATTCAGTGTCTCCTGTGTCCTTAAAGCTTTGCAAGCAACCAGCCGGCAGCCTCATTCATCAATGAAACACCGCCATCTTGTGGCATGTTTTCTCCAGGCAGGATGTTCTAGTGGACCATATATATATATATATATATATATATATATATATATATATATATATATAAAGATCAAGGTGAAGGAGCTACAAATGTTTAGAGAAGCTTTCGGGTCGTCTGTTGTTGGTTTTCGGGCCAGAGACCAGTATAGGGTTAAGTGTGCGACAGACCTTTTAATATACGTGAGAAAGTTCAGGCTTATTACCAACCGCCCTGATGTCCTCATTGTACATGTACAGGCAAAATATAATGATGAGGCATGTTATTGATGAGGTCCAGGCTATAATTTATTTATTACAAGGGATTGGTCAATGCACACAAACTCGTAACGATTCGTCTTAGATTTATCAAAGCATCAGCAAAGGAATGTGGGTTACATCAGTCTATAATCTGGATCTGGGCCTTGTTTACGAGCAGAAATGTAAGATCAAAGCATCAGTCTGCACATGTGCAGTTCAGGCTGGGGTTAGTAAAAGTCAAAGCGATGTAAAAGTCAAACGTACAGGCAGTTCTGAGGAATGGCATTTCATCTCTTATGCACCCTGTACGGCAGCTCTCATGATGCTGCCAAGCGGCGCTGCGCCGTGTGAGAAATCAAAGCGCAGGCGTCGAGTAGGGAGGGAGCCTATCTTGCGCATACTGGGTACTGTACATGGCCATTGATGCTGCTGGATAGATGTAGCCTCTGATGTAAATAAGAATGGCGAGGGCAGAGGGTCTAACATGCCGCGTTATCTCTGCTTGACGTCGGAACATGTGATGCCACCATCGGGATTTTAGAAAACGCGGCTAATTTTTCTCGTTTTCAGCCGAATCTTGACAGCTCGCCTGATGGTTTTTATTTGACATTAGAGGCAAAACAAACGGGCGGCTTCTTCTGATAAACACTTTAAAAAAACAGGTCATTATGACCTTAGCATCCTACATTATAAGAAAACCATCGGATTGCTTTTACGCGGCAGCATTCTGCTTGCATTTTTTGCTTTCGATTTCGTGTGCGGTGTCCGGAGAAGAGGATCATCGGTTCAGCGTTGAGGTAAGATTAATGGCCTTCTCTTCCCTTGTTATCATCAAGGACCGCGCTCTCTCCTTCACACCATCTGCCTCAGCACGAAAAAAACCTATATACTCTATATATTGGCTCCCGACGCTATCAGTGGGCACAATTACCATAACGCACAAGACTGGAGACGCTACAAACCTATCAGCACAGCTCGTATACTGAATGTCGAAAACAAGCAACATCCCTCATTTGTAGGGTGCAATGGAAGAGAAGGATGCTCATTTAAGGCTATCACACTGCGGTCCCTGAGCTGAACTGATCCAGCAAACGGATCCTAAATGTGCAACACAGGTATGATGGCACTTGGGCAATGTGGTCTATTTTAACAGAGGTGCCCTGCAGCGTTATGGTTTCATTACTAGATATAGTTTTGTGACAGGCTGACATAAAGAAACACATGCTTTGGCAGCGTCATAGTGTTGGGGGAGATTAAACATTCATAGTCACAAGTTGCATAATAGGATTTGCTTTTTTGTTCCTTATTAATTGATGTCATTTTCCTCCTCACCACAGGCTCCCCTCCCACCACTCAGAAACAAATTAAATGCGGAGGCTGATAGTCACAAACACATATCATTATTCAATTGTATGGCTCACTGAAATCTGCCTGATATCTCTCTGAGATATGTGCCTTTGAACAAACACAACACACATAGGAAACAAATTCAGAGGAGAGAGCAAAAAAAAAAAAAAAAGGGATAAACAAGGGGTTTAGCTCAGCAGAATGGGGGATAGAGGCAGTACTGGGGGAGGGATGGACAGAGGAGACAGCTAGTCGCATTAGCTATAACTGGAGCAGATCTCATAGGCTGTGTGGTGTATATAAGTGGAGGAAGCCAATTGGCATGTGGACAGCTGTGGAGAGTGTTGGCACCTAGTGGCACCAGGATTGAGTCTGGCAGTGACCCTTAGAAGATGCTCTGTGCCACCTCTCTCCTTTCTATCGAGCCACGCTCTCGGTTTGTAGGGCAAGTGGAGGCAGGGCCACAGATCTGCACATGTACAGTGACCTGCAGCCACAAGACAAACTCTTAGGTCACCAGCAGTGATTCAAATGCAGATGGTTGCACTGAGCCTCTGAGCAAACAAACAGAACCTAAACCTAAACCTCTCCTGGAAAGACAACTTGAGCCAACAAGCAGACTATTTAATTGCAAATTCCAAGTAACTCATTTAACATTTCCTCTACACTTTGATGTGAAATATAAACATAACCACAACAGTTCATTTGCAGTTCTTGCGAAAGTAGTGAAAATAGTAGTAGTTAGTCACTTCTCAGCCTGTTGTGAAGCTGTGAGATGCAGAGTGAATGGCACGGAGCCATATTTATATTGACTTTTATTATGGGATTGGCAGTGGAAACGAAGCTTGTTTCTGTTTGGAATCTTGCCAGTTACCCTACCCAGTTTTGTTCCACCACTGACTGGGACAAACTGCGTACAGTAACTAAACAAACAGTACTTTGTCCTTGTTAAACAGCTATGGTTGTGGTGTCCTTTAGCAAAGACCCCCCATCCACTGGAGCAGAGGAACATCTGTGTTTGTACTTAATGCCTGTAAAGTTCTCAACAACACAATAAAATGAAATTGTTACACGTGGTTACAACCTAATCAAACACAAAATGTCTGCTAATGGGAAGACACAGAGTAAATAATCTCTGTTTTATAAGCTGTTGATGTACTGCATACAATCCTCAGTTGATACTTGTATATTGTAGTAGATTATTACCTCATTTATTATCTGAACAAACATGAGTGTAATGGCCGTCTGGTGAAAACATAAAAATGGGAAATGTCCTGGATGAGGTTTCAGCCCAGAACCTGCCTTGCACGTCTACTCCGTCTTCATCTGTTCCTCTGTCTTTTCTAATGAATGCAAAGAATTTAAAAACAAGTCTTGAAATAAAGGTTCACATTTTTTTCTTCCCCCCCCCCCACTCATAGGGATGGCTACAGAGGTATGGCTACCTTCCACGCACAGAACCGGGAATGTCTGTTATGCGCTCGGCCCAAGCCATGCACTCAGCCATCGCTGCCATGCAGCGCGTCTATGGTCTCAATGTCACAGGGACACTGGATGAGAAAACCAAGGAGTGAGTATTCACACAGGTGTGACTGCACAAAGCTGAGGTGAACCTTTACCAGGCCATTGATGTAACATTAATGCAAACATTCCACTCATTCATTTATAATGTTGAAGAAATGGATGTTGATGTTTTCATAAATTAACCAGACCAAAAATAGAGATGTTCATGAGGTGGATGTTTTAACACTTTTCCTTCTTCTCATTTAACATGATGATGCAGTGATATCACGCTGAGGTGAGAATTAACAGTTGCCTATGTATTGTGTGTTTTGTACCTGTGACACTCTGATGTGGCATGACTGAGAAACATGAGTCTTCTGACTTCTTTTCAACTCTCATTGAGATTTTGACGGCTTTAGTTTGGAGTTGTTTAATGGTATTTTACACAACACTGTTTTTTCCGTTGTGATTATCTGGCACTTGTCAGGAAGATAAATACTGAGTTCACGTCAGTGCTTCGTCATGTCTTGTAGTGTTGTTTGCCTCACAACGTTTGTGCAGAAATTGGAATCTTCTTCTTCTTTTCTTCTCTTACCTTCTCTTCGTTGCATGCTGGGAGTTCTGCGTGAGCGTGGAGGGCTTGTGAGAGGTGCGAGGTTTTGGGTTTTTCTCTGTTTACTTTACACCGTTTTTCTTTTGCATGATCAGGTAAGTGTTGTTGCTATTTTTTTCTGATTGTTGTTGAGTTTTTGCCCGTGTACTAGGAGGGATGGCGTCCTTGGAGACGCCACCTCCAACCCTCCGGCAGGGAATTAGGACCCCGCCGGATAGTAGTGTCACCGTGGAAGAGGTTCTGCTGGCCGTTGGTGACCAGGTAGGACATGCCAATTTACTTTTCGCGAAAAGAATGAACAAAGCGGTAGTTGTGTTCTTTGAAAGCGGAGCATGAAATCAACAACCTCATAGAGATTGGTGTGGTTATCTGAGACTGGTTGATGCAAGTACGCTGGTCACTGTGTCAGGTGTACCGCCGTTTATTCCAAACAAACTGTTGGAGAATGAACTCCGTCACCGTGGCCTTAGCCGGCCCAGCGGTTGATGCCGCAGCCGGTCCGACTGTAGATGTGGCGGTTGGTCCCGTAACTTGCTCCGTAGTGGTAAAGCACAGTCTACCCAATATAACAGGGATGTACAGAGCAAGTCTGTAAAACAACAGGATACATCTGCGGAGAATTTTAGCAGCACTCGGGCAGGACTAACTAAAACAGCTTCACAGTCATGACCTGTAGAAAGTATTGAAGCAATAGTCAAATGACAGGTGATGGAGAAGACTTGGAGTATGACACTCAGTCAGACACCCGGTCTGTTGGTGAATATTCCAATAGAAATGCAGACGTCTACTCCCTGGAGGAAACACCTAAAGATGAGGCTGTCAAAGTAACATGATCTGGCATCAAATGGTGTTTTCGTTCTCTACTGTTTTCTGCTTACCTTGTCTTGTCTTTCATTTCTGACTTTCTAATGCAGGAGGTAAAAATAGTCCCTTAAACATTAATGGAGGGAGGGACAGACATAAAAGAGCTTTAATTGCTGAGGTTTTTTTTGTTTTGAAAAAAAGACTATATGTGCTCTTTTTACAAGAGACATACTATTTCAGCAGTGAAGTAGAATAGGGTCCATGTTTCTATAGTCATGGCTGTAACTGTAGTTCACGGGTGGCTGTTTTAATTAGGAAAAATGCAAACGTATTTATATCCACCAAATAGGTGGTAAAAGGCTGCATCCTTATTATTAGAGTAGAAACAGAGAAGTCTGTGCTATGTCTTGTCAACTTATATGCTCCAAATCAAGGCACAGAAAGAGCAGGATTTTTTTCATTTTACTGAAAAATAAATAAAGTAACTACAAGCACGTTGCACTTATCATTGGTGCGGATTTCAACTGCAGTACATATTTGACTATTTTCAGGATGAGAGAGTTCGTTGGCCCAGTTGGTTTCCCTGATCACCACCTTATTAGCATAACTCTAATGATTTCACCCGGTGAAAGGGTGAAGTCATATTAGACTTTCTGCCTTCAAGTGATTCTGGAAACATTGGAGCCTTAAGAAAACAAACTTTATTTCTCTGAGGCAGTGGTGGGAGGTGGGAAAGGCACGAATATGTGTCTTTTTCCAACAGTATACATCTCGCTCCAGTGCTAAGATTAAGATGGCAGTTCAGGACCTTGAGGCAGACATAAAAACCATTCAAGAGAAGCTACATGGAGACTCTGATTCTGTTACAGGCAGTTTGCTGCTAGTTGGACAGTGGAGAGGTTAGCCAGTGCCTAGTTTGCCTGGAGGACTTCAGTGAGTGAAGACGGGGCTGAAAGTGGTGGGACTTTTTCTCGATTTTCGTATTTTCAGAGAAAAAAGTGGGATAGAATTATTGATAAGATTTGCCGTTGGTTTTCGAAATGGAAATATTTGCTACCTCAATTGTCATATAGGGGAAGAGTTCTTGTTTCCATAACTTGGCTGTCTCGACTCTGTGGGACAGACTCCTTGCCATGACACCACCAAACAGCCTGATAGTGGACATCCAGAGAATCATCGTGGACTTTTTCTGGTCTATTAAACACTGGTTCCAGGAAGCAGTTCTCTTACCTGCCTATGGTTAAAGGGGGTCAACAGCCACTTGATATTCACTCAAAGATTCCCTCTTTCAGACTTTATACTTCACAGAAATTGCTGTACAGCTGTGGGTAGCACTGACTCGACATTTCTCGCCTGTTGCTGAGTAGAGTGGGGCAAATGGGGTATGATGGGCAACTTTCCTTTCTACAAGGTGAGGAAGAGGACTTTACGGTTCTAACACCTTTTTACAGCTCTGTACTGCAGGTGTGTCATGTCATGTCATGTGCAATGTGGTTGTTTGAGGAACCCGTATTTTTAGGCAACTTCATAAGGACCCAAGCACTGCCGTCCACGAGTCTTGGAACCAGTTTCAGAGAGGCTGGCTGCGCTAAACTGGGACATTTAATCAAAATGTCAAGAACGTCTATGGACACTGTGAGGGAGACTGCCAGAGTCTGATAAATAAAGTTGTGGAGGAAGTTTGGGCTGCCTTGCCACAATCCTTGAGAGTGTTCACAGAAAACAGTCCTCTGACCAGTGGAATGATGACGTGAGTTCAACTTTCCTTCTGCATTGCTCACTCCACCTGGGAGTGGGGTGGGATGAAGGAACTTGCTGCCACTCGCCCACAGCTGAAGTGAAGGAACTTCCTGCCACTCATTACTCAACTGAGTACATTTCAGAATGTAGAGAAAAAAGCGACCTATCAAATCTGCAAAACGGTTTTGAACTTGCGCTCTTTGACAGGATTGAAAGAGTTGCGTTTTTTTCGCTGAGTTTTTTTGGTCAATATGTTTCCCCAACAGCCAGTTGGAAGTGTTTGTACAAGCTGCCCATCGAAAAGCAGACAGCAGATCTCCAGTGGAGGATCATATATGGGGCAATAGCCACGAACAGAGGCTGGACCCTAGCTTTGCGGATCAGTGCGTCTTCTGTTCCCAGACGGAGAAACTAGAACACATTGTTATCGAGTGGCCCAGACTCTCAGCAATGTTCGACCTTTTAAAGATGTGGCTTCAGGGTTTTGGGGAGGTCTTCTCTTTTACCATGTTTATATTTTTCTTTGTATCTCTGCATTTTACTGTTTTAATTTTCTAAAGCGATGATTTGACTCAGATTAGCTGATGTTTTGTAATGTCCAATAAAGGGACCTTTAAAATCGAAATCTCTTCTTTTCTGTTCTCTTCTCTTCTCTCTTTTAAGTTGGATGCAAAAGCCACGCTGTGGAGTTCCAGATAAATTTAAAAGCACTTCGAGGTCACGGACG
Organism: Channa argus; assembly: GCF_033026475.1. NCBI lineage: Eukaryota > Metazoa > Chordata > Actinopteri > Anabantiformes > Channidae > Channa > Channa argus. The sequence continues at coordinate 1,197,012 of NC_090210.1, read as the reverse complement.
CGGCGATATGCGCTGACAGGGCAGAAGTGGCAGCGTACACACATCACTTACAGGTGGGATACAGTAGTGGCAGTTGTCATAACAACCATTGAGTTTAGCAGGGCTTATTGTAGGGTAACAGTGTGCCAAGGTAATTTTCTCAGCTGTCCTCTGTCTTTCTTCTCGTCCTTTTTAACCACCTGGGATCACATGCTCTGTGGAGTCATAGAGACTGTGCAACTACGTCACATATGAGGAAACACATGCACAAAAATACAGTCGCAGTCACACATTTAGAAACACTTCGATTAACACGCAGAGTTGCCCATGTGTGCTGTGAGTATGTTTACTTTCCAGCATGTAAAAAGTTTGCTAGCAAACTGACAAATGGGATGACGCTGTTTTTAACACTTCAATTTATTTGTCATTTCCACAAAACAAAGTACATTTATTAAGTAGCATGAAGATTGAAGGATTTCTGCTGCCTCATATGAAACTCCTTAAAATCCTGAGAGTACATTTTGTGTAATCTCAGCAGAAATATTCAAACTCTCATCTTATCACGCCTGATTAAGCTCCAGCTTTTAATAGGTTATAAGGAGAACCGATAAACGCGTCTCTGGCACAACCGCAAATTGACAGGTTACAGCAGTAATAGACGATAACACTGTCAATTTATTCAAATCCTGCCTTCCTCCCCGAATTTGAATTGATGAGCCACCTCTCCTAATGGAATGTCAATCAGTGCTGAGCCAGTTCTGCTGCTGACTGCACTTTATTCATGAAAATGAGTAGAGAGAGAGGGAGAGAAGATTTCCCTTTTCCTCTCCGCCTGCCAGGGACTGATAACGACTCCTGTGTTAAAAGTTCACTGAATGCTGCTGGGCTTGAAATAGTTCTGTCAAGTGCAAAATTTTTTTACTCTCTTCTTATTTTGAAAAGTAAAATGTTCTTTTGAAATTGATGGGCTAACAAGGGAAGGGGTTGATGCAGTATTTTATGTCAGTGTTTCTTGAATATTTTCTTTAAGCTGATTTTATAACTGCTGCATCATTCACATTCATGTCTTTTAAACATGGGGTGACTGTGGCTCAGGAAGGTAGAGCACCAATCTTGCGGTTGTTGGTTCAATCCCCGGCTCCTCTGGTCACATGTCAAAGTGTCCTTGAGCAAGACACTGAACCCCAACTTAGTTACAGCTACATAGCAGCTCCCCCATTGCTGTGAGTGTGAATGGGTGAATAAGAAGCAGTGTAAAGCGCTTTGAGTGCCAATAGGTAGAAAAGCACTATATAAGTGCAGAACATTTACCATGTCTCTCAAACATATGTACACTATGACTTGCAGAGCTTGGCCTGATAATCTGTCTCTGAGTAATCTTTCCAATGGGCTAACTCATTTTTCTACCCACAGTATAAAAAATGTCACGCCAAAGGTGGGCGCCCGGGAGACTCACGATGCAATTCGGCGAGCGTTTGATGTGTGGCAGGGTGTGACTCCCCTGCGCTTTGAGGCCGTTCCGTACAGCGCCCTGGAGACTGGCAGGCGTGACGTGGACATCACCATCATCTTTGCTTCGGGCTTTCACGGTGACAGCTCACCCTTCGATGGGGAAGGAGGTTTCCTCGCCCACGCCTACTTCCCTGGCCCAGGCATAGGAGGGGACACACACTTTGATTCAGATGAGCCCTGGACATTAGGGCACTCCAACCATGATGGTAAGTAGAAGAGGAAAGGGGTGTCAGAAGTAAGAGAACGTGCTGGTGGTTGTAAGGTAACAAAGAGCCTTGACTGTGGTAGAATAATAAAGTCAGGAAAAAACCATGAGGATTGATGGAATAGCCAGGCAGGAGGGCAATATGACAGAGGTGGTGTAACAGGACAGTGTATAATGGATGCTTAGCCAAAAACAGGCCATCAGGCTGTAAAAATGGATCGCCCCTTCTGCCAGGATTTTGATGTGTCATTTCTGCATAATAAGCTCCTCAGATGACAGCATCAAAAGTCATGCTATTTTAAGACATTGCTTGCCGGCCCATTATTATACATATTATGTGTTTTAGTCAGTTTGATGGAGTTTAGTGCTATGCTGTACAAGAGTACAGTGGAAACATTTAAAACCAAAATCTCAACTAAATGTAAAGATAATATCAGGTCAGTGATGCCAGGCCATTTTATCTTCTGTGTTTTGATGTATTTTTTGATTTGTTATGTTATATTATATAGCCACATCATCAAAACCACTGGAGATGTAATAACAGTGACTATATGGGATACATTATGCAGAAAGGAACGGTCTTCTTGAAGTTGATGTGTTGGGAAAAATTGGTAATTGTAAGGGTCTGAGTGACTTTGATAACAGCCAAACTGTGATGGCTAGAGAACTGAGACGGTGTGTCTTCAAAATGGAAAACGGGTCTTGTGGGGTGTTTGTGGTATCCGTTAGTAAGTGTCTGTCCAAAGTGTGTCTGGGACTGCGTAGGCAAAGACTGGTCAAGTTGCTCATGCTCACCATAACATGAGTCTCAGAACTGGATCATGGAACAATGGAAGAAGGTGGTCGGATTTGTTGAATCACAATGTCTTTTACCTGCAAGAGCTCAGGCCAGGATGCACCATGGGATATTGATTCATTTAGGTTCCAACTTGCAGCTTACAGGACTTAAAGGACTGACATGACTACTGACATGACGATGCCTCAGGACACCTTCAGAGTTCTTGTGGAGTCAATGCCTCGATGATTTAGAGCTGTTTTGGTGGCAGACAGGGACCTACACCTACCTACCTTAAGGTTAAGGCTGATTGGTTCATAGTGTTAATAATATGGGTTGTTATTTCATTTCACATCACATCATAGCATATACTATGATTGTATGGTTATGTAATTACTAGTGTAGCCCAACCCCTTCATTTTGGATTTTGGGTTCAGCAATGAAGTGACATTACGATGTGATGTGATTTTATGTCATATTGTGTGTTATGTTTTGGTTATTTATGTTTTGTGTTATCTTATTCCATATTTAACAGTTTAGGGGTTATCATTTAGGTGTATCATGTCATTTTATATTATCTTATGATATGTAAAGAGCACACACGTAAGTGTGGAGAGTGGATAAGTGCAGCAGCCCAGAACCAAACGCACTTTAATTACCCTACCTATGGGGCGTTACCCTCCCAGAGCTCCAGGCTGCTTCAGTAATACCCAGGTGCCACACATGCACACTTTATTCTCCCATTAGTGGGAGAAGAGAGTTACAGCTCTTATTGTGCTTCTTCTGGGAAACTGCCTGCCATCCATCAGCTCTCCTCCCTCTTTCTCTTTGCTCATACTAAAATGGTAATTGTCTCAGTCTCCCAAGTCATATTCATGTTCACCCTTGCGTGCTGTGCTGAGGCTGATTCTGAAAAGCTCCTGTCTCAGCGTATACGTCTAAAAGCTATGCAACTCTTAATGGGTTTTCACAGCAGTGTGACTGTAAATGTTGCATGTTGAAATGTACACTAATGGTAGCTCTGCCTGTCTCACGGGAGTCTTTGTGGGACACTTCTGGTTAGGTGGAAGAGGTGGGTTGTTAGCTCTATAATGCATGGGAAGGTGTAAGCGTGTAGTTGCTGACAGAGGGTCAGTGTCTGTTCTCTGCGGTGATTCTTTGTGGTCACTGTTCTCTGGCACCCTGGGCAGCAACATGAGGCTTATCTTATCTGTGGGGCGACTGTGGCACAGGAAGGTAGAGCGGTCGTCCACCAATCTCGCAGTTTGATCCCCGGCTCCTCTGGTCCCATGTGGAAGTGTCCTTGAGCAAGACGCTGAACCCCAACTCAGTTGCTCCCGGTGAGCGTTGGCCAGCTGCATAGTAGTAGCTCCCCCATCAGTGTGTGAGTGTGTGTGTGTGATTATGAGTGCGAATGGGTGAATAAGAAGCAGTGTAAAGCGCTTTGAGTGCCAATAGGTAGAAAAGTGCAGAACATTTATCTTCTCTTATGGACTAGAAGAGGAAAAAGTGCTCATGCTTGACAATTTACCTCCAGTAATTTTTACCTGCACAGTACTGCTTCATATTGGTTACTGGAAGCTTCCTGTGGGTCATCTTCCTGCCAGTAATGATTAGTTTCAATGTAGTTTAGTCAACCCAAATTTCTAAGTTATACATTTAATTATTTGTCTATTTTAAAATTATGACAATTTCTAAGAATTAATGTTTTAAATTTCTCGATTTTGTGTAATAGTCCAAAACTTAAAGCTAAGCATTTTACACTGAAATAAAACAGAGAGAAAAAACGAATTCTCACATTTAAAGTCTAGGTTACAATTGCTAATTGTAAAAGTTCCTAATGATCTTACCTGTAATAAAATGGGCGACTGTGGCAGGAAGGTAGAGCGGTTGTCCACCAATCTCACAGTTGTTGGTTCAATCCCCGGCTCCTCTGGTCACATGTCAAAGTGTCCTTGAGCAAGACACTGAACCCCAACTTAGTTGCTCCCTATTGGCCAGCTGCATAGCAGCTCCCCCATCAGTGTGGTTGAGTGTGTGTGTGATTGTGAGTGTGAATGGGTGAATAAAAAGCAGTGTAAAGGGCTTTGAGTGCCAATAGGTAGAAAAGTGCTGAATAAGTGCAGAACATTTAATATATTTAGCCAGGAATTCTGCTCCACTAGCACTGTATGTGCAAAAACAAAGAAAGATACAATGCAGTAGCTATATAGATATTTTTATATAAATGTCTTTTGCTAAAATAATCATTTTATAATCACATTAATCATGATGTTTAAAATCGCCTTTTTTTAACCTTTATTTTTGTAATTCTTTCACAATTCATTAGACTGCAAATCTATGCTGTCTTTTCACTTTCTTTGTTCTTATTGACAGATACAAAGTTTTTTCTTTGTTTTGTTGAGGTTCTTTTTTGAATGGACTTTATTTTGCAGAAAGCACCTGTAAGGGAAAGTTCTTTATATCTGGGACTAATTCACTTCCATTTCTGTGCTTTCGTCCTGCCTCTTGTTTAATGAGTGTGTCTGTGCAAATCAAAAGTTATTCTTATTCATTCTTGTCCATCTCCATCTGCCTCCTCATTGCAGTTTTGCTTTTGTCCTTTCTCCAGGTAATGACCTGTTCTTGGTTGCAGTTCATGAACTGGGCCATGCCCTCGGTCTAGAGCACTCTAATGATCCCACTGCTATCATGGCTCCTTTCTACCAGTACATGGAAACAGAGAACTTCAAACTACCTCATGATGACCTACAAGGCATCCAGAAAATCTATGGTATCGTTCCAATTCATAAGTTGTCTCTCTATTTCTGTATATCAAAGATGATAAAGATGGAATTTCAGCAAAGGAATTCTGTCTATAAATGTTACATACATTTTTTTCATGCTCCAAACACAAATACTGTAAACATTGCATTGACAAAGAGGAATGATATGAAAGGAGGACTAAATATTTTCTTTTCTTTTTAGGTCCACCAGATAGAGCCCCGCAACCTACCAGGCCCCCACCCACTGTCCCTCCACCACGCTTCCATCCTCCCTCAGATCCCCGCAAGCATGACCGCCATGCCAGACCCCACCGTCCTCCACAGGGGGCCAAGCCCTCGAACCCAAACTCTAAACCCAACATTTGTGATGGAGGCTTCAACACTCTGGCGATCCTCCGTAAGGAGCTTTTTGTGTTCAAGGTAGAGTAGATCATCAGGTTGAGCACACATGGCTGCAAATATTAAAGAAATTTGGCATGATGATGATTCTACTTTATCCATTTCTATAGGACCAGTGGTTCTGGAGGGTACGGGACAACTCAGTAGTCCCTGGATACCCCATGCAAATCAATTACTTCTGGAAAGGCTTACCTCACAAAATTGATGCTGTGTATGAAAATAGTGAAGGGAAATTTGTCTTTTTCAAAGGTAATAAACAAAATTGTTATTGTTTTTTTTTGTTTGTTTGTATTTTGTGACAATTTTCAGAAGTGCTAAAGTTTGTATCCCCCTTAATAAATGAATACAAATTTAACTTTTAGTTATTTCTGATAAAGGAACATTTGTACTGGCTCAGTGTGTCTTGATTTTATTTTTTTAATATGTCAAAGGAAGGAGATGCAGACTTTTGGACCCAACTGTATGTGGTAAAAGAACGAGTACACGTTTGGTACAGCCATCCATCCATCAGGCAGATTAACATGACATCTGTCACCCAGTGATATCAGAGGGCCTCATGCTTTATTTATACACTCATAGAGACTTAACTGTTTGTGTGTGCCAATGTCTAGCTACTTAGTGCAAGCACAACACCAACACATCGACTCTCTTTACTCTGCCTGAGGCAGTTATGATCAAAATGATTGAATGCAACAATAGCATCACTAAAAATTGAAACAAAAAATCTTGGCTATTTACTCTATTGTAGATAACACTGCATAGATTTTGTGCTGTGGAGATAGCATCTGACCTTTGAAATCATGTGAACAGACTCACTAGTGAAGAACCAGACAGAAGGCTTGAATGAGCTGAGATCCTGCAGTGTTTTGTCTAGCGCAGTTTTTAAGGTCATCATTATGATAATGTATTTGTCCCTGAGCTGCTTAACTGTGTGTATTTTAGGAAACCGATTCTGGGTCTTCAAGGACACAACTCTGCAGCCTTCATTCCCTCAGGACATCTCGCTGTTTGGGAACGGCATGCCCACTCAGAGTATCGAGACAGCTGTCTGGTGGGAGGATGTTGCTAAAACCTACTTCTTTAAAGGAGACAGGTTTGTGTGGAAGTATGGCAGAACGGGAATATCAGAGTAATACGAGGACCACTGATAAAGTTTGTTGGTTATGATAATGAGGGGGGAAAAGTGGAAGCATTTTTACTTGGATTCCTCTTTATCAGTGTATTTTCACTTCTGTTTGGAACATTTAGTGATTTTTTTTTTAGGGCTGTTTCCTTTAAGATGTTAAATAATTGTGCAGGTGTGTTGATGAATGCATTAATAATTTGGCATCTTTGAAGCCCTGCAAGCTGTCTCATGTTGCTTTGAAACTGCTGATTGCCTTTTTAACAGCTGACAAATACTGCTTATTGGCATTAAAGTGCTCTGATCCAGTGTTAGAGCAAGTATTTTATTCAAAACTTTGTTATATCAGGCTAGCAACAAGTTCCTTTAGGTTCCTTTCTCTAAAGATTTATAGGCCTGTTAATAAAACCTGGTGTAAATGTGCACAGATTTAACCAGATTTGGGGTTTGTCACCTGTAATGCACTGAACTGAAACCACGCAGTATTTCCAACACCACCACAAGATCTGTTGTTTATGTGTATGCGTTGCAAGGGACTTATATTGTGAATGCCAGTGTGACTCATATGTTTGTTCAGCTGTCATGATAAATCATATCCTAAGAGGCCTGGAGACCCGTGGTGAAAGCTGAAAAAAGGCTTTGTCATGATACTGTCATCCCTCAACCTGCTGCTGCACATCATGGTGAACAGGACGTTATATCCATCGTCTCAAGTTTCAGTGTTTTTCTCTAATTTTATGTGCGACAGATTGGTGTTTATTCTAATGTAAAGAAAGAACATTGTGTAACACGATTTATATATGTGACCACCACTCTGTGAGAAACCGACCTCTGAAATTAATCTGCAGAGGCAGATAAACACTATACAGATTAGTCTTTCTTGAGTCAAATGAATTAAGCTGGTTGCTCATCATTACTTGGCCAGATTAAAAGTGTTGTGTTATGTCTAGCTGCAAATTAAAAACAGCAAACATGATAAATGTGATAAATACAGGCAAGTTAAATGCAGTCATAGATTTTCTATTTTAATATCAACCAAGAGCAGAAAGTTTTGATGTTGACAAGATTTCACATAAAGCTCTTCAGCCTCTCAGGATAATTTTGACCCTGGCGTTAGTTGACAGGGACAGGACAGGTAAGTTACCTTACCTGCCTTTGTGTAGACTTTTTTTTTTTTTTTAAAGAAGTGGGGCCTTGGTTGTTAGGTTTTGATGATTGCTCTGATTTCTGTGTGTGAAATTTCCTCAACTTGTCAGTTCCTCCAGGATTTTGCAGACCTTTTTGTTGGAGCTTAAAATGTCTGGTTTGGTGACAGCTTTTCTAAAAAAAAAAATTGTGATCCATGTTGTGATCTTTTTTTAGGTTTTAAATTGCTTAGAATTGAGGGGAATGAATTGTTGCAATTGCAACATCATAAATTCCGAGAAGGACAAATATGTGTTTGACTCAAGTCACTGACTTTTAAGCCTCTTTGCTGACTCTCGTTCTGGTGTTTATGTTTGTCCGGTTCTAGATACTGGAGGTACAATGAGGACATGAGGACCATGGACCCAGGTTATCCCAAACCAATCACCATCTGGAAAGGCATACCAGACTCTCCACAGGGTGCTTTTGTGGATAAGGCCAACGGTATGCGTGACTTACTGATTATGAAACTGAGTGACCCTAAAGTATTTTTACATTCAAGCACTACATTAATATTTCACATTAACTCTTCATAGCAGGTACAAGGTGAAAGTGATAAACCATCAATGCATACACGGCTTTTACATTACACTGCTTTTATTAAAGTATGTTCTTTTCTGAGAAGGATTTTTGAAAAGAATCTGGGTTTAAAGACTCTCTGATGCACAATTGTGCTCCCTAAGAAACCAAAAACCAACAGCAAAGACAAACTCTTAATTTTGATATGAGACATTTTTCGGAGACATTGAATTGTACTGTGGTCACACATTTGTTAAATGGTGCAATCAACTAAAGAGCACTTGCTTTGTCCTTGTTTCCACGAATGTCCCACAATCCCTCTATCCAGGGTTTACCTACTTTTACAAGGGAAAGGAATACTGGAAGTTCAACAACCAGCTGCTTCGCGTGGAGCCTGGCTACCCAAGATCCATCCTGAGGGACTTTATGGGCTGTGACGGCCTTCCTGCAGACCCTGACTGGGACTGGAGCCCCCCTGTGGCCGAGGAGCGCCACTACGACAACAGTGATGTGGATGTTGTCATCAAACTGGACAGCACGGGGGGCACGGAGAAAGCAGTGGCCATTGCTATCCCCTGTGTCCTTGCGCTGTGCATGATGGTCCTCCTCTACACTGTTTTCCAGTTCAGGCGGAAGAGCACACAGCGGCACATACTGTACTGCAAGCGCTCCATGCAGGAGTGGGTGTGAGGCATTGTCACTGCACTGTAATGAGAGGGGTGCGAAGCTCTGATCAAGGTCTAGTTTTAGCTTGAAGTCCTAATTACAGTAAATGGAATCACTGTTAAGGGTACAGTATACAAAGATTGCTGTGTTGGCAGATTTTAAAACTGCTTGAACTCATAACGTGCAAGCTGCAAATAAGAAAGTGATCAGCAGTAGTCAGCTGAAGACAGTGAGGCAGCCACATCTCCCATGTCTAACTAATATGTATGTATCTGCTTAGACTTTTTCTGTATCTTGGACTGAACTCAATTAAGTGAGACTGCTTTACTTTAAGTGGGACCTTTGTCTATCCTCGTCTCTGCACGCAGCTTAAAAAGCCCCTAGCACTATCTTCCATGGACAAATTAGATATAGGCTTCTACTTTCCTTTCATCTCTTAATTAAATTGCCCTGAGCTGTGCTTTTCTTATATTTAGGGTCCCTATAAAAGATTATTCATTGTGTGGAGAACTGATACACAAACCAAATATGACCTTTTCTTCCAAAGAGGATTACTGCTCTGTATTCTTTTTGGTGGGATATTTTTCCTCCGTGGATGGAACATTGTGGCATCATACTCAGATTTTCTTTTGCCATTTCTATTCATATCCACCCATCTGCTTTGTAATCTGTGGGGATAGGAAGCAGCCATTAGTAAGAGTTCGCAACTCAAGACTGTTGTGGCAGTCTATCTCCAAAACAGGGGCCAAAAATCTCTCTGCAATATTTATGAGACTGCCTTAATCACAGATTGCTTAAACTCCTTTCTCTTTCTCTCTCTGTTTCTCTGGTAGCTGGGAACTGGACAGGACACAGCAGAAATACAAACAGTGTACAAAGCCATTCGTTTCTGCTCATAATGCAACTAAAAACCAGAAGTTAAGGACAGTTCAATAAGATCAAAATGCTACGAGATGATAATAAATTGCATTGGATATCATTTTGTCTCACCAGAAGGAACAAGAGAGAAAGTGAGGTATGTATGTTTGTGTGTTTGAGTGATAGAGACTTACCCACATTATACTGTATGTGTGCTGTACTGTGGTGTCAATTATTGAACAGCTAACATCATGCTTCCTCATTTTCCTGCAAGGTTTGGACACCAATACTCCAAACAAGTGTCTGTCTGTACATTTTAAACAATTTTACTAATCCATATATTTATTTTCCAACTTTTGTACAAGGCTTGTGAGTTTTCATAATATTTCACATGGTACAGGAGAAAAAAAATGGGGAGCATAAAGAAATAAAACTACATATACCTGTTATTTTAAAATGAGTCAGATATTAAAAAAAAAAAAAAAAAACAGAAATCCTCGCAGCCTCTCTATTGAAGAAGATCAAAGTTACAGCAGCGGCCATCACCCAGATTGCTTCATCTGTTCACCAACTAAGAGTACGTAAGGAAATGCAAGGCAAAACCAATGTTGCTAAAAAAAAAAAAAAAAGAAAAGAAAAAGAAAGACTAACACGAACAGAAGTAGAATCCTGGATGTCAGAAAATAGGTTGTTTATTCAATAATGTATCCTGGTTATTTTATGCACTGTAACTATAATTAACCATTATAATAAGAACTCCAATTATGTTACATTAACAAATTACTAATACTAATAACGTACTCTAACATTGATGGAATTAACAGGCATATCAGAAAACATAAACCAGCAAAAATAAGTTTGATGACCAATATTTTACATGTATTACGATCTATGATGTTAGTGTATATACAACATCAAATGTTCAGCATTTAGGTTTAAAACTGTTTAATGAGATACTGTAAGCCTGACAATGAAATGATCTAAAGCATTTAAAAGATAGACTTATGAAGATCAGGTATGAGCACAAGCTTTTTCTCTCCAAGTGTACTGAATTATAAATGCAACACACAGCCTAGTGAAATAGTGTATATTGTCTCAGAATTGCCTTTGGTTGCCTGCCATACATGTGAAATTGTGGTTGTGTGGTGTTTGTCAGAATTTGCCAGATGATCTGTATGTGTGCATTCATGACGTAATTTGTTTTTAGATGATACTTGTGCTCCTTGTTTTTGTTATTTCTTTACTTGATACATCATCGACTGTACAGGAGAATCTTCCGTTGACATCAAGCCAATGCCATCTTATAACATATCAGAGAAGGAATTTGTGATTTTAGACCATAGTTTTATGTGACGAAGGATAAATGGATGAGAGGTGATCAGCTGAACCATGATGGGGTTTTATTATCATATTATAATTTTAAGTGAATAAACCTACTGTATATAACGGCAATACATGCCGTTGTTAAACTAAGATGTCATTCTTAAACACCTGTTGACCGTGAACACTTTTATAGCTTTCAATCTTCGAGTGACCGATCAGCATTGCAGGTCTCTGTTGGATGCATTGACAGATTCCAAACCAAACCATGACTAGCTTCCAGTCTGTCCTCCCTGGTTCAATCTTCAGGCAAAATCGTGAAAGAATATGTGCACATTTTATAGAAAGGAATGCATTTGCTTTCCTAAAGCAGTGTTGAATTGCGGCACACATCAGTCCTCGTTTATCCATGACCACTGTAATTTAAGGTGCAAGCAAAACCTTTGGCTCAGTGTTGTGTATGATGTCTTATCAGTTTGTATGTTTGTGGCAAGGGTCCTATGACTCCAGCGAGTGTGAATTAAAGATAACCAGTGGGGTGAGTCGGTACTGTATTTATTGCCGTATTTATTCCTCTGTGCTCAGCACCTCAAATCTTGCATTGTATTGTACTGAGGGCAAGAAGCTGTCAATAAAGTGGGTTTGAAATGCAATTTTCTATTCTAGTGTCACTGCTATAAAAGGATTCTCATTCATCTGTTACTGCCAATAAACAATTCATTTGGTGTGAATGTTTTTCTGTCTGCAAGAGGTAAATCAAACACTTTTGAAGGACAGGCATTTACATTACTGTTTTGTTATTGTCGCCGTGTGCTGCATGAAAGCAGGAAGACTCAATTCTCTGACCTGTCCCCGTTTTTCTCCAGAGTCTAGTGTTTTCTTTTTTGACACATGCTGCCTAGCATTAGGGCTACAGTCAGTCAGTACACCAGAGAGGCAACGCTGCAGAAGAAAACGGGAGCATTTTGCAATCACTGCAGTCAAGATCAGTCAACACAGATACTGCACAAGCAGCATAGTGTATAAGAAGCAGAGTACGTATAGCGTGTATATAAACACTGTAAACTGTCTGCTTGGAAGCATTTTGTGTTTAATCCGTCCATAATATGGATAATGAAAAAGCTGTATATTGTAAATAGAACAAGTGCACGATGAGTTTGTTCTGTATCATGTTCTCACTCACAAACATTTGAATCTGACACTGATGAAATAATCTATTTAAACTAAGATAACCCATATATATTCAACAAAATTAGACAAGTGATTGCAAACAAAATCAATAATCAAATGTAGCAATATTTGGTATGAATATTAATTGGTGAAAAAACAAAACACCAGAGATTATTCCCACAATTTGAGCAAAGAGTTCAGTGTAGTTACAAACAAAGGGACAGACTGAAGATGATCTGTTAAAGCATAAATTGTTTAGGAAAGACAGACTATGTTTGACTCCTTTTGTACAACTGGTGCTTTCAGGGGTCCATGGAGAGGTGTGATTCCAAGAATTTCAAGAAATTTATCAGTAATTCATTTGCATACAGTTTACTATTGGCCTGGAAAGTGCGATGCTTTATTCAAGTTGGTAAGTCACAAAATCAACTCTCAACTTAAGAGGCTGAGCTCTGTGTTTTGCAGAAAGTCTGGTGAAGGAGGGAGTGAAAGAAGAGCAGTGGTTGTTAAGAGTCAGGGAATTTCTACCGTACATCCTGTTTCAGAGCATCTTTGACGAGTAGCTGTGTTGCATTTACCCTCAACCAACTTCTAATGAAATGAAAATGTCACATGAAAAATCCACACACTCTGAAAAGAATCAAAATCAAAGAAGAATCATTTAAAAAGCAGTTTTCAGCTCCCATCAGCCCATAATTATGGTTTAGTAGACAATCTTTACACTCCTAGTAGGTTCAGTAGTTTTTTATAAGGACATTTAACAGTCAATTCAGTACAGAAGGTTCAGTTGGTTCTTATTATTGCTCAAAAACATAATGGATAGGTTTAAAAACAAACTACTGTTATACTGTTAGTTTGAAGTAAGCTACATCTCCCATTTGGATACTGTGTGAAGCAATGCAGTATTTGCCCTTCCACAATGCATTATGAAACATCCGCTGATGTGCTCTCTCTCTCTCTCTCTCTCTCTCTCTATATATATATATATATATATAGAGAGAGAGAGAGAGAGAGAGAGAGAGTCCAGGTGATTTACACCTACATCCTCCTGTTCATCAGGTACCCGACTGTCATAATAAGTTGGCCAAAAGAGGAGATAACAGACATCCACTGACATCAAGACAAGGAAGCTCCTTACATGTCACTGCATGTCACTGGTGCCAAATATTAATTACACTCACTGGTCAATTTATTAGGTACACCTATACACTCTAATGCAATCCAGTACAGCAACTCTGCAATGAATTTTACTTTTACAAGGTATTTTCTCAGTATTCAAGTTGAGAGTTAATTATTCTACTATGTGTTAATTATTCATTAAAGCAAACAATTCAAACTTTGTTTACATAGCACCTTTAATCTCCATCTGAATATCTGATGCAATTTCATTGGACACTTTACATGTGTAATGACAAATCAAGCACTTTACCTTTAACTTTATTGATGAATTTATTTAAAACATGTTTCAAACGAGGGCATGTTTTAATTGGCGGCATTTTATATTAGTAGTGACCAAATTATTCGAATAGACAAAGGTTAATAATATCCATCCTTTCATATAGATACAGCTAATTGGTCAATTTTTAAATTTAGCCACTGTAAGCTATTGCTGCCATCACATCACCTATTATTTCATCACAAACAAGCTTTCATTTAGTAAATCTATTGTCTTTAATTCCATGAAAGAATAAAACAGTCCCACCATGATGAAACACATTTCAGATTTCACAGTCATTGGCAGGTCGAACGTCTGTATCCAAGGCAGAGCCATTCATTGGAAAATTCAACAAAGCCTGGAGCTCTGGTCAGTCCACTTCCTGCACAGACAGGTAAACAATGAGGGATAGTCCAATCGTACAATCTTTGATATTTTACAAAAATCAAAGCTACAGTATTTTACTTTTTCAAATAGTTTATTTCATTTGGAATATGCTTTAAAATATCCTAATATTAAATACATAAATAAATCGTAATAGAGGAGGATGTCTCATCAAACAGCCTGGCTGCAGCATAGACACATTCCCTTATATTCATTTTTTCTGCTTTATTAGTAATTTATAACATTTTTACTGTAATTCCACAAGTCTATCATTTTGCTAAATCTTTAAATTTCTTTTTCTTTTCCGTCTTTTCAGCTTATGTGTAAGTTCAGTGTTGCCACAGCGGATCATTTGTCCGCATGTTGATTTGGCACAGTTTTGGCGCCCTTCCTGGCGCAACCCTCACCAATTTCTACCGGGCTTGGGACCAGCAATGCACCACTTGGATTTAGAATGGGCTGTTGGGCTTTCAGTGTCTTGCCCAGGGACCCTTTGATATGTGGTCTTGAGGAGTGGTCGTTAGGCGCCCACTCTACCACCTGAGCCACTGCCACCCATATACCTATAGAGTTCATGAATTTAAAAAAAGAATTAGCAGTAATGTCCCAGAGAGTAAACACTTACCTTGAATAACTTTGAAGAGGTTACAGTAGTTGGTGCCATTGTCCATCAGGCTGTACACGAACGCAGAAGCAGATGAACCCTGAACAACCAGGTAAAACATATTCATGTCTTTTTGTACAGTGGATTTAGGTAAAAACCTATAAATCACAAACATTTCTTATATTTAATAAAAGGTTATTAGCATTTTTTTAAACTATCTGATTTACCTCTACATGGCAGCCCAAGCCCCTAAATGTGGGGCTCATAGTGAAATTAACGCTTTCAATCTGGCCTGGTCCAGAAGTGTGTTTGGACTGAATGAGAGATGGTGTCACAGGACCGAGCTGAATTCAAACCACAAAAGAGGTATTTTGTTTCTGATGCTTGTTGTTACATGACTGTCATCAAAATAAATCTATGAGAATGACTATTGCTCACCCTGTATGAGGCCGTGGTTTTAATCTGACCCACAATGGCAGTGTTAACCTGATTACATGTCAATCCAAGTATCCTGAAAACAGCAAGAAAAGTAGGCAATATATATCATTTTTCTTGTTCACACTGCATGAAACATTGGCTAAAGGAAAAAAATCACAGATGCATCTTACCAGACAATCTTGCAGTAGGCGTGTGTTGTTTCAGTCGGGCTGCCACCTGAGATGATGCACATTCCCAAAAACAGAACACAGGCCACAACCACAGTCCTCGCAGCCATGATGAAGCTTGTTTCTTGTTCCAGAGGTAACGTTCTCACCAGACAAAGTGTAAAGGCTTCTGCTGTCAGCTTGCCTCTATATACTGTGAGCAACTTGGAAGAACTTGTACACTACTGGCCTGTCACACTGACCCATGGAAAAATGATTTGCATGACCCATAAACACGTGAATTTCATGGCGTCTTTCACACCAGCGTGGTTGAATTTTATAGCTAAGCAACTGAAAAGAAGTCTTTGATATTGAAGAGAGAAAATTATCATTTGTCTGTACTTTTAAACCTGTACGACTGCCAAAACAATGTATTTGTTATTTGTTATTTGTTTACTGCAGCATTTCTCTACTGAGATTAAAATTTCATGATAATTCTGCTGGACCTTTTAATAATATCACCACAAACATTTGTGATGTTGTTGCATTATTGTAACCCCCCCAAAATAAGACATTTTAAATCTTCATGGGCACTTTACAGTGTGTCATTTGGGTCCCGTTTTAGATTTTTTTAAACTTATATAAATATTTACTGAATCTGTTTATACAGCAGCATCCACTTATGGATATCAACAGAGCAAGAACAAGAACCGAAAAAGAAAAAGAAAAAGAAAAAGAAAAAGAAAAAACCTTAATAGCAATTAAAAACCAGCTAACAAAAACTGTTCTCCAGCTACTGTTAATTGTCACAGCTTTGTCCAATCACTTCTCGACTAAATGGTCTGTGCAGATTTGTACGTGTGGTTTTAAAATAGATAATACTTTACAAGACAAATTGATGTCTAAAAATGCCTTAATAATACGGAGCTTTGGTGGACTGCCAAACACTGTGCACCCTTTATTAATATACCTTTGCTAAGGTCCATTAGTTTCAATTAAGGGAACTCTAAGGGTATTTTCACAGCATGTTTCATATAAATGTTGTTTTGCAAACAACTTGCCGCTAATCGTTTTGTAGATTAACTTTGATAAGCTTGTGTGAAACTTGTGTGAAATATATGCAATGAAGAAATTTAGAAAGACTTTGCTCACAGACAGAGCCCTGATCTCAACCACATCAAACATTTCTGTTATGAATGGAACAGTGACTGTGAGCCATATCTTATGACCCAATATTGGGATTGAATTTGAACAAATCCCTGTAGCCAAGTTTGAAATTTTTTGTGGTAAGCTTTCCCAGAAGAGCGGTGGCTGGTATCATCATGCTGATGTCCATGTTTTTCAAACAAGATGTTAACAAGCTAAAAATTCAGACAGTCTAGATCTGCTCATCACAACAATTGGTGGAGGCCACTGCTAAATAACTTGACAAAAGCAACACTGTGTATCACTTTTCATAGAAATGGCCAAATCTTTTGATACATTTGATTATTATGTTTTCGTAATTAAACTGCCCACTGTGGGCTTTGATATTTCTCCTGCAACTGGATCCAATCATCTTTTTGGTTTAACCTATTTTCGATAAAAGTGTTTGTTAAAGAATAATACTGCAATACTGTAAAGCTGCTTTTTTTCCCTGTTTTTATAAATATCTACCCTCCAACAAAGCACTGCAGTGAACATTTCTATGGTAATAATATATTCTTGCATGCCTTCAATATCACAGCAAACCAGGCCTTCCCCAGATTACGGGCTGCTTTTGATGACCTGCAAACTTCCCCATTAAATTTAAAGCTTGTTCTAAATTGCAGAAAAACAAACATGTAAATCAGAAAACTGAAAAATATCTAGTTGCTCCACTCAGTAGACACAACAGCAATTGGAAGAAGTGTCCCTCTTGCTCATGCTCATGAACAGCAAACAGTGCTGTTCGAGAGGTTCTTTCCATTTTTTTCCCTGTTAAAAGTTTGTTGGGGGAAGTTTTTCCATATCTAGTTTAAGGGTCAAAGAACAAAGAGTGAGATTGTTGTTTAGACTGCAATGAACCAAATTGATTATTGACTGGACTTGATGATTGTGTGAATGGCATGTTTTGTTATTATTTTTATTTCTATAAATGTGCAGCATTTCGGTAATTTGCTGTCTATCATATGAGGGTAATGACTTGGGTTGCACATTTTTTTGTATATTGGTTCCACTGCTTTACTTCATTGTAGCATTGAAGTATATGAATAAAACAAACTGTAAAGCTCCTTTCTTTGAACAGTTGTATAATTAGTTTTTTTAACTAATTCGTCTGAAATGTTATGAATGTAAGGCTCACACCAAATTTCAGTTTTTGTGTTTGTACCAACAGTGTTTAGGTGGTTTTATTTTTGTCTAAGAAGCACAGGGGCGTGAAGTAAAAAATGTACAGTAGTACTAGAAAAAGTGTAATGTTAAATCAAATTTTTCTGCC
This sequence comes from Channa argus, assembly GCF_033026475.1. NCBI lineage: Eukaryota > Metazoa > Chordata > Actinopteri > Anabantiformes > Channidae > Channa > Channa argus. The sequence goes on along the minus strand of NC_090210.1, from coordinate 1,179,071 downwards.
CGTGTTTCTTCTTTGGAGCTTGTACCTCTATTAAAATCTGTAGTTTTTAAGATTGATGTTTGCTTTTTATCACACTTTTCCGCTGTTTTTTGATGAATGAATATTAATGTGATTATTGGTTACAGGTTCTAAGCCCCCTACCGGAAAATTACATACAGTAAAGACCAGAAACAACCGATGAATGACTCCAGTAAACCACTGGCTTGTATTGCCAGTTGTGGTATAATTTACTTTAAAGTCCAAAGGTGAGGGTCATTAGAAAAAACAAGATCTTGTGAACAGTTAAACTGCAAACACAGTAAATGCATCGTCTTTCTGTAGAGGGCACTATAACAGCCTTTAGGATGCAAACAATGTCTCCACTGATAGAGATGTGTATTGCAGGGAATATTTAACAAGCTACATAATATAATAAATGAAGAGAGGAGTAAAAAAGAAAAAGTAAATGCAGTGGTTTAAAAGAGTTCAATGGTGAGTTTAGGGCACAAAAGTACCTGTTTGTATTACATTTTCAAACCATATCCAGTCCCTCTTTACATTAGCATAGAGATCAAACAAAAGCACAAAAATGTGTATCCCACTTTATAAACTAATTAAAAATAGACTTTCTGATAAAAATTTCTGATGAAGAAACGTTTATACTAGCTGAATGTGCATTGAATATTATTTTAATGAAAATATAAACAGGTTAAGTTATTATTATTATTATTATTATTATTATTATTATTATTATTATTATTATTATTATTATTATTATTATATTCATAGGTTTAACTGAGTTTAATTATTGTCGCAGTGAGATATCTGCCCCTCTTCCGGCGCCCTGCTGAACTCTCGCGATAATTCATCATTCCCGTGATGCGTTGCTGTTTTGCTAATCTGGGAGGAAGCGAAACAACCTTATGGGAGGGTTTTTTTTGGAGGAGGAATTCGGACGTCTGTGAACAAAACAAGGTCAATAATATCTTTTAGAATTTGATATACATTTGATATAAAATTAAGATTAAGTGGCCGTCTGCGTCAAACTGTAGCTTTTCTTGCGTTAACATTACATGTTGTTGCCGAGGGATTTTACTTTTCACGAAACTTTTCTAGTTTTAATTCAGCGAACATGCTGCAGATGTCATTCAACTAATTTTCTAATAGTAGCAAGCAACCGATGAACTATATGACAGACTCAACTTTAAATAAGTTCCAGGAATTGCATGTTTAAGTCCAAAGGTCCCTCTGTCATGCACAGTTCAGTGAGTCTGGTCAATGAGTAGTGACCGTGACTTTTTACGAACACGCTTCACTGTTTGATCTGTAAATGTTGTATAGGACTTTTAAAAGGTCACCAAATACATACTATCTCACAACTGTCTTTACTTTGTGTCCTTTCAGATTATTGGTAAACCTGAAAATTTATCTGGGCATCATGTCGGAGCTTTCTGGAAAGGCCCAAAGTGTCCTGGGTCTGTTGGACCCAGACCAGCTGGGCCGCACCTTGACCCATGAGCACCTGTCCATGAGCTTTGAGTTCAACTACTTCCCTCCTCCACAGGGAGATGAGGCGGTGGCAGAGAACCCCTTTCAGATGCAACACATGCACTGGCTCCGACAAAACCCCTATACCTGCATGGAGAACCTGAGGCTGAATGAGGAGATCAGTGCTGTGCGAGAGGAGCTGCTGGCCTACAGGAAGGCCGGCGGAGGGACGATAGTGGAGAACTCCAACACAGGGCTTGACAGAGATGTGAAAACCCTCAAGCAGCTGGCCAAGGAAACTGGGGTCCACATCATTGCCGGAGCAGGGTTCTATGAGGGCAGCACCCACTCTGAGGCCACCAAGAAAATGAGTGTGGAGAAGGTGTGAACAAGTCTGAGGTGTAGCAGCTGCAACTTGAGCTAAAATTGGACTCACACAATTTTGTCAGAGGTTTTAATACAAACGAAAGTCACTTTACACTTTATGCCCCTTCGCCTTTTCTATATTTTGAATTTAATTTTAAATAAAACATAACTTTGTAAATGGGGGGTGACATTTAGTTACTTTTAATAAATTCACAAAACAATTCTAAAAGTATTTTTGACTTTATAAGTGTATAACTTATCATGTGTAAAATAATGGACACATTTTTTTCTTCACAGATGATGCTTTGATATCATAATCAAAGCATCATGATGTGCTCTATTAACATGCATTGAGTCTGGTCAAGAGCCAAACAAATAGAGGATTTAAAAAGGACTAATTGTATTGTACTAATGTGTGTGTTTAATGTAAACTTGCACTGACTAATTTTATTTCTTGCCCATTAGCTCACTGACATCATTGTTAGTGAGGTACTTCATGGAGCAGACGGCACAGATATCTGCTGTGGCGTGATCGGAGAGATCGCCTCCGGGTGGCCCATCACTGAGAGCGAGAAGAAGGTGCTGAAGGCCACAGCTCACGCCCAGGCTCAGCTCGGGTGCCCTGTTATTATTCACCCTGGCAGGAGTCCTGCCGCTCCTTTTGAAATTGTCCGGATTCTCCAGGAGGCTGGTGGTGACATCAGCAAAACTGTCATGTCTCACCTGGACAGGTAAACCTCATACTTAAGCATCTTTGTTGAACACAAATAGTGTGTTGGTGCGACTGAAAGAGTTTAGGAATATAAACAGTTCCAGACCAAGAAATTTTTTTCTTTATCATGTGAGTTACATGCTACTTGTACCCTCTTCACTCAAAACCTTCACTTGAGAACGAAAAAAGGTAACAGCTATTTTTAATCACCTTTTTTTGCTTCTCTTCCTACAGAACAATATTTGATGAGGGTGAACTCCTTGAGTTTGCTAAGCTGGGGAGTTACCTTGAGTATGACCTGTTTGGAACAGAGCTGCTGAACTACACATTTAACCCGGAGGTGGACATGCCCAGTGACAGCCAGAGAGTCAAGATGTGAGTAATACTCGCGGGGTTCACATTGTCTTCAGTGTCACTTCTTCTAGCCACAATTAATATGACCCCTGAAACCTAATCTTAAGTCACATCCACCATTCCTCCTCTAAAACTCTACATCAAAGTCCACCGTTTAGAGCAAAACGCTGCTTTCGCCATTTATTTCTCTATCACAGCTGCTTTAGTGTTTATATTCTGTCTACATTTAACCACAGACACAGGCAGATTGGAAATAATATGTTCTTTAGCTTATATTGTTATTGGTGGTGTTTGTAAGTACTCTTGTTCTTAATGTTTAATTTTGTTCAGCTTGGCGTTCCTGGTAAAGGAGGGCTACGAAGACAACATAGTGATCTCACACGACATCCACACCAAGCACCGTCTGACCAAGTACGGCGGTCATGGCTACTCTCACATCCTGAAGAACATTGTGCCAAAGCTGCTGACGAGGGGCCTCTCTCAGCACCAGGTGGATAAGATCCTCATTGACAACCCAAAATGTTGGTTGACCTTTAAATAAGGCACCAAAAAAAAAATCTAAACTGTAATACAATTATAATTTGATCAATGATGAACTAAACAACACACAATGAAAATTTCAAGGTCTTTGTAATAATCACAGTCTAAAGTGAACCACAAATGTGCTTTCAGACCCTTTGAGCATTAAATGCTCTGCACTTATATAGCACTTTTCTACTTATTGGCACTCAAAACACTTTACTTCACACTTCAACATGTGACCGAAGGAGCTGGGGATTGAACCGACAACTGTGAGATTGGTGGACAACCGCTCTACCTTCCTGCTCCACAGTCGCCCCAACTGTGGTGTAAGCTTCCGGTGTTTATGCAGAAATATGTCATTTAATGTCAATGTTTCTATAATTTTCCACAAAGCCAGAAGTTTTTATCATTATTTTAATGGCAGGCTGTTGTTTTATCCAGCTGAAAGAGTTTTTATAGAGATTCACATTAATATAACTTGATTTTCTTACTAGTGATTACACATTATTCACTTTGTAAGCAAATTACAGAAAGAGTATTATAGTGTCTCTCATTAGCAGTTTATGCCCCCCCCCCACACACACACACAAATCACTTTCCATTCTCTGGAAGCTGCAACTGTATTGGTGCTCACAAATATGGTGCTAATTGAGTTTTTAATGCTACTGTCATCATTGACTTTTGTGTTTGTCACATTTCTGCAAATATGTCTCATGGAAGTAAAATAATAAATGTGTCAGTGATCAGTATGCTGCTCTGCTGTCGACATGTTCTCCTGTTGTCCATCCTTTTAATGAGGTTTGCATTTAATCATGCTCATTATACTGTTAATTTAACTATGTCACTGTTATATCTGTAAACATACTTTCCTTTTGATGCACACTGTGGGACTCTATCTTAAACAGTGGCCACTGGCTTTTATTATCACTATATCCCTATTATTAAATATGATCACATCTTTTGATTGCTTGAAAGCACCATAGTTCCCCACTTTTAAGTGCAGTGCTCCGTGTTATTTGGCATAAGACGAGCCTCTGCCAGATCTTGATAAACTGTATCTGCCTCCTGTCTGTCTGCAGAGGGCACCAGAAACACAGCACTCCACCGATCCAGAGACATCTTCCAAACCGTTCAGTACATTTTCAAATCTTAACCAGCAACTTTTATGTAAAGAGACTAAACATCATACTCAAATTGATATTAATGGTTCAGCTGTTTCTCAGTTTATACCCTTTGGGCATGTTTGTCAGAAATCAGCCATATTGATATATATAATGATATATCAGCCATATTAATCAAAAAGCATTTTCTTTTGTCGTTAATAAAGAGCGCAGAAGTGGGATGCTACTCTTGGCTCATGAGTATAAGCACATTTTGAATTTGTATTTTCATTTTCCATCCCTGTTGCCTTGTCTAGTTTTGAAATATACTCAATTTCCTGTGGTTAATTTGACTTTATATTTTGGCTAAAATTCTAGTTTCCTTTTTGTCAGTCTACCTTTAATTTGGAATTAAAGAGAGGTTCAGAGAAAATGTTTGTTTTAAGCCATGGCCCTTCTAAGGAATAGGCATGTTGTCAACAAATGGATGGCAGGGGCTCACAGGCCTACAGTATGGTCCTGTGCTCAGCCATTTGTTTTGCAGGGATGGTCAGTGGATTGGTGACTATTCACAGGGCAGTTCCCTGTAACAGCTGACCAAATGCTGCTGTGCTCACCATCTGCTGAGCGAGTCTGTCCCTCAAACTCGGCATCATCTTCGCATGTTTGTCTCAGAGGATTAAATTGGGATTTTAGCCAATTTTTGCAGCTAAATACAGTCACCCTTTTGCCTGTAGTGATATTTGACTTAATGTTGCCTTTAGGGCTGTAATTTGTTGTGGTCTTATGAGTATAATGAAATCATCAGGTTTAGTACTGTTTAGTAAGAAATTAATGCACCATCATAAATCAGTGTTACAACTAATAAATAGTCTAGAATTTTGAATTTCTGTGTAAAGCCCTAAAATGCTCAACTCCTTTTTCTACTGTACATACTTTCATAGCAGCGATCAAAATATGACACATATCCAGAAGTGAAGCTATCTTCATGCCCTCTGCCCCCCTTCATGTTATAAACCTGTGTAGACAGATATTATCATGCTGATTTATGTTAAAGTTATTACCCATGTGATTTTGGCCTCCTATTATCTAAATATATACACCAAGCCATTATACCCAATTATTACTTTAGTAATAACCATGACATTACATATTATTTATACCAACACAACAACCCTATTACATGGTTTTTACAAAATGTTACCCATTATTACCCAATTTTTAAAAATGCCTTCTCTATCACCTTATTACCAAGATTAGCCTATTATTAATGTGATATTAGGTAGTTATTCCCCCTGTATTACAGTGTTATTTTGGATAATTGCCCCACTATTACCCTGCTATTAATGAGCTGTACTGACTACTATTGTCTTATTTTGGTACAGGATTCCGTGTTAGCAGAAGTCCCACCCCTACCCATCAATAAAATATATATATTTTTTATATTCAGGGAAAGTTGTATTCTTGTTTCATCTTAAAAAATGAAATAAACACGTGCTTATTTGAAATGGTTTTGTTGATAAAAGAAAAATAAATACAACCCTAATTTCAAAAGAGTTGGGACGATGTGTAAAATGTAAATGAAGACAATGTAATGATTTGGAACTCTCATCAACCTATATTTTATTCACATTAGAACATGACATATCAGATCTTGAAAATTTTACCATTTCATGGAAAATATTAGCTCATTTTGAATTTGATAGCAGCAACACAACATCTAAATAAAGTTGGAACAGGGTGATGTTTACCATTGTGTAGCATTTTAGTGAGGACATCAGTTGCTGGAGTTTTAGGAGAGGAATGTTGTGCCATTCTTGTCTGATGCAGGATTCTAGCTGCTCAACGGTCCTGGGCCTGATGATGACGTTTGATGAGCTGCCAAATGTTTTCGATTGGTGAAAGGTCTGGACTGCAGGCCGGCCAGTTATGCTGATAGACTGTAGAAAATATTAAGCAAATAGTTATGTTTTGAAATATTGTTGTATTCATAATAAGAAGTAAGTGTCACAAAGTGCCTTTGTGGAGGTTAAAAACAGAGCGAGTGGTAGTGCTGTACAGCATAGAACTGAATCTGATAAGCAGGTGTGTGTGTGTGTGTGTGTGTGTGAGTGAAGCATATTGTATTGGTTGAGTGAGGTTGCAGATACCAAAGCACGGAGCTGGAGCCAGCTGTGAGGGACAAATTGCCAGACAACGCACCTGGAAGATACGGCTGCGAAATACAAAGAATGACTGTATAAGATTAGGTGGAGGAAGAGTCAGGCAGTCTGACTCTCCGACACACTTTGTGTTCTGAACCGGAGCTCCGCACATTTTGCATTTGTATCCCTCTATATTTTATACTTAATATTTTGCTGAAGATGAATAAATCAATTGAAAGACCGTCATTGCCCTCTCTTGAATTTGAACAACGCAACGCCGCTGATAACAAGCTGGATGGTCCCTGGATCATGTTTATATATGGTAAATGGTCTGCACTTGTTCCTGAGCCCCCACAGTGATGTCCAGTAGAGAATGGTGCCTGTTTTTATTGCCGCTTGAGGGCCCAAAGACCACACGCATCCAATTTTGACCTTCAGCATTGTCCCTTGCGCACAGATGGAGATGTCACTGACACTATGATGTTGTTTTTGTCGTTTCTAGCTCTCACAATGTTTCTGTTATCAGCTAATGTTTTCCTTACTCCGATCTGGATTAAATGTATTGGTGAGTACCGTGAATTGCACTTTCCTTCATGCAATCTAAAGTGAGCTTTATCAATTTGGTGTTAAAATCTCCCTTTTTTGTCTCATCTGCAAAAACTGAACTAGATCATTGGAACAGACTGTTGGAAAAACCTGAATTGTGTCATCAAGTCAGAGCTAACTGTGAAAGTCAAAAGTTCCCTGTGTCCCGTGGACCCAGACTAGCTGGGTTGCAATATAACCCATGTCCACTTGACCATGAGCCTCAAGTTCTGCTATGTTTCTCCTTTTCCAGGTAGAGAACCCCTTCCAGATGTAATACATGCAGTGGCTAAAGAACATGATCAGTGCTGTGTGGGAGGAACTGCTGGCCTACAGAAAGGCTGGATGTGGCAAGCTGGTGGAAAACACCTCCACAGGCATCGACCAAGACATTTAAACCCTCAGGCAGCTGGCCAAGGACTTCTGCTTTTCCATTCTTCCCTCAAAGTCTTCACCAAAGAAAGACAATTTAAAGGTGTTGGTATTTAATATTGTACAACTTTTATTACATATGTGAGGGGCAGTTTAAATACTTTTGACTTCACATCAAACATTTCCTCTTATATAAAATTAGTATATAGAGTTTGCTAAGCTGGGAGTTACCTGAAGTTTGGAATCCGTTTGAAATAGTGAACCTGAACTGCCCATTTAACCTGGTGGTGGACGTAGTGACAGTTCGAGAGTCAAGAAAGTCAAGTCAAACCGGTGGTTCAAATTGTCTTCACCGTCACTGCTGGGATTGAATGCTCCAGCCTGTAATCACTGACACATCGTGTAATCATTGTGTAATTGTGTGACACAACATATTGTTTTGCCACATATTTTACTGGATAAATTCCCACAAATAAGTGTAATTGTCTAATTTATTTTAATCGGTTCTCTTTATTTTGAGAGAACTTCATCAACTTTAAAGCACCACTGTATGTCAACAGCAGCAAACTGCTGCTTTTGTGTTTTTATTCCCTGTGGAATGAGAGAAAAGTGATTCTGACACAGTGGAGGGATGCATGTGTTTGTGTGGTTGTCAACAGAAGGAATGATGAATGTGCTATGTTGCTTGCAAAATTCTGGCTAAACACATGACTGCAAATAACAAAAGACTTGTTTAATAATGGACAGAGGCCGATTAGAAATAAATATGTTCTTTGGCTTAAACTGTGGTAGTGTTCTGTTCATTTTCCCTCGTTATTCACGCTTCGTGGTTTGTGTTCATCTTTGCATTCCTGGGGGAGGAGGGCTACAAAGACAATATTGTGGTCTGACACAACATCCACGACAAGAAGCATCTGACCAAGTGCGGCAGTCAGTACTACTCTCACATCCTGAAGACCATTGTGCCAAAGATGCTGATGAGGCGCATCTCTCAGCATCAGATGGATAAGATCCTCATCGACAACCCAAAACAGTGACCTTTAAATAAGGCAAAAAAAAAAAAAAAGAAAGACTCGAGGCTTTGATGTACCTATAATTTTATCTTCAAATGATGACCCGAACACGCCACAATGAAAAATTCAAGATCTTTGCAATAATCACAGTCCAAAGAGAACCACACATGTGCTTTCAGACCCTGTGACCAATAATCCTACAGGGCTGTGCATAAATTTGTCTTTGTCAGTGTTTTCGGCACAGCAATTGTCTTATAACTTTGCAATTTCAATGGAAAATAATTACAGGCTGTTGTTTCATCCAGCTGAAAGTTTTTTTTTTATAGAGATCCACATTAATTAAAACTTAATTTTATACTTGTGATAACACATTATTCACTTTGTAAGCAAATTGTAAAAAAAAGGATATCACAGTGCCTCTTGTTAGCAGTCTTGTTTTGGTCCCATGTATGCAAAAAAAAAAAAAAAAAGAGAGAAACAGCTATCACTTGAGTGCAGTCTAACACAGATCTTCTCCCTCCTCTGGGGGTTGCATCTACAGTGGTGCTAACATATATGGTGCTAATTGAGTTTTCACTTTTAATGCTTCTTCCTAAGTGACATTTGCAAACACATTTTATGGAAGGAGGATTACGAGCGTGTTAGTGATCAGTATGCTGCTCTGCTCTGGACACAATGTGGGTTTGTTAGATGAGTTGTCCTGTTGCCCCTCAGTGGGGGCCTTGGTGTCTATGGGAGGCTGACTGGCTGGCAGGCCCAGATGAAGGACATGTTCTCCTTTCATCTGGGAACAGGTGGCCTCACAGGGTGACTTCACCACATGATCAATGGCATGATCGCCACAGATGTGCTCGCAGGACAACTATATACCTTTGATTAATCTCCTGAGAGCATTAGAAAATTAGGATTTAACTTTACATTGTGTTTTACATTTTCACAGTTCTCTCTGGAGAAGCTTAACCACTAGTAGTCAGATCGATGTATGTTGTCAAGCTGGAGGTAATATTTTTGTGTGTGTGGCTATCGCTGCCCAATTTTGTGATAATGACTAACAACCAGATCACCCTGTTGCCCCAACCAGCTGTCATATAGAGACAGACATTTAAAATCACTTTCAATGATCATTTTGTGACAGTGCTGCAGTGTGAACGTGATAATTGCCTTGTACATATCTTTTTATGAGTTAAAATTGTTGTTGTTTTTTAATCATGCATCACTACAGTTTTCAACATTTCAATCAAAATGCCACAACTAGTAGATATTGTTCAAAATAAAGCACACGAATGGATGCACAACACTCTAAACCATAGTGGCTGTGTCTTTTAGCAACAACAATCCAGTGTTAAAGGTCAGTACATTTAGCTTATAGTCTACATTCATTCAGTACTACAGCAGCTACAGTATGTTTGACATATCAGCAAAGATAATTTGTAAAGCTAAAGAGTTCACTTAGTGCAACAGCAACACTAATCAATCTGACAAGGGTACAGTTCCACTGTATAAATAAAAATTCCTTATTACTATCCTGCAATTAAAATGTAAGCTCCCAAAGTACAGTTTTTTTTCTTTTGAATGATTCCACATCATCCTTGACTCTTATGCAACAGGGAAAGGATGAGCTCTGTCTCTAATAGTCCAACTTTGAATAGAGCATGAGCGATGAAGCGAGCTGTATGTAGAGCAGATATTCCTCCTCGGCAGATCTTGTCCCTGTTTCAATCAGCGTATAACATGAAGCCGGAAAAGGTGCTGTACTTGTTGTTGTTGCCTCCGTGCGCCTTACCACCGTCCAGTTTGATGTAAATCTCATCACCGGGCTCGAGGTGCAGGACAACACTGTTGCTGGCGTAGTCGTAGTTCTGGTCGGCGTCCTGCGCGATGGCGCTGGCTCTAACCTGGAAGGCAACATTTAACATTTCTGGTGGTGAAACGTGTCTTTACTTTGAGATCTCAACCGCGGGCAGCTCCGTAAACATCACAGCTCCAAAACCGACAGACCACCAACAACAAAACTACTCTTCAACAACTCTTTTCACATTAAGTTTTAGAGATTTTTTTTTTTAGATCTTCTTATATGCGTAAAAAGACAATAATTCAAAATGTGTCTTTTAAATGTGTATGATAAGCAAATAATAAAAAGTGAAGTCAACAAATTAAAGATTTGTTTTACATAATTATATCCTGAAGTGTGCTACCTGGTTGTTTTTGCAGAGGTCAGCCCACATGCTGGTTCCATCCCCGCCTCTCATCAGCACATGGTAAACAAAGAAGTAAATCCCCGGTATTGAGCAGGTGAATTTCCCTGTAGAGGGGTCATAGTGGTTGCCAAGGTTTGTGACTACGTCGTCGAACTTCAGCACTTCGTATCCCTCGTGCTGCTTCTTCAGTCCTGCATAAAACGCTATCTTTGGCACTGTGTTGTAGGTGGCAGCGCTGATGGCACCAGTTGGCCCATTGGCTCCGGGTGCTCCAGGTGAACCCGGAGAGCCAGGAGCTCCTCTTTCCCCGGGAGGACCAGCTGGTCCAGGTGGTCCGGGCTCTCCAACCGGCCCCCTGGGACCCATCCTTCCGACGCGCCCTGGCTCTCCTTGAGGACCTTGGATGAACGTCGGAAGTGACTGAACCAGGCGGTTGTCTTTGATCGGGTTGGTTGCTTTGGCCGCGGAAGTGACCGCGGTCCCGTGAGAGTCGCATACCATTTGACAGGATCCGAGCATCTCGTAGCGCGCAGGAGTCCCGGCGGAATTCACCACGACCGGGATCAGAACCACCAGCACCAGCACCAGCGCGACGCCACAAACACCAGTTGCGATCATCTGCGCTCTGCGGATTCGCGGTGTTCTCCGGATGGAATGGTCTTCCAGCCTGCTTGTGGGCGATATTTTTGCAGAGGGAAGAATCTGACCTGCTATTGTATGTTGGAGGCAAAATAGTCATTTAAGTATGTTTGCGCAAAAGTTACCATCCACAACTTTTACGCGTTGCAGAATCCGTCAAACTGGTTCATTTCCACCTTCTCACGCAAGATAAACAACAACCATCGCCTTTCTGAGATAGGAAAAAAAAGGATTAATGCGGTTTGTGATTGTGCAGCACAAAGTCAGCTACACAAGTTTCTGCCCACCATGCCACAGGAGAGAATGGGCTAGAAATTAAGCGTTACCCTTTTCCGTGTTTGGAGAGTGAGGGGAGGGGTAGAGGTGATGGATGGGATAGAATCCATGCATTTCCTTAATCAAAAGAGAGAAAGTGAACAACATAAACCACGGATCCAACTTTGAAGATTTGAAATTTTATTTATGCATCTTGGTGCTGTCAGGTAGTCACACTTTGTGTGTGTGTTACTTTTCCCAATGATTATTGTTTACGTTACATCCCTAAACATGTTCTCAGCTCTAAAGGTCTTGAGCATAATTAAGCCCATTAAAGACAAAAAGCTATATTCCTTTGGCACCTGCTCACAGCTCAGTGGCTCCCATTGTCCAATTTATCATTTGGAAAAAAATCTATATAGCCACTGAAAGGAAGGAGGGAGTCACTGGCAGTGAATGATGATTTCATGCAGATATACTAAAGAAAAGACTGAATACTGAGGCAGTGTGAGTTAAAATAGGGTCAAATCAATTAATTACCAGTGGGAATTTGTTATTAGCAGCTGTACATTTCCAAATCTCAAGTGTTGCTTTCAATATTAGTTTAAATAATTGAAAGATTGCTTAACATGTACAACTGGATTTTCCATCCTTTTAAATGGATCCAAAGAGTTTACATTGACTTCCAAGATTTGAAACTTTTTAGCACTCAGGCTGTTGTGGGGTTTGAGTGATGAAGGGCTAATTCTTAGTGAGGAGAGCAGATGATGATGCGCTCATGAATGCACAGGGTGTCAGTATATGTCCAGTTGACACCTCACAGCCAGGTAGAGAGGAAGAAATCAGCAGGAAGGACAAACACAGATTGTTTTGTGGTGTTTGGGATGTGCTAATTACACTGGGAAGGATTCTATGTAAGCTGAAATCAGGAATTTGCCAGACAGATAATTTGACACTCTTAAAAAGACATGTTATATGAATAATGCGGTTTTATATGATTACATTTTTTTCAAATCTTATTTAGTTACAGAATTTGCTTATGTGTAAAACATGAAAACATGTGCAGTACATGGGCCCTGATCCCATTCGCACAGTTACTTACAAACTTTTTCACTTGTACACCAATGTCCAGAAAACAAACCTTTCAGTCACAGGTTTTCTTCTTCAACCTTCAGGCCGTCACTGTCCTCAGCATTTCTTGACCTTGGAGTTCAGCTTGTATCTCTTTGGAAGGTGTTCTTTGTTTTTTGTCCACCATTCCCATTACACTTCCCTCTGGTCAATTTTCCTCATGCAAGCATCTCCAGGGAGGTCGTTGACAGTCCAATGGACTTTAAAAATCTTAAATATATTAGTAGTGAAGTGAATCACATGAACATAAAGCTGCTTGGAGATGGCCCCGGCCTTAACCCAATCCCTAACATGCTTGTCTATTGGTGATCTTCTCAAAAAGGTGTTTAGGGTGGTGAACACAAACAGCAAAGTGACTTCGTTCCTCCACTGAAAAGCCTGAATGAGAAGCGACATAATTGAAGACATGATTGTCTAATGTTAAATACAGAAAACAGTTTAAGTATCACTATAATTATTTACATTCCTTTCTGTGGGTACCTGTACATCTATCCAGGCCGTGTTTAAATGTCACAGTAATATAGTCAGTAATGTATCTCTTTTCATTATATTTTTGCTTTATTCCATGACAGATGTCCCAAACCATACTGAGGCATAAACTAATACAGATGCTTTTAATTTAATCACTTTTCAGTAGAAATACAGTATTGTTTCACTGATAGTACCAACAGTTTCTCCATCTCTGTATGCAGCCTCCACATGTGGTATTTTTACAGCGTAGATGCATCACAGACATTTGCCAGTAACAAAGCCCATAACATAGGATATGTGCAGATGCAAAACAAATAATAAACTTGGTAAATGAAAGGACAATACATTTACATATAATTTACATATAAGTTACATATACCTTTGTCACATATACGTATAGTTACATATAATTTAGCCATAATTTTTGGGACAAAGATTTGAGAACAAACTTTAAGATTCAGAGACTATTTCATCCAATGCTTTCCCAGAGTATATGACCATCACTGCTGATGAATGTTTTGTGATACTACATATGCTCTTTTCATTGTGCCCAAGTGCAACCAATAATACACCTGGATCTGTCCATTACCAAATATTTTAATTTACACAAATGTGCCCACTTCTTGTTTAGATCCTAAAGTATAGTTTCACCAATTCACGTAGACAAGGGATGTCATAGAAGCATCTACACTAATGCCAATAGCTTGATTTATTCTCCAATGTTTTAACTTACATTTTTAAAGAGCAGCATTTATTCTCATCTTTTCCACTTTATTCTCAAAATGATTAAATGCAAAAAGTATTTTTTTTCCCAATGTGGCCTTAATACTATGTCACGGTGACATGATTCAATGTATGAACAGCTGGGAAACTGCCAGGAAGGGATCCCAAGGCTGCATTGTATGATGGTTGTAAGTGTTGTCATGTAGTCCACCACCAACTCCTCCGTTAAGTGATGGTCATTCCAGTAGATAGAGATTTTATTTACTCAACTCTTAAATCAGATTCATGACCTAAACTAGGCTACTTGGCCTCTCTCTCATTCTCTGATTTCCAAACATTCTTCAAACGACACTCACGCTGAGTCAATCAGATGTGTTTGTTTGTTGTTCGAAACTCTATAATAAATAATATCTAAGAATTCCCCCCCAAACATTAACATAATTGCTGCATGATCATCACGAATAAACCTATTTAGATTAAAAAACACAGAGAAAAATATCTTCATGAAGAAGTAGACTTAATTATACTTGCAAGAATGAATATCTGAACTGAATACATACAATAAAATCGCAGATTTAAAGCATATTTCCTTTTATACACCACATTTATATCAGATGTGTCGTGATATTTAATGTTATTCACGCACCTTGATTCTATAGTTTGTGAGGGCACTGCATGTGAGCTAAAACACCTCATTATTACTTAAAGAACACATTTTCTGTGGGAAGGGTGCAAAGTGGTAAATACAATAATATATAATAGAATAGTATAGAAACCCCCACATGCAGAATGACACGCACACACAAACACAGTGGGACATACTGTGGCTCTGAGTCAGTGAGCACTTGTTAGTGGTCAGGCTCTTTCCCTCCACTTGGCACAAGCCTCTTAGTGACTCAGGGAGACTTGTTGACCAGGAGCCAGAGTGAACAGTAGTGTCAAAATCCACCAAAAGCTGTGGGAAGAAGGTACAACTTGTAGAAGAAGGCTTTTCACCGTATCACATCGAGTGAAACTGTACATTTCTAATAAATCTCACATGTGTCCAAAGTTGACTTTTAACACTCTTTACAAGCATAAGATCTTAGCAACTCAGCTCACCTCCGCCACTCTATCAGAAAATTCCTCCGGTGGTGAAGAGCACTGACAGGTTGATTTGAGTCTTGGCTTTGGAGTTCATTTACAAACAGTCAGGGAGTCCTGGGAGAGCCTGATGATTTTTGACATCCGGACAAGCAGATGTTCGGAGGACATGAATAAAACATACAGCCCATCCGACCACAGTCCAGAGACTTTCCGAAGGTCTAATGAAATATGAGGCGTTGTTTCGATACACACACACAAAAACCCTTTGTCAGATAAGTGTGATGCTACATGAAATATGCATAACATTTATATAGTCTTGGGTTCAGTTGTGGTTATGACAATCAAAGCTGAGACAGGTTTGTCAAACCATTTTAGTAGTGAATGGGAGGGAAACTGAATGGACCTCTCATTACCAGCCAGGAATATAAAGAGAAATATTATGTGACCACTGACACCCAAGTGTTTATCAACTGATAAAACACCATGTGTCTCGGTGATAAAATACATGTCCTTCAATACTTTTCACATGTTCTGCTCTTTCAAAATTTGAGTGTTTATTTCACTTTTACACAGAAAAGCTAATGAAAAGACTGAAGCTCGTCAGTTCAGCTCAGCAGGGGGGTAACAGAATGCGTTACCACACCACCCACTCAAAGCTGGTCCTGTTCTGTATTTAAGATGGAGAAGCAATCATAGTCATCCAAGGTGGGACTTTAGCTGGATACCAAAGAGCAGAGCTTTTCATTCAAGTGAAAATCAAGGTGTGATTGGTGATTGTTTTGTTCTGTGTTATTATTTTCTACAAGTTGACGGGGAAACAATTGCTTTAAAACCTTTATTTTCGTTTGTGTGCGTGTCCTTGTGTCACATTAGCACTGTTCTTTTAAATCTTCTGTCTTCAAAAGCGTGGGAGGAAATGTTTTCATTGTGCTCCGTTTTTGTGTTGACTGCTAAAAGAATACAGGCAGTTCTGATTTGTAAATCAATAAAAAAAGAGCAAGGTTTCAGAATACTGTGAATTTATAGTTAAAGCGTAGCAGGCGAGGGAAACATACAAATAAAAATTGTGATTATTCAGATGATGAAGTACACTCCAAGCCATTTAAAGGACAGCATTTAGAGGAAAAGAGATTTTGAGGATATCTTGGCCAACCTTGAGAAATTAATAAAATATTTTAAAGTCCTTGTCATGATGTCCGGATTTTCTGTTAACATTTCTTAACGGGTAAGTTTTGTCGATAATTTAATTTTTCCTGTAATTTTGAGACATGTTGTTGGTATTTTGGAGCTATGTTTCATTTTGTCTGTCCAGGCTGTACCCTGCTGTTTGCCCAGTGACAGCTGGGATCAGCTTCCACCTCTCAGAACCCTTAATAGGATAAGTGATGGATGGATAGATTTATTTTTTGCTGCATCAAGATAATGACCCTTACTTCTGGAAAATATTTAAAACAAGTTCATTTCTGTCTCTGCAAAATGGTGGCATTAGTATATATATATATATATATATATTATGTTTTATTTTTTGGACTCTAGCAAGGGGTCCTCATGGCATTTCTTTATGTGTAGTACTATGTGCTATAAAGCTGTTTTCATGATTGAGTTTTTTCTTTGTCTCATGCATGTGTCCTTTTTTTAATTATGGGTCCAACAGTTTTGCCACAAGGTCTCACACTATTGCAATGACCTGCAAGTGGCAGTAACACACTAAGGTATGAGTCAGCGTGCTAGCAAAGGAAGTAAATGACAAGACATAAAGTTTGTAAAAGTGATAGTAAACCATTCAGGAACTAAACTTTAAAGAACAACATCTTTTTTGCAAATGTTTTAACTACTTGAGCGCATTTGTTTGACAGCATGACACTGAATTTTAAAGCACTGTTTGGTTTATAACTTCAAAGGGCACCTTTAATTAAGCCATAAAGAGAAAAGACAGCATGAGACAATGCTGTGATTAATTAAGCTGTTATCCGCAACTTTCACACAAAAACACTTTGAGCTTCATTAGTAGATTAAACCATTGCCAAGTTGTATAATGTACAAAAGATAGTAGTTAAAGTAACACATGCAAAGGTCTCTTGCAGTTAGCTATTAGCTGTCCTTTGGTCATCACCAGTTGAATACTGCTACTGACTGCTGTAGTTTACATTTAACTATTTATGACTGTGTGAACTATTTATGACTGTAATAGTACTTCATCTTACTAATTCACTGTTTTTTGTTTTTGTGTATCTGTCCTTCAGCAGGAGCTCAGAGCCACAGATGTCATCACTCACACACAGTGTGTGAATAAGCTGTTGAATCATGAGTTGCAGCTTGTGAGAGGTTCAGTGACAATATATAAGTCCTACAAAAATAGAAGAGTGTTTTGACCGGAGCCCAAAGAAAGCTGCAAAGAAGGCGAATAGCTTAAAACAACTATTTGAAATTATACTAAAAACTACTTAACTGAGGTGCAAATGGATGACAATTAATATTCTACAGTGTGAAAACAGTATGAAAACAGGCCCTGTTGTTGCCACAACCAATGTTATGGTCTTGTTTTCTTTCTCATGATCCGATTACACACAAACTTTGCCACAGTTTGCCTCACACACACTTACACACACATCTGATTTCTCTTTTAGTCTCCTACTCATTTAAGCCATCTACTCCCTCCAGTCTTTGCCAACACTTTGGTTTTCCAAGAGCTCCATTTCTGCCAAGCTCCAATTTCCCTTAGGCGTCCACTTGTTTAGCTAACCCTCATTTAGATCATGCTTAGTCACTCTAAGTCTATTTAATTCTATTAAAATTTAAATCTGACTCTAACTGGAAAAACTCATCATGAGGAGAGTTTTCACCAACGGTTTAGACATTGCCATCCAAAGGAGTTTTTGGTTGACCAAGACACAACCTCCATAGTATGAGCAAGGATCAGTTTTAGTTGAACCTCACTACATTTCAGAGTAATGTACAATGAAAAGGTCCCTGAATTTTAATGCATTAGTAATAACATTTATTGGTAATATCTCAGACAACACCTAAAAATTATTCATTTGCCCTAACTAGTACTTTCAGTGCTAGTAAGAGTACTTCACTGACTACTACCAGTTTAAATCTCAGGATGTAGTTTTTCAAATATTATATATTTTAAATAAGGGTAAATTCACGGCACCTTTTCACAGCAACACACAAAAAACAAGGACAAATTTGACTAAGGCTCTGTAGTTGTTTGAGTAACTCACTCTAAGGAAATGCCTGGTCCGCATTCCAGGAATGTTTTGATTGATCACAATAAAACTTTATGTAACCTGGAATACAGGATTACAACAAAGGATTATAACAAAACCAAATCCCCAACGCAACAAAAAATAAGTAGATTGATTTTCTTCGAGATGTCAATCGATGCAGTGTTTGGCTGATGGCATCAGAGGGCGGAGTGTCACATTTTCTACCGATGAGATTGAGCGGCAGCGAGGGGCTTAGTGGCAAATAGAATGGAGGAGTGTAAACATACCGAGGGCCGCAAGAGGCCGATCAATGCCTCTAGTCTGGGATTGATTAATTACCCCAAGAAAGAGACTGAGGTGTGAGGGCACCAGAGAAACCTGATCAGAAGAAGATTTATCATCCAATCTCTGTATCATCACTCCCTCCCTCTGTTTTCTCTTGTCTTACTTTTTCAGATTTGCCCTTCTCTATGTGCTGCCATGTGAAAATGTAAGTCACTCCTTAACATGTAAAGATTTCCACCCATCATTTATATCTATTACCATTAATTAGTTAATGTCCCCCCCTTAACATGAAGTAGCACTGGTCCACAGAAAAGCACAAAGAAAATAAATTGTCAAGTACTTTTACCTTTAATACTTTGATTAAAATATAAATCATGTACTTACTTACTTTTACTTAAGTAGAAGTTTCAGTGGCTACCTACACGTATAATATGCTCAGGCCTACTTTGTTACAGGATACGCCATGTTAACTGAGGAAATTTTAAGATGCTGGTGGGTGGATTGTTTTGTCTTTGGACAGAACCAGTAGATATATTTTTTATATATTGATGATGGGTAAAAATTTGTGTGCAGCTGTTATTATTCAGATCTATTAATGAGGGTTCAGATGCTGATGGGTGGCTTTTTGTGTTCCAGAATAATTATTGTCTTCTAGCAGTATATTCATAGTTCTTTAATGAAAAGCAAAATCAAATAAGACTTTTTAGCCCAAGAATAATTTGTGTTCATTAAATGTTTGTAGTTCAAAATGAAAAGTAAGAGGTCATAACACTGCAACTTAGGAAAACATAAAAACAGACAAAACTGTATAAAGCAGCATGTGTTGGTGAAAATTGTCTATTTGAAATTCATTCATCTCTCAGGACCACTGTAGATGGAAACAATAATGGACACGATGTGATAAGGAAAAATTAAAATTTATATGGACACAAATCAGGCTCACATTCAGAAATCCCCATTCTTCCAGACTCCTTTTCATGGATCTGCAATTAAACCACAATAAAATGCAAATCATTGTGTTCAACGCAGTGATTATAACAACAGAGTTTAGCTCAACCTTTGGTAGTGGCTACATGTCATACTTTTAAGAAAACAATGTAGTTGTTGATTGGAGGTGCTGGTGGTTCTTCTGACTCATGTCTACGGCACTTCCCACATGGCATCAGCTTCATTTTCAATATATTTTAAAATGTAGCATAATGATAATGATCATAATGATCAATCAGTTTAAAGACAAAAGCAGAAGAGGGGAAAGGTAAGAGGATAAGAGCTAAGTCGGGATTTCTGCATAGTTTCTGTAGACTTCCTTTGGTCAAGGTTAGGTGAATTTGACCTCACAGGAGACTAAGCTTGAGTACATACAGTATCTTATCCTGACATAAACCAATCATGACAAGAAAGATAAGCCACAATTTCTAGATACAAAACTTGACCCTCCACATTTTCACCTAATATGTATTTTAGTCAGGTAAAGTAAAGTGATCTCCAGTTACTCCAGTCAGGGATGATGACACTGCTGGTGGTACCAGGCGTGTGTACTTAAAGGCTGATTCGGTTATTATCAGTAAGTTAAAATGTAATTAATTTTGAAGCCAACCATGTATTTCTCTGTTTAAAAATTCCCAGGTGAACTAGGACGCATGATGCAACATCACTAATCCTGCGGCTAATAATTAACATCTGGTAATAAATCCCCATGTACAGTTTGAAACAGCCCCGTTCGACATTTGGCATTACAGTTGGTAAATGTGTGTTATTTGCATGTTAAAGTGGTGATCAAAAATTTAGAGTTAAGACTGAGTCCAGCTAAAAGGACTCTTCAGGTCAACACTGCCCAAGCTAAAAGAATAATGAACGCAATACGAATGTCCATCCACAAACACCACTGAGTCAATAAGCGGCTCAAGTAAGTCATATGACCATACACAGAGAATAAAGACTGGTCTTCTTCATAACTAGGACAGCAGCATGACAGGGCTGATGTTTGACGCATGAGGGACTCTCTGTCGCCCTACGTCGTCACTCGAACTAATGATGACCTTTGATTCCTGAAAGATGTCAGAAGATAAGAGAAAAAAAAAGGCACACGCACCCAATTAATTTGCGGTGAAGAGGACTGGAACGTGTGAGCACGTCATGCTGGTGAAGTGAATGGTGAAGGGCTGCAGGAAAGACAAAGCTTGGTATAATTAGGATTCAGGAGGGCCTTTGTGAAAGATAATTAAAGGTGACAGCCACTGTGGAGTAGAGAGGAAGAAGCAGAAAACCCCTTCAAACTGCAAGCTTCACTACAACACACACTCCACATAGTCTTTCAGTCTCAATACATCACACACACACATTTAACCTGTGGTATTATCCATCATCTCAGCTTGCTTGGAAACCACACACACTAGGCAATAAAATGGATGACAGATTAATTGAGACCACAAAGGCAGTTGTGGCATCTACACATCCAGCCTTTTAAGCCTGAAATCATGCAACATCATTATCAAAGGCGACAGTTTAAGCACCGTGCAGACAGCTCACGTCTCATCATCTCACAGACAAGTGTGATGTCAGAGGATTGATCTCACTCCTCAGTAAGCTTTTTGCATTACTGAGTTACACTGCAGCACAGCACGGATCTGCCCTTTATTTGGCTTAACATGTAACAACCCAAGTTTCATTTAAATATGTGTGGTATACAAATAAATCTTTATTGATATTGGTAAACAGTGTTATAAATGAAGAGATTAGGAAATGATCAGTCACTGAAAATATCCAAAACCTCTGCAGTGGTTTCTTGTTTTTGAGCATGAAGATTTGAAGACATAATTGTACTTTTATGAAATTTCACCTTTTATGTTTAAAAACTTTCTCTGTTGATTACCACTAATTTCTCTTTGCCTTTGTCATAATGTGGACTGTCTATTTTGTTTGAATGTTTTCATTTAAAAATTAATTTTAGTTATGCACTGATCAGGCATAACATTATAACCATCTGTGAAATTGATTGCAATCTAATACAGTGGCTCTTCCATGATTTCTACTTTTACAAGGTTATAATTTCTCAGTTTTTAGGTAAAACAGTTAAAAACGTGATAATTCTACTATGTGTTTATTATTGAGGTCAAACTGGGTAGTAGAGTTGAACTGGAGTGCATTATAAGAAGAGTTCAGTTCTTATGTTTTGGCCAACTCACTCAGTTTAAATAGGGTGGTAGAATTCATTGGATCAGATTGCTAAATTCAACTATTACCTGATATAAACTACAAACCTGTCTGCTAGACCCTATTTTAACTCAAAGAACCTTCAGGCTTAATAGACACGTTCATATTAGATATCATCAATCTATCTTTAGGAACAGGCTATGTACCACAGGCCTAATTAAACCAATACTTTCTTGACCCAGGTGTTTTAGCCAATTACAGACCAATATCCAATCCCCCCTTTATTTGTAAAATCCTTGAAAAAGTAGTTGTAAAGCAATCATGCGACGACCTGTACAGGAATATTTTCTTTGAAGACTTGGAGTCCATCTTAGTACAGAAACAGCACTAGTAGCAGTCACCAACAGGCTTTAGATAATGGGCTCATCTCTACAACAGTGATCACAACATTTTATTACAGACTGGAACATGAAATCGGGATTAAAGGAACTTGGTCGGTTTTAATCTTATCTAGCAGATATATTCAAATTTGTTCATTAAATGATGAATCCTTCATGCACACAAAGATTAGTAATGGAGTTCCACAGGGCTCTGTGTTAGGACCAATACTTTTTACTTTATACACTGTTGCCCATAAAGTTGGAATAATTTTTTTACTAGACACATTCCTCTTTTTTGCAAAGATTCATTGTGATTAAAGTTTCACTGTGATATGTTTGGAAGAGATCATCTTCTCAAATCTTTATTGATCATACACTTCTATCCAGAATTATTCACATTGTAAAAAACAACAAATAAAATAATACATTTTATTCCAACTTTATGGGCAACAGTGTAGGTCTCCTTTAGGCAACATTGTTAGAAAACACACCATAAATTTCCATTGCTATGCTGATAATACCCAGCGAAATCAGTTAATCAAGTTTCAAGCCTACAAGACATAAAGGTCTGAATGTCCCACATTGTTTTACTTCTAAACTCAGACAAAACTGAAGTCATAGTATTTGGGCCCAAAGATCTCAGAAATGTTATGTCCAACCATATTGTTAATCTAGATATCTTGCTATAAAATCTAGAATATAATTTAAATATTCTGCTCTAAATAGTCAAGGTCCATAATATATAAAAAGACCTCATAGCACCATATCATCCCAGTAGACCGCTTCGATCTCAGAATGCAGGCCTACTTGTGGTTCCCAGAATTTCCAAAGGTAGAATGGGAGGCAGAGCCTTTGGCTATCAAGCTCCCCTCCTGTGGACCCAGTTCCCAGTTCAAATTCAGAAAGCAGAGACCCTCTCTACTTTTAAGTCAAGGCTTAAAGATAAAGCTCATAGTTCGTTACAGACATGCTACTATAGGCTTAGGCTACTGGGGTTCTTGCTTTCGATGCACTGAGCTTCCTTTCCTTCTCTCGTTCCTCTCTTCTCCTCTCACCCCACATTTATTTGTCACCACTGTATGAAATTAACATTGTGTGTTCCTTCTCCTGTAGTTCTTTCTCCCTCTCTCTGTCCCTTTCTGCAGGTGTCTCCAGCTTTGGAGCTGTGAACAGGTCCTAAGAACCTTCCCAGTATTTTGTTGCTTCTTGTTGCTTTTCTTTTCTCTCTACACTTTCTATTCACCCCAACCGGTCAAAGCAGACAACCCGAGCATAGTTCTGCTGGACGATTCTTCTGTTAAAGTTAGTTTTTCCCCCCTCCCCCTTTGCCTAGTGCTAGCTCAAGGAGGGTTTGTTGGGTTTCTTCTATACATCTTGAATTGGCGCTATGCAAATAAAGTTAATGTTCTTGTGTGTCTTTTTTGCATATTACATATATTTGCAATGTTAACATGTTATTAAACAGTGCTACATAAAAGGTCATTATATTAACTCTGAGCACATCTTTCTAAAATAATGAGATAAACCATAGACTGTTGTATTTATTTTGATCCTACAAAATTATTCTGAATCATAATCATGCAGGTAAGAGTCTTCTGTATATTCTTCCCATCAAGTATTTCCTGCAGGAATGGAACATTTTACCAGTTCTACACATAGGTTTTGAAGTAGCTTCACATTTTCTTCAGTTGTACGTATTCAGTTTGGCACTGACATAAACTATCTTTGCTGTTAACAAACACACATTTAATGCCTTCTTTGAAACTGGAACATTAGGTCAAACTATATAGAGAAAGACATATAGTCAAAGTCACATGTCTCTAAATTTATTTTGTCTCCAGTTTCTTTTTGTTTTTGGCACAAAACTGTGCCTTAAGTATTGTCCGTAAATGTCCAAGTGAGATAGCTGTAGAGGCTAAAGTGCATCATCACAGAGACCACCAGAGCCATCATAGAGAAGGCACTTAGTAGCAGATAGATTTTAATTGGCTGAGTTCTTAAGTGATGTGGTTAGTGAGCTCCTTCCCTTTTGGACAGACGACATTTAAGAATATTGCTCGGTGAATTTCTGGTGGAACTCCTTGACTTTGTTCAGCAGAATCTGCAGCTTGTCTCTTGGTGGCAAGATGGTCATTCTGGGTGGGAGAAGGAAAGGAAAGAAACATTCCACACTAAATGAGTATTGTAACAACAAGGGCATGTTTACTCCATCCATCCATCCATCCATCCGATGAAATTAATGTAATCTACCTGAAGTGATAAGTTCCATCCTTCTGGCCAAATCCGCTTCCAGGTACGAGGCAGATCCCGGTCTCCTCCAACATCTTCATGCAGTAGAACATATCTGGTTGTTGACCTTTGTCCTAACAGGGAAGAAAGAAACATGTTAGTGCCATAGGAGGGTTAATATTCTAGTAGTCAGATTTTGAAGAGGAATTTTGCACTGTGTTGACACACTAAAAGTACTGTATGTTTTTTTTTGCAGTATTTATTTTTGCAGTGAGCTGCATTCTAGAAGCACAATAATTATTTTTCTTTCATTCTGTTTTTCACTTGAAACATTTAGTTGAAAGAGTTTTCATATTCCATATTGCCTAATTGTTAAAAGGCAGAACTGACCAAAAAAAAGCAAGAATTTTTTTAACTAAGCAATTCCTGCTAAAATCAACATTAGTCATCAGAGCTGATTACACAGTGCTTCATTTTAGGAAGAACTATTTTAAAGCTCTTTGAGTTAATTCATTTGAATTGTTAGTAGCTGCATGGCAAATATTTCCCCACTTTCAACATGAATTAAAAGTTATTTTAGCACAGGTGCTGTTCAGAGTTACATGCATACATGGTTATGAGTAAAGGATAAAAATGTTTTTGAGTAATGATTTGAGATAAAATAAATGTATTTATTGTATAAAGTAAATAAGGTTTTTGTAAAAACTTATTTAATGGTCTCAGCCTTAGAAGTACCATAGTAACAAGAACAAGACCAATGTGTAGCAGCTCTATTAAGACATATACTGGTAGAGGTCAACATGAATATTTGGTTAAATGTGTTTTTGCACATTCCAAATTAAAGCAATGTTACCACTGTGTGATCAAGATGGTGTGTAGAGTCGCTGGAATTGATTAGATGTCAGTGGGTCAGTTTTACTCTGACCTTAAACTCTGTAAGGCTAATCAAATTCTTAGTGGCTTGGCTCATCCACCCTGCCTGAAATTCCTAATAACTGTCAAGCAACAGCTATTGGAAATCATTTGTTCCCTTTAGCAAACAAAGTAGTGGATGCACAGTGTACTGAACCTTAGTCAAGAGTTATTTAATCCAACATTGTGCTATAGTTTCCATGTATGGTGAAAGTGCATTTAATGTCCTGATTTGAGTTGTACAGTATTTACTCGAAAATATTACTGCACACAGACCATGAAATAAAATAAAAACTGAATCAAATGGTAAATAGTAGATAAATAGGAGTGTTGCATTAACTATTATTTATCTGGATCACCCATTTCATTCCCTTTTTTCCTGCTCAGTGTCCAACTGTAAATAATAAATATTAACAGGAGAAAGCTTGAGGACTGACCTTGGCTTCTTTGACGGCCTTTTCAGGGATGATTAGGCGAGGAAAGGAGTACATTGCACCCTGCACAGGATTGCAGCTGATCCCTTGCACTGTATTGAGAACCTGCTCTGTAAGCTTCGCCTTCTCTGCTAAGGCACTTAAGGTGGCGGTGCGCTCCTGGATGTAGGAGAGAGAATGCAAAGAGTAAATGAGAGAAGGAAAAGAACCAAACAGATGTTAGAAGAAGAACCAAAAACTCAACAGATTCTAATCATTTATCATTTAGCTTTGAAAGACCCCATTACTTCAATAAAGTGTATGTTATAGAGTGTAGTTTTCATCACTCCAGAAAGAACTTCGTGTCAACTTCAGAATCCGGTGTACTTCAAAGTTGTTTTAGGTCCTAAAGGACTATTTAAATGTGATTTATTCTGGAATATATTAGTAGAATCAAAATATAAATGTTATAATATTTAATATTTTGAATATGAAAACAATGGCCAAGAGTGTCTCCAGCCTATTGTAATTATGTTTTCTGCTTAATTTCTTGATATTTTGCTGGACACAATAAGATGAATGATCTTGCCAGATAATCTTCATAAAATTTAAGCAAGTCATATGATGTTTACCATAAAGTAAACTAAGAAAAACGCATTGAAATTTCCCACCTACAACATGTTAGAATTATACAACGTCATGCATTACCTCATGATGCAACACTACTGATATGAATCCAGTGACTCAGTGCTAAAAAACAATCATTCATAATGCAACACAAGTTACAACAAATCTATTATAAAGCAAAAATACAATGGGGTGTAACAGGACATAATTCATTTTTACTGTTGAGTGTTTAAACACAGCCACGTATAAATGTACCAACTGGTCCACCTTTCAGAAGGATGTCAAGCTTCACAGTTTATGTATGTCTAGGATATATCTTGATTAATTATCACAGTAATCGTGATGTTTCCAGTGTGTAAATTTAGTTTGAAAGAAAACTTGAAGTTAAAAATGAAAGCATCTAAATAGAAACTCGGTAAAACCAACAAATCAATAGAGTTGTAACCATATCATACAGCATACTGCAAGAAAAATCCATGGGGGTATTGATTATCTGTTCCACCCATAGAGTAAATGATGAGGCTTATAGGATATTGAGTACCTTGATGAAGTTGTCATATGAGGGCTCTCCAGGCTGTGGAGGGTTGACCACAAGGTCCATTAGAGCCTGACCAGGGACAGGGGGACACAGTCGAACAGACACCAGCTTAGTTAGCTGGGCCTTCACGTCATCATCCATGTTGATGATCTCCATGTAGCCTCCCCGGAAGCCGCACCTAAGAAGGAGACGAAAAAAATTACAATGTGACCAAGTGGCACCAACAATTAGGAGAGACAGAGTAACACAACTAAAAAATTTAGAACAAATACAAAAAAGTGCTCTATTAAGTTTCACAGTTTGATCCTAGCATTTAGATGACTTACTCTCCCATATAACACTTTGAAGTTGAGTGGAAAGATGCAAGTTCCACAGTGTCCGAGTACTCCGGTCCCATCTCAAACAGAACCTTCTTAAAAGAGTGGAACTGGCAACCATCAGCATAGACATTATCCTGGTACACCTGAGAGATGAGGACAGAAATACACATGCTACAAGTTTAATTAGTGCTATATAAATAAAGTTTATTGAATTGATTGTTGTTTATTATTGATTGGTAAATGTTTAAAGAGATGAAAAGATGGTACCTCATCAGCCATTAGGAAGAGACCTTCCTTTGCTGCAAATCGGATCACATCTTCGATGCACTCTCTGCTCTGAACCTGACCTGTGAAAGATAAGAAGAAAAGGTTTGAAATGACAATTAGATGGGCAGTTACGCTGTTTTGCTGCCATCTAGTGGCTCTTCTATGGGCCTTGCTTTGGGGCAGGGGGAGTCGTGACTTTCTTCCAGAAAGTTCTGGGGGTCTTGATGGTTAGATGAGTCAGGGCAAGATCCTCTAAGAAATGTAGGATTCCAGAAGGTGCATGTGATTCTTGTGTTTTTAGTAGATCACCAAATGCATTATTCTAAGTAGCAAAGAAAAATGTGCCCAGCTATGACCAGTTGATTTCTATGTTGTCTTGACTTGATGATGGTTGATTTCTATCTAGCACATTCATGTGCTGACAATTAAGTAATCACCATTATAACTGAGAAATCTCAATTTCCCAAAGAAGAACATGTGATGCAGAGAAAGCTAGTAAGTAATTCTTGAGTTAAGACTTATACTGCTTTCCTTTATATTCAACTTTTTAATCATGTTATACATCGAGTGGAACATAGCAAAACAATCTAAAATATTTTTAACCTAAACAAAAATGTGAGTATTTTAGTAAGTGGACGACTGTGGCGCAGGAAGGTAGAGCGGGTGTCCACCAATCTTACAGTTGTTGGTTCTATCCCCACCTCCTCTCGTCACAAGTCGAAGTGTCCTTGAGCAAGACACTGAACCCCAACTTAGTTGCTCCCGGTGAGTGTTGGCCGGCTGCATAGCAGCTCCCCTATCAGTGTATGAGTGTGTGTGATTGTGAGTGTGAATGGGTGAATAAGAAGCAGTGTAAAGCGCTTTGAGTGCTAATAGGTAGAAAAGCGCTATATAAGTGCAGTATTTTTACCATTTAATTATTATTATTATTTATTTTTTTTGTCCTTTCAGCTTATCCCGTGAGTTCAGGGCCGCCACAGCGGATTATTGTCCGCATGTTGATTTGGCACAGTTTTTACGCAGGACGCGCTTCCTGACGCAACCCTCCCCAATTTCTACCGGGCTTGGCACAGCACTGCACAGCTTGGGAGGGGAATGGGCTGTTAGGGGGTCATTGTCTTGCACAGAGATACTTATGACATATAGCCAGGACCGGGGATCGAACCACTGACCCTGTTGTCCGTGGAATTTAATATATGAAAATAACTTTTTTTTTTTTTAACGGCACAAATTACTGTAATAAGACATCATAATAAAAAAACTTAAAGCGAGTTTACCAGTTGGGTTTCCAGGGTTGATGATGCACAGAGCTCTAGGGTTGCAGTAGTTCCTGGCTTCATCCAGAGCACGCTGCAGCTCGCTGATATCTAGACTCCAGCACTTTTCCTCATTAAGGTAA
This sequence comes from Channa argus, assembly GCF_033026475.1. NCBI lineage: Eukaryota > Metazoa > Chordata > Actinopteri > Anabantiformes > Channidae > Channa > Channa argus. Next base: position 1,150,198 of record NC_090210.1, on the reverse strand, counting down.
TAGTTGATCTGCACAGCCCCCAGTTCGGCCAGTGCAGCAGAATACAGGGGATACTGCGGTATAGAGATCATAATGCCTGTACGTGTCACACCTTCACCACACACCAGTAGTTTCAGCATGGTCTGAAAGAACAGGACAAAGGGTCAAGATGGATATAAAATAGAAGTTGCCATGTTACCATAACACATGGAAATATTGTAGAATTAAATATACATTTTACGTTCCAAGTTTACAAAAGGAAACAGGTGCTGTAAACTGAATATCAGCTTTGCTTCTGTATTTTAGTATGAAGTGAGGAGCTAAAAAGTTTGGGCATCAGTGATTTCATTTCAGCACCTTTCTGACCATTTTACTGTGTGAGGAGAACCTACTCTGAGATAAGAGCTTCACACTTTTAAATGATGTAATCTAACTTGGCACCAAATAATTAAGACATCAACGAATTTATTTTTGATTGACTTTATTTATCTCCATGGTGAACGTGTGAAACTGCTACTACTGTGGGATTCAGTGTCTCGCCCAAGGACACTTTGACACGTGGCAACATAACTTAAATAACAAAAGATGCTTGTACTAAGTACAAAAAAGAGACAGAAAAGTTTGTACCATAATCCCATCACTGGCCCCTGTAGTGAGGTAAATGTTGTCTGGGTCACAGGGCACTCCGCCATCTCTTCGCTCAATGTAGTGGGCCACATCCTGACGCACGGAGTCTATGCCCTGACTGGCACTGTAGGAACCTGAGAAAGATTCATATGAGGAAAATGAAAGCTGCTGTGATAACTAAGAGCTTTACCACAACTAAAGAAAATGTATAATTTAACACAAAAGAAGCACATAAAGAGAGTAAAGGCTTCAATGAGGCTCTGTGGTCACGCAAAGATTATTGTGTTTACTCAGAAATTCAAAACCCTCATACACACCCATACTGTTCCCTCCACAAGACTGCAGAATGCGATGCGCTCGGCTTTTAGCATCTTCTGGGAATGTGCTGTCATTCAGCAGTTCAGGGTAGGAACAGAGGGCTAAGACCTTGAAACAAAGAGAGGGGAGTACAAATAATGAATAGGACATTATTAAAAAAATCCTGCATAGATTTTTGCCCAAGACAAGAAAAACTTGATTCACACCAGTGTAGGAATAAATAAAGGAATAAAGGAAGTAGGAATAAGTCGGTTTCATTCAGATGTCAGAGGGGAGGTGTTATATTTAGAGGGGGAAGGGAATATGACCAGACCTGTCGAAAGAAAGTGATTGGCTGCTGGCCCATAGCGTGCGCGTCACCAATGTTCGCCTTGATGACCTCAGCAAAGGGCTTCTTCATTCCCTGTATGATATAAGCATATACAAAAAGAAACAATAAAAGCATTATTTCAATTTGTACTCAGGAAAAAACTATTACTTTCTAAATTATATTTTTCCCCCCAAACTTTACAGTGACTGCCTATTAACAAATCCAAATCAATTAATCAAAACAGATGGGTTTGGCTGAGAAGAGCCACTGCACCTTGACCCCATGCCTCAACACATACATAGTAGCATTTCTATAAACATTCAGGCCTCAAGAGACTGAGATCACAGCATCTGTATAACACACAATGGGTTCTGTGGTTTTCCACAACCCCTGACAAGGACAGATTAAAATTTGTAGTGGGTTAGACTGAAGTGAATATTCTGCTACTGGATCATATAAAACAATTTGTGGGAAATGAAATAATCACTAAGCCTAAAGTCCAGTATTTGCTTTACTTTCCCAAAACAATAGCCATTATTATTCTTGCAATTATTCTTCATTATTCTTGCATAGGTTATCATCTAACACAATATATTCTACAAAGAGTAGTCAATGCAGAAGGTGACAAGGCTATGAACAAGAATGGAGGTCGTTTGGGGGTGAAGAAGGGGCAGAGACGATTAATGTTTCACAAATGAAAATATGCAGACCTGAGCCCCCTTTTAGACTTTCACTGGAATTTAGACAGACTTTCTTTGGGGTGTACAAATACAAGGAACAGTATGAGATTCTGTGGTATCCGAAAAGTTTACAACGCAAAACACTGTCACTTCCCTTCAGCAGCTTCGTTTTTGCGTCATCTCCCACCCCCTGCTGGACAAGCACCACCCCTTGCCCACTTACGGGGAGTATTTATTTACAAGTGAGAACACATGGACTATCTCCCGAACTTGGTTGCATGTGTGACAGGGAAACTCCAGACAATGTCAGGACCTAAAATTTCATGTCTGAAATGGGCTCTGGTGATGTTATTCATGAGGGATCGGAATGATAATAAGCTGTTGAGGATGACATCCCAAGTCTTAACCTGAGGCGAGGCAAAAATCTCAACTTTGGATAATGTGAATTTTGTACAAATGAGTAGGAGTTTTATTTTATCACTGTTTAATTTTAGAAAGTGTGAGGTGAACCAGGATTTGATTTCCGATAAGCAGTTGGTGTGGGAGTGTGGCATTTGGTTGACTGGATAGGTAGAACTGGAAATTATTATTGAATTTGCTGTAAATATTGCCATGGGGAAGGAGGTAGGTGATGAAGAGAATGGCACTGGTAGTGTCAGGGGAAGGCTCGGAACTAAAGGAATTGAGTCTGAAACCAGTCTAGGGGGTTGCAAGTGATGCCAATGGACGATAGTTTATTGAGAAGAATGGTGTGGGAGATTGTGTCAAAGGCCGCACTCAGATCAAGGAGGGTGAGAATTGACAGTAAACCTGAGTCAGCTGCCATGAGGAGATCATTAGAGATTTTTATGGGTGCAGTTTCTGTATTGTGGCAGGGAGGAAACTGGACTAGTTCATAGAGGGGATTAAGGGTTAAATGGGAGTGGAGTTGAGTTACACCTATTCTTTCAAATATTTTGCAGAGGACAGGCAAGTTAGGCAAGTAAATTTCAGTTGTGGGTTGACAGCTGCAGTTTTGAAAAGTATCGGAACAATTCCAGTTGTGAGTGAGGGGTGTATGATGGCAGATATGAGGGGAAGCAAACTGAGCTACTAGTTCATCCGAGGTGAACAGATAGTCTGGAATAAGAATATTTTCAATGCAAAAGGAGAGTGTTTCAATATTAATGTCCTTGATATTTTGAAATGAGATGAGATGGGTTGGCATGATTACAGAGAAGCAGAGTGTGACATTGAATGAGAGGAGGAAATGGTCAGTTACATGGAGTTTATCAGCTGTGCAGTTTGAGAGGGTCAGACCAGAGCCGCAGATTAAGCCTAGAATATGTCCTTTTGTGTGGGTGAGGAAATCAGTATACTGACTTTAGCCACACCGTCAATACAACTTTTCTAGTTCTAGTCTTAAATTATACTAATTATTTCCAGTAAAATTAGAAATTCATTTCATCATTATTTGTTCAAACCATTAAGTATTAACTCGATTGTGACTATTTTAACACTAATTGCTCACTGTCCCTACGGCAAAGTACAAATCTGCTGAACTACAAGACAGAAAACAACTGATTTATACAAACATTGTAGTGTAGCTGCAAAAATGTTGTTCCAGATAGTATGTGCAAATATAGGAACACATTTTCAGCCTGAGCAAACTACCATACCACCTTATCATGCTGATACTACTAACTTTCTGCCACAGAGAAAGCAGAGAAATACATTACACAGAGGGTTTTAAATTCCCCGGTGCAGACTGAGAAAGAACAGGATGTCTGACTGCAAACCAGCAGTAAACTACACTTCAAAAAAAATTGGGAAATTTGGTATCAACAACGTATTAGCTTTCTGTTTTCCAGGGCAATAATATAATGTTTCTGAGAAATAATCTCTTTAGCAGCTGAGACTGACAGGGAACCAACAAAAATGCAGGAAGACACATGCACAAACACAAGCGCGCACACACACATGCTGTTGACACTAGATGTTGGGAACACTATGACACAGCAGAGAGGCCACAAGTGGAACCTCACACTGACTCCCTGTCGGAATCACAACAGTTTTTTTATTTTTTTATTTGTCCAATCCACATCCAATCTAGGTCAGAAACCTGAGTACCTGGCTCTCAATGGTCACACTAAAGAGGCGTCTCTCAATCTGGACCACTAACAATATTTATATGGGACAGAAAAACACCCATAGTTTTAAAAAATAAAAATAAAAAAATTCAAAATAAACACCCATCTGTGATGAGGGTCTTCTAGAAACTGACCTCTGCTCATGAGACCCGACTTGAAAGGCCTGTTCTTTTTGTCCTCTATCGCCGATAAAAACAGTGCGGCAAACAATGCTGAAGATCCTTAGAAGCAAACAATACTCTTGATGTAAAGCTCAGGTAGTAGTTTTTACTGCTTAGGCTTAATAAAAAGCCCCTGAAAGCCTATGTACATAACATATAACATAAAGTATAACTTTATACATTAACTACAACATTGCACCTCGCTTTGGATAAAAGCATCTGACAAATGACTAAATGTAAATATTAAAAACAATATAATTTGAAATGCAAGCTCATAATGATTTCTACATTAGAAACAATTTGAAAGATTTGCATACTGTGGGAATAACTGGCAAAACACTAGCCCTGTCTCTAGGGTCTGTCTCCATAAAAGCGCCCCATTCACTACCTACTACAGTTCATTAGGACCAAACAATGTAATAGCTGCATGTGAACACTTTCAGTTAACGTCCAGTCCTTTGGCTCAGAGTTGGTTGGGATTCTATTCCCTCTGTAGGGGGAAAAGAACAAAAAACAAAGAACATTCCGTTATTTGAACTATAATTCAAGAGAAAATATCTCTGCTCCCCGAACCAAAAAAGAAAAACCTACGCATGACGGAAACTTGAGAAGGGGATCACGGTGTTCATTCGTGTGTGGGTGTTTATTTACTAGACAAAAGCGAGAATACCACTGTGACCTGTTTCTCAGTAATCCAGCACCGCACGTTTTCACAAGGTGGTGGCTTAAAAATAAAGAATGGGTTTTCACAAAACTTAGAGGAACAGTGAAGAGTCTTTAAAAGCACAGTTCAGTCCCTCTGGAGATTCTCAGTAAGCTGTGAGGACTGTAGCTGATTGCTTACAGTACATTTTTGCCTTCCAGCTCAGTGCAGTACTATTGAATAGACTTGCAGAGTGAAAGTTTGCAGTTAAAGAAATCACAGTGCTTCTCCTGTTTTAAAGAGAAGTCTGATAGATATAAAGTTCAATAGCAGGTATAAAAGGTAAGGAAATAACTTACACGCATGGCAATGCTTCCATAACTTAGAATCTTGGTTGAGTTTTAATAGCTTTACCCAACTTTAAACTTTTCTCATGCTTATTGATCATCTGCATATCAATCAAATACCACTTTATCAAACTAAACATTCCAGAGAGAGAGGAGGATCAGCTGCAGATAAGGTCTAGTCGAAACAAACAGGAAATAAAACCTCTGGTGCTAGTGAACCATGTAATTAAAAAGATTGCCATCGTCCCCACAGCTCTACGCAACTGTCCCTTTCACCTGTACAAGAACCTGATCGCATACTCATCCCCTTCCTGAGCAGAGCACTCGAGAGATTATCTGATGAGTTACAGTAATCTTCAAGTAGTACATTAACAGCCGGCTGCCACATCACCATAAACATCAGCAGAGAAAGGGATCAGATGGCTCTGTATTTATAAAAGAAAACTGAAATATCACAGCTGATACCGCATTTAAAACATTCTTAGATATAAACTTGAGTCAATTTATCTTACGCATTAAAGAGTTATAAGTTATAGATGCCGAAATTTACAGTACAGTGTCATTCAGCAGACACTTTATCCAAAGCGACTTACAAGTGAGTTAAAAGGGAAGCAAAAAGACCGACGTTCCTGTTAATTGTCTTGACTTTGGAGACAATCATAACCATCTTTATACTTTTCTACAGAAGTTTGAAAATAAAATATTACAGCTGACATATAAGTCAAGTTAGTCAGCTGAATATTTTGGACAGCAGGGATTTTTTAACCAAATCCAACGTACATCACTGACCCACACTGAAACATTAAAAACACAGATTAGCAAATTAGTACCAATCTACAAACTGTATCATGATCATCCTCCTTAGAAATTACTAACTGATGGACTTTGATAAGAGGGTGTGTTGGCAGAGCATCAAGTGATAAAGTGTTCTTTTGGGATAATGTTTACTTGACCATGGAGGGAGCAGGAGGAAAAATGTGTAACTGTAATAACATGGATTGGATTCTTGCATGGCCAAGGGGGAAATTGCTGTAGCAAAAAAGAAGGTAGATCCCTCAAAAAATGTTATAACTGAATAATATCTAGAGATTCAAAACTTAATTTTTGCCTTTTGGCTCTTATAAACTTTATTCTGAGTACTCGTGACTTCTGTATAAAACCTGTTTAACTAAAGTCTACAAAAGTTACATCAATTTGTATAACAAGCGAATTTATTAACGTTGATGCTTCTCGCTTGCGTAGGTAGTGAAACGGGTCGGTAACTTATGAATCTGGATAAAAGAGGCATAAACACACAAACCTCTGACAGCTCCTTCTCCAGCTCTACGGCGCGAGCCACGATGGGGCCCCGCACGGCGTATTCCACATTCTTCACAGTGGGGTTCATGGTGTCGATGGTCAACACTTTGGCCCGGGGCACCACTCCGTTCTCAGACATTTTCGGTTTTGGTAGTCCACGAAGCGTCGCACTCAGACTAGAAAGGGCTCTGCCGGGACAAAGTGAGGACAGAGGGGGAGAGGTAAGCGAGCGGACCCTGGGACCACCACCACCACCCGCACGTAGCGTGCTACTCCTACCGGCTACTAAATCCTTTCTCCCATGGCTTAAAAGCCCGGCATTTCTGGTTAGCAAGTGCCTCCACGTTGGTGACATTGTTCGTTTGTATCCGTAAAACCTGTTGGGTGACTTTAAAAGCCTTTGTGGTGCAATAGCGACTTACACCCCGCCTGCCGCTTCACTGGAGAAGAGCGGAATAAAGTTGTGCAAGTCGCTCTTTGTAAAAATGACTAAGCACTCAGACCTTTGGACCTTTTAGAGGTGATAGTGAATGAGGCTTTGGCCAAATTGGGATAAGGTCCCTCAAAGTGCATCCGCACGCGCAGACTTTGCTCTCCAATCTGAAAGTATTGGGGTATGTTCCCAGCACACATGGCAAAACTATCCCCAGCGACCCTCCCCTTTGTGTGCTTTCGTGTCTCTATCCAACCCAACCTCCTTCGTTATTCTACGCACCGGGATGCTGTCAATCAGGGTCGGTTCTCCGGTTACTGAGCCAAAAATGTTTGGACCCAAAAGCCTTGCTCAGATAATATGACCAGCAAACCGGGTGCAGCTCCCTGTGTTGTCCGAGCTCAGTGCTCCGTGCTGCTCCACGCGGTCTGGGACGAGACTTTGAGGACTACGCGCTGAAAAAAAATATTCTGAATGCTCTTCTAAGCCCACTAAACCCATTACACACACACACACACACACACACACACACACACACGTTACTGGAAATCCCTTTCACAGTGTTTAATTAATAACAAGAGAATATTTGAAAAGATGCAACAATTCAACACAAAACTCAACACACTGATTTTAAGGTATATAGGCTACAGTGTTATCATCACACTTTGGCTGTTGGGGTCAGGCTGAAGTAATAGGGTCGGGGGGGGGGGGGGGGGGGGGGGGGTGTAAAGGCACTGGTTCAAGTTTCTCATATGCCAGTGTAGAAGCAGCCAGGGGAAAGTAATTCTGCAGATTCCTCCCAAACCAACAACTCACCCCCAGCCTATTTTCTCCTTATCCGTTTTTTGTCTATAATTTCTAGCGACCAGAAAGGTCAGTTTGCACCTAACATTTTATGTATATCAGCTACAGGACACTAAGTGACTGTCCTACCTCACACTGGGACAGCAGTGCACTGTGTAGTGCCTTTATGGGAGGTTTAAGGGAATTTATAGTTGGGGCAAAATGTTCCAATATGAATGGCCATCAAGGGTAATAATTTCCCAAATTTCTTGCCCCAAAACATTCTTTGGTTTGTTTCTCCCAACAGTGTTCTGACAGTAAGCTTATAATAGTTCTTTGTCCATGCTTTTCACAATCTATCTGCTTTCTACAGTGTTAACCTTCTAACCACTTGACGGTTTGTTCAACTGCTATTTACTTTTTTTTTGGTGGTCATACATATATGTAAATTCCAGCCGCACAGTTGAGTTTTTCAATAAACCATCCAACAAAAAGTGGGAAAATATTATCATTATCATCATATCTGCTGTAGGACTACTACTCTCCTTTCGGTTTATCCTGTGAGTTCGGGGTCGCCACAGCGGATCATTGTCCGCATGTTGATTTGGCACAGTTTTTACGCCGGATGCCCTTCCTGACGCAACCCTCCCCAATTTCTACCGGGCTTGGACCGGCACTGCATCGCTGGGGACATCATATCTGCTGTAGGACAATTTTGAATAATCAACTTTTTGATGTAAAGATGTAAATCTACAACACAGCAGACAAATAATTTTGCATTCTTTAAAACCAAATGATTCAAATGTTAAAACAACAAATTTAGAGATATTTATCCCACTGTTACAATTTCACACAATTGTCAATATATTCTGAGTTACAGTGCAATCGTAGTGATTATGTTTTTGGTAAACAATCAGAATCAACTGCTGTGATAGGTGAGTTTAACATTGACATCTCTTACCAGTGATCTGTTAATTATTTAACAGATCACTGGTAAGAGATAAACTTTTTAAAAAGGTGAAGAGAAGGCAGCTGGTTTTTATGCCTCTATTGTAGTTGACATTTAACTGTATTCTAACCATAACCAATAACGATATAAAGAAAAATATTAGCAGTGAATTCAAGTCAACCTCTCATTAAGTTATAACAACGTAAACATTTCTATTAAAACCCAGTGGCTGTAACAATATCTGAGAGAGTCTGTGTGGCCACTGTATGCAATGCAAAGGTGGGCACTGACAGTGGGATGAGCAGAAATAGCTGGTGATGGGATGTTTGAAGCCCATAGCTTTTGCATTCTTCTGTAACTAGATAGCACTGCAGTGGCTGGTGGGAGAATCCATGGGCAAAGTCTTCAGTGTTGCTTGTATGAATCCTTTCCTCTGTGGAGACACACAAAGTCTCCTCTATGGAGAAGTAGCGTGTTGTGCTGAAGATGTAAAAGAGCTTTAGTAGCTCCCAGCAGCGGGCCTTGGAGGGTACGGGAGCACCACCAGATGGAGAGCACACATAAGAGACTGAGCGATGTGTTTCACGGTTTATGAGAAGAAGCGCCAGCAAGTCAGGGTGCAGGGACACAGATCCGGGTAAGCAGCGTTCTCCAACAGTTAAGCAGTCTCTCAGAGTCTTTACCAAGGGTGACCAGAACTGACCCACCAGCCTACTCTCAGCTGTGTGCAGGGAAGGGGTGGGACCACATAGCACACACACATCTGCACCAGGCAGCAGCTGGAAGCGGAGCAGGCGATGGGCCACGGTGGGGCTGCCCTGAGGAAGGAAAACTGGATAATCACAAGAAGCTGATCCAGATGCTGAGAGGGACTGCATTAAGACAGAAAGCAGCACAATTTCCTGATGTGCTAAACGCCACCACTTCTCAGTTGCTGCAGCTATCCGCCCACGGACAAGAAGGCAACCAAACTCGCTGTCTGCAGCCACTGCAAAGCCATCCACTGCCTCTTGAAGAAGAGTGGGGTTTGGAGGCACCAGTGAATCAGCGCAGTGTGTCAGGTTGCCCAGGAAGCCCTCAGGCCTGTCCTCCAATAGACGATCAATGAGGCTAAAGCAAGAGCGCAAGTCCCTCTTCAGCCTCTCAACATTTTTTATGTTGGCTAGCTCATCCTGCCCCAGCACTAGCACCATGCAGTTCCACACATTCTCCAGGAGGCGCTGTAGACGAACCTCCTCCTCTCTGCCGCTGCCTGCATCACCTTGACCCCCTCCACTCACAGTGATGAGCATCACACTGTCCTGGAAAACTCTCCACACGACTTTGCCCCCCCCTTCAGTCTCACAACAGGACAACGATACGCCCTGACCATCGCCAAACATGTGAACACCATTCAAAGAGCCGATGACAGAGAAAGGCAGCTGTTTGGAAGCTCCCCTTGTGAAAAGAGGAACCCCGCTGCTGGCTGTGAGGCACAGCAGCTGCGTTGACCCATCCTGGAGCATCATCATGGGATTTAGCTAGCTCTAACGTTAGTTCACACTTGTATACGCAGTCAGCAGTTTTTCAGCTGCAGCACATTACTGATCGAGTCAAGTAACGATCTTTTGGGGGCTGAATGTCTACCGGTAATAATCACCCAACCCAATTATAAAAACTGACAAGGTAACAGACAAATCTAGGTCTAGTGTTGCATCAGTGTGGGCGTGTACCTCGACAAGCCGTTAGCATCAATAGCGTTAGCGTTAAACCACGTTCCCGAAGCGTCCTGAACCGGGTACAAACAGCAAGACAGGACATATCATGCAGCAAGTCTAGCTATCATCCCTGGATCGGGCTTCGAATCGTAGTTTTAGTAACCACTCGCTTTTTAGCTATTTAACATGCTAGGTTAACAAAAGAAGTTACCGTCGTTTCCACAGTAACGCTGTCCCATGATTCATTCTTCACACTGGCGAGGACGGCTTCATTTGGCTGGTCGAGTTGCAGTTATTAGTTACGAGCTCTGTTGTAACCGCCGCATGAGCGGAACAAGAAGACCGACCTGGGTTCAGTTCAGCCTCCGGAGCTCATAGAAGTTCACATGGACTCGCGCTAACATCAGTTTACTTGAGTTCTCGCGAGAATCTAGCTTTGATCGCGCTCATAGGTAGCCATGGTTACAGACGTTCACACGTCATGCTCACCAGCAGATATAACCTGCATTAAGCACTGATTATAATAATTTTATGATTAGTAATAATGTGGACGATTCTGTAATAACTACAGATTTTTTTTACAGTAATTTTTAAGGAGTGTATAAAAGGAAAGGACAAAAATTGAAAATGACATAATTAAAAAGGCTTTCAATGATATTTAAGTCTGAACAATACGTAAAACATTCGTCATATTCTCTTGTGTGCTTTGGATCATTGAATCGTTAATTAAGGGCAGGGTCAACTGCTTCTTTCTTTTTAGGTTTTGACTAATAGAAGGCCTTGCTTTTAAATCTCCTGATATTGGGTTTGCATTTATTCTTCCTTCCTTCCTATGTAGAGCCCCATTACCTGATGCAGACATGCACCTCCAAAACATCAGCAAACCTCAACTATGTTTAAATGTGAGAATGGCGTCCCTTTTCTCATACGAATTTTTTCCCATCCTACATACCTGTGCAAAGTATGACCAAATAACTCAATAGGTCTTCAATAGACCAGACCACGTAATTGTGTTGTAAATTTCATTGGGTTGGTTCACATGCTCCTTAGTATTCCTTCAATTGTGCTGCCTTACATCTAGAAGTAAGCAAAGGTTTTCTGTGTGCTTTTCTCTAGACATCCCAGACTACACTTGACTTTAGCTCAACAAGTAGTCAAACAAGTAGTGCATATTTAGGTATTGTTTTTGGTAGTCAATTTCTTGGAAGAGTACGGTGTGCCATTGTTATTTCTATTTCATCATTATGATCTTCACAGTTGTCACTTGTATCTTTCAACTATTTTTATGTCCTTTAGCTTTATTAAGGTTTACTAATTTAAAGCTAATCTGAAAGCTGTTTTCTTGATCTCATTGTTTTTTCACCAGACTGCCTGCTTGAAAAATTTAAGTGCCAACCCAAATTAACCCACCTGATGCCACTCATCAATCATTAGATGCTGAGTTGATTTTTAAAGATCAGACACCTGGTTTTACATATTAATCGCCTAGAGGGTTAATCAGAGGATGGAGTTTTGCTGCATCGATAAAACTTTGATTATTTTTTATTACCTTTTATACATTCCTTTACCATTTGTGTTACATCTGATGAAGAAACATTTCTACTAGCTGAATGTACATTAAATATTATGGAAAAAAAAGTTTTTTGTAAAGGGGCTGCAAACTTTTTCAGCTGTACATGATGAGTAAAAATGCAACAGACGTGATCAATGAATTTACTTTTCTATTTCAGCAACCAGAAGCGAGGCACTAGTACGCACTGAAACATAAAATTTAGGAAATGTTGTGTGGCAAATGTGGTCTGACAGCTGGTCAGATGGTTTACACAGGCAGTTGTGTCTTCCACATAATGCTTTCAAACAAGCAGAAAACACAATAAAACTGTACCATTGTAAAGAATGTTTTTATTCATCAAATACAAAAAGGTCCAGACTAGTGATGACTAAAACAGAACAATATAAAAGGCACGACAATTTACTCAAAAATCACACTGTGCCATGAAAAATAAAACTGTCTCCTCATCTACTGTAGCTGAAAATAGATGGGTCGTCCTGAAAATGAGTTCTACACTCAAGAGTTCCCATGGCAGTATAATGGCTTGGCATGAGGAGCAGCGTTGAGGTCGACTTTTCCCTGTAGCATCAAAATGAAGGGCTGTTGAAAAATAAAACAAAAGACAAAATTAGAAAGGCAGGCAGTTAAAGAATTAATTTGTTGTTATCATAAATACTTATTTAATGTTTCAACACTATATAATAATAAAAAATAATAATAATGTTTCATGTAAACAAGACAAGGTAATTTTATTTAACAGATTTTTCTTAGACAACCAAGTTAAATATAAAAATCGGCGAGAAATCATACAAATGTGTGGCTAATAAGAAAGCATGTGCTATTTTGGCCGACCACAGTCGGATTTATTGTGGACAAAAACACTCAGCATCCATCTTTCAAAATATTTATTATACTGAGTCAGTTTTATTCTGCAAAAAATTCTGACCAGCACGCTACCTGCTTGTTTGTACAGTGTGTGTAAGCATTTGTCTGAATGTATTAACAGAATAGCAGACTCACCAACAACACAGTGGTCTCACAAGAAGGAGCACACCTTCTGAGGCCTGAAGGGGTTGGTACTGGAAGACACACCGGTAAGCAGAGGATCCTGCAGGGCATTCTGTATGCAGAATTGTTGAAGATCTGCAGCTGCCTGGGAGACCTGGTGGCAAAATGAGGAGTCAATAGCACATGGGAAGTATTTGTCTCTTAGACAGAGCAATAGACATGAGTGATTTTATACACCAAGTAGCTTATATTATGTCTACTATCCCTAGGAGAGAACATTTTAGAATATCTGGCCCTTGTTCAATTTTGACTAGGCTATTTTTCTATACCGTTTTTGTCACTAAACTTAATTGAACAGAACTAAAAAGCTGGAATAGTGCGTCTTCATATTTCCAATCTTTATCAAAAAGGAAGTGAACTCATGAGGGGATGATTCGGAATTTAAGTGAGTGAGAAAAAAGAATCAGTAGTTTGATAACCTAAAAATCATTAGGTTTTTTTTTCCCCAAACAAAATTAGTTAATAATTCCAATTCCTAATTCTCAAATTTGAGCACGTGTCTCTAGGTCATGAATATCATTCTACTGAATATTACTGGGTTGAGACTCATTGGTTTGAAAACATTATAATCTTGGAACATTGAAGTTCAGAGGCCTTTGTTTTCTTCAAGGTTTCTTTTATATTTTATAGACTGAACTAATACAAATAAACTCACCTGATTAACCAACAATGCAAATAACGTATTTCAGTCATAAGTTTGTCTGCCGATTCGCAAATGCAGGTGTTTTCGAAAGTACTGAAACTTAGGCAATATCTGAATCATAAAAATCATCACCCACTTATGATCTCCTGCCATCTTTGTTTAAATGTTTTTGCTTGGGTCATGTCATCAAGCTGGCAGGTCTCGGTGGTGTCTGAGTGTTTGATATTTGAATTGACAATGTTACGTTAATAGGGTATAAGTACATGCATTAGCCGGTAACATAATACAAATCATTAAACAAAAACGGGAAAACGTGATATTTATCATTTATGTTTATCGTTTTACTCTCAGGCAACGTTAGGTGCATCCCTTTTAAACTTTGAAAGTCAAATTGGTATAAGTACTACCTCGAGGGCTGGACAATATCTCTAACTTCTTTCCTAAGTTACCGAGTAATTTATTTCAACAAAACAAAACTCATTTCCCGTCTGCTAAAGCAACGCCCTGCTATGCCTGCTGCTTACGGCTAACGCTGCAGCTAGCTATCGTTAGCTAACGCGGTTAGCGACTGGGAGTAACAGTCCGTTATTTGGCAGAAAATACATACAGCAAATCTATTACCTTTACTCTGTTTATGCTTGCCTCAAAACGGAGCTGCTGCACGATTTTCTTCATGGCTACGAGATTTGAGGTGGACATTCTTGTTTTTTTTCCTGGAAAAAAAATTTTTTACTGTGGGACTTTGAGCTGGATGCTAAGACAGAACGGACGATGATGACTTCCGGATTCCGGTTCACACTTTTCAGCGCAAGTCCTATTTAAACACACGAGCGGGTATCAAATGAAAGAAAGCAAAAACGTGTAATTAAAAATCTTTATTGTACAATTACACCTGCATATTGTTATAATTTTACTGTCAACATATTATGCCATTAACACAATTTACACTTGAAGAATTTGTAAACACCTAAAACTAAGCATTCAACATAATCTTCATTTCCAGTATGTTTACATCACTACTATATCTATAAATTATTCATTGTTAGTGTAAAAATCGCAATGGCAGATTCAGTAAAGTGCTTTCTCGTTTGATCAGCTTTGGCAAATGATCTGTCCATGTTCATGAAGAAAGTAACAGCAGAAAATTAAGTGTTTATAAGCAATGAAGGAAATCTGCAATGGATCAATTATAATAAATAAGGCATAGGAGTTTCTTTAGGTTAGAATGTTCTCATCTTCACCCAGAGAGAAAATACTCAAGTCTCCACATCGAGCTCTGTTTTTTGACTTTATCAGAGCGCTTCCATCTTCAATGGTGCTGGACTCTTGCCAGCGACCTTGATTTGACTGTCTGGAGGAACTGTAATGAGAAAAATTATTATGTAATATTGTGTGGCATATGGCACAAATAGGGTCAGCAACAGGATCTAGTCTTGATTTATGTACATGTAATATAATATAATACCTGCTGTCTGGTATCAGGCGGAGCGTCCGATAAAGTTCAGTTGTGGATGGCACAGTAGTACTTTGTGTATGTTTAGGAGTGGAGAATGTAGCATAGGTTGATGAATTTGCCATCTGAGCCTTTGTTGAAGACATTCTTACTTCTGTCTCACTTTCTGTATTGCAGGTAATACAATTTAATTAGAAAAAGTATTGTTTGTGAGCAAAAATCTAACCATTTAGGTGTTAGTGACTTACTGATTGATAAGGCACTTTGACAATCAGACGAGGAACATCTTCTACGGTCTGTAAAGGGAGTCATGTTCAAAAACTGATTCTTGAGCCACGAAGCACGATCCTCTTCAAATGCTTTTTTCTGGGAAACAAAAAAAGGGGTTTAAAAATGAAAGCAATCACAACAAAAAATATATTTGGAATAAAACTACTGGCATATAAGACTTGTGTACCTCTCGGCCCAGGCGAATAGCAGCCTCTGTGAAGTGCTTTCGTTCCCTCTCAAAATTTCTCTTCTGTTCCTCAAACAGCCTCCACTCCTCTTTGAGACGCTCTTTTTCCTCCAATGTGTAGCAATCATTAAGAAGAGCTGCTGTCTCATCGTCAAATGATGTGTTGAGTTGCTGCTGTATAAGCAGATACAGACACTTTTAGTGTTAAGTCTATAGAATTTAAAAATAAGATTCAACAGCATATTGTAAAATCTTCTTCTTAATTCAATTTTATTTATATACCGCAAATTCAAAACAGTCATCTCAAGGCACTTTACAGAATAAAGTCAAGACTAAAGATATAGAGAGAACCCAACAATTCCCCCTTGAGCAAGCCCTAGGCAACAGTGGAGAGGAAAAACTCCCTTTAACAGACGAAACCTCCAGCAGAACCAGGCTCAGGGTGGGCGTCCATCTGCCTTGACCAGTTGGGGTGAGTGGAAAGTGAAGAGGGAAAAGAAAAAGAGCAACAAAAACAACAAAACATTGGGCAGGTGGGTAGGACAGTAGCTGCACACTGGAAAAAACACAGCTTCAAAGCCTGGGGACACCTGCAGAGAGGGAGACAGAGAAAGACAACTACGGGAGAAAATACAGAGTTAATGTCATACAGTGGTGACAATTGGGGGGGAGAGAAGAGGAGAAAGACAAGAGGAGCGGGGGCCCCCAGCAATTTAAGCCTATAGCAGCATAACACATAACTAATTAAAAGCTTTATCAAAGAAGAAGGTTTTGAGCATAGACTTAAGTAGAGAGGGTGTCTGCTTCCCAAATCAGAACTAGGAACTGGTTCCAGAGGAGAGGAGCTTGATAGCTAAAGGCTCTGCCTCCCATTCGACCTTTGGAAATTCTGGAAACCACAAGTAGGCCTGCATTCTGGATCGAAGTGGTCTACTGGGATGATATGGTGCTATGAGATCTTCTATATATGATGGAGCCTGACAATTCAGAGCTTTATATGTAAGGAGCAGGGTTTTAAATTCTATTCTACATTTAATGGGAAGCCAATGGAGAGAAGCTAGTGAAGGTGAAATATGATCTCTCTTGCTAGTTCCAGTCAGCACTCTTGCTGCAGCATTTTGGATTAATTGCAGGCTCTTAAAGGAGTAACTGGGGCATCCTGAAAGTAGGGAATTACAGTAGTCCAACCTAGAGGTAACAAATGCATGGACTAGTTTTTCTGCATCACTTTGAGACAGGATGCTCCTAATTTTGGCCATGTTCTGTAGGTGGAAGAAGGCTGTTCTAGAAATTTGTTTTATATGTGAGGTAAAGGACAAATCCTGGTCAAAAATAACTCCAAGGTTCCTTGCAGTAGTACTGGAGGCCAGATTTATGCTTTCTAGAGTAACAATAAGGTTGGACACATTTCTGAGATTTTTGGGCGCAAATACCATGAATTCAGATTTGTCTGAGTTTAGAAGTAAACAATTGTGGGACATCCAGGCCTTTATGTCTTGTATGTATGCTTGAAGCTTAATTAACTGATTTTTTTTTTTTTTTTATCTGGTTCAATAGATAGATATAGCTGGGTATCATCAGCATAGCAAAGGAAATTTAGTGTTTTCTAATAATGTTGCATAAAGGAGACATATATAAAGTAAAAAGTATTGGTCTTAACACAGAGCCTTGTGGAACTCCATAGCTAACCTTTGTGTGCATGGAGGATTCATCATTAACATGAACAAATTGAAATCTATCAGATAGATAAGATTTAAACCAACCTAGTCCAGTTCCTTTAATCCCATTTGCATGTTCCAGTCTCTGTGATAAAATGTTTTGATCAATGGCATCCAATGCAGCACTAAGATCTAAGAAGACAAGTTTAGAGAGACTGGCCCATTATCTGATGCCAAGATTGTTGGTGACCTTTACCAGTGCAGTTTCTGTGGTATGATGAACTCTAAATCCTGACTAAAAGTCTTCATACAAATGATTCCTGTAAAAGTGGTCACAATTGTTTTGTGACTAGTTTTTCAAGGATTTTAGAAATAAAGGGGAGATTAGATATTGGTCTGTAATTGGCTAAAATACCTGGGTCAAGACGTTTTTTTAAGTAGCGGTTTAATTACAGCTACCTTATAGGCCTGTGGTACATAGCCTGTTTCTAAAGATAATAAATACATTTGTATTAGATGTCATTAAGAATAAAGCTTTCTTGAGTAGTTTAGTTGGAATAGGGTCTAGAAGACAGGTTGTTTAGATGAGATAATAATTGAAGTTAGCTCAGCGAGATCTATGGGTAAAAAGCAGTTTAAGAGGGAGTGGGGCCTTATCGATGACTCTAGCACAGGGGGGGGGGGGGGGGGGGGGGGGAGGATCTGGTGAGTTCTTTCTATAATAGCTACAATTTTATTCATAAAGAAAGTCATGAAGTCATTGCTGCTCAGAGTTAAGGGAAAACTAGGCTCAACAGAACTATGGCTCTTAGTCAGCCTGGCTACAGTGCTGAACAGAAACCGGGGGTTGTTCTTGTTTTCTTCTATAAATGATGAATAATATGTTGTTGTGCATCACAAAGACCTTTTATGAATACATTTTTAAACAGCTTTTCCAGGCTAAATGAGATTCTGCTAAATTTCTGGAACACCACTTCCTTTCCAAGTTGCATGTTTGCGACCTATACCATGGAGAAAACCTCTTCTGGTTTACTGCCTTCTTTTTCAGAAGGACAACACTATTGAATGTAGTGAGGCTGCAGAATTGTCAAAAAGATAATTAACTTGTGCAAGAGTAACATTAAGGTGGCTACTTTCCATTGTATTAACATATGGTGAAGCAAATGAAAGAATAGTTTGTTTACAGCTTTTCCACTTAAGCATCTGCTATAGTGGAATTTTTCCCCTAACTGCTATATAGTCTGTTATTGTAAATTCAAATGTTATTAGAAAATAGTCAGACAGAAAAGAGTTGTGAGGAAATTTTGTTAAATTCTCCGTTTCAATGCCATATGTAAGGAAAAGATCTAACGTGTGACTAAAACAGTGAATGGGTTTATTTACATTTTGGGAAAAACCAACTGAATCTAATAATGAATTAAACGCAGTGCTCAGGCAGTTACTGTCAGCATCTACATGAATGTTAAAGTCACCCACTATAATGACTTTATCTGTACTAAGCACTAAATCAGCTAGAAAATCAGAAAATTCAATCAAAAACTCTGAATAAGGGACTGGAGGACGGTACACGATAACAAATAGTGGTTTTTGAGTTTTCCAGTTTGGGTGTGAAAGGCTAAGAGTAAGGCTCTCAAATGAGTTATAACTATGTTTAGGTCTAGGGTTTATTGAGAAGCTACAATGGAAGATTGCTGCAACTCCTCCACCTCAGCCTGTGCTTCTAGGAACATGATAATTAATATGACTTTGGGGGGTTGACTCATTTAAACTGACATATTCTTCCTGCTGCATCCAAGTTTCAGTGAGACAAAATAAATCGAATTGATGATCACTTATTAAGTCATTTACTAACAGAGATTTAGAAGAGAAAGATCTGATATTTAATAATCCACATTTAGTTTTGGGGTTTTGTTCTGTAAAAGGAGTAGTCTTAACTTTTATTAGGTTATTATGATTAACTTCCTCTTTTGGTCATTTTTGGTTTATGTAATTTAGTTGGTTGGGGAAAAGACAGTCTCTATAGGTATGTGGGGGTTGTGGGGGGTGACGGTTGTAAGGACACTGCAGAGAGGCGTGTAGGACTGGATCTCTGCATCCTAGGCTCAACTCTGGATTGTCATACTTTTGGTTGTTTAATAAAACCAGCCATATTTCTGGATAAGAAAGCTGCACCATCTAAAGTAGGATGGATGCCATCTCTCCTAATCAGCCTAGGTTTTCCCCAAAAACGTTTCCAATTGTCTATGTAGCCCACATCGTTTGCTGGACACCACCTAGACAGCCAGCGGTTGAATGACGACATGCGGGTGTACATGTCATCACTGGTCAGATTTGGCAGGGGTCCAGAGAAAAGTACGGAGTCCGACATTGGTTTGGCAAAGTTACACACAGATTCAACATTCATTTTAGTGACCTTTTACGCAAATCGGGCGTCATTAACTCCCGTGTGAATAACAATATTACTGTATTTACGTTTATCTTTAGCCAGGAGTTTCAAATATGAGTCAACGTCGCCTGCTCTGGGCCCAGGAAGATATTTGAATACGGCCGCTGTAGTCTAACTTCACGTTTCTGACTATAGAGCTGCCAATTACCGGAGTTGGTTTCTCAGCGAGTGTGTCGCTGAGTGGGGAAATTTGATTGCAAACATGAACCGACTTAGATCTCTTATGAACTGTCACCCAGCCGGACTGGCTTCCCCTGTTAGCTGCTGGGGGACAGCTAACAGGGGCTATGCTGGGTTGGCCCGCACCAGCTACCAGGGCCTGACTAGCTGGATTATTTTCCATGGTGCGGAGCTGCGCTCCAAAGCTGCAAAAGCTTTAAACTTAATACATATACCATTATCATTAAAGGAGGCAGAGGAAAAACTGAACGAGACACACTGAGCAAGTGAGAGAAGGAGAGACAGAGAAGCCATTGCTAACTGCTAAGCTAGCGAAGCTAAAATAGGTAAAGTGTGGAATTAGTAAACATTAACTAGTTGTTGTTACCCTAGATGGCATAAGTCTGGCCTCCAGTACTACTGCAAGGAACCTTGGAGTTATTTTTGATCAGGATCTGTCCTTTAAGTCACATATAAAACAAATCTCTAGAACAGCCTTCTTCCACCTACGGAACATTGCCAAAATTAGGAGCATACTGTCTCAAAGTGATGCCGAAAAACTGGTCCATGCATTTGTTACTTCTAGGTTGGACTACTGTAATTCCCTACTTTCAGGATGCCCCAGTAACTCCCTAAAGAGCCTGCAATTAATCCAAAATGCTGCAGCAAGAGTGCTGACTGGAACTAGCAAGAGAGATCATATTTCACCTTCACTAGCTTCTCTCCATTGGCTTCCCATTAAATTTAGAATAGAATTTAAAACCCTGCTTCTTACATATAAAGCTCTGAATGGTCAGGCTCCATCATATATAGAAGACCTCATAGCACCATATCATCCCAGTAGACCACTTCGCTCTCAGAATGCAGGCCTACTTGTGGTTCCCAGAATTTCCAAAAGTAGAATGGGAGGTAGAGCCTTTAGCTATCAAGCTCCTCTCTTGTGGAACCAGCTCCCAGTTCAGATTCGGGAAGCAGACACCCTCTCTACTTTTAAGTCTAAGCTTAAAACCTTCCTCTTTAATAAAGCATATAGTTAGTTATAGTTATGCTGCCATAGGCTTAGACTGCTGGGGGACCCACCCCCCCAATGCACTGAGCTCCTTTCCTCCTCTTGACCATCTCTCCTCTCCTCTCACCCCGCAATTCTCACCACTGTATGTCATTAACTCTGTGTGCTCTCTCCCGTAGTTGTCTTTGTCCTCCTCTGTCCCCCTCTCTCTGTCCCTTTCTGCAGGTGTCCCCCGGCTTTGAAGCTGTGTGTCTTCCAGCGTGCAGCTACTGGTCCTACCAATCTGCCCGATGTTTTGTTGTTGCTTTTTGTTGCTCTGTTCTTTTCTCTCTTCACTTTCCACTCACCCCAACCGGTCGAGGCAGATGGCCGTCCACCCTGAGCCTGGTTCTGCTGGAGGTTTCTTCCGTTAAAGGGAGTTTTTCCTCTCCACTGTTGCCTATGGCTTGCTCCAGGGGGAATTGTTGGGTTCTCTTTATATATCTTTATAATCTTGACTTTATTCTGTAAAGTGCCCTGAGATGACTTTGTTGTGAATTGGCGCTATATAAATAAAGTTGAATTGAAAGTTGAATTGAATAGTTATGTTTTACAAGAGCAAGTGCTTGTGTAACAACAAGTGTATGTCTTGACTCAAGTACTAACCGTTGTGTGAAGAAATGCCTTTTTTTAAGTCAAATGAGAGCGGCAATTAATCAGTAAACAGTCTTTCGATAGAAACCCAAGAGTGTGCAGAAACAGGAAGTGACGCAATACGCTTACCGCACGAGGAAGTCAGGTATCACTGAAGTAAAGCATCTTTTCGGCTTTTCCCTTTCAGGGGTCGCCAAAGCGAATCATGTGCCTCCATCTAACTATCCTCTGCATCCTCTCCACTCACACCAACTAACTTCATGTCCTCTCTCACTACATCCATAAATCTCCTCTTTGGTCTTCCTCTAGACCTCCTGCCTGGCAGCTCCAACCTCAGCATCCTTCTACCGATATATTCACAGTTTCTCCTCTGAACATGTCCAAACCACCTCAATCTGGCCTCTCTGATTTTATCTCCAAAACATCTAACATGAGCTGTCCCTCTGATGTCCTCATTCCTGATCCTGTCCATCCTCGTCACTCCCAAAGAGAACCTCAACATCTTAAGCTCTGCTACCTCCAGCTCTGCCTCCTGTCTTTTCTTCAGTGCCACTGTCTCTAAGCCGAACAACATCGCTGGTCTCACCACCGTCTTGAAAACCTTTCCTTTCATTCTTGCTGATACTCTATCACACAACTCAACTGACACTTTTCTCCACCCGTTCCAACCTGCTTGAACTCGGCTCTTCACCTCTTTTCCACACTCTCCGTTGCTCTGAACCGTTGACCCTAAGTACTTAAAGTCCTGGACCTTCTTCACCTCTGCTCCCTGTAACCCAACCAGGATCCCTCTCATTCACACACATGTATTCTGTCTTACTGCGGCTGAGCCTCATTCCTCTGTTTTCCAGAGCAGACCTCCACCTCTCTAGATTGTCATCCACCTGCTCCCTGCTCTCACTACAAATCACAATGTCATCTGCAAACATAGTCCACAGAGATTCCTGTCTAACCTCATCCGTCAGCATCCTCAAAGCAAATACTGCATCTGTTGGACTCTTTCTAGGCATGAAACCATATTGCTGCTCACAAATGTTCACCTCTGCCCTTAGCAGAGCTTCCACTACTCTTTCCCACAACTTCATTGTTTGGCTCATCAGCTATATTCCTCTGTAGTTGCCACAGCTCTGCACATCACCCTTGTTCTTAAAAATGGGCTGCAGTACACTTCTCCTCCAGTCCTCAGCATCCTCTCACTCTCCAAGATCTTGTTAAACAAGCTAGTCAGAAACTCTACTGCCACCTCTCCTAGACACTTCCATACCACCACAGATATGTCATCAGGACCAACTGCCTTTCCAATCTTCATCCTCTTCAACATCCGATCACTTCACTCTAATCTTTGCTACTTCCTGCTCCACACCAGTCATCGCTTCTACTCTACTCTTCTACTCTGCATTTTGATCCAAAATGCAGCAGCTCGCCTCATTTTTAATCAGCCAAAAAAGACCCATGTCACACCACTTTTTAGATCTCTACACTGGCTTCCTGCAGCTGCTCGCATCAGGTTCAAAGCCCTGTCTCTTGCTTACAGGGTGGTTAACTCGACAGCTCCCGCCTACCTCAACTCACTGGGGTCTACAATCCTTCCCACCCGCTGCGATCTGCCAACGAACGACGTCTGGTGGTCCCAGCACCGCACAGAAGACACCACGCAAAACGGTTTAGCGCAATGATCCCATGATGGTGGAACGAGCTACCAAACTCTGCACGCTCAGCAAACTCACTCCCAATATTCAAAAAACTGCTGAAAACAGAACTCTTCCGCATCTTCCTATGCACTTAAATCTCAAAAAAATAAATAAATAAATAAATAAAAAAACTCCTTTCTGCTCTGTCTTGAACTTGCATCTCCCGAACACTTTTCTGATAGGACTTTGCTTTGAAGTTTTTCCTTGACTTAGATTTTTGCTGCCTTGTACCTCGCTTGTAAGTCGCTTTGGATAAAAGCGTCTGCTAAATGACTAAATGTAAATGTGCTCTGTTCTCTCATTTTCCTCAATCAACTCGTCAAAGTTCTCCTTCCATCTTCCCATCACACTCTTGGCACCTGTCAATACATTTCCATCCTTATCTTTAATCACACTAACCTGCTGCACATCCTTCCCATCTCTATCTCTTTGTCTGGCCAACCTGTAAAAATCCACCTCTCCCTCTTTAGTGTCCAACCTGACATACAAGTCCTCATATGCTCTTTGTTTGGCCTTTGCCTCCTCTACCTTCACCTTATGCTGCATCTCCCTGTACTCCTGTCTACTCTCTTCAGTCCTCTCAGTGTCCCACTTCATCTTAGCTAACCTCTTTCTCTGTATACACTCCTGAACTTTCCTCGTTCCACCAACAAGTCGCCTTGTCCGCTTTCCTCTTTCCAGATGACACACCGAGTACCCTCCTAGCTGTCTCCCTAGCACCTCCTGACCACCGAGAGCCTGTCTCAGCTCCTCCCTGAAAACTACACAACATTCTTCCTTTTTCAACTTCCACCACTTCGTCCTCCAGAATCATTTTACAAATGATCATCCTGGTTTGTCTGGCTACACTCTCCCTTACCAATACTTTACAGTCATTGATCTCTTTCATAAAATGAAATGAAAAGATAAAATTAAACTGCCATTTTTTTTTAAGTTTTTCTTTTTAAATTCTGGTCACAGGTACAGATTTAATAGTTTGATAAACAAGTAGAAACTGACCTGGAGGAGCTGTTGTTGAGCATGAATGAACTCTTTGCACTGCTGGATTTCACGCCTCATCCGTTCCATCTCATCTTCATGAGTCTCCCTTGGGATCACCTCTTTATTGGACTCCAGCTGATTCTGGACTTGGGACGCTTGGCAAACAAGACAAAAACATTACCTTTCCAGGTATTTTGTATTTCTGTAAATGTTAAAGACCACAACAGCTATACATATTTCCAAAATCTAACTTTTTCATGGTTCTTCACATGGCTTGTCCAAAACTAAAGATCCAATCTATAAAAATGCCCCAAGCACTTTAGTCACGTTTCCAGTAATTTTGTGTTTCCAACAGTGCATTGTGTACCTTTGCTATCTAGCTTTTCCATGTGGTTTCTCAGTTTCCTCCACTGCTGGCGGATGCTATTAGTGAGCTGCTCCTTAGCCTGCTCACAGGATTGGTCCAGCATTTCCCTGCTAGAGTCCCCCACCTTCTCCTCCCCATCTGAATCAGCCTTAAGCACAAACAGGCTGAATTTTAAACATGAAAGCATTGAATGTTATTCAACGCAACACATTTACATCCTCAAAGGTTTTGTTTAAGTGTAAAAATTAAGCTATAGTGTGAAAAACATGCTCTATAAATGATCTTATTGTGGACCTGTGCAGTTAAAGCCTCCTGTGACAGAGTCATTGAACAGCACTGATAGAGATACTAGTTTCAAAAAATGTAGCAATCAAGGCTATGTCTTCTGACCAACAGGCAAAAAGCAAGTACTCCTCATAAGTGTGTTTTGTAAAATTCTTATTTATTGTAATTTGAGAACTAGGCGGGGCAGAGTATGGCAGACTGTAAAGATCAAAGCAAAGCTTTATCAGAGCAGATAGAGGGAGAGCTGGGTACAGATGACGGGTCTGATTTTAAGCTTCAAGATAGCGCTATCTTAAATTGCACATTGTTACTTCAATTAAATTATGAACTTTGAAAACCAGCACATGTTCAGATTTCAGTTTTCCAAACATACCTGCTCCTGGCTGTCATCAGCAGTTGCTCCTCTGGTAGAAGAATGTTGTGAACTCAGGATGTGTACAATCTCCTTCTTCATCTGCTGGAGGACTTTTTTAAGCTCAGTGTTCTCCAGCATCAAGGCTCTCTGACTTGCCTCATAGTCACGGAGCACGGACTTGTACATCTCACCCTCGTGACTGTATGAAGAAATTACAGCAAATATAGATGGTTCCTATTACACATTGTACAGTCAACAAATAAGATTGTTTTTAATACAGTACCTTGCTGTTGCTTTTACAGTCTTCCAATGGCTTCTTTTTCCATCCGACCGTCCCAAACAATTCAGTACATCAATAGCTAGAAAAATGTGAATCCAGAATTGTATTAGTTTGTTCTTAAATTTCTAGCATATACACACACACACACACACACACACACACACTTCCTAAAGACTAGCATAATTACCAAGTTTCTTATCCTTTCGGTCAACCAGTAACTGGCTGAGACGTTCCTTGAGCTTTGCAGCTTCTCTCTCTTTTCTCTTGGCATCATGGCTGTACTGGGAGGCACGGCTGGCAATTATATTCTGAAGCTTCTGAACCTACCACAAGAGAATGTCAGCATTCCTATGTACACACCTTAAACATGAGTGTTGATGACTACAGTGTGAAGAAAAAGGTACCTCATCTTTTTCAGTTTTCAAACAGTTCTGCAAAGTCTTGATTTTGAGTTGTAGTTGCCTCTCAGTCTCATGCAGACCGGACTTCTCTCTTATGGACAGTTCTAACTGATCCTGTAAGGAGTTGCACATCACTCTTATTATGGGCACAGTGCAACCAGTCAGTTCAGGATTAAATCTTAAGAGTGGGTTCCTGAACAAAACCCCATTCTAAAACTTGATTTCCTAAGATGGACTGTAAATACTCCAACAGAAGACACACACTGATGATCAGGCATTTACTGTTTGATACATCTTAGTCATCCAAATAAAAACGTCACTATCGTCATACAAATACATTTTTTTTGCAAATACTTTAAGATAAAAAACTGTTTTATATAGCGAGAACAGACAACTGTTGATATAAGAGAACAGGACTATTGTGTAGGCTGTTATGAAAATCCTATGCTAATATGGTTTTGCTTTTACAGTATCAGAAAACAACAACACATAAATAGCTATGTTTGCTGCCCTCTAGTGGTCAGATTTCTACTACACCTTTATATCAATCAATATCTATAGAACAGACTTTCATAGCACAAAGTACACCAAGCTGTATTCAAACAGAAATGTAAGAAGACAATGTATTATATTAAAACTGGACTTAGAAGTACCCCTAAAAACCTCAACCATACATGCCTTCAGTCTGGAATTGCTCATTTGCATCTGTTCCAATGTGCTGGATTTTTTAAGCTGATCTTTCTCCAGCTCTTCTAATGTGCACACATTTCGTCTCTGAATCTGCATCATCTCGTAGATGGCATTCAGAGCTGGCACTGCATTTAGACCAACTCCCCCTTGTGAGCTGGCCTTGATGCATGTGGAAGAGAGGCCTAGTGAGGTAAGCTCCTGCCAATGAAAGAAAATGTATGCCACTGTCATTGTGCTGTTTTGAGTCATCACCAGTACAAATAATGCACTGTAGTAATATGCAAAGTTTTGTAGTACCTGATTGATGTAGGAAATGCACTGAGGAATATTATCATCTGTGCAAAAGGCACTTATCACACTGTAGGAGCTTTTAGACAAAGCCACAGAAGAGTACATTGACACATTGTTCTGTCTTGAGGGGGACATCGTCACATGTGATATGCTGGAAATGTCATAGTTTCCTAAAATCAGGGGACAGAATCCAGCAAATTCTCATAAGCACAATGCATCTACTGTAATTTATCTACTATTGAGGGGCTTGAAAATAGGTTGCTGCTCTAAAATAGAAACACAAAATGGGTCATCACTGTCAGAGCCCAAAAAAGGCATAGCTGAAGGACCTTTGTACACTGAAAATTTGTAAAACAGACAAGCTATTAGCAGAGGCATTTACCTGCAGAAGTCTCTGTTGGCAGTGTTGTCCACCACTCTCCCATATTACAGACACATCAGATGAGGGATCAACCGAGAGGTGGATTAGCATTGACAGTGGATCAGAGGCGCCTACTGGAGAAAAGCCCTGTGGTGGAGCATCAAGCCATTAGACCAGCAAAAGAAAAAAAAAATCTGGGCTTCTGCATCACCCACAGAGGATTAATTGTCAGATGTGGGCCAAAGGGGGTTAGATTAGGGTTTAAGAGGGCGCTACTATTGGCTACTGGCTTCTAAATTGCAGGACAGTAAGGTGAGCCCAGCCTCAAGCCAAAGGATTTACAGAGATGAAAAATCCATTACAGAGAGGCTAAATCTGAGAATTTGCATTTATTTATTCATCTATTGTGCCCTTAGCAAAATTAAGATTTTTAAAAACAAGCTGAACCAGATATCACAACCTGCCGCTCCCGCAACTATACCAGTTAAGTACTGAAATGTTTCAACTTGTGTTCAGGGGCTGTGATGCACATTGTGGGGATGAACTAAAGAGAAAACTCGTTCCGTCTTCTTCAGCAATGCAGCAATGCAGTTCTCAACGACATGACTGCATCATGTCGTTGAGAACAGACAACTTATCTAACCAACCAGAAAAACATGCATAATTTATCTACAGACACACAACCCGGAGCGGAGATAAAAAGGCGTGTCAGTTTACTTTGGTGAGTTTGTCCTGAGACTAACTGGTGGATTTAAGACCCATAACCTGCACTAAGGGGACGCAGATAACTTAGCTATCACGTTACAAAGTAACGTTTGCAAGGTTTGCTAACGTTAGCTATGTTAGTTTGCTAGTGCTGCTCCAAGTCATGTGAAATAATTTACTAGTTTTCCTTACAAAGTTAGAACATAAAACATACTAGGTAAGTAACAGTTATTCCCGTTTGCTTGACTATAAAATGAATTTGACGTAAACACGTAAAGTCTAATTTCCAAAACTAACAATCGTTACTAGCGTAAAGCGTAATCGCACCGTCTGCAGCCTAGTTAACAGCTAAAGTTAGCTTAAGTTCAACATACTTACATGAACGGCGTGAATTGAAATTGGTCAACTCTGCGACAATCACCAAGTTCGGCTTTGTCGCCAAGACTGACAAAACTCATTCATCGAAAATACGAGCAACTGCAGTGTTGAGTTCAGTCTTCACTTTGTCAGTAGACACAAGCAGAGCGCTCACGTCTTTAAATATGAATCACACAAAGATGCCTCGACAGTATGTAGCAGCAGCGGATTGTGTGTGTGTTTTAAGTCTAGTCCTCTCTAGCTGCAAACCAAACGTTGTTGTTATTGGAGGCAGTGTTGTTAAGTAACCAGTATCTGACTCGCACATTGGATGTGGACGTGTGCAGCGAACCATTATGCAAATAAGCAAAGCTGTCAGGTGTCACGAAGCAACGCAAACGCACCTGGTGGCAGTGTCACGCTGCTGCACGTGCACCGCTGCAAGATCACACTTAAAAAAACTACACAGCTGATGTACAGTTGCATTCATCAGTTGCTGAAAATAACTAAGTGCATTTACTCACGTACAATTTTAAGTTATCACATTTTCATTTGAGCTGCTTCTAATATGTGTACATTGTTAAGTACACATCCTTTCTCTGTTATGTCACTTTCATCATAAGTTTTATTTCTTTAACAAACATTCCAACCTGTTTTCAATCTCTCGTTAGAGAACAATTTTTGAGAAAAAAAAACTGCTATTTTACGTCCAGTCACACACATTTATCATTTTAAAATAAAGTGAGCTTAAAGTACATAGAAAGTGTGTATGTGGAAAAGAATACTGTAACAGTAATAAGCTGCTCACACAACCATACAGCAGTAGTAATAATCATATATATAATGTAATTCAACATAATTAAATAGTTTCTTTTCTAGAAGAGAGCTTTTAATTTTGATTAGGTGAATTTAGTGGACAACAAAATGTTATATAAGTAAGCTTTAAAAATCTTACACTAAAAATATTGTAAATTATCACAGTACTTTACATTGGTGGGGTTTGACTGACATACTTTCCAGACCAAAGTATGATAAAATACATATCCACTTTGTACTTTGAATCCTTGGAGACTGTAGGAAACACATTTTATTTTCTTTAGTGATGTTAAGCTGATGTTGATGTTCAGTATGGTTGAATTATGAATAATGTCAGAATTGCAGTTAGAATCAGCTGCATTGTTAAAATAGGAATTCACTTGGTCAAGTACAAAACCAAGTAAAACTATAAAGATATGTCATATATCCATTAAGTTTCATAAAGAAAACTAAGAACATATGATGGATCAATTGCATTTTACTTTACTGTAAATGGTTTGCTATTTTCATGCATTTGTATAATACAGTGAATTTAGTGAGTACACACAAAAAGTGTTACAGTTATGTTGTTATTGCATTCAGAGGGAAATTAATCTTACATTTGCATTCAGGTTTCCTTCAAGTTATTGTCTGAGATTTTTTTTTTCTTCTCTTTTTTAAGTTTTTGTTGGTAATGAATATAAATTCTGGCACTTTGAAGAGGATATGATATTAGCTCTCTTACCGTGACCACATAGCAACAAAAGGTTCACACAGAGCATATGAGGACTTGTATGTTAGGTTGGACACTAAAGAGGGAGAGGGGGATTTGTACAGCTTGGCGAGACAAAGAGAGAGAGATGGGAAGGATGTGCAGCAAGTTAGGGGGGTTAAAGTTAAGGAGTGTCATGGGAAGATGGAAGGAGAACTTTGAAGAGTTGATGAATGAGGAAAATGAAAGTAGAGTAGAAGAGTGACTGGTGTGGAGCAGGAAGTAGCAAAGATTAGTAAGAGTGAAGTGAGTAGGAGATGGAAGAGGATGAAGAGTGGAAAGGCAGTTGGTCCTGATGACATACCTGTGGAGGTATGGAAGTGTCTAGGAGAGGTGGCAGTAGAGCTTCTGACTAGTTTGTTTAAGAAGATCTTGGAGAGTGAGAGGATGCTGAGGACTGGAGGAGAAGTGTACTGCAGCCCATTTTTAAGAACAAGGGTGATGTGCAGAGCTGTGGCAACTACAGAGGAATAAAGCTGATGAGCCAAACAATGAAGTTGTGGGAAAGAGTAGTGGAAGCTCTGCTAAGGGCAGAGGTGAACATTTGTGAGCAGCAATATGGTTTCATGCCTAGAAAGAGTCCAACAGATGCAGTATTTGCTTTGAGGATGCTGATGGAGAAGTACAGAGAAGGTCAGAGCGAATTCCATTGTGTCTTTGTAGATTTAGAGAAAACGTATGACAGGATGCAGAGAGAGGAGCTGTGGTATTGTATGAGGACGTCTGGAGCGGCAGAGAAGTATGTTAGAGTGGTGCAGGACATGTATGAGAGCTGTAAGACAGTGGTGAGGTGCTGTAGGTGTGACAGAGGAGTTCAAGGTGGAGGTGGGTCTGCATCAAGGCTCAGCTCTGAGCCCCTTCTTGTTTGCTCTGGTGATGGACAGACTGACAGATGAGGTTAGACAGGAATCTCCATGGACTATGATGTTTGCAGATGACATTGTTATTTGTAGTGAGAGCAGAGAGCAGGTGGAGGTCTGCTCTGGAAAACAGAGGAATGAAGCTTAGCCGCAGCAAGACAGAATACATGTGTGTCAACGGAGAGTGTGAAAAAGAGGTGAAGAGGCGAGTGCAGGCAGGTTGGAACGGGTGGAGAAAAGTGTCAGGTGTGTTGTGTGATAAAAGAGTATCAGTGAGAATGAAAGGAAAGATGTTCAAGATGGTGGTGAAACCAGAGATGTTGTTCGGCTTAGAGACAGTGGCACTGAAGAAAAGACAGGAGGCAGAGTTGGAGGTAGCAGAGCTTAAGATGTTGAGGTTCTCTTTGGGAGTGACGAGGACTTACAGGATCAGGAATGAGGACATCAGAGGGACAGCTCATGTTAGATGTTTTGGAGATAAAGTCAGAGAGGCCAGATTGAGTTGGTTTGGACATGTTCAGAGGAGAAACTGTGAATATATCGGTAGAAGGATGCTGAGGTTGGAACTGCCAGGCAGGAGGTATAGAGGAAGAGCAAAGAGGAGATTTATGGATGTAGTGAGGGAGGACATGAAGTTAGTTGGTGTGAGTGAAGAGGATGCAGAGGATAGAGTTAGATGGAGGCACATGATTCGCTGTGGCGACACCTGAAAGGCAACAGCCCAAAGGAAAAGAAAGACAAGAGCAACAAAAGGTTATATAGTCTGCTTCAGCAGTTTTCAGAAAACAAGCAAGTAAAACTTAAATTTTCAAGAATCAAGAAACTTTATTTATAACGGAGGGAAGGTGCATTATCTCCTCCTCACTTTAACCGAAGAATCAACATGAAGAGAAGAAGCAGGACACTGGCTTCTCATCAGTCTGGTATTTTCCAGACTCAGGCTGCTCCCTACAGTCTGTTATAAAGGCCTGAAGCTGGGACAATGGCACCTTATTTTGCTGGTGATGCTAGAAAAGAACCACAGTACCGTAATAAAGGCAATAAACTGCACATTTAAATAAAAGTCTTAAGCTGACTTTTCTCTTCTAACCTTGATGGTGTCATGTGTGTCAGGGATTAGAGCGATGAACAAGCTGAGCACTATGTAGATGAAGGGGGAGATGAAAGAGTAGAGGTAGAGTCTGCTGAAAAGCCACACCGTGTAGCTCTTGTCTCTCATCTTCAGGAAGGTGGTGTACATCTCATCCCCATTGAGGAGAGAGAAAAGGTGCTCGGTCACCTTGTGAAATGTCTGAAACTGGGAAAAAATGCTTTAATAATTAAGTTTTTATACATATACAGATTATCTCAACACAAATACGCAGTAAAACTTCAATTAAATTGTGATTACAATGTACTTTTTCATGGTAGGTCCCAAGAACAATCCAACCACAGAAGCAGTACCCAAGGTGGATTATCGCTGCACGACAGCAGAATCGGATAACATTTGGGGTTGCCGCTCTCAGGATTAGGATTAAAATCTGGAAAAGAAAAAAGGCCTTAAATTCCTTTGCTCTTGCACATTTTAACAGGCTGGCTGATGGACTATGCAAAAGCCAACAATGGCATTGTTAAAGTGCTTACATTGTATTTCTTGAAGAAACCAGAATAACGAATCATACCAACCCAGACAAGCATCGTGGCTGTTCCCAGCAAACTACTACAGACATCATAGCTTGTCAGGACCTGTCAAAGAGAAAAACATCATATAAATACCAGTTATTTTATATAGCATTTCATGAAGTCATAAAGACCTTTTTATAAATTATGAGTGCTGATTTTAGATCATTTAGCTTCTCAGCTTTCTCTTCATCTTACACATGTATCTATTGCCAATAATACTTAATGAACAGTGAACCTTTGTCTGTATTCCAATTTTGTGCGCTGACCCAGCAATGGTCAGCATGTCACTGACAATGATTAGGATATACCATCCATTCACAAACTCCATGCGGTCTGAACAAGTCACAATTTTGTTGTAGTAGGTGTGGAATAATATGCTGAACTCCTGCAAAAGAGAAATCATATAGTAAAAGAACCAATAAACAAACCAAGGACTAATTCCTGCACATGGCACTTAGATACAGTAGCAACATTTCTTGCAACATTTTCATTGTATGAGGTTTTTACTTCATCTCTGGTATATTCTTTTTTTTATACAACTGTGGTCTTGAGATCTTTGGAAAAGGTCATTAAAATGGCTTATTATATAAGTATTGAGTTACATTTTTGTAATTCAATTTTGCATTCAATTTAGCTTATTTCATTTATTTATTATATCTATGTAATTAGCTTCATATTTAACCTAAAGATGTAAAGCCGGTTAGGGTGTTAGAAAAACCACTATGCAAAGTTTTTCAATTAATTACACAATTAAATATAGTGTGAACCGGAGCTCGATTCTATTGATAATTGACCGTGTGCAGAGGGTCAGAGATGTGAAACAGACGACAATAACCACAGAATCAAACAACAAGAGCAGGTAATAATTCTTCCTGGTTGGAAATGACAACCCCAGATTTGGCTTTAAAGCAATCACAGAGTATTTAGCAAGCATCATTTGTGCTTGCACATTTTGCATAAGTGTGTGTAAAATCTTCCTGGTGCCCTCCACATTCCAGTCTCTGCATTCATAGATTCTAACATAATTTTCAACATTAACTTTGATCTTTCCAATGGGTGCATGGTTGTCAAATGTAATCTGTGTGAAAACAGAAAGGAAACACGGTCAAACTTTGGATACATACATATAGATCCTTCAAATAAGCACTTCAAACATGGTTATTAAATAATCGGGTCTGCGAACATACTGCATAGTTTAGCCCCCCCAACTTAGTTCTGTTCATCATGTATTGTTATGTACAGGTAGATGTTTTATGTTTTTTAACTCTTGTCCTGTATATGCCGCATGGCTATTTTTAAATGAAATGCATAGTTTGCATTTCATTTGTCTGTACACATACAAAAAGTTTGTGTTGTTTTGTTCTGTTTTAGTTTGTGTCCTTTTTGCGTTTTACTCAGCATTTAAGTCCTTGCCCAGGGACTACAGTTGCAAATTATCTAAACAGCTAAAACTGGCACATTTACAGAAATGTTGATTAATGTGCATTGTCCCTGTACAAATAAACAAATAAAGTACAGCAAAGGATTTTGTTAGAGACGTAGCACAAGTTATTCCTGAGCATGTTAAAAACAATGTATAAAATTACTTTATGTCTTTATCGACTAACCGATCCTAAGAACTCAAATCAGAGATGAAAATTTTTAGACGTTGACACCAACCATTTTGTGGAAGTCGTAACAATCTGGTAGCTCGTGGTGTCGCTCCGTCTGCAGATTGATTATATTCAGAGTAAGGCAGATGTACACTGATAGCAGACTGGACATACAAACATTTATTAAAACTCTTATCACTGAGGCATAAAACCAATATTTTTAGTTTAGTCACCTTGTGAAATCCATGGTGAGGTTAATATTTGGTGAGGCAAAACTACTGTTGTCAAATGCCTGCAATAGGTATATGGAAATGCAATCTGTTAAGAGGAAATACAGACAACAGGTTCAGAAGTTGTTGGACTTAATTTTATGGTTTCAGAATTTGGCATTCATTCATTTGACTAAGCTATGCTGCAGTGACCAGAACTTCCTCGTTTATTAAAGTCACAAGTAAATTCATGTGGTCCTTATTTTCCTTTCATGCTGTGAATAAGTTGCTTTAAATAAATCTTGAACACAAAACAAAATGTGGATGCAATTCGATGTATCCGCTGGACATAAACATGCATCTCACAGCTAATTTTTGTATAGTTCTACATTTTAGTTTAGAGCCTTTGTACCTTTTTTAACATGTGGATCAATGTCCAAGCTCTCTTTTTCTGGATCAATGCTGCTGTTTCTGTAAAATTCTTGACAGACTGACAGAGGTGTGAACTCTCCATCAACCCTCTCATATGCAACATTACCCATAGTCAGGGTTTGGAGATAGATGTACTGAAAAAAATAGAACACGTAAAAATAAATACAAAAATACAAGTAAAATACATTATGCTAATTGCTTTGAAATCCACATGTAATAAAAAATATAATGATAAACTGTTGCCAGTACATTATCACATCGGTTTTTGTGTAAAGTGCAAAGCTTCTCAGATGGTGATCTTTGAGAAACAGATGTCTGAATGTCATCAGATTTTCTTCTCTGAAGGTGACCATCAGTTCATTGCTCAAGCCAAAGGACACTAACGGATCAGAGAAGGGGAAACAAATACATATGAGACAAATCTGCCATCTGTATGCATTCAGGTTTAACGAAAAATAAATTGTAAGTAAATGCCTCTGTACACTCCCTGGATTGTGATGATTGCAATTCTTAATATTTGTAACATCAGCTTCCATGGTTTGCGACCCCTGGCTCTGTATTTCTCACAGGGGTTCATGAAGAAGTACTTTCGCCCTCCACCATCTTCGACTCCACAGTGTGAGTTCCCATCTGCAGTTGTTCTTTAGCCTCCTCTCGTTTGACCTCAGTAGAGGTGAAGTGCAGAACAGAACACTAGTTGCTGCCTTTGTGAAGACAGTGTCAGTACTTTGTTTTAAAATTTTTAAAACAATAACGATAAAGCAAAGGCTCAGTCATTCCATTCATTCTGATGTTTATCACACGGGTTCTCCTGCATTTGCCCTCTGCTGTCATTCTCCCGTATCTTTAGATTGTTAATATATATTATAAACTGTATTAAGATTAGAAAGAGCTGGAAAGCCACAAAAATGTTTTAGCTCTAAAACTGCAGCGGCCACTGTAACTGTAGTATAATAATAGTTTGTCACTGTTAATACAGTAGTAATACTAAATCCAGCATTATATATAATAGCAGTAATAAATAAATTACCTGCTAAGACCTGCTTTGGACCAGTGAGCAATAGAGTAACTAGTCTAATCAGTCAGGGCTTCCCGGATTCTGTAGTCACTAAACCAGCCTTAGCCCAGATGACTGTCATTCCTCTGCGTCATGTGAAGCTTTTCTAGATTTTCCAAAGATAAATCAGTTCCCACTTGTAGCATCTCAGCAAATTCCCCTGCACTCTGTCAGTAATTAATTTTGAATTTGACTTCTACAGTTTGTATTTTATTGTATAGGAGCTATCAAAAGTCGTAGACTGTATTTTGTACACATTAGACAAAAGCAAATGAATCAGGGATTGAATCACTTTCTCCTTATTGTCTCACATGAAACTAGACTACTGATTTTAAATGTATTTATTTATAAGCTTATTTTACCACAGAGTCACCAAAGAATGCAAATACAAGTTGTATTCTGAAAGAAAACTTTTAGTTTGAAATAGACATCGCACATGACCGAATAAAGTAATAATTAGGACAGTTTGCGTTTCACGACACCTTATGTGATTCAGGACGTCTGTAGTGGTGTAGAGCAACATCTTGTTGACTTAACGCTGCACAGAAAGAAGCAGAAAGCATAATTTAGAGCTATACTTCACTCCCAAAGGTGGCATCTTATAAGATCAGACATGTGTACTTATTAAAGTACTTATTCCAGTGTATTACAGGTTTCCTATTGCATCTGTACTGTAGCTGCCGTGTTTAACACTGTACTCTTTATCAGGAAGTCTTGATTAACAAAAATAAAAAAGTGAGTCAGAGGATGAGTCACGGGGCATTAAACCTCAATATATTTTAAATGTGTTGAATTATAAGTATTGAGTTAGAATATGTTTTGCAAGAATTTTGTATTGTCAAATGCATATTCTTAAAACTAAGGCATTGTTATGTTGGCCTCATACCAAAACTAAGGAAACAAATTTTCACTATTATTAAGACCTTAAAAAAAAAATACTTCACCACTGATAATAAAATGCCCCTATGTTGTCTAGTGCTAACCTGAATCATATGCCATGTACAACATTTTTCACAGGCCGCTTAATCAAAAGCAGAGAAACACCAAAAAGACCGGAGTGTTTGTATAGAATTGAGAAGTTGAATATTGTCCGATTGTCCCTTTAACAGGATGAAAACTGTCTTGTGTAGATTTGAAGTTAAAAGTTGCTCCTATGTGTTGCTGGGGTGAGCGAGCGCGACCGGAGGGGCTGGAAGTTCAGGTCCCCCCCGCTGCTGGTGCACCCCTGCGATGCTGCATCTATATTGGAGGGGGATTCTTCCATCACTTCATCCGGCAGTGGGGGAGCTCCAAAGTCTCCAGGCCTCAGGAGGCTGGAGGAGGTTGTGGAGGAAGCTTCTGCGATGCTGGCAGCAGCTATAGAGGACGACTCTTCACTTTTCTGTAATGGCGGCAGATTGAGTGAGCTTGATATGTCTGAATTGGAAGGGCTTCGTTCTCCGTCCGGGTGAAAGAGCAAGGTGGAATTGTTTGAAAAGGTCGAGAGGAGGTCGCTGGTCGTGCTCTGACTGCTGAGGGTGCACTCGGATGAGGAACTGGAGGCACCTGCTGTGGAGTGATGAGGAAAGACAGGAAGAGTGGGAAGGAAATTCAAATTAAAGCATCAAGAACATGTAATACATTTGAAATACAGAAATTATGATTTTGTAACTCGGCCTACTAACCTTTGAGAGACTCGAGCTTCTCGTTTTTGGCCATTTGTACCTCGTCTGTGATCTTAGTGATGATAAAGTTTTGCGAGCGCAGCTCCCGTATGGAGTCAATTAAAGCATCCAGGCCACGGGGGTTCTCAGCCAGGATGTCCAACAGCATAGCTGTCCGCTTTGTCTGCGTGGTCCTGCAGCTGATTTCTTCAGCATCGTCCCGTGTCAGGATCCTGCGCGAACGTAGAAAGTCAAGGTGGCGTTCAGCTCTGATCTTGTCGCAGAGATAGTGACGTAGCCTGGTCAGCACCTGAGATAGGAAAAAAAGACAAGAACGTGAGCTTCAATTCCCTGGACAGGAGGACAGGGAACCAAATAAAAGACTACAACAGGGGTCCACAGCAGATCATCTCAACTCACTTGAACAACCTAATATGGGATAAAAACCTGGTTCTGTTGTGTGTGATTTATGCTGTTTGGCCTTGTCCAAGGCTCTGTTAATGTTTGTGATAAGGCATGTTGTATTTATTTATTTTAAAAAGTGCACTAAATTCCTATAACGTGTTCCCCACATTGTGTTGGTGTCAAATCTCAGGGTGTTAGTTGCTGATGTGGGTACAGAGAGGGTGTGGTGGGGTATTTCCTCCTTTAACAGGCCTTTCACGCCAAGAAGGAACAAATAAACACTGCAAGCAGAACAATACATCTGTCTTGCTTTTTCCACACACACTGCCTTATCTTATCAGCAAGGTTGTGGGTTTTGGTGTGATCATACTCACGTCTTTTTTAATCTCTGCCATTTCATCTTCAGTGAGGCGAGGAACATCCATTCCTCTGACCCACAAAGTGAAAATCCAGGTGTTCCGGGTAAAAACCGACGACTGAAATAAGTAAAAAACCTACTTATAGTAAAAGAAACTACATCGATGAAAAGTGACTGTAAATGTTAACAAATGTTAATATCCATTTTTCGGAGTAAAAATGTGTCGTATCCACTATTCATTCAAGTTTTCACCCAGCGAAAAGAAAATCGCCGGACTTCCTGATTTCTTTACGGCTTTACGTCGACACGAGAGGAGAAGTAGAAAGAGCAGAGTCGTCACTTTCACACTCCTAACTTATTTATGAACGTTTCTGCGAATCAAAAGTCAAAAATTATTCCGATACATCTGTCACTATGACAGGAATTGTTAACGTCATCCAACACTCAAACCGCCCACGCATTGACTTCTCTTGACTTTTCAGAAGCGTAACACAACTTTTTAGACGCAGGTAAAGCGCTGTACTGCGCATGCCCACTGAGCGACGCTGTTGGACGTCTTTAAACACCGTTTATGACACTTTTTTACATATATTACAGGTGTAGTTCAGAAGGTGGCAAGTAACTAAATATATTTACTCGAGTATTCTACTCAACTACATTTACACTTTTACTGCGTTTGAATTTCAGAGGGAAATGTGCTTTTACGCTAGTAAATTTAAAAGCTTAAGTTAGTTTTTGCAATTCTTAAAAACCAAACATGAACTAATTAATGTTTATGTATTTTTATGGATGAACCCTCTATCAAAAGTAATTAAAATCTGCAATCACCTTTATCTTATTGTCTTTAAAACTGAAAGTTGGTAAACAAATCTGGACTAGACTTCTCGGTGGGTTACTTGTTTAACTTGTATGCTATGTATGTATTTTAGAGTCTGTACTTGGTACTTTAAGGTGGGTAAAGAATCCATCCATCACAGTGGATGGGGTAGGGTGGGGTCTCCTCTTTAGCATGCAGTGTCCATGATTTTCAAGTTTTGACTTGTCAATCCTAAGGACAATTTTCACTTTGTATCAGTTCATTTTAAATGGGCTAATCCCCAGAGAACAGAAAAATGTTTCCCGCGCACTGCGATTTTACCTTGAGAAATGTTATCTGTGGCGCAGGAAGGTAGAGCGGTCGTCCACCAATCTCGCAGTTGTTGGTTCAATCCCCGGCTCCTCCAGTCACATGTCGAAGTGTCCTTGAGCAAGACACCGAACCCCAACTTAGTTGCTCCTTATGAGCGTTGGCCACCTGCATAGCAGCTCCCCCACCGGTGTATGTGTGTGTGTGATTGTGAGTGTGAATGGGTGAATAAGAAGCAGTGTAAAGCGCTTTGAGTGCAAATAGGTAGAAAAGTGCTATATAAGTGCAGAACATTTACCATTTATCCTCAAGGTGTTGAATGTGCGTGATGAACCTCGCCCTCGAACCACCAATTATATGCTTGGTGGACAACCTGCTCTACCTCCCGAGCTACAGCCACTTTTCTGCAACAATTGTGAGTTTAACACTCAGGTAAACTTTGGCAAAATGACAAAACACATGCAGTAAAGAAACAAATTGTTGGAGATTGTGTCAGAAGAGATTGATGTCAGGCTTGCTTTGTCGTGTTCTGCAAATAGTGCACGTAGAAAACACCTTTCCCAAGCAGAAAACTATCCTAACTATTCTATAAAGAACACACAAGACCTTATGCTGTTTCCTTGAAAACATTTCCATGGATGTCAGTGATTTAGAATAGAGTAGACAAACTTTTGAATCCCAGCACTTTCTAGAAACCTGTGAAATCTCAGGTGTTAAAAGGTGAAACTCTACATAGATTAGTCTCTTTGCACAAGAAAAAAAAAGGTGCTACTCACACTGTCCTTAGAAACTGACAAACCATAATCACTTTTCTCTAAAGTCAGTCAGCCTCATGGTCAGTCTTATTGTTCATGTCTGGAGCCTGGAAATAGTGCAGGTGTGACAGCTTCGGATATACTGTCTCATGATTGAGCTCTGCCAAGAACTAGTCATTTTTAGAAATGATGTAATCAGCTGGATTTGCAATCAGCCCCTACAGACATCTCTGTCTGTGGTACAGAGGATGACCTGGTCTCACATAACAACCACAACAGGCTTGTCTCAAGCCTTATTGTGTCGTGGTTTTACACCAAAGGGGTTTTTCTGCCTTGTTGTTCTGCCACAGAGAATTATTTTTACACAGAGACTATTTACAGCATCACAAAATGACTTTTTGCACTTCATAGTCATTTTCTTCAATTATTATCATTCACGATATCTGCACTCCTTTCTCATTTGCCACGTGACACGTCATCCATGGACAGATTTAAATTTTGTTGGATGTCGCAGTGTTGAGGGTCTTAAGTGTGTAGGGAATATAAAAGCCTGGTCTCTGTAATAGGACAATATGGTAAATATATAAATATGGCAAATCCAGTCATATTGAATGACCACAGGAACTTGGCAACAAGATTAAAAACAATGTGGACATTTTCTTTGATATTGTAAAATGTAAAATGTATTGTACAATTCTCATGTGAGGTAGATAGCTGATTTGAATCCAGTGGTATTAAGAATTTGCTTTCTTTCCAAATGTTCTGTAAGCACTTTTATGTCTGTGTCAACTACAGTGATAGTACTGATTTGCTTACTTCAGCATGAAGACTGGAAGCAGGGGGAAAATAAACATTGTCTTTACTGGCAAACATTAGCCAGGCACAGTTACTACCTTTAAATCTGGTTACACCACCATTTAAAGTTTAAGATAAAAATTTGTATATTCCAGAGGAGTTCAAAGTAATCGACATGAGTTTGACTTTGATTTGACACAAGTTTGCACCATAAACCAACAGCAGCTTATTTTAACAGCTGAATGGCACATGAGCTAGAGAGTTGCAAAATAGAGGAAGCTACTTGCTTTGCCATCTGCTTTTATTAGATCCCTCTGTTATAAAATGCTTCAAAAAAGAGGAATGGTTTGCAGCTCTTAAATACTCTGTGAATGGACTGTCCCTCACAGTTAACAAGTGTGCTGTTCCTGCTACATCTATTAAATCAATTCAATTCAACTTTATTTATACAGCACCAATTCACAACAAAGTCATCTCAAGGCACTTTTCAGAATAAAGTCAAGACTGTATAGAGAGAACCCAACAATTCACACAAGTAGCCCTGCATTCTGAGATCGAAGTGGTCTACTGGGATGATATGGTCCTATGAAGTCTTCTATATATGATGGAGCCTGATCATTCAGAGCTTTATATGTAAGAAGCAGGGTTGTAAATTCTATTCTAAATTTAATTGGAAGCCAATGGAGAGAAGCTAGTGAAGGTGAAATATGATCTCTCTTGCCAGTTCCAGTCAGCACTCTTGCTGCAGCATTTTGGATTAATTGCAGGCTCTTAAAGGAGTAACTGGGCATCCTGAAAGTAGGGAATTACAGTAGTCCAACCTAGAGGTAACAAATGCATGGACCAGTTTTTCGGCATCACTTTGAGACAGGATGCTCCTAATTTTGGTTATGTTCTGTAGGTGGAAGAAGGCTGTTCTAGAGATTTGTTTTATATGTGAGGTAAAGGACAGATCCTGGTCAAAAATAACTCCAAGGTTCCTTGCAGTCGTACTGGAGGCCGGACTTATGCCATCTAGGGTAACAATATGGTTGGACATCATATCTCTGAGATTTTTGGGCCCAAATACTATGACTTCAGTTTTGTCTGAGTTTAGAAGTAAAGAATTATGGGACATCCAGGCCTTTATGTCTTGTAGGCTTGACGCTTGATTAACTGATTTTTTTCACCTCCTAATTTTTTTGCAACTTCCTTTTCAAGGATTTTAGAAATAAAGGGAAGATTGGATTTTTTATTTTGTCCTTTCGGCTTATTCCGCATTGTCTGCATGTTGATTTGGCACAGAGTTTACACCGGATGCCCTTCCTGACACGACCCTCCCCAATCTCCAGCGGGCTTGGATGGGCAATGCACAGCTGGGGATGGGAATGGGCCGTTATGGGTGCTGTTATCAGTGTCTTGCCCAGGACTGGGGATCAAACCACTGACCGTGTGGTCTGTGGACAGAGAAATATGCAGTCCAACATTTATGCTGTTGGGCTGTAAGAACGTTGTCTGAAGGTTTTAACTGTGTATGTTTAATAAGTGTATCTAAAAATTATAGTAACATCATCATATACCATCTTTTGCATTAGTGCTATTAATCCATACATCACTCTATCATAGAATAACCAAATGCATGGATACAGTCATCTGTTGATGGATCCTGGATTTAAATTAACCATCTTTGGACAAATTACTACCAAACATGCCCTACAACAGACCATTTGATGTCCTGAGATAGTATTTATAAATTTTTGAATTCCACTGCTCCACAAAACATAAAATTGAAAATTAGAGCTTATAGTTAAACTGGTGAGGAATTTCTGGGTGAATAAAGGTTGAACAGGGTAGATCTTGGCTTAGACTCAGAGGAGAGGAGGGCGACTTCTTATGATCTTATTGGAGGACACGTAGAGGAGCTTCCCATTCATAATTTCAGGACACCTCATCAGCAAACACATACGCCAGATCTGTGCAGAGTGTATAAAAAGAGGTAAGGATTTCAGAAGAGGCAGAGCAAACACCAGTACATTTGCTGCCTGGTCCGGTATATAACAATAAGGAGAATGTTCGCTCAGAAAAAGCTGTTTCCGCTTCTGAGGATGTGGAAAATCTTTGCTTGTATTGTAATCCTATTTCGTTTACTGGTGAGGAAATACTAACTAATCATGTAGAAGTTTCTCATTTTGACTTAGAAGGGTGATCACTTTTGGAAGAAAATGTTTGATTAGAAAAGTTTGATATCGCGTTTTACTTCAGGTGTCAGCCTCATGTCCAAAACATTGCCGGTGTCCCCCTGAAGTCCCAAGATGTCTCATTCTGAATTACTGTGAGTACAACAATAAAATTTACTAGAACAGGGAAATCTTTAGTCCAAAGTGCAAACACCAGTGCACTTGCATGGATGGTGGCGTTTGGATGTCTCTCTGTGCCCACATGAGCTCCCCAAAATTAATTGTGCAAAACCTACGAGGGTGAAAGTAAGGGGGCGGTGCTGTGAACAACTCATCTGCCCAGAGGAAATACGCCCTAAACAAGCCCAGTAAACTGAGCATCTAAAGACGAGCTCAGCAAAGAAGATCAACTTGGTTCTTGTGGGGGAGAGAAAAACAAAATCTTTAACTGGTGAGCAGTTTTAGGAAGATGATTACAAATGTAGCAACAAGGGAATTAAGTATTTTTCATATACTTTCTACAAATAATCACTTATTTCATTTATTCATTCACAAATTTCAGCTTTTCATCGGCCCACTCATCCAGTGGGCCACATGATTGCCCGAGGAGTCAAGTGCGTGTCACAGACCACAGCCTGGTTTCCCTGCTCCAAATCCTGTGGCACTGAAATGATCAAGAGGATGATCAACTACAACAGCAAATACAAACTGGTGAGAGACTTGGATCTGTGAAGTCCACCCATGTGACCAAAGGAGCCTCAGCAGTTTGAAGGTACACTCCAAACCTTATTAAAAAAACAACTCAGAAAACATTAATCTATACAAATATGTGGAGTATGATCTTATGTGTAAATTGGATTTGAGAATTTGCTGGTTATGTTCAGCACAGGCTTTTGGTGTTTTATTTTAACAGAAAGGTAAAAAGTGTAATCTCTCAGAAAAGATTATTAAACTACTCCACTCAACTACCCTTACAGACTGTTTATTGATATATAAATATAAGTGAAAATGGAAAGAAACTGTAAGTGGGAAGATTCAGACTCATTAAATGTTGACTGACAAATGCATTTGAACATGCAGCATGGATTTAGTAGTTCATGATTTTTGAACCTGGGTTTGCTCCTTAGTTAGAAATCAGATTCTTTTGAGTTAAACCAAATCTCTTTCTCTAGTTTTATTGTATTTACAACATATTGAAACCTCTGTAAATGAGACCTGCCACATGAAAACTACAGCCGCTTGTAAATAACTCATTGCACATTGTGGCCATGTTTCGGTTGATTTTAATGTATTTATAAAGATTTATGTGTCATTCTGCAGCTAATGCATCACTATGCATATTGTGAAATATTGTGCTGTTATATTGGATTGACATTTTGTTCGTTATGCTTGCAGGTTATGACGATAATAATGGTAAAGAGTTTGCTGAGATACACTTACACACACACATGCAGCTGAAGCTAAAAACACTTTAAGTTATTATTAAAAATTGTTGATGATTATCAACACAACCTGCTGATTTGTTATGGCTCTTATGACATATCAAAGATGTGCCCTGTTGTTTAACGTGTTTGTTGGCAACTTACATTGCAAAAGCAGGTCTTCACTAATGTAAAAATACGGTTATACTTAGGAACAACAAATAACACTTTTTAACTTTTTTAATGGAAGTTTACCAACAATCTTTGTTTCTGCATAAATGTCCATCTTGTATGTAAATAAGAAACAGTAGCACCAAAACTTCACTGTACGAAACACACACATAATGTAACGCCTTTTGGGACATTGGGCAAAACAGGTATTGAAACCTCTCACAACTTCAGCAGATTTTAAATGGTCTGCACTTATATAGCGTTTTTGGCAGTCAAAGCGCTTTACACTGCTTCATATTCACCCATTCACACTCACAACCACACACACACACACACACATACACCGATGGCCAACACTCACCGGGTTCAGTGTCTTGCTCAAGGACATGTGACTGGAGGAGCTGGGGATTGAACCAACAACTGCGAGATTGGTGGACAACCCCTCTACCTTCCCGCACCACAGTCACCCCATGATATCATGATATGTAGGAAAGTCACTGACTATCAGCTAAATGTTGAAGCCCATAATAATAAATAAGAAAAATAATATTTCACTAACTGTAAGTGTAATATAG
The DNA here is from genome assembly GCF_033026475.1 of Channa argus. Classification (NCBI taxonomy): domain Eukaryota; kingdom Metazoa; phylum Chordata; class Actinopteri; order Anabantiformes; family Channidae; genus Channa; species Channa argus. The sequence goes on along the minus strand of NC_090210.1, from coordinate 1,105,217 downwards.
ATTCTTAAGAAGAATGATCAGCAAATCAAATATAAAAAATATATAAAATAAAAAATAAAAAATACAAATAAAAATAAAAAATACAAATTTGTCTTTAATCATTTTAGAAAATAAGAAGATCCAAAACCTGATGTTTGCAGTCCTTCATCGAACATAGTCCTGTAAGTGTTTTTGAGAAAGTCAACATAGCTCTGAATGCTTTGTTTGTGACTCTCTGATTGGTCAAGGCTGTACTGCAGATCCTTCAGACGCACCTCAAACTGTTTTTCTGCCTACAGATTGAGACAGACAGACAGAATAAATCAAACACGAACTCAACAGCATGCGTCACGGATAACTTCAGCACAAGTGGAAAATGCCTGGGCCATTAATGCTTTATATGTTCCAGAACGGCAAAATACTCACAGCAACTTTGCTCTGGCGGAGAAGCCTCAGCTCGTTTTTTCTTCTGCTTTTCTCTTCTTCTAGCTGCTGGATTTTGGTCTGAAGAGCCACTTCTTTGGCAAGAGTCTGTTCTTTTACCTTATTGACCTGGACAAGTAGAAAAACTGAAATGATCTGATAATCTGAAAGACTTCATTTCTCTGTGTGGAACTGGACAGTATCAAATAGTGATTTTTCATAGCACAAAATCCAAACAGAAATTATTAAGCTGAAATCTGTGTGGTGGAGTGAGGTAAAACACTGATATTGGCACATTTGGGAAGGTCCACACTTTTTAATATTTTCTGCCATTATTTATTATAGCCTGGATTCATTTTTACCACTTTTCTAGTCGATAATGTTAAAAAACAGATTTAAGAAAACAGATTTTTAGTTACCTGGATTGCATTTGACAACAACGTACTAACAAAGGTAAAAATACTAGATGCTCTCTCAGTTTTTTCATGGTGGTTACAGCATATTTTAGCTTTAACTACTCTAATCTCTTCCAATGAAAACCTTCCCATTTAAGTGACACTCAAGTGTCTCTGAGAAGTACCTGATGTTTGACGTCTGATAAAGCCGCCTCCAGCTGCCGAGTGAGAGCCTGACACTCTAATGAGCGTTGATCCAGCTGCTGGTTACTGTAGCTCAGAGCTTCCTCCTGAGCTGCAAGCCTCCGTACAAGGTCCAGGTTCTCTTGCTGCAGCTTGTCAAACTGCCTACACACACACACAAGCACACACACACAAACAAAGGTCAAGCTTTAAGCAGCTTCCGCGTTTGGAAACAAACATTCAACATTTAGAATAAAGGCAAATGTCCTACTTTTGAAGATAATTCACTTTCTCTTGTAGCTGTAAATTAACCTCATGAATGGAGTCTTTCATCTCTGCAGATGACCTCAGCAATTTTGTTTGAAAATCCATCTGTATATTCAAAACAGAGAATTACTATTTTAATAGTAACACAAAATGGGAAGTTCTGCAAAATACCAATTCACTACTAAATAGGTACATCGGTCCAAACAGAGGGAACACTCGCTAATTTCGATCGCAAACACATAATTTATTTAATTACAAACTTCAAAACTCACAGCAGGACCAGAATACAAGATGCATCAATGAGGATGTACTACCACCTGGTGGTGAGATGGAAGGAAATGACTACATTTTACATTCTCGGGCCACCACATCACATGCTGCACACCTTAACCTGCAGTTGCCTAATGGATTCTGACTTTTCTGAGCACTTCCTCTCTAAGCGTCGCAGGTTCTCATGGCACTCGAACAGACCCTGTTCAGCTGCCCTCAGTAACTCAGGGTAAGCCTTGAGCTCCTCCACACGCCCCTGCAGCTCCTGCCTCACCTGGGCTCCAGAGGAGGATAGCAGCAGATGTGGGGTGTTGGGGAATAGACAAAATATTGCTGCCCAGTTATTATTGTAGTACATTTGGTAATGTGTTTACTCCTTACGCAGGCCAGATACAAAAATATCATATGCAGCAGGTGGACAGGCCATTTGACAGCAGAAGAAAGATTCCTGTTTATACTGGAAAATATGCAAGATAATCAAGACAATTTAGATCTTTAAGATACTATAATCCATTAATAGTTGTTAAAATGTGAGATAAATCATATTGACAGAGATTACCTTCTCAACATCTATGTCCTTTTCATATTGTGATTTCTTGCTCTCTCTTAAAATATTTGCAGATCTTATTCTTAGCTCATCTATCTCAGCTTGAAGCTCTGCAACCTAGAAAAACGAATCATACAGAACAGTATAATGAAGTCTGTTGTCTCAATATGATCACAATCCTTTTTTTTTGTACAGGGTTTTCGAAAACAGTATTTATCCTTTGAACATAAGTGTATTTGTTGACCTAGAATTTTGTTTTCTTTCAGGTTAGTCTACAAAAATAAAGAAAATAAAAAGCACAGTTTGAAAAAAATACTATAAAAATAATTAGCAAATGTCTACCTGATACTGGCACTGCTCTACTTGAAGTTTCCTCTCCTGAGACACAAGTTTCTCTTCAACTAGCGCCGACTCCAAATCAGCCAGCTGGTGCTCCAAATTAGCAACAGATGCCTGGAGGTAAGCAAAAATCAAAATAAGAGTCAAAGAGAGATTTTTTTTAACCAACATAAAAGCTCAGTATATGAAAACCCAGTATTAATCATCTATATTATAAAGTAGCTGTAGAATGAATAATTTGTCATCAAAAGAGCACTGAACTAAATGGCTGTGCTGTGTTTTATTTAATTTTATAGTAATGATCAGACAAGCTGTCAACTTGTACCTTGAGCGTTGCATTACTGATGCTGAGGTCTCCATTTTCAGCGCTGAGTTTTTCAACTTGTTCGCTCAGAGCTTGATTCGCTGTGGTGAACTCGTCCTTTTCCTTCTGCAGCCTAATTTTTAAGTCTGCAATTTGACTTCATTGGAGATGATCATTCAGCATTAATCAGTAAAAACTGTTAGTTGCCACACAAGTTTTGTGCATTTGTACTGTTTACCAGAAAAGATGGTGTTTAATGAGAAACTGACAAACCTTTTCAACAATTGTATATGAGTTACAAGCTTGTCATTCTCATCTTCCATCTTCTCCTTTTGTTGCTTCCTGGTGTCTCTTTCTAAAAGGGCTTTGGCCAACTGAGCCTCCTTTATTGCAACAGGGAAAAGTAAATACTAAAATACTTAGCTGGTGTAGACTTAGTGAGTATGGCTGTGTTACACATCAGAAAAAAAGGAAACTTGGACTTCACACCTTTTCCTTCAACTGGGCATAGCATTTCTCAATGGCAGCTTCAAATCTCTCAGCTCTCAGTTTCTGTGCTCGAGTGGCTTTCTTGAGTGATTCTTTCTCCTGTGCTGCCTTCTCAATCAATGAACTGATGGAGCCTTTCAATTCCTCAGTCTCCATCTTCTGCTTAGCCAGTGTCCTCTCCAGAGTCTGGAAGACACCATAAACACACAATATAATAATAGGTTCATGATTTTAAAAAACAGCTTAAAAGCACTTTGTCTGGAACAACACAAGCTCGTAAAGCACTCAGGTATATACCCGCAGCTGCACAATCAGACGACTGTTTTCAGCTTCCTTGCTGCGCAGTTGGCCTTGCAGGTGAGCACGAGTAGCCTCCACAGACTTCGTTATGTGAACTGCAGTTTTTATGTTGTTCTGTAAAGACCATTATAGACAGATGCTTTAAAATGCATGCTATGCATTTTTTTGCATGTGCAAGTACATCTGTACTAAACTTTGTGCTGTGCTTACCTGCTCTTCTCTCCGCAGATCCATCAGTTGCTCAACTCTTCTTTCTGTTTCACTCAAATCTCTTTTTAAATGCTTAAATGAAAAATGACATCAAAGAAAGTTTCAGACTGGAATTTGTATAATTTTAAAGTTGTAATACAGTGAAAGTGCTTTTTGTAAAAGTCGATTCTGTGTCATACAAAGGATGCCAATCTGTCACAGACTCAATCTTCAACTAGTTTACCACAACTTAAGCACAAAGCTTAATTAACTTACACTTAAATTAATTCTTTGGCTTAAAATTGTTCAAATTTAATAAGACACCAACCTCATTTTCACTTTCAGCTTGCGTGATCCTCTTTGATAACAAGTTGATCTTTTGATTGGCACTGACTCGATCATCCTAAATGAAAAGCCTAAAAGTCAGAGTGTTTCTTTTGTTGTTATGGACCTAAAGTTACCACAATACTACTGTGTGCTACTACCTACCCATGACTCTATACTGGGAAATATATTGTGGCTGTAGTTTCACCAACCTCTGCATCCTGAAGCTGTTTCAGTGTTTGTCGGACAGACTTATTTATTCGTCTAAAATCCTCCAACTTCTCAAGCAAAAGCACTCTTTGTCTTGTAGTTCTGTGCTTATCTATGGAAAACTTTCTCGAAAGCTTTATTGTCAGAAAAAAAAAAAAAAAGTATTCGGTATGTCAGAATGTGTAATGTAAATATTTTGGTTTTCCACACGGAGTGTCATGCCCTAACTTTTTATTGCAAAACTGCTATAACTATACCTCAAAATCTTTTTCTAAAGCTTCTTTAAAAGACACAAGGTGTATAGCTGCAGAGTTGGCGGCTGCTTCTGCATCCATTAGAATTTTCAGGTAAGAGGTCTCTCCGTCGGCTAAGTCTCCATGACTATATGAAGAACAGAGCATTAGGAAAATGGTTTAAATCAGTTAGGGTGGCGATGCTGGTGAGTGGTTATTTAACCCCCCACCCCCTTTAGGTTGTTAATCAAATGTTTATGTATCATAGGACCTCACCAATTAATGTCAGCATCTGGGGTTCTTGTTTGGCAAGTGCTTCGTGCCCTGCTCCTCCTCAGCTCTTGAGAGCCAACTACATCACAACAACTCACAGTTTCATCGTCCCTGGTAGAGTTGAAACCAAGGGGGGCACTTTGGAGTTCATCCTCTGGAGACATACCTCTTACTACTGAGAAGACAATATACAGTATAACATATTTTAACATACAGATGACAGCAGGGAATGAACTCACAGTAACATCTCCTCTAAAATTAACGTAGCTCCACTAACGGCATAGTTTCTATATTGCTGTGAGACTAAGTGAGGTTGTCACGCGAGCTAACCAGGCTTACTTATACATAAAACAGACAGTACCATGTTACTGTCCGCTAAGCTTTACGTAAAGCTTTACATCAAACATTATTTTAACTAAGCAAAACGCTTAAAATCTAAATTGTGACTATTAGTACTAAAACCTGGTAATCATTTACAAAACAATGACACTAAAACGTAAATATTACAGTTCTTACTCTATCGTCTGGCGTCGGTTGTGACCACTAAACCCCCCCCCCCTCGCCCCGCCGTCGTCGTATGCCTGCCCGCCTCCTCTTCAAACGTCGAACCGGATTGGTTCGCTCGGAGCAACGCAATGACGCCACCTAATTTTCTCACTGTTGGTTTGTTCCCTGGAGAAGATGTAGGCTGGATTTACGTTTGACTTAATTTACGAACAGCCAGTTGGCAAACGAAAGCAAAGAGCCTGGCTGAAACCATAGAAACGAGAAGGAAGTTTATCTTCGCCGTACTCAAATCTTCTTCGACAGACATTTGGCAATAAAGCTTACCATTTTGTTTATTCTATTGCAATAAAATCGAAAGCAAGCACGTCATTGTTCACGTACACAGATGTTGTGTTTGCATACTTGGCATTATTTGAGCTTCTTCAGTTATTTGCAAGTTAGCTGTTGTGTTAAGCTAATGTTTATCTTCTTCTGAGTGGCCATGTTCAAACCTAAGATACTCTTCATTGGTCCCAGTAAGGTAAGTGCGTAACGATTAATACCTTCGTATAAGTGCGACGCAGCTTGTATTTATTGTCAGATGTTTATAGGTAGAAGGTGGAAGTCTTAGGATAATGTTTTGGGGTCTAACGCAATGTTTATCTAGCCCCGTCCACCTTAAGCAGTCCGTAGGTTCGTCACAGACGGTGGAGGTTGGGTAATCATTAAATAATCTCTAATTACATGTCAATATAAACTAGTTACAATTAGATTCACCTCAACAAACTGTAATAATGAAATGCCGCCTTAACGATTAAGTATAGTAGTATGGTACTCAGAACTATACTGACGCAAACCAGACCCCGCACTTTAATTAATATAATATAATATAATATAATATAATATAATATAATCACCTTTGAAAGCTGAAACTCAGCATATCGTTGTTCATTAAGTCTTCAGTCGATTGCGTATCTGTTACACTCCCCTGATTTTATTTCTGTACGGAAAAAAATGTACAGTAGGTACATATATTGGATATAAGATCCACGTCTTTCATAACGGAATGTGTTCCGCACGTTGATTTGGCACGAGATTTTGGGCCGGATGCCCTTCCTGCCGCAACTCTCCCATTTGTATACAGACACGGGCCCAATGCTCTACGAGCCCTGATCCACCAGGCCCTGTTAGGTATTCAAAAACGATGCTAATATGATATACAAGTCTAGAAAAATCGGCCAAAACTCACATACCTTATTCTTTATGACTAAACCAATATTCAATTTAGAACTTACTTTAGCCGATTATCATAAGTCAATAAGAAAAAGCTTCTAAATTGTAAAGTTTTTAAATTCCGCCTCTGCATTTGATTATTATATTGCTCAGTTTTATTCATATGTTGCATTAGGGCAGCAAACATATGAGACACATTTTCATCATGCTTGTGTGCATAAAACATGCTGGTTCTGACTTTAATGGAGTATTTTTATGGTGTTGGACTTCTCAAGTAAACATCCGAATATTTTAACAACTAGATAAAGTGTATTTTCGCATTATTATTACGAGCTCAAGTAAAAATGTTTATGTTGAATGGCTATAAGGTGTTAAGTAGTCTTACAATCAACAGGTAATTATAAAACAATTATAACATTAATGGCAGCTGCGTTTGAAAGTGCTTTCCACTCAGTCTTTACAAATCTTCATGAAATAATACACAATAAATTCAAATGGTAAAACAACTACACTGTACGTGGCATTAACTACACTAACTCTCTGTGGAATATTGTGACATCTAAAACTAAATTTTTTTTTAAAAAAGCACCTTAAAGTTTTACTTGAGTACAGTATCTGCATTAATATACTTTTTTTAACCTCCTCTCTTGGGTTAAAGCATCAGCCTTCTGTCAGTCTAACTGATGCTGTTATAACTGCCTTTTTTTTTCAGAGTGGGAAAACAGTTCTTGCAAATTTTCTGTCTGACACAACAGAAAGTGTGGGAGGTGAATATAGACCTACTCAAGGAGTCAGGTACACTGGGTTCCCTTCATGCTTTCCAACTGACAGTTTAACCCTGTTGTACAGTGATAGGCAAGAAAGAGTCAAATTAAGCACCCAGATGAAAAACTATGAAACAGTATCAATATGTCCTCACGGTATTATGTTTTATTCTGTTTTAAGGATATTGGAATTTGAATCACAACCTGAAGGCAGTAGCGACAACAAAACATGTGAGGTCGAACTTTGGGACTGTTCCGGGGATTTCAAGTAAGTTAACTATCACCAACACATTTTAAATAAACAGGGACTTAAAACTTAACTTACTTACTTGCCTCTTGTAATTTTAAGTAAAGACTTATTACTATGCATAATTTCTTTTTTTCAGTGTCTAAAGGAGATATTTAATATATTGTCTTCCCACAGATTTGAATCCTGCTGGCCTGCGCTCATGAAAGACTCAAGTGGTGTGGTGATCATTTTTAATCCCGATGTTCCAAGTCACCTCAAAGAAATAGAGATGTGGCATTCAATGTTCATCTCCTCTCAGGGTTTGCAGGACAATCAATGTTTACTCTTATCTCACCACAAGCCTGGCAACGGAATAGAAGATGGACAGTTGCCTTTAGGTAAATCCACTGCAGGCCTGAAAGGGCTGTTATGTGAGTTATTACTATGGTTTTTCCGCTAACATGCTCATTCTTTGTTGATGCAGCCTCAAATCTCAGCAGACTTCCACTTATTCACTTCAACCTGGAGGAGGAACCTGAGGATGTGAGGCAAGCTTTCTGCAGATATTTGGGAAGTGTTGTAAATACAATGTCAGAGAGTCGAGAACGAGAAGAAATGTCCATCATTACATAGCAAAACAATCTATAAAGTATGCAGCCTAACAATTAGTTTTTATTATTTGGATTCTGCAAATTGGGGACACTTGTCTGTTTGGGACATTTAGGAAACACTCATTAAGTCATTAATTGTACATCAATATTGGCATATAGCTGTGCATCTTTTGAAAAACAGCTTACAAACTTTAAATTTCCTACTGTTGTTTATTCTTAGTTTCTTGTGTTTAGTTTTATTTTATGGGAATACATCTGACCTAACTCAATCTGGAAATGAAGCCACAGGAAATGCAAACTTCTGAAATATTCTGACTATATCTGTTTATTTAAAAATGTTAAGAATGTGACAATTAGTGGAGAAGTATGAACAGTAGTAAGTATTTAGATATATCCAATAATACTTCCTTTGCCCATGAACTCTCTAATGTAGAACCACATCAGCACCTCGGTTGTCACAAGTCCATTCCTTAAGGCATCCTGCATAAGAAATAAAGACACTTTTAAGAACAACATAACAATTACATTTTTTTTAAATGAAATTGCATCAGTATCAAAAATTAAATATTTTGATTGTACCAAGAAAAACATATTTCGAAGAGCAAAAACATCCCATTTCAATATATACAATTACACACTACCAATCATAGAACAGGCACTATCAATATCACACACAAATTATATAAATACTTTATATAATTAACTTTTTATGCCTGACATCTTTTCATGCATAACATATTTTTCCCCATTTGCTACACTGAACTAACTGACATGGGATTTTATCACCTTACATTACTATTTTGTATTTGCATTATTTTTTACTCATTTTACTCTGTATGGATAAACAGAAACATAAACCTTTTCAACAAACTGAAGACTGGACATCTGAACCGACCAAGTACTGTGGCTTCATTCTTATTCAAATATAGTTCATGGCTTCCATTTTAATGGCTTCCATTAAAACAAATACCCATGGAAGGTGTTTTCATGTTAGCTTTTGACAGAATAAATAATTTATTGACTTATTATGGTTTTAGCAGTAAAGTATTTGTAACAATTTAATGGGCCAAAAGCCCCTCAGCAGACCAAACAGACCAGACCACATAGGAGAACGTATGATAGATTATCTCTGCTCGTAATCTAAGAAGGTTTTGTTTTTGTAGCATTAGTCATTAGTTAGTTTTCACTTTCATTGTGGTTTGTCCAGACTGGAAGCTCTTGAGACCCGATGCGGCTTCTGTAGCTTTGGGAATATCAGATGGAGAAGGTGGGACGAGCTCCGCTCCAACATAGCACCTGAAGGTCGCTAGTCGAGGTTTGGAGTACGGCTACATTAACACTAACGCAAAATATCTTAGCACGGACGTCAGTTAAGTAGCTGCAAAGTCAAAGCCACTGAGCCATTGAGGCTTTAATCTATAATACAGATGTAAAAGTTATAGTTGTGTACAGACACCAGTTGTTACAGAACAACTGTCTGAAGTATGTAGCAGCTAACAAACGTAGTCAGCAGGTGTTAAAAGTTTACTCTCTACCTTAATTTATAAATGATAAAAATAACATAAGCCAATAAACATACCTCCGACTAACTTTGACTTTGTACTTTGGCGACTACTTTCTGCACCGTGAGCCATAATGAAGTAAACTACCAACGTCAGGAAAGGAGAAGAATGTTTCCAGGTCACAGATTTCAAAATAAAGGAAACTATTTTGAACACGGTTGTGAATTTTCAAAATAACATAAAAGCAAGAATTCGTTTTCTGGTTCTACAATCATACGATCAAACACCCTACACGCAAGTTATAAGAAGGTAAAACAACAAAGTCTGTAGTCTGTAGGACCATTAAGCATAGAGAAACTTCAAAAGTACTCTGTTTAAAGCAAAACATGCAGATTTATACACCCACAAATAAACCACAGTACCAGTACTCCTACTGTGAAGCCACACGGTTTTAATGTGTGCAAATTGTTGTTTGGAATTGTGTTGCTGAAATAAACAAGTACTTTCCTAAAAAAGATGGAAAAATATGTTGCTCCCTAAGAAGTGAAAGTGATTTAACAATATTGCTGCCTTCACAGATCTGCAGGTTACTGACAAATTGCAATTCTATGCTGGGTAACATTATTGTCAAGGTGTTCGATACGATAGTCACGATAGTTATCACCCTGCGATAAACTGGCGATCTGTCCAGGGTGTACCCCGCCTCAGGCCCAATGACAGCTGGGATAGGCTCCAGACCCACATAGGACAAGCGGAGACAGATAGTGGATGGATGGATGATAGTTATCTGTTTCCAAACAACCACCTTAGTTGTGCAGGTTTTCATCAGGTTTTTCTTAGCATTGCACAACTTTTCTTTTGTCTTTTGTTGCCCCAACCCTGTCCCAGGTTTTTTGAAACATGTTGTTGGCAATAAATTCAGAATGAGCTTATTTTTCAAATATTTTGGTTTCAACATTTGATATGTTGTCTTTGTAATATTTAAAATGAATAATATATTTAAAATGCAATAATTGCATTCTCCTTTTACATTTTACTCAATGTCCCAACTTGTTTAGAAATGGGTTTTGTATATATTTTTATTGGCATGTGTGTAGATGTATGTGTGTGTGTGTGTGTGTGTGTGTGTGTGCGTGTTGAGTGAAAGTTAGAGAATTAAATGAGATTTAAAAAAGCCAATGTAGTTTTTTTTTGTGAACAGTATCTGTATGTGTACAGGTATTACAGGGATGACTACATCATTACTCACTCCCTTGTGACTCATCCTGCAGCCCACATAAAACAAAAGATGCAATAACAACTAATAAGCATGTAGGTTAGACCTGCATTTCCCAGGCAAACACCAACTGTGGATGCCATCTGTTTTATTTAATTGTATATTTTCCAATCTACTGCCAATTTAAGTCGTCCTAGGCAACTGGTAACATGCAAAGCTCGGTGACTGCCCCCTAATAAGTTTTCTCTTTTTTTCCAAATACCTGTAAAGTTATTAGATTTTGAATGAATAAATCACTAGATGGTGCTGTTTAATAGCCTACAATACTAAACTCTGGGGTCATAATAGCTTAGGTAGAATATTGGGAACTTACAGTCACTCCTACAAATAAGGCAGTTTTGTTCTCACCAAAGAAATGACTGTTGTTCCTCTGCTTCGGTCATCCAGTGCTCTTGTTCCTCGTTTAAATGTAACCCCCAAAATCAACACTATTCAGCTCTACTGGTAAATCGTCTGAACTTATATAGCACTTTTCTACCTATTGGCACTTGAAGCACTTCACACTGCTTCTTATTCACCCATTTGCACTCACAATCACACACACTGATTATTCAATCCCCAGCCAACACTCACCAGGAGCAACTAAGTTCAAAGACACTCGAACGTGACTGGAGGAGCTGGGGATTGAACCAACAACTGTGAGATTGGTGGACAACCGCTCTACCTTCCTGCACCACAATTGCACCTGTAATGAGTATCATCATCATACAAGACACTCAAGATACAACTTGCCTGAATTTGTACAAAATGTTATTGTGGAAAAATGGTGTTAGCAACTGTTAGTGTTTTTATTTTATTTTTTAGGAAGTTATTGTAACATTTTACTGTAGATATTACAGCAATTTGTTACCATGTATGTCTTAGAACTACAGTAACTCTTGGCAGAAATGCAATTAATTATTTTACAGGGCAAACACAAAGGTCTGACACTTTTATGCCCTTTAGATATTAGTGTGACCCTTCTGCATAATTGTCATTCAAGAGTGATGTGTTAGTTCCACACAGAGACAGAAAAAGCTGTGTGAGTCATAGAAACAGACTGAGAAATATAGAAATATACATAGACAGGAATACAAAAACAGACTGGGGAAAAACCTGGGGTAACTGAGTAAATCTTGCCTTTCATGGTCTAAAGCTGCTAGTACATGCAGATGAGATTAAAACAAATGACATCACTCAGCTCAGCTTTGGCAGTGAACACAAGCGCACACATTCAGTAATGGAGCATCCATGCAGGCCAGTAATCAGCCTCAGCCCTCCACGGTATAAAGACAGATAAGGATGTGGTCCAGTTCTGTGTTTGGATCTGTTGGGAAGTGTCAAACTAATCTGTGTACCTTCCATTCTGTTCATATCTGTTTTGAGATTTTCAATTTCAAATAGAAAAACAAAAGATAAAGGAAGCTTTGATTTGACCCATATGTGTACTTCTTGTTTGTAAAGTTAAAATTAAAATGATGAATATTTTAAATAATATGTTTACTAAGCCAATGTGGGAATATGGCTCAGAACTTTTTACAGTAAAAGCTCTGTGTATTAAGGGCAGCTCTAGCTCAGTTGGTAAAGGCAGTTGTCCACAGTTGTCACCAGGGTCAGTGGTTCAATCCCTGGCCCCAGCTATATGTCGAAGTGTCTCTGGGCAAGACACTGAACCCCTAAAAGCCCATTCCCCTCCCCACCTGTGCAGTGCCAATCCAAGCCTGGTACAAATTGGGGAGGGTTGCATCAGGAAGGGCATCCGGGGTAAAAACTGTGCCAAATAACCATGCGGACCATGATGCATTGTGGCAACCCTGAACTCACAGGATAAGCCGAAAGGACAAAAAAAAAGCTCTGTGTATTAGCATCGTCCTTTTTAACTCTGGTTAAGGTTTGTACCAGCAGGTCAGTAAAACGCTATGACTTGTGTCAACATTTAGAAAGCGTTAAAGCAGTTTGGTGCAGTTTACTGTATCTGTCAGGTTTTTTTATATTATTGAATAAGATCATGCACCTGTACAACTGAAGTTATTACTGTCCCTGCAGTCATTTTTCTGACTTTGAGCAGTAATATGATCCATTTATGCTGAAACTGTGTCATGTCTGCAAGAATATGGTGTGGTGCGGTTGTAGTGCTTTTTTTTTGGATGGAAACTGCCTAAAATGAACATTTCAGACTTTACACAGTTTCAGCATAGATCAATCACATTAATGCTTAAAGTCAGAAACTACTACAGGGACAGTGCATTACTTGAGTCAACTTAATTTGTACAGATGTATTATTGTGGCTAATACTGTGATTAACTGACAGATGCAGAATTAACTAAATTCATGTTTGTCTAGTGACACAAGTCATGGCTTTTTATTGAGCTGCTGATATGAACCTTAGCTAATTGGTTAACTTATAGTTAATGTACACATGTTGCTCCCAGTGTTCAACACTGTCTAATATTTGAACTCATAAAGTCAAAGTGAAGTATATAGATTAGAAAGGTAGCATGCGTCTCCAAATTTATAAACTCTTTTTAAAAATGTGTTTATCAATCTTTGGTGTCAAACCAGATGGACTGAAAAGATGTCATATCTTATTTCCCCCTAAGATAATTTGTTTTGATCTCACATGTACCAAACAGAATATGTCATTACATGACTTATTCTCAACCATATCCGAATTAATCTATTTTTTCACTCTCCTTTGTGTATTTTCTCTTGGTCTCTGTCATTTTCAGATATCTGTATGCACATACGTACCCAGAGTGTGTAAAGATTACTAAATTGTGCATTACACAAATTGAATAAAAGGTCCATCTCAATAATGCTCTGATTAGAAATGATATCTTAAGGATAGAATTCTTGTAAAATTGAAGTTTTAATTAAAAGATATAGTTTACAGCTTAAAATGAGGAAATATAAAAGAGACAAAAAAACAGATTATGAGTTGCTAAGTCAGGTAAATTGTGGTTATCACATATCCTGCATCACAGAACTGCCTCAGTCAGCAGTTGTAATGCACATGTGAACAGACTCTTTATATCATTAATATACTGCACATAGAAAGATGAATGTATCTCAGCTGTTTCCAGTGAAAAAACTCTAAAACCCATTGTATGATGGGTTTTTTGCTCCAAACAGCAGACAGATGCAGTCTGTGATTAAGTGTCAAGTATTTTCTAAGACGTTCTCCATATCAGTAACTTTTAAGTTGACAATATGCTTTTGCTTTTTATCTTTGCCCTTCCTCAAATAAAAATTATAATTATACATTTAATTAATATTTTTGATCTTTTTGTAATCTTGTCACTCATGACAAGATAAGATGAGAGTCACTAAACTGAACTTAAAACAGCCCTACTTGCCTGAGAGCCATCCTCTTTCATCTTGAATGTTTCACATTGAGCTATAAACACATGGGTGATATTGTGCATTGATGCCAGAGCACAGCACCATCTGCAAGCAACAGATTTCCCACTCCAAAGTCAGGCAGAACAATCTCCAAACCTAAACTAAAATGAAATTCAAATCAAACTTGTCGGGGACTAATACAAAGAGAACAGGGGACGCACACTGAGTTTTTGATAGAACCTAAGCTTTGAAAGATGCCAGTGTTCGTTTTCTGTGAATGTTTGAGTGTGTTAGTGGCAGTAATGTTACCATTAAGTCAGTCCTCAAAGAAAATGTCTTTATTAACGGATTGATGTTCTGTTATGACCCTCACTTATAGCAGTAGACTCTAGGTGAAACCAGCAGCTGCAATAAAACCTCTCCACAGGGCGTCTCACCCTGTCTATCATCTCACACGTTTAATCTTCTAATCGCTGTGTGCCACTGGTATTTTTTGACTGCCTGACAGATCATTGGTTCTGGCACCAGTGCTTGTCTGCTCTTGTAATTTAAACATAATTTCTAATTTCCAAAATCTATATAACAGTCTCCCTCCATCTGTTGTGTACTACATTGCACCTGTTGCGCTGATCACCTGTTTCAGTCACTCTTACTACCAATGTTATTGTTCCAATAGCATTTCAGAAGCTTGGTCACTTTCCAACAGGCCAACAGTGTGGCTTTTAGACATGAATAATTGTGTCTGTGCTCCATGCTTTTCTGGCAACAGGTTATATCAGCTGCAGGCCACAAAGACACATTTTAAGCATTTTAAGCCTCAGACACACACTTTATGCTTTAGATGCACATTTGTGGAAAGCAGACTTTGTCTTTCCTGCTGTTGGATGAACATTTCAAATGATGGAGCTTCTTCCTAAAGGGTTAGTTCTTAGAAGATGTTCCTCTCACTTTAATGCTAAGCAAAGTAAGCTAATGTAAATGTTGGTGCTAAATCTGGTTCATGTTCATGTTTTCATGCAAATGATTTAAATATAGCTGAAATGAACAGTGAAGTAAAATTTGTGGTACTTTGCTTGTAATTGTTTTGCAGTTTTTTCCCATGAGTGGCTGCAGTTGTTTAGAGAAGACAGCCCTACTGAGCCACTATAAATGAAATCTCTTTTTGAGGATAAAACATATTGGTTTTAAACATTTGAACCTAACTGTAGTCATGCACGCAACTCACAAACTTCTGATGCCCTATTTATAAAAACTCAACATACTTTAGTTCTTGCCTTTTAATGACGCTATCCACAAAGACACGTGTCTGCGAGTCTCAGTTTGTCCTTGATTAAAAATACATTTAATAATGATAATGAACACTATCATCCCTGACTAACTTCTGCTGTGCTTAACCTGATGTGCAGGTTGCAATGAAATTTAATGAAATTTAAGCCTTCAAAAAATGTCTGTACACAGTATTCACACTGTTTTCACAGTTTTCTTCTTTTCATTTCTGCAAGAACTGACCTTGACTATCAACTTTAATTGCAAAACATCGGCATTACCAACAACCAAATAAAGTATGTAAAGGTCAAAGCATTTCATCGAGCTAATAGAGCTAGCGAGACAAAACTTCAGACGGACTGAACCACTCAGGTCAAAGAGCACAGTGGTACATCTCCCCTACTACTGTGAAGGGTGCTTTGCACACTGGAACCAATTAAAGAGCCTAAACTGCAGCAGACTGTATTTTGTTTACCTCATCTCTTAACTTGGCTAAATAAGAGAGCTCTAAAGAAATTATAAAAAAAACCACATAGCCCAAATTAAATGCAAAATAGACTTTTCACCGCAGGAGTTTTAGAGCCTTCTTTTATATGATAATTTTACAGTCTAAACCAAGACAATGGTTCACAATTACTTCAGTCGTATCACATTTGTCCCATTCGATAACTGTCCAACGTAAACACAGTAGGTTTTCGTGTGACAAATGGGAAATGCACCACTGAAGTGTCATGTGGATCTGTTTACTCTAATTATCGGATTTTACAGCCTCACTCTGGGTTTGGATTTGAGGCTGTCACAAATAAGCCTGACACACACTTTTAAAGATTTATTTTCATATTGAACACAGATTGCACTCAACACATGGAAACACACATTTAGAGACATACACACACATGCAGCCATTGCTGTGGTTTCTCTGCGATAGGGAAGATAATCTGTTGTCACGCGAACTGGCTTCTCCTTCAACTGGCTGTATTTCTTACAGTCTTAATTGCACAATGTGGAAAAAAAAAACACATACTGTCGATGAAACTGCAACCAATTGTCCAAAATATAGCTGGCATGACTCTTATGGGTGCAGACCTTGTAGGAGTTGGTATAACTTTGAAAAAGTGAGGGCTATGTAAGAGTGGTGTTTATGTGGATGTGTTTATAAATGTGTCTGCATGCAAATTATCATGGAGCTGAAGCAAGGGTCCAGATGACAGGTCCATGATTCATGGCTGCAGATTCCAGACTGAAAGAAGAAACGAGCATCAGGTGCTAAAATCTCTCATCCTGTTTTTGCAGGTAAGGTGTAAAGCCAGGAACATAATCACAGGTATCAAACATGATTGTGTTTTCACACCTTAAATACATTCTGCACAGTGAAAGTCACAACCCTCACAGTTGCATATTAATTCCCTCCAATGTACAGAATACTGAGCCACAAGATATTGATGAAGGAAATCTATGCAAAACACCATCCAAAGAAACTCTTACATAATAATGCATCCAATGAAGAATAAGGTACAACAGTGCTTTGGGGATTTTAATAACAAGTACGACCACAGTGTTTAATTTTTTGATTGGAGAAGGAAATTATTATTATTATCATTCTATTGTTGCAACAGAAGATGAAAGTGTGTAGATGACAGAAGCACATCCATCCATCAATATGACAGAAACACCTTTTGATGGATTTGATGGATATCGCTTCAATGGAATTAAATAAAAGTGACAATTTGATTTGTACATATTCAAAGGTAAACACAATAAAATAGACTTTCACTAATACAGTCTGACATTCAAGTGTGTGACATGACTTCTATGGACTTGTTGGACTAGAGACAGCAATACTGAAAAAGCAGCACATTTCTTCTCCCAGAGTCCATATTTGCATTGCTGTGAACTTTTGAGTTTGCTGAACTGCTGTTAGAGGTGACAACAAATAATTTGCAATTTGCAGCCTTTATTTCTTAATCTGGAAGTAATTTCCTCAATTAAGTGACTAATTACTTGTTTTGTTAAATGTCAGAAAATAAATGTCAAATCCCATTCAACATATTAGATTTTTGTCTAGTCTACATTGCAAAACCCCAAAATGCTTGATTTAAAATTATACGAGATTGAGGCAGCCAGAGAATATATATTGATTAAATAGGTACCAGTCATCTTCTTCTTTTCCTTTCGGCTGTTCCCTTTCAGGAGTCGCCACAGTGAATCATGTGCCTCCATCTAACTCCATCTAAGTCCTCTGCATCCTCTTCACTCTCACCAACTAACTTCATGTCCTCTCTCACTACATCCATAAATCTCCTCGTTGGTCTTCCTCTAGACCTCCTGCCTGGCAGCTCCAACCTCAGCATCCTTCTACCGATATATTCACAGTTTCTCCTCTGAACATGTCCAAACCACCTCAATATGTCCTCTCTGACTTTATCTCCAACACATCTAACATGAGCTGTCCCTCTGATGTCCTCATTCCTTATCCTGTCCATCCTCGTCACTCCCAAAGAGAACCTCAACATCTTAAGATCTGCTACCTCTAGCTCCAATCTAACATACTTCTCTGCCACTCCACAGTTCCTCATACAGTACCAAAGCTCCTCTCTTGGCACCCTGTCATATGCTTTCTCTAAATCTACGAAGACACAATGTGACAGCTCTGTATATCTCCCCTGTTCTTCAAAATCGGCAGCAGTACACTTCTCCTCCAGTCCTTGGGCATCCTCTCACGCTTCAAGATCTCTAATGCCACCTCACCTAGACACTTCCATGTCTCCACTGGTATGTCATCAGGACCAACTGGTTTCTTCAAATCACACTCCCGGTGCCTGTCAATACAATTCTTTAATCACCCTAACATGCTGCACATCCCTCCCATCTCTATCACTCTGCCTCTCCACCTGTACAAATCCACCTCTCCCTCCTTATTGTCCAACCTTCTACCTTCACCTTACGCACGATCTCTCGTTGTCCCACTTCTTCTTAGCTAACCTCATCCTCTGTATACACTCCCGAGCTTCCTTATTCTACCACCAAGTCTTCTAGTCCACTTTTCTCTTTCCAGATGACACACTGAGTACCCTCCCACCTGTCTTCCTGATCACAATGTAGTGGTCCAGTCATCTAGTAGCAACTGCTGACCACCCAAAGCTTGTCTCAACTCTTCCCTGAAAACTTCACAACATTCTTCCTTTTTTAATTTCTACCACTTTGTCCTCTGCTCTACCTTAGTCCTCTTCCTCTTTCTCACCACCCGAGTCATTTTACACACCACCATCCTGTTTTGTCTGGCTAAACTCTCCCCCTACCAGTACTTTGCAGTCATTGATCTCTTTTAGATTACAACTTAGACAACGTCAACACCTGGGTGCTTCTACCTCCAGTGATGCTCTTTTCACCTCTAGAAAATTCCTCACCAACCCCTACCCCATTTCTCTGTCCTACCCATGGTAAAACAAGCTTCTCTGCACCATATCAACCAACTCTCTAGCCTTCCCTGTCATAGTCCCAGGATTCAGTCCCGATATCAGTCCTACACTCTTGGATTTCCTCTTCTCTCTCTGCCTAAGAACACACGTTCCTCTTCTCTTCTTCTTCGACCAACAGTAGCCAAAATTCCACTGCCTGGTACTATAGAGACTTGAATTAGAACATCAGCAGGTAAAATCTGAGCTGATATTGATCACTGTATGTATTGACAAGTATCGTACTTAAGTCATAGTATACATAATCATATTTTTCATATTTAGTGAAAGCAAAACAAAATTATTTGTTGTATATGATATAGTTCAATTTGGAATTCAAGTTTGACTTAAAAAATTTAAAAAAGTTCTTTAATGTGTTAAATACAAGTAAAACTACACCAATCAGCCACAACATTAATACCATTTAGTTGTTTTAATATAAGAAATTATATGGTTTTGACAAAATACATGGACTTGAGTATTCAGTTTGTGTACTTCTACCACCTCTGTACATAGTACCACATTTTTCTGTGTATGGGGCTGTGTAGCTGCAGACTGTTCAGAGTGACCATGATGACCCTTGTCCTCCATTACATAATTAAGACCAGTAATGTTGTGGCCGATTGGTATAGTTCTCCATAATTAACCTATAGCTGATAAATTATTCATTGCAAATTATTAATATACTGCCTATGACACATTGTTAGACTATTGATGCACCAATGTACTGCATAAGTAACAATGTACTGATTTAGCTGGTCAAGTTTGAACCAATTTTTAGACTTAGTACTTATTACTGTGGTTCCAAACCAAAGGGTCAAAGAGGTGCAAGATACATTTAGGCGTTTTTCGATAATTAATGGGGTCAAAAACGAGAACAAAGCTCAGCTGCATAAATTTGGATATTAGGTTTTGCACTATTCTTCTTCTAATTGAACAACCAACTGTTTTTTAAATAGAGAATGTGAGAATTTTAGAGGAAAGTTAATGCAACTAAAAAGTGCTTTGCATCCAGGATCAAAACACAAAAAGGTTGGAAATCATCCTTTTAATCTTTACCAATGTGCTGCATTTTACAAGCTTGTCATACTGTACAAATATAAAGTAGTATCAATTGCTCAAATTTTACAGATACTTTCAACAAGTACAAGTAAACAAACAGTCATTTTGTTAAGGTTTAGGGATGTGTTCATAAGGCAGCTGTAGTGAGTATTTCTCTATATTACTTCTTAGTAGTTTAAACCACCATTTAAAAACTCTCAATTATTACGTGTGTTGAAGGCCAAGCTCAACAGAGGTGCTAGAGCCAGTTCCGCTTTCAGTTTCTTGCCAAAAGAAACTGAAAGAAATCATTTAAAACAATTATTGAAATTTCTGAAATGACACCCTGGAACACGTGTGCTGTAAAATGCCGAGAATACAACTGGAAAACCTCTGCTTCTGTGATCCTTTAGTATCACCAAACCAACAGAAGCAGATGTCCTCCATCACAAGCTTTACACATTTAAATGCAGAGAGTTTATGTGAGTTATTGTATGTGATTTTTAGCTCAGATTAAGGATTATTACATTCTGGGTATTACTTGAAAAGTCACCTTGAAGAGGTTTTATGTAGAAAGTCTATGACTTTAAGAGAAACATACTGAAGAAAATTAGCCGTAGGTCTAGTGATACAGATGCAGTCCAGTAAATAAGGCAAATTACACACAAAAATTACTTCTTTACATACATAATGTGGGATAGTCAGTGGACAGAAAATCAATTCTAGATGACAGTCAATCTGATACAGTTTCTAGAGGGCCTAACTCCGGTTCCTGCTGAACTGAGCCAGTACTTGTTTAACATTTAACTGTTATCAGCTCAGTAGGCACAGGAGGTTGAGCCCAGGCACCTGTTATCACCACAAGGGGAAGCAAACAACAGCTACACCGCCACAGGAAGTCTGCATATTAAATTAGACAGAACAACATTTGCAATAGACCTTTTTCACACTTCAGCATTTCTTAAATCAAAGCTGAAATTGCGCTGCTTATCTTCCGGTGTAAGTTGTTCTATACGGACAATAGCATAATCTGAAAATCTGAGCTTTTGTAGTGGACCTGAATATTCGTGTTCAACGTAAAAACAGCCATACTTGTCATGTCAAACTCTACACTTCTGTGCTGGACCACGATTATGTTTCCCACCTTCCCGCATGACCGAAATGATGAATTACATTAGCTGTAACGGTTGAATTATAACCCATTATCGTTTTCAGCTAAAGCTAGTAAACTTCACATGCTTAAAACTATTGCTTACAACAGAAATTCTATGTGTGTGCAAGCTACCACATTACATAATGTTAAGTATCCTTGTCTGAAATGTAACCTGTAGAGGAGAGAGCAATAAAAGTGATAAAAGTCATTAAATTCTGCATAATTATGTTTTTCATGTTTAGTATGTCACATGAATACATGTTAAACATATTCTGACATGTTGTAATACAGCAACCTGGCTACATGTCCTGCTTTATGAATGTTCATTCTCATAACTATACAAAAACAATAATTTTATTCATTGACAGAGAAGTTGAAAACAGTACTACGATCCATTGTTACCATGTCACTGCATTGCGCAGTGTAAAACGGAAAAAGGTTTAGCCATTCGCTAAGTGCTTCCCTTTTTTGTGAAAAAGGTCTATTTCTATTAAATCTATTACAAATGTGTACAAAAAACTTTTCTTTAATAATTTCTAATCAATTATACAGTTGTTTGTGATGAGATAACAAAACAACTACAACAGAAATAATTTAAAGTTCATACATGTATACTTCATAATCACTTACAACCAATACAGTGTATATTTAAATGATAATTTCAATACAATTAAACACAGTATTAAAATACAAAAATAAAAAATAAAACCTTTGTATTTTAAGCAGGATCCAGCACATGCTGGGTGCTTTAAGCTTTTTGCTTAAGAACAAATTTGGTTGGAACATATGGGGCATAAATTAAAAATAGATGTAAAGCATAAACTGTGCCATTAAGAGGTTTATAAGGAGACCTTTATGCAAATGTGACACACTCATCCCTGGAGCTGCAGATTAAAGCTTGCTTTTACTAAATTTTAGTAAAACCTGCTCACGAAAGCAAATGATTAGTCCACATATGACAAGAACAGACAAAACACAGTATCACTGAGATATCATATATAACTTGCAGGAATCAGGGAGCCACTATACAGGAGACTCCAGGAACTTCCAGCTGAGGTGTGTCTGCAATAGTAACTGTTAAATATGCGGAATTGGCCTCCTTCTCTCTTCTCCTGACCAGCTTTCTTTTTGCTTTCCTGCAAACCCATTATGCTGTCTAACATTCAAAACATGCAAAATGACATAAATTGTTTGCTACAAAAACATTGGTCACTTATACAATCAACTATACAGTGATACATGTGGTGAAAAAATGCTTCTTATTTTGAAAAAGAAGCAAGAAGATGAATGTAATGAATAATTACTAGATTTATTATCTAAAGGCTGCATAGCATGTGGTGTAATTTTCTAAAAACCTTGGATCCCATGTCTTTTATCAGCTGTTATATCTTTGGGAGTTCAAAGCTGAAAAGGCTTGTGAGGAGCGGAACTTAGCCACTGTGAACACAGGCTTTCACTGAACTGTTCACTTAGCGAGCTAAGTCCTGCACCTCTACCAAACTCTGGATAAACAAATTCTGAAGGCATCTGGATGGGACTGGGTGTTTCATTTATCTACATCTAATGCAGAGCTTTAATAACAAACTTAAATGCTGTACCAGGAAAAAACATTGTCATGTCTACACTGTAGTAATTTGAAGATTTAGCTCAGACTTCGCCTACCATCACCTATACAATTCCTGATCATATTATACAAACAAAGGTGCCAGAAGTACACAAACACAAGTAAAAGAGCAAGTATCTGACTTAAAAATACTTCACTACAAGTAGATGTACTGCTTGATATTTTTGTAAAAAAGTATACACTCTATAATTTACTATAATAAATTTACTATAATTTACAACTAGATCACACTCTCCTTAAGGGTGAGAGGACTATTTCCAAACATTTTGAGCTTTTGACTTAAAATGTGATGATATCATAAGGCGGGGCCATGAAACATGCAGAAAAAGATTCAGAGCTGTAACTTCTAACCTGGTGTTGCTGATCAGATGTCATGTGCAGTAGAGTGGTGTGGGTTTCAGCTGTAGCTGGTTGGAAATCCCTGGCAATGTGATTTACATTACATCACAACCAAATCACTCTGCCAGGAATCCCTCCAGCTAAACCAACCACTCAGCATCCTGTTTTGGAAGATGCAGAAGAGGAGAAGGTGGGTGTGTGGGGAGAAAAGGGGGAGAAGAGGGCAGTGAAAGAATGAGAAGACAGAAAAGATGCATGGTGTGGAGAGCAAAGGTTGCAGGTGAGGACAGAGAGAAAAAGACTGACAGTTGCGTGTGTAAGCATACATCAGCATAGCACAGCAAATCTACTCCCTCATTACTGTGTAATTATGGGAAACACACTCTGACATGCAATTTTAAATGCCAAGACATGCACCCCCACACTCCATGTATGCTTGTGAGAGGAATTGGAATTGGAGTTTTCTTTCAGTGATGCACCTGGACAAACCGAGCTGTGTTTTAAACCTATATGGGCTGGCGATGAGTGAAATTGTGTGTGCATAATGAGTCACGCTTGGGCTGACATCTGTTCCAAAGTGCTGAAAAACATGTTGGTTTGATTGGCAGGGAGTCACCTGTCCTATCTCCTATCTCATTACACTTCACACAAGACAGCTCTGCCCACCTGTATTGAAGAAGATGGAATAATTTACACTAAATAACAGACATGGCCAGAGGCAGTAAATAATACAGTTTTCATGTACTTTTTAGGAGCATTTATTTTTACCCAACTACAAATGAGAAGAAAATAAATACAGCTTTTAGTTACTAGTTTTTTTGAAGCGGCTGTTTTTGTCAACAGGCATTTTCTATAGTACGATGGTGCATTGCACCTTATTTCATAATTACATATAGGTTTCTTGTAATTACAAGATACGGATCTCGTATTTAAAAGTTATGTTTCTCGTAATTACGAGATACAGTATTTAGAGTAAATATGAAAACTTTTCAGAACCTGCCTTAGATTAATCAGGATTTTAGCATGTCTTCAGTATCACAGTAGCTCTGGGATAGTTTTCAATACTTCAAAACTCCGTAGTAAAACATAACTGTTGCTGGAAAACTGGGCGGATTTAGCTTTTCAAAATGTCAACAAATACGTTATTAAGCGAGGTTTAATTTCTAGCATATAGTATAACGATGTATGTTTCTTGTGAGGCAGGAATTTGAAGGCTATGCTTCAGAACTTGCCTGAGAATAATCACGCTTTCAAGTTTCCTTTATTGATACAAGGAAATCAATGAGTTATCTGTATGTCTAATGGTAAAAAGCAAAAATTAACTGTTAATAAGCA
Source organism: Channa argus (assembly GCF_033026475.1). Lineage (NCBI taxonomy): Eukaryota > Metazoa > Chordata > Actinopteri > Anabantiformes > Channidae > Channa > Channa argus. Next base: position 1,080,857 of record NC_090210.1, on the reverse strand, counting down.
ATTCAGCATGTTTAATGTTGCTAAATGTAAACGTATAGGCTAAAAATGAGGCCACGTTGAAGGCCACAGTGTAACTTTCTGTATCTATGGAAACATATGACTATCTGTTTCTCTTCTCACGAGTGAACATTCAGTATTCAATCATTTCCTATGATCCAGAAAAGTTAGAGTGATTATTAATCTACTACTGAAAAAATCCTAAAAACCTGATTAATCTAAAGCAGATTCCGAAACGTCCTCATATTTATGAGATCCCCCAATTGTCTCGTAATTATGAGCAACATAAGTTGTGATTATTGTCTCTAATTTTCTTTGGGGAATCCAATGCACCACCATACTATAGTAACACAGATCTTAATTTTCTTTTATCAAGAACCTATGATTCTTTGTTGAATAAATCTGGACTAATCTTGCACGTTTATCCATCTAATATCTGTAATAGCTTATTCTGTTCAGGGTTGCAGGGGGGCTTGGACCTATCTCAGCTGTCATTGGACAGAAGGCAAGTTACACCCTGGACAGGTCACTAGAAACACACACAACAATGGTGAGAACATTCAAATTACACACAAAAAGGCACTAACTACGCTGGATTTGAACCAGGGACTCTCTACCTGTAAGGCAGCAGCACTAACCACCTCATCCTGGACTTTATATTATTAAGATTATCAACATTGCAATTAAATAGTAAAGAAAACAAAATGTTTTCTTAGTGGAATACAAATACAAATGTTTTAGCAAGCGCAGGTACAATATGTGTACTTTACTTGAGTACAAGTTTGCGTACTTGTATCACCTTTCTTCTTGCAGTCAGTGCATGTGGTGACTTTTTACAAAGAGTCCTGGGAATCCAATATGTGGACATTCATATAAACAACAAGTCAACTTAGGCAAACTCATTAAATAGTGCTTTTATCATTTGGTCATTCGCTCTATGATAACCTATTGTAATGATACACCACTGTGTTTTGGCTTGAGGTCCCTTTTTAATGAAACAATGGCGTATTACAGGTTATGTTTCCCTACTGTTAAACATTTAAGTTTTTTATTTATATGTCTGAGGTGCTTTAAAAAGCCAACTGTCACCATATCAACTATGACGAAATACGCTGCAGCGTGTTACATTTTTTACCTAATTCCCTTAAATCTGTTTTTAAAAGCATTATTTATTAAATTCTTTTATATAACCACAATAAATCACTTTGTTTGACAATCTGTAGTCATGATTTTCCCTCATGTTTTTCATACTGTACAGTATAAGGCTACATATAGAATTCCATTGTTCCTGCATCTATCATCACAAGCTTTTTGACACAAAACGTAAAAGAAAAGAAAGTCAGGGGAAAAAGAAAAAGAGAGAAGTACAATAGACAAGCAGATGCAGTTTAGTAGCAGGAGCATCAAAGTAGACAGACAAGAATCCATTATTCACTATAACATTCAAACAACTAGGCACATTTAAGCAACCAGTTCTTTGAAACATTTTGAAAGAGACTGTCAGTGCTTGATTATACTTAATTCAAAAATGATGACAACAGCTTCCTGATTTTAATTCATGAGGTGTAGGGATATGCAAAAATGGATTTGACTACTGGGAAACACTGTTGCCTGAATTTGCATGACAGAAACACAAGTATTGTGTCTTTACCTGCTAATGTTCTACTACAGTTTATTATTTATTATTAAGATTATTTTATGGTATTTTACTATACATTTTTTACACACTTCTTGATTATTTTGTTACTTCTGATGATGAAAGAACATTTGTACTAAATTACTATGTTAGCTTTAGGGTTTGTATCCCATTATATTTCATTTCAAAATAAGAAGATGCAAACTCATGCACCCAACCGTATGAAACAACACTTGTGGTGTGATCCAGCTGCAGACCTTAACCATATAGCCCCCTCTTTTTTTTTCTTTAGCGAATACTACTACTACTACTAATAATAATAATAATAATTATAAAAGTGTTAGAATAATAATATTGTTTATTCTAATCCAGAACATATCACTGCTGAAGTGTCAAACTCTTCCTTCAAACCAGAACTAAAAAGAAGGATAGGAATTGATAGGTGAATAGGACTTTTGCTATGTCTGCACAGAAAATGTAGCTTGTGCAACACACAGAGTCTCACATGAAACTTGCTGATACTCGGTGAAACTTTGTTAACAAGGAGCAAAAAAAAAAGGAGCTGCAGTGCCACACTGGATACTCACAAAACAGTACTGTTACCTTTGGGTGAGATCTTTCTGTTTTTATCTGCTTGATTATTTAGGTCCAAAATGTACACAGGAAAATAAATAAATAAATGTGATTAATCTGTAATTATTAAAAATATAAATATTTTAAAAACAGCCAAAAAGAAAGAAAGAAATGTGAAATGTCTAGATTTTTTTGTTATTAGGTATTTTAATTTCTATAATATTCCTTTGTGTTGATACTTGATAAGGAACATTTGGAATAATAGATTTGTAAAACCTCACAGCCTTGGTTACATATTGTAACCATAGATTTTCAGATTTTATGGCGCAGTTACGTTTACTTTCTTTAGTTTATGCAGAAATACCTTGTTTTGCGGGCTGGTGGAGTCTTTTACCACATGTAGACCCAAAGAAAAGACTGTTTAAAAATGCTTCAGTTTGCATTTACATGACATACAAACCAACAACTGGCCAGTGCAGACAACTACATTAATTAAAACACATATGTATTGGTTGTATCAAAAACGTGATTCATATGATTTTAGTGCAGACACAGCAATTCATTAATCAGGTGGTAATAAAACACCTAAACACACATTTAACTGCTTTACATTAGTGATAATCACTATTAGGCATCTAATTAATGTCAGTGCTACAGTATTTCTCTGCTCTAACTCAAACCTTCTGGTTCTCTTTCCTGTTTAGCCGCATTCACACCTGGCTGACAATATTAGCCCGAACTGGCTCAGCTCTGACAGCCAGTTAAAGTAATTCAATACATAAGCTCAGTCCTTCCTCCTGTCTGCATCTATGTTTCCATCTCTCGCACACTCTCTCACACCAGGCTAGAGTGGTATTTTCTGAGTAGTAATGTGCACTAATGTACTACTGTCATGCATTAGTGCTGGAATGAGTGACAGGCGTACACACAGTAGCTGTAGAGCCTCAGTTCCTTCTGCGAAAATGTTTCAGACGTACCTAAAGTGTCAAACAACAATTTAAAGCAAAGAAAATCTCTGATTTTAACCTCAAACAATTTGCCACGTCTCCTAAAACTCCTAAAAAGTCCTGCATTTCAACCAGTGTAAAACGTGTTCCTTTCTCGCCTGTGGCTATTTGACAGTTAACAGAGCAACAATTGGCCTGGCCAGGCTCCAGACACCCTGAGCTACTTAATAACAGCAGGAAGTATGTACATGACTAATACTCTCCACTCAGACTCTTTTTCTGTTCTTTCTGTTTTCAATCCTTAATTTTTCATGCTACAAGTAAAACAGACAGCCGCTGTCCATCCCAACACATGATCCTTTTTTGATGCTCCTGACATTTGTTTAATCAAAAGAGAAAGCAAAATTTCCCAACAGAATGTAAAGCTTGACAGCAAGCCTCTCATGTCAATTACAGAGATTGTCTGAGGCAAATCATATAGAGAAAAGGAATTCAGAAACAGCCACGAGCCTCCTATAAGCCCTATATGCTGTTTTGTTCTTTAAGTGCCTCGAAAACATGGCCTTTTCACAAGTGCCCTAAGCTCATCTGCTGGACTATTTCAGCAGAAAATAATCCCTGTAGCAACACGGGCTCACATGCTCTTTAGAATGACAGTTTGCAGAGGACTTTTCAGAAAATTGCTCTGTTTCACCAGCCTTTTATCAGGTGGAAAGCTATGTTTTGGTGCTATATCAGCCTTTAAGCACTCCACCCAAACAACAGCAGCTGCCACCTCTGTCTGGGAATGCATTAGCTCAACACTCAACACACAGATTGGCCTCATGTACAGGGAGTCTGCATCGACTGCCAAACACTCTCCGCTCTTCCTCAGTTTGCCATTTCGCTCTCTGCAATGCTACCAGCCAGGGCTCTTCTCTTGTGATTACCCCGTGATTTTAACAGCGTCAGCTGTGCTGTATTTTGGCTAGACAGTTTTTCTGGGACCAGGCCAAGGGTGCACATGATTGGTCAGGGTCTGTCTGGGGCTTGCACATGGTTGGTTTATCCTAGTCTGACCTATGAAGTTCAGTCACCTGCATGAAAGAAACTGTAGCTTCTGAGCGCTGACTCACTTTTGCCACTTTGCTGATAATGTTCAGCGGTTTGGATGAGGACTTGGTAAGTTGATCTCTTACATAGCATCTTAAGATGGCCTCACTCCACAGCTAAAATGGCTCATATGGTGGTGCCACAGTGTCCAAGTGTCCATGTCAACATAGACAAAGGAGGCCTTGCACTATCATGAACTTATAGGAGGGTTTCCAGAGCCAATGTTACCGTTGGCTTTGTGCCTGTGGCATGAAAAGAGGACAGGGTGACAGGCAGGAAGAGGAGAAGAGTGGGCAGCACACAGGAAGAGCTAATAGAGGGAAGTCAAAGTGGCAAGAGAGGACGAATGCACAGTGCACAGAACGTTAACAGGACTAAACAGACGAGCTTCAGAGGCACAGAGATTAAACTTCAGATAGCCTGCAGCTATTTTCCACAGTCAATTTTTAGGACCAGTTGTAAGTTTGAATACAGCTTTTAACTGGAGTAGCGAGAGCGTTTTAATAAAATGAACCAAAGATGAAATAACATGGCCCCTCTATGCCTACGAACCAGACACACTGTAAGAACAAATTTTGACAAAGCAATAACTCTGTGGCACTTACAATGTATTTGGATAGAATAAATTCCTCAAAAAGGTTCTTAGATCTTTGATGGTTTTTAGGGAAAAAGTGTATTTTTTCCTCCCTGTGCTCATTATTAGTAATATAAATCAAATGCTTAGAGAGACTGATATTTTGTGATGTTTATTCTCCAACTGGAACAAAATGACTTCATAATTAAATACACGTTTAACAGCTCTGGCAGTCGTTTTTTGGCTTCCAAACGTCCAGACGTAAACTGGCACACATATCTCTTTCCAAATCTTAAATCCTAAAATTTCAACATACGAATAAAACCTTTTAGACCTACAATACATGTAATTAAAAACACAGGATGGTTTACTTTACATTTGCCTGTGACAATAATCAACAACGACAATAACAGAAAAAAGTTTGAGGTTTGGCCATTGGAGACTAATCACTTCTGCAGAAACCCCATGTCCTAGCAAATCTAGAGGCAAAACAGCTCCTAACTTTATTTACCTCACAACGTGGTATTCTGCAAATTTAAGCCTTTGTGCCTTTTTAAAGGGCTCTGTGGACACAAAGTCCTCGTCAAGCCTGGACTGGAAAACCAAATTAATGCTTGGGTGCTTGAAAGAGACCGCTGGAACCAGTCACATGAAGCAGCAGGAGTGGATGTGCAAAAACACTGAACAGAGCTGGTTTCATTACATTAGTTTTAATACTGATCTTTATTTTATTTTTTCAACTAATTAAATACATTTTCTAATGAGTCTACAGTTGTTAAAATAAAAAAATGCCCTATAACTAGAAAGCTTCTGAAAAATTTGTCAAACCGCTTTATGTGTCTGACAATCAAAAAGGTATATTCAATATTTACAATATTCACAATCACATTAAAGGGGACAATCATATTTTTAGGGGTTATTCCTTAATGAATGTCAGTGATAATGATATTACTGATAATGAACCAAAATGAAACGTTTTACGTTGTCGACATTGTCAAGTTTACATATTTATTTATTAATTATATTTATTTATATTTCATACGGCTTTGGACATATACGTCTTCTTGAAGGTCTTCTATCCTGAACTAGAACAAATTGTTAGATAACTTTAGTGGCCTTTGCTGTTGGTGAGACATGTACGTGTTACGTGTGTGTGTGTGTGTGTGTGTGTGTGTGTGTGTGTGTGTGTGTGTGTGTGTGTGTTCCTCTACACATGTAGATGCAATTATGTACTTTCATTTCTTGTTTGTGCCAACCCTTACAAAGCTCATAGCAGGGCTACAGTTCAGTGTATGAAGGTCTCTCTCTCACACACACAAAGTCAAGATCCAGACACTGACAAAGGGTCAATTATTTCCTCAGAAGACAATGACCTAAGACAAGCATGATATCCGCCTTGACGACACCTCAAGACGAAACCAACTTGAGCCAAGCAGCAGCAGCAGCAGCAGAAGCTATCACGATTTACTACATACAAATGAAGGTATAGGGATTTTACGGGCCGTGGAAAAATGTAATAAAAAGCCTTTCTGTGAATGCAGCCATCTGTGGAACTTCCTGTAAACAAGACGGAGGAGAACAAATCCTCACACTCTCTCTGCTGCCTAGAATTAATCTTTCATCTTTATTTTCCTCAAAATTCTCCCACTTTACTTTGCTTTCAGCTCAGATCTTTGACTCTAAAGCTTATTTTGTCTCAGCTCGCCTCTCTACCACTGTTCCCAGCCTGTGCCAGTGTCCGTCTGTATTCTTCCATTTCTTGTCCTCAGAGCACCTTGCTAATGTAAATGCACTGTTTATAGATGCATTTCTCCAAAATCGAATGTTCTAATCTATTTTCTAATTGGTACTTTTACTTTAATTGTTGCAAACTTAAAAATTTTGAAAATCCATACTGTCAGATTGTGGTTGATATTAAATATTATATATATAGTTATTATTTATGTTAGAATATATCCATTTTTTTGCAGGAAGTGTGTATAACATATTGTGAATCCCCCCCCTCCCCAGAAATGAGGCATGATCCACTTTTCTTCCAGTATAACCCTAAGTCTTCATTTTTTTCTGTGTGAGTTCTTGTTTGATTATTGTTATGAAAATCTTCAACGGCTTTTTGTCTAAATATCACATTATTGTCATAATTTTTGAAGCTGGTGTTTATAAACAACATAATCTGGAAAAACAGCCTCATGACATATTTTATTTAGGAGCATTTCCCTGGTTTGCACTGTGTGCATTAAATATCAGGCTCTATAAAATTTAATTAGCAAGGCCTGGACATTGTCTCAGTACATCTTCAATGCTGTATCGTATTTTATTGGAGCTAAAGCTGATGTAAAGCAGTTTTAGAGAGCAACACGCTGCAGACAAATTGCATGATTTCCAAGTATTTTTCTGTCATGTTTTCTTGTTTTGTCCTCCTCCCTGTATCATGGAGTGCAATGCAATGCAGCTAGAAAGAAGTGTTTTGTAACTAGTAAGCTGTGACTACAAAGACACTTTTATAAAGTGAAAGGACACTTTCAGCAAATCTATAAAAAATTGACATGATCTAAATAATAGGTTGCAGATGACTATAAGCAGGAATTACTGTATTTTCAAGTCATCAGCATTTCTTCTTGATGACATGCTACTGCTCCTACCAGTTCTTTGTTCAGTGCTTCAGTTTGTTAGGGAATTCCAACCAAATCTGGACTGTGTCAGTAGACTCCCCTTGACATATAGGCTGAGGCAGGTGTGTTTTTCCAGTCAGTTTGGTGTGTTTTGCTCTGCTTTTCTGGATCCTATCACTTTAATTTTTTACTGCTTGCTGAGAAAATCCAGATAGACTACTAAAGCCAAGTGGGCAGGCAGTGAATTAGGGGGAAACCATTGTGAGTAAGTGCACGTGTGTGTTTGTGCATGTGTGTAATCGCAACGTCATGTCAGGTGGAAAAGGCTGGCTACTTCCTCTGTCTGTGTCAACTGTTAACGTATGGAGAGGAGGAAGGAAAGAAGACACATTGAGTAAGAAGTAGTGAAAGATCAGAAAAGCGCCATAGACTTAGTTTCATATTTATTCTTTGTCAGTTTGTCACTTGCATGTTCATATAAATTTACCAGATCCCTTTTGAGAGAACACGTTGCTGGGCCAATGACACCAAACATGAAACCGAGCCTGATAAAGTAACTCCTTTTGTAAGTAAAGTAACTCTTTTTGTCCTCTTTTGGTCTGTTATTGACATGCAGAGGTGATGCAAAAAATGATGAATGGAAAAGCCAATTAGTTCCGAGTTCCATTTGTACAGACAATGGAAACTTTTTGGGTTCTGGCCAAAAAAGATTCAAAAGGTGCTGTAGAGTCCAAAGTATCTTACAAGTTTGAATACAGAAGTAAAACATTTGGCGAATCCGAGAGATGTTCAATAGAGATTAAAAACAAGGGCCTGCCACATTTACAATTAATCTAATTTGTAATCATCAACTGTAATCTGTAATTGTTTAATCTACTCAGGACATAAACATCTAAATAGGCTTCGCTCATACAGTGTCATTTAAGCAAGCAGTTTCATGCCACATTAAGTTTAACCGTGGGACACGCAGTCGTATTCAAATTTACGATGCAGTTTCTTTCTTTGATTTTGCTTTAATGTTTACAATATATATCCTGAATTCCTCACAGATTGTCACATTATTATATATATGTGTATATATTTATATATATACACATATATATATGTGTGTGTGTGTGTATTTGTACATACACACACATTTCTTTACAAAATCACCAACATAACAAAATGAATCTAAAATCATGCGCATAAATAAAGGTTGAAAGGCTAAAAAACAATACATTTCCTGTGATGTAATTAATTGTAAAAAGTCAAGAGATAAAACTCATGATTATGTCTTAAATTTATGAGGAAAAATGCAAATGACAGACTTACATGTCTGTATATACAGTGTGTAAACTTTTTAAACACAATAAAGTCTAAAACAGTACTGTAATATAGCGTAATGCTCCAGAAAGCCTTTCCTTTTCACCTTCACAACTGCAAACACATGCCAACTTCACTTACCTCTCAGTCTTTAGGGAAGCAGAAATTGCTCGCATACTCACACATGTCTTTGAGTGGAAACAGTTAAAGGAAAGAAATAACAAAACACCCTGATGCCTCTGCACGCTCAAACTGAAGAGATCCAAAAATGCAACACAAAGACGGCACAGGTCACAGCGGGAATACATGTTTTCTACAAAAGCCTCTGAGCTCAAGCTCAGTCCAAGCTCAAACTATGCTCCAAGCGTTGTTTTGCTCCACCTCCTCCAAACTCCTCTTTAAGTTGAAGGGTGTGGACTGAGTCAAAGCCATGACTATGGAGAGTCCACATCATTCACACAAGCTTGCCTCTAAAGAACCACACCCAGTACGAGAGAGACACATGGACAGAGAGAGAGAAACACTCAAGTTTTCCTTAAATAACAGCAGAGGAGGAGTGAGGAAACTTCTAGTTGCAGGGTCATCAGGAGCCTTGAAATACCCAGGCAATGAAAAACATGACGCAGAGCAGCGCTCATTTCAGGATGTTTATGTTATTTGGCACAATCTCTGTCCTTTTTAAGATGGTGGTAGGCGTGTGGTGGGCCCTGATGTTAAACATCAGATTACCCAGATAAAAGGGATTAGTCTGTGAGTGTGTTTGTGTTCGTGCCTCCACACGCTCTTCGGTGTCTACACATCCTGCTGCATGGCGTGTACATTTGTGAACATGTGCATACGTTCATGTGTGTTTGAGTAGGCATGGCTGCGGCCTATAGTTTGAGGCTGACTGCACCTCCGCGCTGATGGCTAACAGCTGCTATCTCTTTCCTGTCTGAGTGGGTATACAATCCATGCTATAATGCTGTAATCACACAGTATGCCTACATCTGTTTGGAATCAACCAAACACGTGCAATTCCAGCGCAGTTCCTCTGCCCCTGCCGCTTATTTGATCTCATTTTATTATAACATAACATGAGGCCTTTTGGTGGCTGCTTTCATCCAAAGAGCTTTTAACAGTGGTATATGTACAAACACGGCAAAGTAGAACTGTGTCAGTCCCACGTTATACTTTGTTTTCACAGCTCTGGATTAACGTTGTGAAATCTCATGTGAACCAAATATTGTTAGCCAAAAATAGCTGGGATCCATAATTGGAACCAAGCAACCACCTCAATTATTTAAAAAAAAAAATCCTTTAAAGAGTGTCACCAAATCCATAAAACAGACCAAAACCAACCTCTTAATGTTTGTAAAAAATTTAAACTTGTTGTAAATACATATTGTAATTTTTGAAAAATGGTTACAAATTCAGGGCAATATTGTTAGTAACCAACATTACTTAAGCACAATTAAATAGTTCTTTACTATTCAGTTGTGATGAATTTAATTATTGGGAACTATTTTCAGACGTGGACTGATACACACTTGATTACCAATTGAGTATTTACTGCAGCAGGAAGGTGTAAGTGAAATTAACTTAAAAGATACTAATGTATGGTGCTGATGTTTATTGTTGGAACATAAAGTCAAATGTTACCAACACAACATCATGTGGAGATTTTTGTGGAGATTATTTTAATGAAACAAACATGTAGAATTTCACCAGCTTTTCCTTTTTACTTTCTGCTGTTAAAAGTATTGGAAACTTACCATCCTAATTAAAATATATATGTTGCATTCTGCATTCTGGGTGTTTGATGTTATTGAAGATAATACACTTCAAGTACTTATTGTTGTTTTGCTGGTAATAAATTTCACCAAGTCCGCTGGAATCCTGCATGTCTGCAGGAAATCAGTCATATGAAAATAAACTCTGTGAGAACACATCCTTGCATTTTACTTTCTTATCCTTGACCTCTTTTATAATTACTTGGGATGTGATGTCCTCTTTCCTGTAAGATGTCTGCTAAACTACAGTAAACTCACTTAAGTTCAGCACTGAACTTTAATGTTAGGATTATAAAATCAAAGCAAAAACTGTGATATTTTAAAAGTTCTTAGAAGAATTACTTTCAGACAAAACAATAAAGACTCAGCACTAATGACTTTGTAGCTAAGATGTGAAAACAAACAAGCCCCTTCCTCTACTGTTTAATATTTCCTTTCCAGGGGAGTTCCTCTGGCTCGTGCTAACAACACAATTATTGTAAAGTTCATACTTGCTGCATTTCAGGAGTAGCCATTCATTAAAATGGTCATTGAAACCAGAGGTGGTGTTTGGAACGAAGCCAAACTGGGCGATATAAATGCTCTGCACTTATACGGCGCTTTTCTACCTATTGGCAGTCAAAGCGCTTTATACTGATTCTTATTCACCCATTCAAACTCACAATCACACACACACTCAAACACCGATGAGGGAGCTGCTATGCAGCTGGCCAACACTCAATGGAAGCAACTAAGTTGGGGTTCAGTGTCTTGCTCAAGGACACTTTGACATACGACACGGGAGGAGCTGGGGACTGAGCCAACAACTGTGAGATTGGTGGACATTTGCTCTACCTTTCTGCACCACAGTCACCCCGATATGGTCCATTAGTTTATAGTTATGGCCAAATATTATGTTGCTAGGTAACAGTCAGCTCTATCAAAATGACCAAGTTATCATTAATGGCTCAGTGAGCACCAGCAACGTATATGCCAAATCTCATCATGTTCAAGAAACGTTTCGGTAGAAACATGCAAAAACTGCCACTGGCAGAGTTCAGCTGACCACCCTCAATGATAACAAAGCCATCCAAATTCCTCTAAATTGTGTATATTTTTGTGGCAAAATTTACTGTGACTAAATAGATGCAAAAATATTGACAAAGCTTTTCCAAGGAACCATATAAAGCATTATCTCACAAAGGAGGGCTTCACAAAACAAACTATTAAAGTCTTATTCTTTCTGGCAGGTAGCCCAGATGGCAAGTAAAACCAAAGGCCGCCTACGCACACACTATCAGTGACGGGAGAAAGACAGCCAGACAGGCAAACCCAGCAGGAACACTTTCACCTGTGCTGCACACAAAGCCAAGGTCTACAACAGATTTGTGAGTGTGACATGTTTATTTCCTTTCACAGTTGCATTCATTCTTTCTTCACAATTTAGCATGGTTGCACATTCTGGTGTTATAGAAATTATTTTTTAAGAAAGTTTGGACCATGAACAGTATATATTTTGTGTATGTGTTCCTGTATCCTGTGTGTGTGTGTGTGTATAAATGAGTCATCCTGGAGTGACCCCACCCTACGTGGGCGGTTGATTTGGCGGGCTGGGAGTATTTGGCCTCTGTCAGTCTGCCTGTCCCAGAATGTACTGCTCACATAACTGGTCTCTTTGTTTCAAATGTCACTCCTCTCAAAGGAAGAGAAGGGATCCCTTCCGTAGACGCCTCTTGTGCTCTTCCCTCATGTCTTTCTATGTTGCCGTTGTGCCGCCATGACACCGCCTAGCTCACAAAACATTACTAAAGGCTGGTTGTCAGTCAGAGGTAATACAGTTGTAAAACTAACTGCATGTATTGCTTTTTCAGTTTCATTTTAATGAATTTAAAATAATAATATTAATAATATTTGTTTAATCTTCACAAGACACCAAATTCATCAAAAGTGTTTTCCTGAAGATAAAAAGCAGAATTGTGAGAAGCAAAAGCACCGGAGGTTATTTGTTCCTACGTATTTTGTTGATATTTCAAAAATATAAGAGGACAATCCTTCCCATTTACTTTTCCACACTACTTCTCAGTGCACATGACCAAGCTAAAACTCTGCTCATATGGTGACGTTTGAAGTTATTTTGAACTAATTTTAGCTGAGAGTTACATAAATAAATCAAGTCACATAAATACATAAAATTGTTGTACTTCATTTGAGGAGAATCACATTGTTGTTGTGGTGTCAAATTGGTTTAAAGCTGCTTTCATTCTGATTGATACTATATTACAACATTATAAAACCATCTCCTGTATTCAGCATCATCATAATTATTTTTAAGAGGAGTAATTTATAGAGATAGTTTAACAACCTTTTTGGGAACAATTTAATGTTGGCATTGGTGTTGCAAAAAGGTTCGAGGGGAGGAAGGGTGTTTTCACGATGGATATTAGTGTAAGTCTATAAGGAAGTAAAATGTTTAAATGTTACTACACATTCTAAGCATTTAATTGTTACTACAGTAATTCCTTTAAAAAAAAGTCATGGGCCATTTTGATTTTTTTGGCTGTGGCAATAACCCATAGATTGTGAGATGAGTGACTATTTCATCACACCTTTGTATTTATGGATACAATTATCATAATTTAATGCAGGCGTTTTCATTGTACTGAAATGTTTTTGTAAAGTATGCATTGCGAACATGACAGCAAGTGATGAAAAAAGAATCAGTCTAGAGAAGGTGCCTAGTGTTAAATGTCATTAAATAAAGTTATATATTTATTCGGATTTTTCTTCTCTAATCATAACTTTTCCTCATGATGTGCTAGTTAGGAACCACACATACAGTATAAAGGGTGTTTGAAACTCCAAGACCAACACTTGGATGTAAGGATGGTACAGAAAATGCTATGGCTGCTACTAAATACCAGTGATCATCATTTGAAAAGCCCCTGAGTCAGCTTGCATTTTGGCAAATCAATGCTTTACTTTTGCTGGATCACAGAGCAAGGCAGAAAAGCAGCACGGAATCCTGTAAACTTTTACAAGCAAGTGTCAAAACAGCCAAACTAACTGTGACAGAAACAGACACAAACGGCAGTGTGAGTTTGCTAAATCAACTGTTTACTCGTTCATCTCCTAAACTGCCAGCAGCCAGTCAGTAAATGTGTTTGGTGTTGCACAAGCATGTTACGGGTGAACAAGTTTTTATGGGTTTATATCACAAATTACGACCCTCAAAATAGCCATGAAAATAGGAATCTTGAAGATAAAACATTACACTGAGGTAGGCCATTTGTTTGTGTCTGTTGTATGTTCTTTTGGTAGCACTCAAAAAATTGCTTGTTTCAATACAATTTCCCATTTCACTTTTGTACACTTGCTTAAAAGTCAACAATCTGGTTGTTTCCCTCCTATTTCATAGTTAGGTACAAGGCAAGCGAGAATCTAAGTCAAGTAGAAAACATCAAAGCATAGTCCTATCAGAAAAGCGTTGACAGAAAAGTGGCTTTTTGGGGGTTTGTTTTGTTTTTAATAGATTTAAGTGCATAGGACGATGCGGAGGAGTTATGTCTTCAGCAGTTTTTTAAATATTGGGAGTGAGTTTGCTGAGCGTGCAGAGTTTGGTAGCTCGTTCCACCATCGTGGGATCATTGCGGTAAAGAGTTTTGCTTGGTGTCTTCTGTGCGCTGCTGGGACCACCAGACGTCGTTTGTTGGCAGACCACAGCGGGCGGGAAGGATTGTAGACTTTAATGAGTGAGTTGATTTAAGCAGGAGCTGTTGAGTTACAGGGGTGAGCAAGAGACAGAGCTTTGAACCTGATGCGAGCAGCTATAGGAAGCCAGCGCAGAGATCTGAAGAGTGGTGTGACATGGGTCCTTTTTGGCTGATTAAAAATGAGGCGAGCTGCTGCGTTTTGGATCATCTGCAAGGGTTTGATTGTGGAAACCGGTGACCCCATTAACAAAGCGTTGCAGCTGAATCTTAAAAAACAACAGCTGCACTTTTAAAGCACAGTTAACAGCAATTTAACAGTTAATTTACTTTAAACAGTAGGGCTGCTCAGACAAATGCTGCTTCATCTAATATAAGCTAAAATAAAGTTGGCACTTGCCATCATGCCTCATGACTGTCTCTATACACTGATTATTATGTGGTTTTGCTTTTGTTTTTTTGTTTTTCTTTCAAAATGGGGCTGTGAATGGGGCATAGTGATTCAGCATAAGAATATTTAGGAAGCATAAAAGAATTCAAAAAGGCCGGGCCTGTCATTACTTAAATAGTTTAGATGATTTAATGAAAATAATTATTATAATTTTGTCGGATGTTTCAAAATTGAAATGACAGAAATCACTGAACTGATTCTATACAACAAAAAGGACAAGAGCAGCTCAAAGAGGTCGGAGACATAAATTCACACAATTTCACAAAGCTAAAGTAATAATGTAGTAGTATTTTTTTAGAAATTGGTGTACAGTTACTGATGTACAGTTAGGGAACACGGCAGGTGTTAACTGCACAAGCTTAAATCATAGAACATCACTGTTCCAATATTATAAATACTGCTCAGAAGTCACTCATTAATCCGTTTTGCTACTCAAATTGCACAGTAACTTGCTATATTTTGCTGTGTTACAACAAGTAAATATGCCTCATTATTTAGATCACAGAATGTATATGTTTTTGTTTTCTTATGTATTTGGGCTTCTTTTTGCTCTGCAGCTATCGCAGCACCTGGAGCTATAGGAGCTTTGTGTACCAATATCGTCCTGTTTCAGCTCAGCACCATCTGGTTCTGGCAAAGAACAGTTTTAAACGTGTCAATTCATCAAATAAACTCCCAAGCTGTAAGAAAATAATTCTCAAGCGTACAAAAAGCTGGAAGCAACAACTCTCCAGTTCATTCTGTTCCCAGTTATGAATCTGGGTTGCATGAGCAGTCCTTGCCTTTGAAGTTTCATCTGAGGAGAGAGGGTAAAGACCAGAGCTGCTGGCTTGCAGAGAGATCAAGTAAGTGTGTGGCCAAGTGGGCCTCTTAATTTTCTTATAATGCCTATCTTTAGTTGTCAGTTATGAGTATCACGCCAGCAGATGTCCTTCGGAAAACATAATTTAAAAGAAATGCTTACAATAGTAGCAGCTAGTTTTAAATATAGGACATTTTAAAAATAAGTTTGTTGTTACCCTATTCATTACTCAGACTAACTGACAAGGTTTCTTTTTGTCTGGCTTTAGAGTTTGTCCATACCTCCACACTTATTACTTACACAACTTTATATGAAAAATCCTCAAAATCCTCACATTGACATTCATAAGCACACTGATATTTTGGCATCATGCTCACAAAAAAGAACGGGGCTATTTTATTTTATCTGTGTTCAGGTGCCAAGGAACATTAAGGTTTCTCGGTATTTAATGGTACTTGCATTGGCAGGGCAGAAAGGTCATTGTAAAATGTGTGACTTATGAAATATGAAATATGAAAATACTTGTGAAAACACTTAAACAGAGACTGGTGCACTGTATTAGTCACACGGTGTAAAAAAATGTTGAGTGAAGACAGCAAATATCTCACTGATCAGATTTTAAGGTAAACTCTTCTTGTCAACTGAAATGGATTGAAGTATACTACATCATGGCAGTGGATTAAGGCATGTTCAAGGCTCACCCTTCTAACCAATCATAGAAGGTCAAAGTTCATGCAGACATAAACAAGTGACATGCATGTTTCTATTAAACACACCAAGATTTCAAGTGTCTTTCTACAGTTATAATTATATACCTTTAATTAAAGAAAAACATTATTATTGTTTTATTATTTATTATTTTGAATAATAATAATTATTATTAATTGACATATTGAACTCATCTATCGTTTGAATTTTTATATGATTGTGCTCCGCTCATTTTATAGCACATAGTTTGTCTTTGAAACACAGTTGTCTCCTAACAAAAACTTCTTAATCAGTTTCTTAGCTGATGAATGTGATATTTAATTGTATCCCTCCCATTGGTTTGACAAAACAAAATATATTAATTTCAGCTTTCTGCTCCATATGAAAATGCAGCAGACAACTGATATAGTAAAGCAGCTGCTTCCCTTTTTATAAAGGACTTGCTGTCCAATCTAAAAAGACGCGTACTATACTGTGACGATTTGTACTCTTTATTTCCAAATATAATATTTCTTAATATCATTGTTTGATTATGTTAAAATCCCACATGCTTTATAGTGTGTCATCACAATCTCATTTCTTGGATGCACAATGGTGTAAACAACTTGTCATACATATTTTAGATTTATAAACATTCAGTGCTTACTTTGCACCTCAGGCATAATGTGAGTGACTTGGTGTGTTTATCAAGTGGCCTCTTAATAAATCAGATAGAAGCTGCAGGTGAAAGCTGCACTGATTAAGACTAAGATGTATGGTCATAATTAGTGCTCTAAGTATATAGTATATGTAGATGTTATGATGTCCATCATACTGTAGATGTTCTCATGCTACCATACAATACACTATACAGCTCGAACAGACATTTTTCATATAGTCAGGAATTTAAAACAAAGCCAAGTGACTCAATCAGACATGTTTAAACAATATGCTGATGACTCTTGGCTATGAAGCTGCCTCAATTGACCCCAGCCACACCTGACACCTACTGCTGCTGAGCCCTTCCACAGTACAGAGAAGAATATTATGCAAAAGTAAACATCATGAGTCACATCGAGGTTCATATTAAAAAAAAATCTTTATGTGAACATACAGCATTTAAAGGGGTCAACGACTAACAATTGGAACCAGTTCAAATAATCATTCATTTCTAATCCTGTTACTTGTTGATGGCTGAGTACTAGGTTACAGTCATCCAGGTGAATATGTATCCTAAAGAAACAATATGTTAAACCTAAACAGACCATGGCAGGTTTAATTTATGGGTTATGGTTCTACTGGCCAAGTCATTTGTCATCTATCACTTTTAAGAATGAATGTGCTCTTCAGTATGTTTAATAAGACTTATTGTCCTCACATACACAGTAAACAATGTGAAACAACACAGTATGAATTACCACAAACCCCCCTGCAGTATTAACACCACATCCTATTATTACTTCTTCCAACTGTGTGATCAGTGTGATTTTGTGGAGAGATGGATTTGTAATTGCCTTTTCAAGTACAATGATGGATTACTTGCCTGTTCTGATTAATAAGAAATGATAGATGACTCAGGAGGCACATTCTGGGCTCCCCCTAACCTTGTCAATGTTCACCAGATGTACATATTCTTTGATTTTTAATATAGCCAGCTGAGACATTAAGCATAATTCATGGCTAACTCAATTGATAGATGGCTTCGGCAGATCTGCCATTTTAGTGTAGTGTTGTAGAAACACTACGAGGCCCTATTAGCAGCTTTACTTGTGCAGCATCCAAGACACACTTAGGAATCAGTCTGTCTTTGCTTTCTGCATCTTGTCAACAAGTAAATTAAACTACTAATTTTGCAGAAGAAAAGCACAAGTACACCACAATACACACTAGCGACCAACACTAGAACTCAAAGTCAATGAATGGATGAATAATGTGGATCAGGTGTGATGACCGGTACCAGCTGAGCAGACAGACAGAGTGTTGGGGAGCCTCAGCTGGTCTTCTGACACAAATGCACCCCCCATACCATTAAAGATGCAGGCTTTTGAATTGTCTGCTGATAACAACCTGGATGGTCGCTCTCCATTTTAGTCTGCAGGACATGGTGTCCATGGTTTCCAAAAAGAATTCCAAATTCATCTGACCAAAGATGACTGTCATTTTCTGGAAGTCTTCCTTCGTCCATGAAGCTATGTCAATTGTTCCACAATTTTTAGATGCCGTTTGTCGCAAATTGGTAAACCTCTGCCCATCTTTATATTTGAGAGGTTCTGCCTCTGAAATGTTCCTTTTATACCCAGTCATGTTACAGACCTGTTGCCAGTTAACCTAATTATTTGTCAAATGCTTCTCCATTTGTTTTTGGTTTGAGGCAATTACCTTTCCACCGTTTTGTTGCCCCTCTTTTTCGAGATGTGTTGCTGTCATCAAACTTAAAATAAGCTAATATTTTCCATGAAATGTCTCTGTTTCAAAATCTGATATGTTGTTGTTCTATTGTGGATAAAATAGGGGTTTGCAAATCATTGCATTCTTTTTCATTTAGTTTTTCACATCCTCCCAAATTTCTTGTAAGGAGGTAGGGTTGCCATTTGGGCCCCTGTTTTGGGTTCAAAACTATTGTTTTAGCCATTAGAAAAAAACATGCAAACAGATGACAGACATTGTGGGGGAGACAGGAGTAACTGTCTAAGTCTTTTACATATAGTCCACATACACACTCCCACACACTGATGTAACTGGATAGTCTGCCCTCCTCCTTCTCTACCATTTCTTGTCACTCCTGTTTTAACTTGCAGAATTATTAGGCTAATGTTACTTTCCATTTTCTGTTGCTCTTTGTCTCATGACCCACTGTGGTATCTTCTGTCTTGTACATTTATGTGTCTTGTCACTAACTCTAACTAACAAAAACACTTTTCTCATCCTTTCAGGTAATAACTTTTAACAGATGACCTGGATACAGTTCTTGATGGATGAGTACTGTATATAAGTGTGTGTGCACAGAAATGAGTGAGAATTGATGAAAATTTGGACGTCTCTGGGGAAGACACTTCATTATGTTAAGTTTCTCAGTTCTAAATTTCTCAGCGTTGTAAAGATATTGTTAAGACATTGACGTAAAATCACCACTGGAAAATCACTTGAGTTGCACCTGAATCCTGTATGTGTGACTGCAGGGAACACACACGCACACACATACATGAACACAAAGCAGGGTCTGTCGCGTGAGCCATGTGGTTGTGAATATCTGTTGGCATCTGGCTCTTATTTCCTTTCTCCATGTCACAGGCACAAAGGCTTTAAGCATGAGTCACAGCCCCCAACCTCCGGGGCATCCAGGCTCGGCTCTACAGACACAATACATGATCACTGATAATGTCACGACCATTTTGCCAGATTACAGCAACAGTCAGACACAACGTTTTCAAAAAGTGCTGTTTAACACTTCAGTTGTCACTTCACTTACCCAGATGTTATCAACTAACTAGACACATTAAACTTTTTACAACATGCAATTATAGTGTCTGCTCTATACTTTTATTATTATTATAGATCTCAGTGTTGAGTGACTTGAAAGAAACTATTCACCCATAACTTGTGTCATCACAGTGTCATGACTTTGGATTTGCCATAATAACTAGTTTTTTCTGTTGTTGTTAATACAGTTATGATTGCACAATGAAAACAAACATGCATGCATGACCCAGGAGATGAAATAAAACAACAGACCCATCAATAACTGTACCACTTTAAATACAAGCCATCTGAAAACAGACCGGACTGTGTTAGGAACTGCATCTGACACCCTTAATATGGGACATGTGGTATGCTACCAACATAGGTTGATTTTCAATTCAATTCAATTTTATTTATATAGCACCTTCTAGCACATTTCACTAAAAAGTCATTTCAAGGCACTTTACATAATAAAGTCATGCTATAAATATATATATATAGAGAAACCCAACAAATCCCCCTTTGAGCAAGCTCTAGGCAACAGTGGAGAGGAAAACCTCCCTTTAACAGAAGAATTCTTTACCAGAACTTTATTGTTAAGCCAGAAGGATGTCCCTGTTTGAAATATTCTGTAAATTCTGTATTTACAAACAGAAATATTGTTTTGATGCCAAAGCCAACACAGTCATCTAGACATGTTTTGTCCTTTGTTTTTTGGACTCCCTGTGATTAACAGTGGAAGTGTGGGAACAACGTTGGGGCCAGAGGCCATGCTTTGTTCTCCTTCTGTTCTACTCTGGTCCAGTCTTGTCTACAGGGGCCATTTTGAGGAAGGTGGACATAATGATGCACTGACTCACCAGTGAGCTGCACAGGCGGTTTGGCAATTTCCACAATGTATTTAAATCTGCGTCACGCAATTTGAAAATGAGGCTCCGAAATTTACAATAAGCAGGCTGAGGCACTGCAGAAGTTGCACAGCAGCAATCAGAGCCTAGCAAGGCTGAGGCATTGGCAGGGATGCAGGATGTTTCAGTCTTCTATGTTTTGCTGCTGATGTGTCTGGTTTAGCCTCAGCTTTTATCTAATCAAAGACTGGATTTGGAGGAAATACAGTCCAACTCCATTTCCAGACCCAATAACAGCAAAAGTAAAATGACATACTTGTTCGGGCTCACAGTAAGTTTTCTGTCACGTTGTGTCTGCCTTGTAGTGGAAAACTGTTCAAAAATGGTTAACAATGATTTGTATTGTTGTTATTTTCAGAAAGTAACATACAACTACAAATGAACTGTTCCTGCCAAAACAGTGTTGTTGTTGAGTTTTTTTTTTTTGCTGTTTTTGTAGGCAAAGCCTGTTGTTGGAGTCCACTATTAAAACCCTTCATGACATGAAGCAAGACTCCCAGACACATAAAAAAAGTCTCAGAGTTACATTATTTATGTGACGCATTTAGATAATTTATGAACAAATATAGTAGTATTATGAGCAAATCTACCTCAAGAATTATTATTCTAAGTACAATAAGTATTATAGGTACATCGATAATACAAATAAAGAGCACTTAATCATTGTAGCCAGAGCGAGAGGAAAGTTAACTAATTCTCTGCAACAAGAAAGTAATTTTCTGGACCAGGGATTTTAGAGTAAACATTGTTCAGCATTTTTATTGTTTACCAGATTAATCACAATTATTGTTTATATTATAGTTGTCCCACACAGCAAAATCCCTTCAGGCCATTAACACAACATTACACAAGTATTTTTAGATAATACAATGTAATAAACCTTTGCTTACAATCAACAATAACATCACATTTCCTTATTCTCATTGTTCTCCATAAGCATCTTTTAATAACTTAAACAAGTTGAAATAGTAGTGTTAAAATCATCCTGTGCATCCTCGTGTTTTTCTTTCGTACAACTCTGAATGTTAAGTGTGTCTGACTTCTACTACAAACAACAACAAAAGACAAAAACCAGCCAATGAACTCAGTATTTTCCCACACTGAGGGTCAGACGAAACAGTAACCTGCCTCCGTCTGCTTCTGGTGTGCTCTGCTACAACTGTTGTCCAGTCGGCCAGCTGGTCCTGACAGTCGGCAGGACTTTGGCTCAGGCAGCTGATGTCAGCCAGATGTGAGGCTCATACACACAATAAGATGCGTGAGTATTACATCCTCGGCTGGAAAGCAAAGGACTCATTGCTACCTCAGTCGACCCCACTACATGCTGCTTTCATTTCAAACGCAGAGGAAGGGCTCAGAGGGAGAAACATGAACTGTGGCTTAGGTCAGTGAAATGTGTATCATCAGTAAAATACTGTTACACATTGAGACAGGTCATAACAATGCCAATACGCTCATGAACGAGTCTTTGTATTTCTGTTGTACTAATACCACAAGTCTGCAAGTTGTTTCATTAGCAGTCAAGTTCATGTTCAAGTTTCTTTAGGGTGTATTTTTTTCAAATCCAAACGAACTTGGGTTTCATACTGTATGTTGTCAAAACTGTAAATCCTTCTGCAAATTCACAATTTTTGCTAATATACACTTAATCAAAACTAACTTGGGTTGAGTTCTGATTTGTTTTTATTTAATTAGGCATTGATTTCTTATTTTTAAACTATTTTATGGTTTAAAAATATACATTTTCTTTTAATATGTACAACAACTTTTTACCTTGATGGTTCCTCTGAGCTCTTTTGCCACATGTTTTATGTTAAACTCCATTTTTTACTTTTAATATATAGTATGATGCAAATGATACCTATGCTTTCAGTCAACTGTGTAATGCTTTTGTGGAGCCTGCACCAGCAAAATGAAAGTGTCTTACAGCGATTTTGTTTAAAAGTAAAAAATGTCCAAAACTTGTTAATGTTGTATTGTAAGCTCAGTCACTAGCAAATTAAAAGCTGAAAAACAGAAAAGTTGCACATACAGTTTTTAAAGAAACATTTGTATCTGTACTCCCATCTGTTATATTGTTAAAATATGTAATGCAAGCCATGAGTCATGTTTGTTTAAACTCTGCTATTACCACCTCATATTTATTGTCATTACTCATGTTAATGAAAGGTTTGGACAAGCCCTTTTCAATAGGATGTTTGACCAGCTGAACTATACAGCTTGTTCTCCAACAACAGCCATGACCTCAGAGAAGAAACAACAATAAGAGACATTTGTGCTGGAAAGAAAATGTTTATATATAATCTTCCATGCTAGGTGCATGTTACACTGTGTACATTTATCCTGATGGGTTCTTAAAATAAAGTGAACTCAATCACGTGTAAAGCATTTCCTTCATGTCTGCGAATCCAAGTCCAAGTTTATTTGACTGATGTTTATCTCAGAAGTGTTTTTCCATTGTTTTCTTCTTCCCTTGGACAATTACCAGCAGAGCGTATTCTGCTCTGGATGGTAGTGCCTCTAGTGAGTCGAGTGTTCAACTACAAACATCTGGGGATGCTAGTCAAAAACATCTTGACTAATATGTGCTGCTTACTTGCTTAAAGTGTGGTTAATATAAACCTTTTGGTTTATTGCGTATGCATAAACCTGTGAGAAAAATAAGCAATTAGTTTCTGACTGTGGCTTTTTTACATATTTAGAGCATAGGGTGTCAGGGAAAGAAAACATTTCATTTCACCTTGACTTTAATATAAAATCAGTTAGTCCTTTTAAACTGAAGAATATGGGACACATGAAATTATTCTGTTTTGTGCTAAAGCAGTAAGAAAACACAGAGGCTTAGTTGCTTGTACTTTAAAATCATACAATGAACAAATGAAATTAATGAGCATGTAAGATTGCTTTTTAATTTAAGGTTAAGGCGGCTGATGTTGGATAATTTTTTTTTATAAGGCCATGAAAATACAAAAAATGTATGGCTCTCCCTTTCTTGTTTGTGGCACTCAGAACCAGTCCAGTTTCTTTCCCCTGTTTTATTGTAAAAAGTTTCTTTCTTTAAGTTTTTAATTTCCTAAAACAACCAGGCACTGTGCTTCATTAAACATCACTCAACCATGAGTTAAGTGGATTTGCTCAGGACTATTTTCATTTATGCATTAGTGCAAATTTGGCGTATTGGCGTATATAAGATTTACATCAGCAGGCTGATGATTCAGATAAGCGCATACAAAGATCAAAACCAACAATATGCTCCTTGGCCTTTAAAGCTGTCAACCTTCACAAGCTGATTCATTTTTAGACATCAATAGAATCTGTGGCATAGAGGAATATTGCCAATATTCCTTGGTTATTGACAGTAAGTAAAAAGTACAAATTAAACAAAAATTAATTCATTGATTACCTGCGTTTGTGACATGTTTTGCATTTAGATCAGACAAATTAGAATAAATGTTGTTCATGAGAATTCCTTCAACAGTGTTTTACTATCGTCTGCGGACACATGCTGGATGACTTCCCAAAACCTCCGCAGAATTAAAGTCAA
The DNA here is from genome assembly GCF_033026475.1 of Channa argus. NCBI lineage: Eukaryota > Metazoa > Chordata > Actinopteri > Anabantiformes > Channidae > Channa > Channa argus. The sequence continues at coordinate 1,056,812 of NC_090210.1, read as the reverse complement.
ATTCATCTTCTTCCCCTGTTCATTGAAGGATCTACTATAAGAATGGTACAGTGGGGACCACCATGCATGCTCATCACGCTGACAGTCTTTGTTTGTTAATCCAGGGAATTGCACCACCTGATTGGCCTCCAGCAGCCGCAAGCATCTAATTCAAACTGTGTTTCTCTGAATCCTTGCCACAGACCGTTCCCTGCGACATAATTTACCCATGCTCATTTACCCATGAGTCATTGCTGTGGTTTGGACTGGGGATCAAGAGAGTTCAGATGGATGAATATGCCTCAAAACAGAAACGGAGTTAAATCCAAGGGTTAGGGGAAGCCTGGATGCAAACCACTATAAAATTTCTTGGATTAATTATGTGCCAAACTTGCCATTGAGCCATTTTTAAACAGTGGTGATAGAGAAAGTGAAATACCAGAACAAACTCTTTTTTAATGCAATAGGATTGACCAAGCAATGTGCATCAACCCTTAGAGAAAAGATTATGATGTGAAACGAACGCTGCATTTCAGCTCAGTTTTACTTTATAGTAATGTTCAAAGAAGAGCTCGACCTTAGTGGGGGAAACAAGTCCTCCCATTCTAATGCCCATACAGTACAGGTCTCATACAAGTGAGAAAACGGTGTGGACACAAAATGGCAGCCACTAAACCCTAAAAAGCGCTTGATTCAAACTGAGCAAACATCACGGTTAAGCACGAATTCATAAATATTAGCTTAGGTACTAAAGTGTTGATCAATGTGCTGACTCATCACACAAGGCCATACACTATTTAATAATTCCTTCCTCATAAGAAAACACAGTAAACAAACATTTAGCTGCCTATATCACGGTGTTTGCATTCTTGTTCAAGTGCAGTCTGTGTTGAGTGTTTGGAAAGTCTGTTGAGTCTGATTCCAGGGCACGGTGGTGTTTTAGCAGCCCGGTTTACAGGTCTCATGCATCATGTCTAGTTGAGCTCAAGAGTTGAGTGAAAATTTTTAAGTAGAGTTTACAAGCCACAAGTGGCAAAATGCTTCTCATTATGCCAACCAGCAGTATATTTAGCATTGTTCACTTTTTTCTTATTGCTTCTTATTGTAATCTCTGACACTACTGTGGTTGACATCAGAAAGTTAACTGTCAGATTAGTCTGCAGCTCCCACTGACGTGCACTGGCTTAGACTGACTTTTATTTATTTTACACTAATAAGGTTTCCCTCCTAGAGATGTCCATTTATTTCTGCGTAATTGGGTGTATTCTTCATGAACAGACTTGACACAGTGTGTGCATCTAATAAGCACCCACCTTAGAGTTGCATGTAAAAAATATTTAATCTGAAGCTCATGAAGCTGCTGGGGGTTAACGTAAACCAGATTGCAGTTAATCTCTGCTCAAGTCAGACCTCATTATAAGGCTACAGGGGAGAGATGAAGCAGACCCATTTCCCAGATTGCAGCCGTCGTTTACATACGCTTGATGTGGGAACATTGGTACTGACAGGTACATATATTGTTACTCCTGAAATTGCTGCGTTGCAGAGACTGCGTTTGTGTTGGTTTTGTTTTCTTACTGAATGCAAAGGTGTTTTGAGCAAATAAGCCAGTAATAACCCGTTCAGTTTTCTTACCTCTTGGAGAAGCTTCTTAGTCATCCAGGTGTAGAAGTTGAGTCAAGTCGATTGGACCTTATTCTTCTTAGTTGGAAACATTTGCTAATTATATAAGTAGCTTCTTTCTCTATAGTTTTATACTACTATATTTGCATGTAGTAGTAGTACTATACTGCATGTGCATGTGTACATACAGTACTGTTGCTACATTGCATATTCTTACCTTGTGAATAATGGTATTTTATACTATCAGACCAGTTAACAACCTTTGAGGCAGCTGAGTCCCCAAAAGTGCTTGAAATTAAACCTAATGAATCCCTCCATGGTTTCTATTCATTACATTGTTCATGACTGACATATTTTAGATTTTGATGACAAAGGAAAAATGGAAAAGTTGTGTTCATTGTTATAATTAGACGCTGCCATCACTGGAGCTTGGAGGGAAATAATTGGTCAAAGGTTTCAATAGTAAACTAGGCTGCTGATGAAATACCAATGTGTCATCACCACCAGGTAAAAAAAAAAAAAACAATTTTAGCCATTACTTTGTGATTTATGGTCTTAACTTAAGACAGACATTATTTTAATGGACAAAGCAAGCCTCTTTTAATTTATGTTTAAAAGACAATGTGCTTATTAATAGTTATTGATACCACTTGTGTTGTAGGGTCAATGTGAAGCTACAGCCAGTGGCCCATCAGCTTAGCCCAGAATGGTAAAAGCGAAACAACTACTCTAGCATTACTGTGTGTGTAGTCTTTATTCAAACTAAATTCACCATGTTGAACATTTAGGAGATCCACCTGGTAGTTGGATATTTATACCTACCAACAAATACTGACTTTTATTTTTGACATCCTCTGCTCATTTTTTTCCCCCTCATACGGCTTTAATGCTCCATGGCAACATGGCAAACTGTTGATTCACACCAATAACAAAAGAACAAAAAAAATGGGAAGTCAAGATTTTGTGATGAAAGTGTAAATTATTTGATCACAAATAAAATATTTAACTTCCAGAATCTGACTGTTTTGCCATGTGCCACCCACAAAAATCATCAACCGCACAATTCAGAGTTTTCTGCTTTTCCCCTGTGTGCAACAATATGGAAATGCACATATAGATGCTTTAGCTTTTCACCAACCACTATGACAATAGTTAGTGTCTATATAAGGTGTCCAGACCCTTGATAGCCTTTTGCTATTTTTTGCCATCTTTGGAAAAGAGGGAAGTCCGCCATCCAGTTACTGGAAGAGCTACCTGACCATGTGGAAAGTCTGGCTTAGACTGGCATTCTTTCAAAAGTCCAGGCACGTACACTCTTCTGAGCCTGTGTTTGAATTGTGTGTTTCTTTAGATCTTTGAGGGAAACCTTTTTTTCTTGATTCACTGTTTTGACTCTGCTCCGGACCTGTAACCCTACACTGTAAACTTTTTCAGGATTTTAAAACTTGGTCATGTAGGCTCTAAGGAAAGTGGCAATAATATGTGAGCTCATCCATGCTAACTTAAACTTTAAAAATATTATATCTTGAAGCCAATAAAAGCTGTTTGTAGACTGTGTAAAGCCTCTGGGTTCCTGCTAATGGATGTAACATTAAAAATAAATGGAAGTCATAATTATCCACTAACCCAACTTAAATACAAATGCAAAAATATAAAAAAGTAAAAGAAGGATAAAGTTTGTGTGTTTCAAATCCACTGACTGCAAGGATAAGTGCTGCAAGACAACAAACGTGGAGCAGTTTGCTAATTTATTAAAATTTATTTAATTTATATATAGTATTTTCTAAAGGAAACTGCAAATGCTTAAATAGTTTTGAGAACAGTTTTAATTTATCTAAGACAGAAAAATATTTGTCAACTAAAGAAAAAACATACACACAGTATTTAAGAGGTATTTGAAGAAGCACCATCAATATGGTCAAATATTGAAAAAAAAACCCACACATTGTCATCCAGCTAATAAGGTAAAAAATAGAATATTTGATATGAAGATAGCATACAGAAGATGCTACAGTAGATACAGCAGCTATATGTAAAATTGCTGCATATTAGGGCATTGCAACAAGGTACATGCAGTGACAACACCCTTTTATTAAATGGTGAAATTATTAAAACATAAGGTCGATAAAGTTTATTATATTACTTTCACACTGTAGTTTTGAATCTCACTCAAATAGATTAAATAGAGGCATGTGAAGATTTATGCTGGCTACACAAAGGCACCATCTCTTTTGAAAGGAGAAGAAGTACCTCGGTGCTGAGAGGGACCTAGAGAGAGTGGCATAAGATTGAATCCAAAGCAGGAGTTCTGTCAGATATGCACTTCATGTGTAATTATCTTTTGAAAAGAAACCACATATATGTTTCTCTTAAGTTTGCAATGGAGATTGGAGCTTCACCTGCAGTGAATCTCTGGGGAACCCTGGAGAATTCATATTCATATTCATTGCAAGCAGCATCACAGGGCTTTGTTGACATGTTGATGCATGTAGATGGAAGTTGCAGAATGTGTATAATGTTGGAAACAATGTGCTCATACTTACATGTATGTTTTTTGTCCATTTAGCACTGTAGCGTTAAATATTGTTGGTTATGAATTCAATCCACCTGAACTCTTGAGCAGATGCGTAATGTATAATTGAAAATATAACATTTATATTAGGTAGATCACACATAACATAAGTGACACTACCTCTAAACTTGGTACTTTGGGAGGGAAACCGTCAGCCCTGTTAGGCTAAAAAGTTTCAGAAAAATATCATATAATAATAATACAATTATAAAAATATTATATATTATATTTTACCTAGTTTCACCGGAAAGAGAGTGAAATGGTTGTGTTTTGCAGTAGATAAAAAACAAGTTAACTTTTTACACAAAATTATATTGCAGTATAACCAAATTTGTATGGTCAGTATATTCATAATCATGCCCTGAGATATTGCACTTCCATTGCTAAAATGTTGTGTCACTGTCCTCCCCAGCACTCCACTGAGGAGATGTATTTGTCCATATGGTTTATTAGGAAAATAAAAAAATGAGTATGCTGCCAAATTTTTCCAAGGCGTTTATTAGAAGCTGTTCTGCATAAAAGACTTTTGTGTATTATAAAATTGTTTCCGACAGTGGAAAGGAACATCGTGGAGAACGTCTTACATCCTCCACCCTGTATAATGACTCCTTTCTGTCGGGACAGAACCGTGCAATAGTTTTCCTTGTAACAGGACAGACTGCTCACCTGGACTTATAATAAATTCACCTGAATTATACTATGCGATTCTGTGTGATTCTGTGGTCAGGATCCACATTATAACATGTACTATGTAACAAAACATTGTTTTATAATAAACATTTATTATATATTATATTGTTGTATTATATATGTATGTACTATATTATTAGTAGTATTATTATAACACAATGAGTGTGTTTAAATGCAAATGTACTGTAAATAGAGTTAACTATCATGTACAGTGATTGTAAATTAGTCACTGATTTACATTTAATGTAATTACATGTAATTATACATTTTTATTGTTTTTTGGGGAGAACGATTTAAACTATTTTTCGTACCATATTATAGTTTTTCATTGTTTTGCTTTTTGTATTTCCCAAAATATTAATTTAACCGATTGTGAACCAGCTTATTTATAATTTATTTATAATTATATATAATTATTTATAATTATAGAGTTTTTAATGTTAATTATAAACTCTATAATTTAGGTTTTAGTGTATGAGGTAACTTCCTCTTTTTAATTTTCAGTTTATTTCCCTCCTTTGATTAGCACAGAAAAAGCACACAGAATGAACAAAATATACACCGATGGAAAGACACATTGACATTTGATTTCTAGCACTTTTAATTAACTACAGCTTAGTCGGTAGAGCAGTTTGCATTTAAACAGCTTTGTATTTAAATTTTTTAAATACACTTCACACGTAAATTTTGTGGCAGAACTTAATAAGGATTTAATGTTGTGTTTTAATATATAGTTTTCTGAACAGTAATGTCAAAAACAAGCAAAACATTATTTCTTGAATCATATATATGATTTTGAAACGCTCTGAAGGCTGTTTATGGGTGTTTACATTTGTGAGAATAACTTTAATTAGCAGTGGACGTCATGCATGTCCTCCTGCAAGGCTTGTGTGAGGAAGACAGATAGATAAGGAACCAGTTGAGTGACTGGTGGGTGTGTGTAGGGGTGTGATCCCAATGACTCAGCCACCAGCAATTTTCTTCTTCAAGGTGAATGAGTCATAACCCCGCTCTGTTGGGAGATTTCTCTTTCCAACAGATATTTGCTTCTCACATTCAACGTGAAACCTGATCCCAGCCTGTTTTGCACCACTGCACCAGAGTTTAAAATAAATATCTCAAATTAATTTACTTAGGAAGCCACATTTTGTATCAGTTAAGGTGGAAATGAACAGTTTTAAGCTATACAGACACAGCTGCAAGTATTGCCAAGAATTAATTTGCATTTTTTACGCATAACTGAAAGACCATAACAGTTCATGCAAAGCTAAAAGGTAGCTAACGGTAAGCAAATTAATGAGGACAAATCCGCTTCATTTGCATCATTTGATCTCAAATTGTATTTTTGTCATAGATTCCACAAACATAAGCTACTCAGAGAATAAGTGTTATTCTCTGAACTTAAAAAATGAATAAACTCCTATTAGGTTTTGTTTGCCATGCACTGCAATTATGCTCGGCCTAAAAAAAACAACAAAAACGACATATCCGCACCACTGACTCACACTGTTTTTCTTTTTGGGAAATCAGCACGTTGGCTCACCCCACTTTTTCCCCTGCCTGTTTCACCCTCTCCCTCTTCACATGTTCTCTCCTGTTTTTCACCTCTTCATGTCTTCTGCTTTCATCAGCTTTGTCCTGCTGATAAACTCGTTCACACGCTTTTTTTCTTGAGTTCAGCTTCTCTATTTACAAAGTTAAATGGATTTGCAAAGTAGAAGTTTTGCTATTACAGCTGTCGCCACTGGAATTGTGAATGTGTATAGTGATTTAAATATGATTATGATGGGTGAAGGGTTCTCACCTTATACAAATTATACCCTGAAGAAAGTGAAATGAGAATAGTGAAGTAGGTCCCAGTGACCCAGGAATTGAGCTAGAATTGTTTTTCAGATTAAGAAAACAGTAAAATTTCACTGTTTCACAGAATTTATATTTTTCGTACCCGTTCAGACCAAAATTTTGCATTTGTTTACAACAGAACCCCCATTTAAAGCAGGATGAATGTTTCAACACATCGAGCTGCTGTTGCTGCAGCAGCTAAATGAGCCACTCGTTCGAGAGTACAACAATGCTGCTCTGAGAAACACAGGAAGAGAGCAAACAAAGAGCAGCATGAAGCAGACCTGGTTTCTCTGGGGGTGTCTTTTGGCAAGAGGTCACACAGGAGCTTAGCATGATCAATGAGCTGATGACTTCCCTTTGTCTCTAATGTGCTGAAGGAAGAAGAAGATGGAGAGAGAATAGATCCAGGACAGGTTGTGAGAATCCAACATGTATGGAATATGTCTCATGTGTCAACTCATTCTGAAATCTAAGGAGAAAGTGGAATTCTCATCACATTGTGAGTAATATAAACTGTGGTGGTGCTGCAGCTATTTGGCTTATTTTATCACTTCGCAATAGAGGACACATTTAATTTATGGACATATTTACATAGAGTTTATCCTATGACACTTGTTGACTGACATTTAACTGATGCTGGGAGAAACATGGTGCGTTACTTATTGGAACATACTATAATTCCGTTTGGATGATCAAAACTGTAGAAGACAGATTTTTTTATATTTATCTAAGATTTCAAAAGTAACTTCTGTACTTTTAAAAAAATTACCTAGCAACAAATCTAGTGATGTTCGGGCAGAACAGGTCCACTAGCATTTCTGAATGAAAACATAATTCCAGCGTCTGGATCCTCAATATTTACCCTGACACTTCACTCCCAGTTTAAACAGCAGCTTACATGAAAAAGTCCAAAAGGTTGGCCCAAATCCAAAACAGAAGCACGAAAATCTACCTAAACCGAGTATGCACACACTGAAAAAAGAGAGGCCAATGGGAATAGTGGCAATGCATTGTTAATTGACCAAATTAAAATTGATATGTCAGTTAACAAGAGGCTGCAGTTTACCCATTCAAACATCAGTCACAGCGGCTGCTGTGCACAGTGCTCGCCTGACCCACCAGGAGCAATGTGGGTTTCAGTGTCTTGCTCAAGGACATTTGAAATGTTCCCAGGAGGAAATGGGAGTCAAACCACTGACTGAAATAATAAAAACTTTAATGCCATCTGAGCTATGAAAGACAACCTGTATGAATACACAAACACACATATATATATATATATATATATATAATTTGTAACTGTAGTTTATATACAGGAAAGTAGAGCGGTCGTCCACCAATCTCGCGATTGTTGATCCCGGGTTCCTCTGGTCACATGTCAAACTGTCCTTGAGCAAGACACTAAACCCCGACTTAGTTGCTCCCGGTGAGTGTTGGCCAGCTGCATAGTAGCTCCCCCATCGATGTGTGAGTGTGTGTGTGTGTGTGGTTGTGAGTGTAAATGGGTGAATAAGAAGCAGCGTAAAGCGCTTTGAGTGCCAATAGGTAGAAAAGCGCTATATAAGTGCAGATCATTTACCATTGACCGTTTTTAAAAATATAAGCCTAATATAAATATAAAGCCTATTTGTTTATGTTTTGGCAAAACATTAAAAAAAATCAAGATCAAGTATTTTTAAGTGGCCTGCCTGTAAACATTCACATACTGATGGTAGTTGAAGCTTTTATTTGTTGCCTTTGTATTGCACATAAACATTTTGTGCATTTGTTTCTCTTGTGCCATCTTTAGCCAATTTCAATGAAATGTGCCTTGTCTACAAAGTATTTTTATTTGATTATGTCTTGCTCTTGGTTTTGTTGATTCATAGTATTTTTAAAATTATAATATAACAGGAAATAAATAAAATTGAAAGTTTTGTGTAACATATTTCAGTTAATAAAAGCCGTTGTTTCTTTCAAATAGAAAAACGCTCTCAGCATGGCATCATGCCTGTATGTACTCGACAATATATTACTGCAGAGTAAAAACAGAAGTGAACTTTTACCGAAAACCGCACACAGACGCAGAGTCTCTCACACACACACACACACACACACACACACACACACACACCAGATGCCAAACTTGTTCCATTCATGTAAATGTGTGGGCTGTGTTTAGCATTGCTTTTGTTATTTTCTTCTATAAGAATGTGGTAGAAGTTTTCAAAAGTCATCTCGCCTAAAACCATCACTTGCAGTGCACTTATCTGTCTGTACAGATCTATTTACTTTTACTTTTTTTTTTTACATATCTACTGCTAAGAATTCAGCAGCTGGTCCAAAATGTAATAGAAAATTACAGTTGAAAAGTTAAACAACTTTAATACTAAGTCCTATAAGTTTAAATTTACATTTAAATTTACTGTAAAACACTCGCAGTGGAAGCCTAAGTAACAAATATTGCCTACTATACAGTAGTATAAAGTTTATATGTGTGTTGGCTGTAATGGCTATAGGAGGAACCAGTTACAGCCATTATGGCTTGAAAAGAAGCATCTTTATCTTTATCCTCTCTCTAAATGCTGTCACCTACACAGAAATATCTGAGGCTAAAAACCAATATTCTTCTCTTTGCTCTTCAAAGGTGAGCAGGTTTTAAATAAAATTATTTTTAACAGTTTCACCTAAGAGAACAAAAATGCATGTAGCAGAGAAGTATTCTTTAAATACTTTGATACCTTTTTTATATTTTTAATCTCTTATCACTTAATAGATTCCTATACTTTATTTAGTTAAACTGACTACATGTTTAATACTTAAAAGGCCTTATTCAAAAGTGCCAGCCCTTAGTAAACACTGCTGTCTCCTAAAGTAATTATTCACAGTATTGGTTCAACATATAATGCTTTTAAAATGTTAATGTTAATTAAAATACAGCAAACTTATCTTAAATTCAATTAAATGTTAAAATTGGGTATGTTAAAAGGATTAAGATAAAACATTAACAGTTTTTAGTTAAATTAAAACAAGGTTGAAAATATCGCAACATTTTTTAGACTTTTGCATAATCATTTAAGAATGATCCTCTTTATTAATCTTTCTTAAATTCAGATTCCGTAACTACTGCACTATTTGAACATGTCTCAGACACTTAATACTCATCCCTCCCTTAAGCTTCTTTACTTTTAAAGAAGAAAATCCTTCAGGTTCTTCTTGTCAATGTCAGTATTACCTGAAAGACAATACCTCTGTCTGGCTGCGATTCGAGCACAACACATTTGCTACATAGTGTGAAGAAGAAAAAAATGATCATCTCATCATGTTGATGACAACTGAGGCAATAATCAAGACCACCCTGATGGAGAACACAGTATTTAAATATTTAAATACAAACAATTAAACATGCCTGCAACTCACTAAAACATATTATAATATAGGCATCTACATATTGTTTGTACACTGATGTAATAATGATAAGAAGTTCATTTTATATAATTTCATAATGTCATCACACCTGAACAAATGAGTGCGTAATTTGTTTTTCACCCTTTGTTTTATCAACCATGCACATTTTAACACTTATGTTTGAGTTTAGGTTATGGCCGTGCATTGTGGTGGCAACGTGGAAGTAAATCTGTATCAAGAGTCAGTCTACCATTTCTAATTATGATCTCTAATTATTTCTAAAATTAAAATAAAAAAGAGCTAGGTAAATGCGGGAGACATGCGACACATGGGTTGCACCTTGCTTTCACAAAGGTGTAATTACACTTCCTGTAGTTGTGGGGGCATTCATTCACATCATGCATTCCCTACAGCCCCTTACCTTAGACTTCACCATCACAGTTAAATGCCTAAACCCACCATTACCTCAACCCTCACCTTAACCTAATTTCAACCTTAACCCTAAAGCTACGTAGGAACCCTCAAAACAGGCTTTTGAAGTTATGAGGTCCAACTAACATTCCCCCATACTGTCACAAACTCCTGAAACACAATCTGTCCATACAATATCAAGGCGTTCACACACACAGATGTACATGTTTTTACCTGCATGAAGACAATCCCTGATATAAGGTATACCCTATGGCATCTCATTTGAACCTTAAGCATCACATTTTAAAACACTCCCCCTATAAATTTAGAAAGCCCTACCCCTGAAACCGAAGCCCAAGGCCAAGCCTTAACTGTTAAACAGTTTTTTATGTGTGTGGCAGGTAAAATGTCCACACAACCTAGGTGTTAAACTCAAACTGGTACTCACAAGCATAGCCATACAAGTACAAACACACTTCAGATTTGTGCCCAGACAGGCATGTTTGTACTAGACAGAGTGGCTGCATTTTAAGTGTCTCTTGGCACTGTCACTAATAATACCTGCACACACACACACACACACACACAAACACAAACACACACCATGTATGAAATATATACATAAATACAGTACATACATGCAAAGACTGAATGTACATGTTCTCCTCTGTATGGCAGTTATAGGTGGGGGATGCCTGCCTCATTCCAAGGCACCAGGGGGGCTCTGCTTATTGTGGTGTGAGCCCCTAATAGACTGTAATTGACATAATGTTGGTTTCACTTTTGTCACATCATAATGATTACTGCTGTCTTCTTTGTGCATATGTTTGTGTAAATACAAACTGAAAGCCTAAAAGTATGACGTGCATGCAATGGCCCTGGGAATAGTTTTCATCTCGACTTTAAGCTCTACATGATGTGAATGAATACAAACCTCACCCTTTCATTTTTTAACGAGAAGTTTTGAATTGCCCTGTGGGAATCATGGCAAGTTCACAGCAGGGCAGGCAGCATGTAGGGCAGGTTAGACACTCTGGGGCAGATTCAAAGCCAACATATTCAGCTTACGTCCAGAGGCCAGACTAAGTTATAAAAGAGACAAAGTGTTTGTATTAAATGGTAGTAGATTGTATTTCTCTTTGTTAGCATGTGTAAACAAAAAGTACGGTGATGTAAAATGACTCAGTGTTTACTTGTTGATTTATTGAAGGCAGGGAGAAAATCTGAAAGCTGGATAAAACAAAAGTAACTACTATATGTATTGTAGTGTTCAAGAATTTCTTTTTCCACCGTGCACTATTGCAACCTGCTGCAAGCTGCATTTGCTGACTGTTCAAAGCAGTATTTACAACATTATTTCCTACATATTTATTATATTTTTTTATATTAAGTGGCAGAGCCTTTTTTATAAGATTTAATTTAATCATATTCCAATGAGATGATACCTTTGTGTTCTCTCCACCGTCCAGACTACATGTAAATCTGTACATGTTACGTTGTGTTTAAGTGCTCATTGCTCCATTTATTTTTAGACCTGAGGCAGGATATTGTATTTCATTAAGTCTCCCAGACCCCATTCTTTTCCTCTTCTCCCTCTTCCCCACCCATTCTTCTACCTCTTTCTCTCTGTCACAAACACACACATACTCAATCCCAGGGGCACGATGGTGGTGGTGGTGGTGCTGGTGTGGTTTCCTGCTTGTGTTGTGACGTGAGGCATTGCTGCTTGCTCGTAGAAAGGCCTCTTTGTGTCTGACCGTGTCTGCCTTTCCCCTTAGTCTTCTGGTGACAATTATTTTCCCTCCCAACCCTCAGCTGACAATTTGTTGTGTTAAGCTGCTTTCGTCATTTGGAAAAGAAAAAATAAAAGAAATAAATGGCAACAACTGCAGGTTTACATTTCAGCAGCTGCCCTTTTCCTTTTGGCTGCAGGATCACGAGGCTCACAAAGTGGAAACTGACTCAAACTCTTATAGGATTCTGAGGCTGCTAAGTCTTATTTTCATAAACTGTATTTGCTGTATGTTACTAGATCGGGCCACCCAGAATTACATGAATTTCATTTTCTTTTCTTTTTTTTTTTATAATTGAAAGGCCATCAAGGCAAAGACCACAAGGCAATTTATATATACACATGACAAGGAAAATATTAAGCATGTAACACCCAAATTCAAATCAGCAGCCAGTTCATACAAGAAGCTACAATCTTCTAGGCCGGGGAATCTTTCAGCTGAGTCCAGTAGCTCCATTACACATCACTAGCCCAGTCTCATGAGGCCTCCAGATAATCTGATGTGGTTTTTGGGGCCAGAGCAGAAGCAGTAGTGTCAACAGTCAAACTTATGTTTCTGTTGCACTTTGTGCAAAAACCGTTCTTCTGTATTCACAACCACACTCGATATACATGCACAGCTTTCTTCTACAGAGCATGCACAATTGCCAAGACAAACTACCATGAGTCATGAGACATCAGATGTCATGCCAGGCATCCTTTTTTTACAGTTTTTCTCACAATGATTTGTTGCCTTTGAAATAAAACAATTCCTTAGGACACTCTGGCTCTCTGTCTCCCTCTTCAGGGACAACATGCATCTTGTCGGCTCTGATCATACAGATCATACAACTGATGTTTGCATCAGGGCTTTCATGACCTGTGCTGGACATCTGAGGCATTCAAATGGAGGAGAAACTCTCCTCCAGTATATCTCTGTGTTTACCAGGTCTACAAATGAAAATGAAAAGACGGCATCATCAAGGCTGAGGTTTGGGAAGGGAAGGGATATTGGTCAAGATGAGGAGACTAAGAGAAAGAGAGAAGGTGATGGAGGAGGAGGTACTGTCGACTCTGCCCAAGAGACATTATGGCCCTGTGCGGTGTAACACAAACAGAAACTCAGTGTCTGGCTGTCCATAACTTTTCTGTGTGGAGCTTGCATGTTCTCCCAGTGCTTGCATGGGTTTAATTCAGGTCCACAGTCCAAAAACAAGCATGTTAGGTTAATTGGTCAATGTAAAATTGCCCATAGGTGTGGATGGTTGTTTGTCTGTATATGTCTCTTTGTGGGCCTGCGATAGGGTGTACCCTGCCTCCTGGCTGATGGGATAGGCCCCAGCCCCCCTGCGACCCACATAGGGTAAGGGGTGAAAAATAATGGATGAATGGATATTACTGTATTTTTGATATACATTTCTATATCAAATCTCAAATAATGCTCCATTCAGGACATTGGTATATATACAGAAAAACCCTGAGTACAGCCATGTCCACAGTGCACAATCAGCAGCACTACTGTTAATAATTTAAAAATGGTTAAAGACAGAACTCATTACAAATAATCTGGCACTCATGAAACTGAAGCATTGCTTCTTATGGCTCTTTGCTTTTCAGGCTTCTCCCTAATTTTGCTTTTTTGTTTGCTTTGTCCTTCACATCTAAATGGCTTTAGGTAAAAAGTGTCTGACAAATAACTAAGCGCAAATGTATAAACATAGCTTATGCAGCTGTGTGTCAATCAGACAGAGTTACCAACAATATGGTGAACACGTGACTAGAAAAATGATTGTAAATGGATGATGACTTTGCTCATTGTCTGCCTGTGTCAACTCTCTTTTAACACATACAACTTTGTTTGATGAGACTCTAAGTGTCCAAAAAGCCAATTAATGTAAGTTTAAGTGTCATACTGCTCAGTGGGGGCTGTTGTTCAAGGGAGTTGTCCATAAACCAGGATAAAAGTTTCAACTCCCGGTTCCTTCAGTTCACCCACTGTACCAAAGTGTTCTTGGGCGAAACACTGAATCTTAAATTTCCCCTGTTGTGTGCTGCTTACTTACAAGTCTCGTCAGATAAAAGCATCAGCTAAATGACGATATATAAAAGTTGGAAAGGAAAATGAAATTAGGTTAAAGGAAGTGACAGATTCTATCACCACTAGAGTATTTTTTATAGTTGCTGTTTCAGTCAAAGACCATTATAGGCCAGAAGTGCTACATCTAAAATAAACCACAGTATCTGATTAGACATTTCTTTGTTATCACATTCAGATCTGATGAACATCAAAAGGTTGCTTTGACACAAGGTTTGAAAACGTGACTCCATTCAGTGATAAGAGCATTTAGCAGGTCAATCACAGATGCTGGGCAATAAGGCCTATATTACAGGACTCACACAGGAAGCCAAGCAACTCCATTCCACACAAAACTGGAAAAGATTGTCCTCTCTCGACCTCACTGAGTGCACTGGGGCACAAATGTAAAAATGAAATGAAATACTATTGCCACCACTGTTGACAATATTAAAGTGGACATATCGGGGAAAAGCCCAAATCATAAATAAATTGCCTGGTCGAAAGTACACAAAAAGCAGTGCCCATTTAAGTCAGTTACAGAAAGACCACGACAATGTCCTCTAAAAACAGTGTCACAAAGTCACAAAATACTCATAAAAATGCCTTTTAAGTAAAAATTTAAAACATTGAAATATACAGGTATAGAAAAAGAAAAAGCTGCAAAAGAGCAAAACTTCAAACCTTCTAACCCATTCATCAATAGGTAAAAAACTGTAATAATATGATGTTGTGCCACCTTGTGCTACTCCAAGAACTCATATGTACCTCATGTTGTGCATAACTTACAGCACCATGTCACAAATCTCCAGGGGTTTTTTTTCAGTCATTTGCATTGTGAAATTTAAAACTTCTTGAATTAGGAAAAATGGTTTTGTGTGAAATCTGTGTCCAAAGAGGCTTCAGGATTCATAGAGAGAGGATCTATATATAGGTAAGTGCATAATGGCTGATATTAAGAAATGTGTCATCGAGGAGCTGCAATACACTCCGTACTACTATACACGAGTTTCCTGTGGCTTAGAACCTTTTAGTGAATTAAGCCTCCCACATTCTGTCTACTGGCTGTTTCCTGCAGCTTTTCTTTAACTCAACCTCACACTGTGTTATGTACTCACCGCCCATATTGTACACGTTTTCTCAAGCACCACATAACTCAGTGCCAAACACACAAAAATAGAGTTTAGACGCATTATTGTTAGTAAGGTCATTATCACCAAGAACAATGGTACACGACGTGGGCAGGAATAGTGAGTCACAGATGTCGCATATTTTGTCTGTTTTCAGTTGCATCTGAGAATCAGCGCTGGGGACTGTGCTTTCAAAAAGGTTTTCTTTAAGTATCAGGATTGAGCTATCTGGCACAGATGCTTATGATACTTTAAAAGAGCACAAAATAAAGAGCCCATGTCATTTATTTCAGCCCTTGACATTTAACAATAAGCTTTTTAGACTGTTGTTTGTCAAATGATAACACTCTGAAAGGGAAATTTGCATCATTTCACTTTTGATAACACCAGATGTTCCTTTTAATCTGTTTGTGTACATAGTGTCATCTTTTTATTGGTTTGAGTCATGTCTCTTCCTCTTTTATCAACTGTTAATTGCTTGTACCTTGATGACCAAGACTGCAGAGTAGACTAGGCTGCAAATATTTGAGGTGAATGCTGTTGTCAGCATGCAGACACTCCTGTAATTTAGAGGCTGGCGTTTAGCAAGTTTTAGATTTACTATGCTCATTGTTTTAGTTTTTGCACGGTAAGATACACCTAAATAAAGTCCTTGTAACCTGGTCACATCACCCAGTGTTGTGGTGGACTGGCTAATGTGTTTTAATAGTTTTTGAACAACAATGGAGGTAATAGTATCAATGTAGTGTTTGTTTAGGCATCTGCATGGCGATTGTGGACAATATGATTAATTTAGAAAATATTCAAACTTATTATTTACTCAAAGACTGTCTGTAAGTAATCACCATTAATTGCAAATTAACCTGATGGACACACTCTTCAAAGGTGCAAATAAAAAGAGAAGAATTGGTCAGCATTCACACACAGGTGGGGCAACAGGTCCTCATAACAGATCCCATGTTAACTGTTGTTGTTTGGGAGCATTTTTATTTCCCAGCTTTTGGGAAATAATTGTTCTTCAGTGAGACAAACATTTGGATCAGTACATGACATGATTTCCCATTTTTCAGCCATTATACAGTTCAGGAAAAAAGACTTCTCTGTCACTGTTACTGTCATATTTGGAATTCTTGCTAAATCTGCTCTATCACTTCCTTTTCTTTCATTTCTCTTGGCAATAATTGTTCTCCGTGTCTCTCTGTTTGCTGAGCTCATTAGATCAACCTCATGCTGCTTCCAGCATTTTAACTTTTAGACCAACTACTTGTTAATCCACTTACTTCCTATCACCACCTTGTCCCAAAAGGTGACCCAGGTGAAGTTTTACATTCTTTTTCTGTCTTACACCACCAATACCACTATTGTCTACCTCTTCTAAATTCACCAGCCTGTGTGTCTTATAAAACATTGTTATTAACAGGATGTAAAACCAAATCCCATTTCTCATTCAAAAAAGATTCTTATGCACACTCTATTGTTTTCTCCTAATTGAAATAAAGGACATTGTCTAAATTGTGGTATTAGGGACTTATATGTACATTATATATATCAAGATCAGTGGAGTGCAAGAATGGGGTGTCTAGCTGATGGGGTTGGGTTTGTCTGGGCAAAAGTCTAGGATCAATATATGATCCCAATCCAGAACCTGATTACCATAGAGTGCTACCTATAGCATATAGTATTTAAAAGTCCTACTTCTCTGTCATTAAAGCGTAATGGTTCAGAATTTGTATAAAAAAATAATTTTGAAGTTCAGTGACTTTAATGACATGTACATACAGTATGCTCACATCTGTAAATTATAT
The DNA here is from genome assembly GCF_033026475.1 of Channa argus. NCBI lineage: Eukaryota > Metazoa > Chordata > Actinopteri > Anabantiformes > Channidae > Channa > Channa argus. The sequence goes on along the minus strand of NC_090210.1, from coordinate 1,039,525 downwards.
ATACATATGTATCTACCAGTTAAGTAATAATAAGTTAATGTAAACGTCCCTCTGACTTAACTTTTCCTGAAAAGTTCTACCGCAGACAGTTTTTTTAATCAATAATATCAAATAGTTTCCTCAATTAGAAAATAAAATAAAAACAGGCCGGCAATTCTTTTTCAAGAAGTTCTACAGGAACTTAACAATAACTACACTTTAAATGCTGGCCAGTGCACGTTTGGCATAAAAAAAAAAAATCACATTCTTCTTTTACCTTTGCAGAAAAGCAAAAAAAAAAAAAAAAACACAACTTCAGGCATGATTTCATATAAACATGATCAATTTTCAAACACTATCATTTTTGACACAGTAACAATCTTGTTTAGAAACGGCCTATGTCCAAACACTGGTAACTCTTATTGTTTACGGCTGAAGCACAAACATAAGACATGTACAGAAACAGAATCACAATGTCTGAATAAATGTAGATACAAGACACAGATAAAGCAGGAACATACACATGATTAATTACTTTGGTTCTGGTTAATGTACACAACATTGCTCCATGCAGGGGAAATGAAGCACAATTAGCATACATTATAAAGCAACAACCATTCATTAGCATTATATTAAACACATTAGGACATGTTCTGTAGAAGCACTCAGATAAAAATAAATGGCCTTGTAATTCTCCTTGTACTGTGGCATTTAATTAATTTTGAATTTGATGACGACATTGCATGATGTTTCCATTTCCCTTTATTTCATTCAATTATAAATAAAATTATAATTACAAATAAAAAAAATATTTCCAGCTAAAACTGGATGTTAAGTTACATGTGTAGATACATTAAGGTGGCCATGGCTGTAGTTTTTACCACTTCTGCAAAACGCGTCTAAATTTTATTTCAATTCATGAATTTTGCACCTATTGTTACCTATTTTTTGGCAAATGAAAGCAGCCAGAAATACTGTTTTTTCTTCCAGGACACTTTGATGTCATTCGAATGAAGCCTTGATGACAGCAAGGCATACAGCATCTGCAATTCAAATGAGAATTGCATTAGCAGATTTTCTATGGACCATAATTGGAGTTTTGATTTTGAATGTCACTGTGTGGGATGGACAGAAAAGAGCTGGCAGGAACCTTATAGATTTATTAAAGATAGGCTGTACACTGTCAAAAGGCTGTGCCTTTGTGTGAGTCGCCTCGAATATTTGGAATGTAGTCCTTCTTAAAGATCAAACAAGAGTTTTTTTCTCTGAGAAGCTCATTCCAAAAAACAACACCTAGATATAATGTACTGGGTCAAAGTGTATGCGCATGGATGTGTATGTGCCCATATGTTGCCACAGTGGTGAGTAATTGTGTGTCTACCAAGGAAGGTGTGAATGTGTGTTTCTGACACAAAAGAAAGGCAAACACTGTGTCGCTTCAATGATTGTAACCCCGGCTTCAGTGGGCTTCCACTCATTACATTTTGCCAAAGAAAACATTCATCTATTTAGCTGGATGCTGTCCTTGTTTTGTTGGACTCTTATCAAACAGAAAAGCATGAATCATATGTTACCCTGTGCTCAATAAGGTATTTCTAAATCCAAATTGCCTTGTTGAGACTGTACTCTAGAGGAAAACAATTTCTTTCACAGGGTGCAAATACATACCACTGATGTAAAAAACAAAACAACTTTCAGCTTGGCCCTTCAGGGGTCGCACATTGATTTGGCAGGAGTTTTTGCCCTGGATGGCCTTCCTGTCGCAACCCTCCCATTATGTCTGGGCTTGGGACTCCAGTCTGCAGCTTCCATAACAAAACTATCCTCCTATATCATCAGATCAGTACGACTGTCCGCTTATGTAGCTCTGGTGTTTGGCAGCTCGATGTGCCAGCACTGCCTGGCCTTGGCAGTAGAAAAGGTAACACATTGTTCTCTTAGTGTCCTTCTGTATTATGTGTTTACCTACATCAGTATGTTAAATAATTGTATCAAATGACATATACCTGTCTACCAGTGTCTGTCCTTTTGATATCAGCCAGTTTCTCTATTATGACTTTCATACAATGAACCCATGTCTGCAGTTTCAATTCACTCCATTATTATTGTTGCCTTCCTCTGCAGCGACAAACTTGATCTCAGCGTTGGCAGTCCTTGAAGCCATGCTGCTGTCTCTGACCTTCTGGTTGAACAAGAATGGGAAAGTCTTTCTGAAGGACTTTTGGAAGTTGGCACCCATGAAACCATACACGATGGGGTTGACTGAGGAGTTGGCATAAGACATGCAGTTGGCCCACGTTTTGATCTTGTATGTTGTGTAGTTTGGCTGGTAGTTTGGGTGGAATGATTGAAAGAGCACAAAAATCTGAATGGGACCCCAGCAGATGGCGAAGAGAAGGACAATCACTACCACCATCTTGGAGACTTTGCTCCGGATACTTATAGTTCTTTCCGACAGGAGGTTGACCTGAAGAGCAGATGATAAGAGTAGGACACGTATATGTGAGTGAGATTTAACAGATTTTGAGGAAATAGCAACTCTGAATCTTTTGGGGCGACTGTGGCACAGGAAGGTAGAGTGGTTGTCCACCAATGCTGGTTGCTGGTTTAATCTCCGGCTCCTCCGGCCACATGTCGAAGTGTCCTTAAGCAAGACACTGAACCCCAATTTAGTTGTTCTGGGTGAGTGTTGGCCAGCTGCACAGCAGCTCCCATATCGGTGTGTGATTGTGAGTGTGATTGTGAGTGTGAATGGGTGAATAGGAAGCAGTGTAAAGCGCTTTGAGTGCCAATAGGTAGAAAAGCGCTATATAAGTGTAGAACATTTACCATGAACACAACACAGACTGTGATTACATTTAAAGTTGACGCGGTAATTGCAAAGAGCTGCTGACAGTATTTACACATTTGCAGCAACACATATGGAGCAACATTATTATTCATCTGAAAGCAAGATTCATTCTCCTTTTAGCTTTGTTTGCCTCACTCTTTTCATGAGCTAGTCTTAGACTTTGCCCCTTTGCTATTTGTTGCTATTTATTTAAAAAGCATAAAGAAATCTGGGCTCAGAAATCAGCCAAAAGTTTAAATGTGAAATTTGTGTCCATTGTTTACAACTGCTTTAAAGACATTTGGTAAAGGAGGGAAACATTAAAAACAAGACAACAAATATAAATGGTATTTTTTAAAAAGCTGAGCAGTTACAATTAGGCAAAGCAAAGAAAAACACATGTTGTTACCTGATAATTGTTGTCTACCGGTTCTACAGTGGGCTGTCCCACCCTCTTCACCATCAGAGTGTAGCAAAAGGAGATGGTGAGGACAGGCAGCAGGTAGGCAGCAATAAACTGGTAGAGGATGAAAGCCTTCTCATGTGTTTTAGAGGGGAATCTCTCCATGCAGTACTGCCTCGGGCCATACCAGTAACCTTCCTCTATACGCTGGTACATTAAAACTGGGATCGACAAGATAAGGGAGCCTGGCGAGAACAAAGAAAGTGTTATTTAAAGCTGTTGAAACGGTGCATGATATTTCTAGGCATTCTTTATCTCCGTGGTAAATGTATTTAGATGCGAAGCAGACCAATCCAAATGCAGATGCTGATGATCATAGCCACCCTCGTTGTTCGGTGGCGAAGGGATTTTAGAGGGTAGACCGTGACATAGCAGCGATCGCCGCTCATGGCAGTCAGCGTGATACAGGTGGCCTGGACTGTCACCTAGGAAAGACGGGGAAACATTTCTGCAGTGGAAGTGTACACCATCAAAGACATCGGGATGCACAGGCACTGTCTCCGTCTCTGCTGCATACAACGTTTATAACTGAAAAATGTCTTCTTGGTTTCAGTAGCATTGCCTGGTGTGTTTACTTCAGAATTTCCATTATCTCTTTTTTCAAAAGATATGATGTTGCACACATACTAAGCAGAAAGAAATAAGGAGACATAACCAAAGAAAATGAGTAAAAGTATCTGATCTGCATCTAAATCTAACAATGACCCAGTAATTTTGATATTTATCCCATTGACAAAGTTACAGGCAGCATTGTTTAGCACCATTGCCTCACAGCTGCCTCCAAGGAAATGCATTTTAGTTCATTTGTGACTTTGTAGGTGTGGATGTCAGAGAGAATGGTTTTCTGTCTCTATGTATTAACCCTGTGATTGACTGGCAACTTGTCAAGGTCCTACCCCACCTCATGTCGGTTCATGTTGGCTTTAGCTGAAGGATGGTTGGACATGGTTATATATTTAGTATTGTCTATCCTCAGCTGAAACTAATGTGCAACAGTAGAAATGTGGCTTTTCTTAGGTCAATGTGTTTGCTTTTGGCAAACATTTACTTCTTCTAATGATTCAATGTTACGTAATGTGAAAAAATTCTAAAATCAGTTCAGTGGGAACTGGACTGCACTTTTTATTGCATTGTTACAAGGTTTCCTAAGAGCTATATTCTTCTTTTCCTTCCAGCTGTTCCCTTTCAGGAGTCGCCACAGCGAATCATGTGCCTCCATCTAACCCTGTCCTCTGCATCCTCTTCTGTCACAACAACTAACTTCATGTCCTCCCTTACTACATCCATAAATCTCCTCAAAGAATCTAACATGAACTGTCCCTCTGATGTCCTTATTCCTGATCCTGTCCATCCTCGTCTCTCCCAATGAGAACCTCAACATTAAGCTCTGCTACCTCCAGCTCTGCCTCCTGTCTTTTCTTCAGTGCCACTGTCTCTAAGCCGAACAACATCTTCTGTCTCATCACTGTTTTGAACACCTTTCCTTTCATTTTCGCTGATACTCTTTTATCACACAATACACTTGTTCCAACCTGCCTGCACTCGCCTCTTCACCTCTTTTCCACACTCTCCGTTGCTCTGAACCGTGGAACCTAAGTACTTAAAGTCCTGCACCTTCTTCACCTTTGCTCCCTGTAACCTCACCATTCACCTGGGTCCCTCTCATTGACACACATGTATTCTGTCTTGCTGCGGCTAAGCTTCATTCCTCTGTTTTCCAGAGCAGACCTCCACTTCTCTAGATTTTCCTCCACCTGCTCCCTGCTCTCACTACAAATAACAATGTCATCTGCAAACATCATAGTCCAGGGAGATTCTTGTCTAACCTCATCTGTCAGTCTGTCCATCACCAGAGCAAACAAGAAGGGGCTCAGAGCTGATCCTTGATGCAGACCCACCTCCACCTTAAACTCCTCTGTCACACCTACAGCACCTCACCACTGTCTTACAGCTCTCATACATGTCCTGCACCACTCTAACATACTTCTCTGCCGCTCCAGACGTCCTCATACAATACCACAGCTCCTCTCTCTGCACCCTGTCATACGCTGTCTCTGAATCTACAAAGACACAATGCAACTCATTCTGACCTTCTGTGTACTTCTCCATCAGCGTCCTCAAAGCAAATACTGCATCTGTTGTTCTCTTTCTAGGCATGAAACCATATTGCTGCTCACATATGTTCACCTCTGCCCTTAGCCGAGCTTCCACTACTCTTTCCCACAACTTCATTGTTTGGCTCATCAGCTTTATTCCTCTGTAGTTGCCACAGCTCTGCACATCTCCCTTGTTCTTAAAAATTGGCACCAGTACACTTCTCCTCCAGTCCTCAGCATCCTCTCACTCTCCAAGATCTTCTTAAACAAACTAGTCAGAAGCTCTACTGCCACCTCTCCTAGACACTTCCATACCTCCACAGGTATGTCATCAGGACCAACTGCTTTTCCGCTCTTCATCCTCTTCAATGTCCTCCTCACTTCACTCTTACTAATCTTTGCTACTTCCTGCTCCACACCAGTCACCTCTTCTACTCTTCGTTCCCTTTCATTTTCCTCGTTCATCAACTCTTCAAAGTACTCCTTCCATCTTCCATCACACTCCTGGCACCTGTCAATACATTTCCATCCTTATCTTTAATCACACTAACCTGCTGCACATCCTTTCTATCTCTATCTCTTTGTCTGGCCAACCTGTACAAATCCACCTCTCCCTCTTTAGTGTCCAACCTAGCATACAAATCCTCATATGCTCTTTGTTTGGCCTTTGCCACCTCTATCTTCACCTTACGCTGTATCTCCCTGTACTCCTGTCTACTCTCTTCAGTCCTCTCAGTGTCCCACTTCTTCTTAGCTAACCTCTTTCTCTGTGTACACTCCTGGACTTCCTCGTTCCACCATCAAGTCCCCTTGTCCACTTTCCTCTTCCCGGATGACACACCGAGTACCCTCCTACCTGTCTCCCTGATCACATTAGCTGTAGTGGTCCAGTCATCTGTGAGCATTTCCTGACCATCCAGAATCTGCCTCAGCTCCTCCCTGAAAACTACACAACATTCTTCCTTTTTCAACTTCCACCACTTCATCCTCTGCTCTGCCTTTGTCCTCTTCATCTTCCTCACCACCAGAGTCATTTTACACACCAGCATCCTGTGTTGTCTGGCTACACTCTCCCCTACCAATATTTTGCAGTCACTGATCTCTTTCAGATTACAACGTCTACACAAGATGTTGTCCACCTGAGTGCTTCTACCTCCGCTCTTACATGTCACCCTATGTTCCTGCCTCTTCTGGAATAAAGTGTTCACAACAGCCATTTCCATCCTCTTTGCAAAGTCTACCACCATCTGTCCTTCTGCGTTCCTGTCCTGAAGACCAAACCTGCCCATCACATTCTCATCACCTCTGTTCCCTTCATCTACATGTCCATTGAAATCTGCACCAATCACCACTCTCTCACCTCTGTGGATGCTCTGCATCACTTCATCTAACTCACTCCAGAATTTCTCCTTCTCTTCTAACTCACATCCTACCTGTGGGGCATAACCACTCACAACATTGAACATCACCCCTTCAATTTCCAGCTTCAGCCTCATCAACCTGTCTGATTCTCTAATCACCTCTAGTACATTCCTTACAAACTCCTCTTTCAGGATAACTCCTACTCCATTTCTCTTTCTATCTGACTAATGGTAGAACAACTTGAACCTACCTGCTACCTTTCCCCCTGGTCTCCTGGACACACAGTATATCCACCTTCCTTCTCTGCATCATGTCAATCAACTCTCTAGCCTTCCCTGTCATAGTCCCGAGTCCCTACTGTCAGTCCTACATTCTTAGCTTTCCTCTTCTCTCTCTGCCTACAAACACACCTTCCTCCTCTCTTTCTTCGAGTACTCGAGTACAGTAGTCACTCGAGTAGTGACTCGAGTAGTGACTACTGTGGACTACCTTACAGTGAACAGTAGTCCAATTTCCACCGATACCCTGTAGGTCAACAGCACTGGTGGCGTTCGTTGTTAACCCGGGCCCCGACCGATCCGGTATGGAAGTCATTGTCACGATTCGCATTTTTAATTTGGCATTAGTTTTACATCGGATACCCTTCCTGACACAACCCTCTGCATTTATCCAGACTTGGGACTGGCACAAGAAGACACTGGCTTGTGCCCCCTTGCGGTTGCATTCCCTAAAAGGCACATAGTTGGTATAATTTCTTCATGTCTTGGGCCATTCAGATTGCTTTCCAAACCAAATGTAGAATGAAACAATAAGATTAGAACTTAAACATTAATATATTTTTACAAGATTTAAATATGCATTACAGCTTTTTTGCTTCTTTGCACCCTTGTACAACAAACACTTGACATCTAAAATTGTTTAGGTGGCCAAACTGTAACAGAAGTTGACCAGTATTTTTCTAGCAGTGTCTGTGTATCTAGACTTATGGGTATTTTGTCCTCATTAGGAATCAAAGACAAAGTTCAGGCAGCTTTTATGTCCTTTGGATGTTGGCCATACTCCACACTTTAACTTCATTGAGGTTTCTGCTAATGAGCTCTTTCTTTCAAACTGAAGAGCATCAGGGAAGAGCGAGCTGTGCAGTGAGGGAGGAAACATACAGGAAGCAGAGAGGAGGCTGCATTTGCGATAAGTATTTGAATTAGCATATGAACAAATCATTCAATTTAATTTTTAATAAGGTTCAATGTTACTTGGTTCAATTAAACTCTGGCACATCAGAAGAATACTAAATTAAGGCCAAATGGAGAATTCATGTCACAGTAGGAATGCTAGGGTTTATTTATGGAAATCGACTCACACAGAAAAAGACCCTGATATTTTCAAAGTAAAATATTAAATACAATTAATATTAAAATGTTCAGGACCATAAATTACCCTTAGGGAGCCCCTTTTGCTGTTTTTTTTTTTTTTTCATAAACATCTGCCCATTTAGTTTTAGTGGAGCAAATTAAGAAAGGAAACGAGCCTTACAATTTGTTTCATCCCTTTGCATTTTGCACACTTCAAATACATGAACCTCTAAAGGCTGTACAGTGTTATGTGTAAGTAAACTAATCCATTTTGCTTTAAAATGTGTGCAGTGGGATGAGAAATGAGAGGTCAGAAGTTCTTTCTATCCTCTCTCTTTCTGTGACTGTGAAGCCATCACCCATTACCCTCCAGATGTTTGGAGCATCACATCAGGGTTTCAAGTGATAAGATTAGATAGCTGGAATAGGGTCACCGAGTTCAGCATTGAGGCCCCTGAGTAAATGGGTAACATTATCCCGCAATTTTTAAGATGCCTGGCGTAATAAGAGCACACAATCTTGTTATCTTTAAAGCATACTGTCTATTTACAGGATTTGGATGAGACAATGCAAAGGGAATATATTTATACCATAGAGTGAGCAGGGAACCAAATCACAAAATTAGCTCTTTTCATTTTGAAAGGTAAGGAGAAATTTAATTTTGTTGGGATGTTTTTGGAAAAGCAATCATATAATGTCACATAATGTTGGACGGTCGCTACCCCTTGCTCCTCCCTGAGTCCACATATGGTGCAAAGTAACTCCTAAAATGTTTGTTCTTTTTTCTTTCACACACCACTTATGAAACCATTGCACACGTGATTGCTGTTGTTGAAGGGCATTTGACTGCATCAAAAATTATGAATGTCATTGCTGTGAGCAAATTTATTGAATCATTCTTATTCAATTTAACAGTAAATCTGATGTATTGTATTTTTTTTCAGAACCTTCTGTAACGACCCCTTCTGTGCATGTGAAAACACATTTCTGTGCCAAAGAAAAACTCAATTAGGATTGATCACAATAAAAAAAAAAAAAAACATCATGGTTTTACCTGCTGTAGAAAGGCGACACATTTGCACATGAAATTGCCAAAGATCCATCCAGGCAGAGGGTAGAGAGTGGCAGTGAAAGGGACGCAGCACACCAAGAAGATGATGTCAGTGGCAGCCAGGTTTGCTGCACAGGGAGAAAACCACATACAGCATGCAGTGTTAGAGATATTGTAGCACAAATCACACAAATCTTTGTGTTCACAATCCAAGCCTGATATTGAACATACATTTATGTGTTAGACAAAAACGACTATGCTTGAGGGTTATACCACATCTATAGGACAGTAGGTGCAGGCTTAACAATAGTGCATTACACCTGAAATAATGTATTTATCAAATATTTAATTAAATAAAATTCTATTCTGTTAAATAATTTTGGCATTTTTTTCTTATTAAATGTGTATATTTGCTGGTTTCCTATTTTCATTTTAACCTGTCGCAGTGGAGTGTTCAATAAAATAAGCACTTTGGGTATTTTATTTGATATTTAATTGATTTTATTTATCAACTATTCAAGAAAATAATCGACAGATTATTCGGTATCTACACTACTTAGAAATTGTTACTGACTGTAAAAGTCCCTAAAATGAAAATCTGCTGATTGTAAACATGGATGAAAATCCTAGAGTCTAATGCACTGAACTCAATAACACAAATAAACCTTATAGCTCATGCATTAGCTTATGTATTAGCTCTTACTGAACTAGATCCTAAACAAATATTTGCCTGTCTGCTTCTCGTCCACTGCAGATGTGAAATAGGTGCAACGTCTGAATTTGATAAATTCAATTTGGCAACAAAATATTAATGTAGTTTAAAATCTATGACGATACACTTGTATCTGGAGTTGACATAACAAGCAACAACTGCACTATGTAATGCAAAGCAGTGCAATCTATCTTTTCTCCACGCTATACACCACCCTCCTGAAGGTTAGAATATACAGTTTTCTTGACACTATAATGTAATGTAATGTAATCCAACTGTCATTTTTGTGTGCACCTCAGGATGTGAGCCATGAGTCTCTGATGAGTCCTACTTGAAAGTAACTTAAATCCGCTGCAGGTGACACCAAGTATTAAAAGATTACTGCAAAATCACCATGTGTATTCTTGCTTTAAGAATAGCAAAGAACTGCGGACTGACAAAAGGCCAAACAGGACACCTCCACAGATTCTTCAAAATAACTTGACAAAAAACATAACTATTTGAAATTCCCATTGCCTACCCAATATAGTCAAATAATTGCACATGTAAGTCATGTTGAGATGGAATGCCAAGCAGAGGTTGCTGTGAAAACTTGGCAGTCTGATCTAGTTTTCCCTTTCCTCCACATAATCTCTCATTCTGATAGAACTGCCACATGTTGTTTCCTATTTTTTTTTAATCGATCTAATCACATTATAGTAGTGGGACCATTGTGGTGCATAGGCTCTAATCTATACGTTCCTGAATATTAAACTCTCTCAGTGCTTTGGCCTTAAGATCTTGTCATTATCCAAGTTAAATTTAAGGTCACATTCACAGTGTGCTCTGCAAACACATACGAATGGTTTCTGTAGTAAATCACAAAATTTCACAAACAGCTTTTACTCACTTTCAGACAACCTCATTAACATATGTATCTGTTTGACAAATTTGTTTGTATGCATTCTATTTGATCTTCTGTGAATTTACCCTCAGTTAATCAATCACCTTTGCAATTTTTCAAAAGTGACAGGTGACATCACAGCTCATTCAGATGCTGAATTGATTCCAGCCACAAAATCAGGTTTCATGCCTTTGTGCACTGAAGGCATGAATCTGCCTTGTTATTGCTCCTGTGGATGTAATTTAACAGCCACTAGAAACTGGACTCAGTTTTGTATGATCAAGCTGATTTTACAAATGTTCATTAATTAATCTTATTTTTATTTTTCAGATTTTCCATTAATTTGGTTAAAATGAATTCCACACCCCACATCTTAAATCTCCCTTCTATCTTAAAAACATTTTTAATCAAGGCTAATTAATTAAATCCATTCTCAACCTGAAGATAAAAGCACAGTGCAATATGTATTACCTGGAGTTCAACATCTTTTCTTGTTAATTCCTTTAATATCACTAATCACCTGAGCTGATCTGCAGAGTAGCAAAACCTTTGCAAATAAGTACAAACAAGCAAAACACATTTTAAGCCCCAGGCACTTGAGTGATAAACATATGCGTCAAACCTCAGAAAAACAACCTCCAGCAGATAATAATTTTACCTGTTATTTTTTTCCCCTAGGTTTTCTGCAATGGACTAAATTGAGACCTAGGACAGGTCTTTTGAAGCCACTGTTAGCATGCCATGCACGTGTTACAGAACAGATGAAAGAGACATACATAAAATAACATACTTGAAGCTGATGCCCTGAGGAGTGTATGATATATACTGTGCCATAGAACAGTGAGCCCCAGAAAAATACACTCGCTCATTCTCACCTATGTAGAAGTTGGTCGCCGTCCTCATCTGCCTGTGTTTAGAAATTACATAAATAACCAGAGAGTTGCCCACTAATCCGACCAACATGATGAGGGAGAAGAAGAGAGGGACCAGCCAGGCATCTGTGAGAAAGGGGTGCTGATCTCCTCCCTCCTCTTCATTGTCCCCATGTCTTCCCAGAGAGAAGTTTGCTTCAGAGCCATTGATCCAGAGCTGCTCAGTGGAGTTCCACAGCTCCTCGGATGAGTACATTGTGATAGGATGCGAGAAATATTAGTGACGCAGGTAAGAGAATAAGTTCTGAAGAGAGCGGCTTGTGTATGAGATGCAGTAAAGGGAGAGGTGGCAATTACAAGAGAGAGTGTGCAGTGTTTGTGTGCTGAGTCCTGTGTGCCCCTTAGCCTAGGGGCACACAGGAAAGGACAGACAAGATGGGAAAAATTTCCCTGAAGCTGTGAAGAGGTGTTCACTTCATCGTGGCTCAAAGCAGGAAGCCAAAGAAGGGAAAAATGCTCTGTGTCTTCAGAACAGGTCAGATGAAAATCGCCCCCCTATGTTCCCACCACATCAGCCCTGAGGGCTGTAAAGCATGCTGTGTGGTAGTTTGTTCAAAAGAAGCAGACAGATGTCTTCTGTGCGCTCACTCATCAAATACCCAAAAGGTAAACAATCCATGTAGTAGCAGCTTCCTTTCCTCGAGTTACTTTTTAGCACTATTGCTCTCTGGAGTGAGGTTCAAGCATTTCTTCTCTCCACTTGTTAGTCTTTCATTCATGGATTTTGCTTTCGGGCACAGAGGAGTAACTTAATTCAAAGAAGACACTAGGAGAAAGAAGACTCCTGCGTAGGAGTCGATGTTTGCTCTGTAACCTTGACAAAACTGTGCCTGCCAAAAAATGCTTTGTAATCCGTTGTTCATTGTCCAAGCACAGCTGAGTTGATGTAATTTATGTTTCGGAGGAAACAGCCAGAGAGCAGAGTGGAGGAGATGCTGTCGGCTTGATAGTATGAGAGCAGGAGCAAGGACACACAGGCGCAGTAGTGGAGAGAGGAGGCGAGCACACACACACACACACACAAATACACGCTACTGCATGATTCTGGGATAGATATGGTGATGTCAGGGTCTCCTAGCAACATTATCCCTCAATCAATCGTTTTGTAACAATTTGTGAAAAGATACCTCTCTCCCTCTCGTCTCACTTTGTTCTACAAGGAATTACAACAATTTAAACCCTGTAGCTAATACAATCATCTCCACACAGAAAGAGTCTGGTAGTGAGGAAATAGCAACACTATCAGGTTAAAATCACAGGTCAATGATTTCAATTGATCTGAAAATATCTTGCTAAATTATTATTTTTTTTAAATGCCCCTCCAAATACTGCTACATAGCATAAAACATCAACTAATTATTTCAGATGCAATATTTTGTCTTGGGCATCTGTAGTTCTGGTGGTTTAGGATGTTGATCAAAGGCTGGTTCCCTCTGTCTACATGCCAAGGCGTCTTTTAGCAAGACATTGAATGTCCATGGCTTGTAGCGTGTGTAGCTGTAAGGAAACAATGCGGCAGATGTCAAATGAATGTTAGTTCCTTTCAATACTTTTAAAAGGTTCTACCAGCAGTATTTTTAAACCATAGAAAAAAAACACCTCCAAAGTAACATGTACTTTAGGTCTTTTCAAATATTTTTAAATAATTAAGAATGTGCCTCTAATCAACCAATCTGACAGTAATTTTACTTTCTTCTAAAAATTTTGAAACTCAAATACTAATGAGGGTTAGCAGTGGCTCAGTAGGTAGAGGTCGAAGTTTCCCTGGGCAAGACACTGAAGCCCCAAAAGCTCATCCCCATCCCCAGCTGCCCAGTCTGAAGTGGGGAGGGTTGTGTCAGAATGGGCATGCAGCATAAAAACTGTGCCAAAGCAACATGCGGACTGATGACCCACTGTGGTTCCTGTGAACTTGCGTAAGGACGAAAAAAAACTAAATCGAAATCTTGAGGGTTAATTCTACATATTTCATGTAAATATCATGTATGTGAAAAACCATCTAAAATATATTTTTGGCTTTATTCCAAGCTCTATGAATAAATATTAAATTAACGAGTACAGCGGAGAAAACACCAATGTACAGCACGGCTGCTGCCCAGCACAGATGAGCTGTTTACAAATCTACATTATGTAGATGCTACTAGACTCGCGTGTTCTGCCAGATATGTAAGGCTGCCTTAAGCCAAAATAACAGACTGTAACATGGGTTTCGCCAGACTTGCAAGATACTAAATCCTAAATTGGAGCAAATGGAGAAGCACACTTGCCAACTTGACAGCTGTAAAGCAGAGTGTCCTCCTAGTAAAAATATTAATGTACCTTCAAGCAGGAGACTGCACACACCATGATGGACAATGGTAGTCTGTATTCTATCTATCTTGGTGAAGGCCAGTGCCAACAGGAAGTTATTCGAGATTGACAGACATTTCAGGTCCTACATCCCCAGAGAATATAGAGGCTTCTTGAAAACTATTAAAACCAAGTCTAAATCTGACGGTGGAGTGACTTGTTGGTTATTGTTGTATGACAACCTCCACTTGAAATCTTTGAGAGTGTGGAAACCAATTTGCAATTCTCTTTAGATAACTGGTCCTTCCTTTCAGCATCATATGTAAAACAATGATGAAGTGCTACAGGACCTGCTCCTGATTTCTCTCAGTCCAAAAGTACTGATATTCATATAAATTAATATTTACTCTTTTGATTTGTAATAAACAAGAAGAGTGTTTTTTTTAACTGAATATAAAGGGTTTCTGCAGAAAATGCAGAAGATGTTCATGGAGACTGAACTTCTACTAAAATTCTGCAGCGTTCCCTGCACTACTTCTCATACATGTTCCACAAATTTGCGAATAGTGGGTAGAACTCTCTGCAGGACTGGTTTAATAAGGAACAGAGAAAGGAAAGTGTAACATGTAGCAGATTGTCACTGGTGAATCATCATGAAGCTCTGATGAAGGGAGAACATATTAGACCAGTTCATGGTGTCTTCACCATGTGTTCATGGCTCCTTTGATGACTGATTTCCTTCTACTATGTGGCCTCCAGGATATTAATACAGTATTTAACCAAACTGTTGATGTTGGCAAACTATTCCATTCCATTCTTTACTCATGTAATAATTTAACCTCCACATTATAAAATCTTAAAAATAATACTTTAGTTTTGACCAAATAATCTAAAAGTTCACAGCACTGAATTGTAAATTGTAAAGATGAAATTTTATGTGTCCGATGATTGAAAATTTGCATCTTTTCGCTACATTTTGTAAATTATGTAAATTTATTCTGTGTTTAATCTCCTGTCAACCAGTTTAGCAGACTCTCATTGTGTATTTGTACAAAGTATGTTTATGTTAAAGCTTCTGTTAATATTGTTTTTTCCCTGCTGGTTTGTTTTCCAATGGCAATGGCACTGTTCCATCAGCCTTAACACAATTATTGACCATGGTTATTCTTTTAAACACTGATTGTGTATAGGTGCCCATCACTTGAAGTGAGTACATCTACACCAGAACCGAAGCTGTAAAGTTGCATTAATCCACCAATTCCTTTGTTCTCCCCTCATGCTTTTGATTTGTTGTCTGGACAAACACACACAAACCAACGCACACACATGCACACACACACTCGCACACATACACACACACACACACACACACACCTGTCAATAAATGAACTGAGATACATCATGTTTTTATTATGAATGTACAAACTGGAACATTTTATTATGAATTATTAACATATATAAATACATATAAGGATTTACATAAAGTCATATTATCTTCTGTGAGAACATGGTCATCTCTAAAAACATCTCTCTCTCTAATAATAAGTTTAAGCTGACCCGCTTTAAGAGTTCAGAAGTGCTGTTAAAGGAGATTAAAATAGCGAAACTTAAGAACAAGATAAATTGGAGGGCTAATTAAGTGATGGTAATTTATGTGCAGACTAGGACGCTGTCAGGTCTGCTTGAAATCAGAATAGGAGAATAAGTGTGCCAGTTCTTATATGCTTGAAAATGAAGTAGCAGATGAGTTAAATACATATTATCTAAGGTTTGGTGAACACCAATGTAATACTGAACAAACTGAAGTGGAAGAGAGGAATCAGTTGAACATGCCATAGCATCCCTGTTCTGCAAATCTTTCTCTGAAGCTTTTGTTAGGTAACACAATAAATGTAGAACTGCTTTTTATTGGTTTCTCTCAAGCAGCATTAGACTGCAAACCTACAGCATTAGTGACTGTTAATTTCTTAAGGTGTACAGAGTTCTTGTTAAAAGTGAGCACAAACATGCTAATAAAAAAGAGAAACAAGCAACATGTAATTAATGTAAGCAAGAAAAGCAAACTTAAATATAACTTTTCAATTTTATATTTGCCAAAGTTAATAAATCTACTTTGTTAACTACTTTGCTATAAATTTTTTTATTTATTTTCTAATGCGTCACTCAAAACAAAAGAGCTTTTTTTAAGCAGCCTGTATTCATAGAAAAACCAAAACAATTATGTTGGAGTGGCAGCTATCTACTGTAGTGATAATAAGACCAGGAAATCATGGGTGAAGTGAAGCCTCTTGTAAGATTAGGTGGGTGTTGTGTATACTGTTTACCAGTAATCGCTTGCTCTGTGACAGTGGAGAACAATAGATATTTTGCAGCAGTTCCTCTTGATTGAGTCTATAAACTATAAACCCTATAACACCTCTTTCAGAATTATAGCCATTTTACAACTTGACTGCCAGCTGACACGCTGACAGGTTTTGACACATTCTCACTAAAAAGAAAAGGTGGAAAAAGTGGTCAGATGTTTAGCTGAAGATATGACTAGAAAAAAGTGAAATGTTGCTGTTATACTTACAAGTTAGATTAATATTCACACATGATGAGACAGCACAAAAAGTACAATCAGAACAAAAAGAGTGTGACAACAGGAACATAATACAGAACAGTTTGTACTGTAGACCATATGTTCATGATACCCAGACTCTGTGACACATGTGCATGTGTAGAGTTCATTAGTCACAACTGTTGTTATTGCAGTATACAAACCTTATTTCTAGAAAAGTTGGCACACTGTGTAAAATACGAATACAAGAGAGTACAATGATTTGCAAATCTTTGTGAAACCTAGCAATCTCATCACAGATGAGGTTCACCCCCACAGCATCACAGATACTGGCTTTGTGCACAAATAACAAGTTAGATGGTCTCTCTGATCTTTAGCATAGACAATGAACTGCTTCAAATTTTTACTCATCAGACCAAAGAAAAGTTTTCCACTTCGCCTCGGTCAATTAGACGAACAAGTTTACTTTTTTTTTCACAGGTAAATGAGTGTCGCCCCCATCCTTACTTCTGAAAGCCTCAGCTTCTCTGCGATGCTCTTTTTTAAATCCAATCATGATACTGACCTGTTGCCAACAAACCTTATTAGTTTTGAAATATTTCACTAGGTGTTGTTTTGCATGACATAACTTTTCCATTTTTTCATTGCCCCTCTCCCAGCTCTTTTAACCAAATTCAAACTTAGCAAACGTTTTAAATTTCCCAGTTTTAACATCTAATGTGCTTTTTTTGTACTGTATCAAAAATATGTGTAAAATGATTTGCAAAACATTGCATTCTCATTGCATTCAACGTAAAAACAAAATTGTTTATACATTTCTTTTAAGGTTAAAGGTTCACACTTGTCACTGCAACAATCTGTCACATACTGTAGAACGGGGACAAATCGCACGTTGGTAATGGCATTGATGCCTACAATTAGAGCCTACAAAGGAGCACGTACAAAATGGAATAGGCTGGAGATGTACTGTATCTCCCACAATCAGTTGCCTATTCTGTATATATAAGTAATAAGAAATAGCAGTACAGAAAGTACTCTCAGTTGTAAGTTGACTAAACTGAAGCTAATACTAAAAAATTCTAATACAACAGCTTATGATTCAACTTTATGACCATTCTAGAGTTTGTTTTCCTTGACCACAGACACAGCCCTCTTGTGGCTATGTATGTAACCATGAGCGAGTCAGCTGTATTTAACAGAGTGTTTTTCTTTTATTGCACCGTTATTAATTAAAGGGATGGATGAAATATAAGAAACATTTATCAGTATCACTGTTGCAAAGTGATTATCGCAAAATGGCCCACGTAGTACAAGTTCACAATTCTTCAAAAACAAATTTAAGGAATTTGTGTCAAGAATCAAAAATCTGATCTCTTAGACATCAGTATTAGTATTAGCCACAAAAAGCCAGGCTATAGTGGAGAGCACACACTGATGGACCACACCTCATCAGCTGGGAGTTGAACTTATGACCTTTGTGTCAGAACCAGACTCACTCACTTTATTGATTTATAGTTTACTAGAGGCTCTGAGCTCTGTGGTAGGACAGCATTGATGCTATTTGGCATTCTGAGGACTGAAGACCTGAACTTTAGGATCCATCAACAGGAGGCACAGAGAAAGAAATGGAAAGTGAACCGAGAAAGAGAATAAGAGGGTGGGGAGAAGGTAAGGATGGGAGAGGTGGTGGTATGGGGGCTGAGGAGAGGCAGACAGAAGAGTGCTGAGCTTTGCCTGAAGTCCTTTTTTACACTAATTCAGACCTATTTTCTGGCAAAGTGAAAATAAAAACAAGCAAGCAAATTATAACTTACTGATAGAGCTTTACTTAAAGGTGCACTAATGGTTGTTGTAATAAAAATTGATTAAAACACTACATGTTATGATTCACTTGTAATTACAAACCCACTGAGGATTCTGTATTTTTCTTTGCCCTACAGAGTGTTTTCAGCTCATGGTCCACAGCTTTACTGCCATAAACCCACTGTAAACTACCTGTTCAGGCCTAAACAATAGACAGACAACATCACTCACTACCATGAGAACAGTGGAGCATTTGGAAAACAAATAGTTCACTCAGAAGTTTGTGGAGACCAAAACTGAGTTAAATGATAGTGACTGAAGTTGTGTGATGGAAAATATGACCCTAAATGAATGCAGTTGTTGTTCTGTGTCTTCTGGCTGTATAAATATCACTGTCAAGGCTGTAATTTTTATGTTTGACTTTCTTCAAATGCATCAAGTATAGCCAGCACAGATGGATTATGAGAAAACAGGCTGCTGGGCACATTCTGGTTTGTCAGTTTTTTGGGAGTTTTGAATATTTTAATGTAATCTATTTATGTTGGTTGTACATCTCTTTTCTGGTCATTTCGTTTCTTTTTACTGTGCTCCTTTACACACAGAATGTGAATGGTAACTTCAGAGGCTTTGGCTTATAGGAGAAAATATGATTGCGCACTATAATAAGGCAACAGATTACAAAAACAGTGAAAATGACCCACGTGTTGAAACTCAATCCAAAGAACACAACACAGGGCTGTGGAACCTAAAGAATAGAATGCGAATCTGAAACCAGGAGTGAGAAAATGGGGCAACTGTTTGAACTAAAACAAGGGAAACCACTAAGGGTGCCAGGGACTAGTGAGAAACAAAACTACCACAGAAATGATCTAGAATGGTTAATTACAATGATCTAGAAGTGTGTCTGTTCCCCGACCAACTAAAGTACATAGACCAAAAATGACCATAAGAGGAGTTAATCATGTTAAACTAATAAAAGTTAAGACTACTCCTCTTACAGAACAAAACCCCAAAACTATTAAATGTGGATTATTAAATATCAGATCTCTCTCTTCTAAATCTCTGTTAATAAATGACTTAATAAGCGATCATCAATTTCATTTATTTTGTCTGACTGAAACTTGGTTGCCGCAGGAAGAATATGTCAGTTTAAATGAGTCAACCCCACGAAATCATATTAATTATCATGTTCCTAGAAGCACAGGCCGAGGTGGAGGAGTAGCAGCAATCTTTCACTCAAGATCATCAATAAACCCTAGACCTAAACCAAATTGACCTAAACCTAAATTGAAGCGGATAATTTAACAATATGTCCTCACAACTATCTTCTGTCTGACCATTTTTTAATAACATTTGAATTTACAATAACGGACTATACAGCAGTTAGGGAAAAATTCCACTATAGCAGATGCTTAAGTGAAAAAGCTGTTAACAAATTTAAAGAAATTATTCTTTCATCATTTGCTTCACCATATGTTAATACAATGGAAAGTAGCCACCTTAATGTTACTCCTTATTGATAATTCTGCAGCCTCACTACGAAAAATATTTGATAGGGTTGACCCTCTGAAAAAGAAGGCAGTGAGCCTAGTTGAGCCTAGTATTCCCTTAACTCTAAGCAGCAATGACTTCATGACTTTCTTTAATAAGAAATAATTCACCAAATATTACAGATAGATCTTCACGTACAGCAGTGCTAGAATCATCGATTAGGCCCCAATCCCTGTTAGACTGCTTTTTACCCATAGATCTCTCTGAGCTAACTTCAATTATTACCTCATCTAAACCAACAACCTGTCTGCTAGACCCTATTCCAACTAAGCTGCTCAAGGAAGCTTTACCCTTAATAGATACGTTTGTATTAGATATCAATCTATTTTTAGAAACAGGCTATGTACCACAGGCCTATAAGTAGCTGTAATTAAACCACTACTTAAAAAACCCTGTCTTGACCCAGGTGTTTTAGCCAATTGCAGACCAATAGCTAATCTCCCCTTTTTTTGTAAAATCCTTGAAAAAGTAGTTGCAATACAACTATGCGACCAACTGTACAGTATGTATGAAGACTTTCAGTCAGGATTTAGAGTTCATCATAGTACAGAAACAGCTCTGGTGAAAGTCACCAACGATCTTCTCATGGCATCAGATAATGGACTCATCTCTATAATTCTGTTAGATCTTAGTGCTGCACTGTATGACATTAACTATGTGTGTTTTCTCCCGTAGAAGGAGTACTTCTCCTTCTCTGTTTCCCTCTCTCTGTCCCTTTCTGCAGGTGTCACCAGCTATGGAGATGTGTGTTTTCCAGTGTGCAGCTACTGGTCCTCCTGATGTTTTGTTGTTGCTCTTTTTTTTCTCTCTTCACTTTCCACTCACCCCAACCGGTCAAGCTTCCCACCCTGATCCTGGTTCTGCTGGAGGTTTCTTCCGTTAAAGGGAGTTTCTCCCCTCCACTGTTGCCTAGGGCTTGCACAAGAGGGAATTGGGTTCTCTCTATACTTTATAGTGTTGACTTTATTCTGTAAAGTGCCTTAAGATGACTTTGTCGTGGATTGGCGCTATATAAATAAAGCTGAATTGAACTGAACTGAACTGAACTGAACTGAATAGAATAGAATAGAATAGAATAGAATAGAATAGAATAGAATAGAATAGAATAGAATAGAATAGAATAGAATACCTAAGTAACCAACTTAAGCAACCAACCAAAAGGCCACACCGCAGAATAATCAAATAACCCAATACTGAACAGAGGCAGATAGGCAGGGATACACAGACAAAACCTCAGACCAAAGAGGAGAGGTCTAAAAGGAGAAATCAGGTAGAACAGTCGTTCAAGTAGGAAAACTCAACATCCAGGAGAATTCAAAGCAATGTGTAAAGAGACAATCTGGCAGGGGACTGTGAGGAGAACCGGGTTTAAATAGGCAAGGTGAAAACAATCAGGGCTGATTGAATGGAGAATTAGGTGAAATGACTAGACAGGAAGTGGAACATAGAGAATACAAAAAAAAAAGCTGGGAAACAGGAAGCAGGGCTGGAGAAATCAGGGTGAGAAAGGAAATGAGGGTGAAGGGCAGAGATTGATGAGAATGCAGTAGAGGAAGTGATAGAGAAGGACTGCTGAGATGGGGGTTGCAGGTCTAAGAATTGACAAAGCGAAGGGTGTTTGAGTGGGTAGACTGGTGCGACATTGTAGCATTGTATTGAAGTATATTTAATGCAAAAAAAAGTTTGCTGTTAGTCTGCCACCTAATTCTTGCAGCTAGTTGACAGTTTGCCATTTTAATTGCAAGTACTGTAACAACCACAGGGTCAGTGCTTCGATCCCTGGTCCTGGTTAGGTGTAGAAGTGTCCTTGGGCAAGACACCAAAAATGTAAATCGCTTTGGATAAAAGCCCCATATAAGTGGCCATTTACCATTTACTACAACAAACCATTCTACTAACATTATCCTTCACTGAAGACTCCAAGGATTATAGTTCTGACTTTTAGCTCATTTTTTTGTTTGTGATCCATAACTGTGATTCACTCTTGATAAACAGCAAGCAACTGTTTCCAGGAAAATTAATAAATGAATGCTAAACCTGACGCACCTGATAAATGTTTTTCTTTGAAAATTCCAGCTGCTTTCCAAAAGGACTTCACCAACTGGCCAAGACACACCTACTCTACTTACTTGATTAACATTATCCTTACACTCTGCAACATCAGTCCACAGAATATTATAATTCTAGTGTGAACAGCAATATATTTACTGAAATACAGGATGTGTGGTCCAGAGGTGAGAAGTAGTACATAATACATAAACTCAAGTAGTTTTAATTTTACCCTTCTACAATTCAAAAGAAAAATTTGTCACACTTTACTCACTTAATTTATTTGACACTACAAGTTACTAGGCATTCATAACAAAATATAATCAACTAATATCTGCAGTATTATACGCTTCACCTTTGACTGTTTTTTTAATTACTAGAAATCTTTTTGCCCTATTTTTTTCCTTTTTTTTGTATTCTTACAGTTAGGAATAAATATTAATTTTTGTAAAAAGGAGTACTTGTGCTCTAAAATGCACTCCATAACTAAAATAAGTTTGAGAGTATGTACTTAAACGTAAGCAAATAAGGTGAAGTGAATTCTCTTCTTGTAGCGAACTACTCCTCTGGCAAATATACTTGACCATTGAGTTTGTGTAATTGAACCACCGCACCTTAAACACACTGCATAGCTTTGAAAAAGCTTGAGGCCATGATATCTGTCACTATGAATTTTAACAATTGTAGTCTACCTCTTGTGTCGTCTTTTTAGTATTGACTACCAACACATGACTCCAAAGTGCAGAGTTCTGCATAGCAGCACTGCATAGTATTTACAGAGAGAGAGAAGATAAAAGTCTGTCTATTCTACCTCTCATTGTATAGATGTTGCATGGCACAGCACATACACATTTGGAAAAAACAAAGAGGTAATAGTTAATAAATCCACAGTAGTCAGTAGCATTATGAACAAATGCTTCTATAAAATAAATTAACATGTTAATTAAAATCATCCACCAATAGCAGCTTTGTTGGCTGTTATTTTCTTGGAGTCATGACAAAGGTCTGATGAAAATAAAGATCGAAAGGCTACAGCTTTCCAGCTTTGACAGAAATTAAATTTACAGTGGTCATTTATAAATTAGTTTCCCCTTCAGGCTTTCAATTAGACTCTTGTCTGATGGATTAATCATGTTCAAGGATAATCAGAGTAACATAATTAGGTTTAAAAAAATGTTACCTCCAAATTTTATTCTAACCTTACAAATAATTCATGCATTCAGATGAAGTCAACCATAACTTGTTTGCAGCTTTTCAGACCGAACCTGCTGAGATATTTTATCTTTTATCTTTATCTGGTGTTTAAGTCATGTCTAGTCACAATAAAGCAAAGCGATAAACGGCTTTAGAGTTCAAATCAGTCAAGACTGAAGAATTTTATTTTCCGCTCTTCTCAGCTCTCACAATGAATGGATTCACTGCCTTTCAAATGCAAATGTTACTGAAAGGAGTTAAACACAAAGGCCTCAAAATTTACATTTAAAAGCAAGTTGTTGAACTTGTAAACCACGTCTGACCTCTTCTCATCCCACATTACCCTGCTGCAGTAGACTGTGAAGGAGCCTCAGGTGAAGAAGCATATTTATTTAACTTATTTTAGCTTTAAAACAGCATCTTCTTCCACTTTTTGTGTGTAAACACAATAATACCATCAATTCTTTTGAGAAGAAAGGTGTGCATTGTTATCCACATCTAAACCCTTTCTTGCATTTGAACATCCCTCATGCTGTAATGGTTTTTGCCCCACATTTAACACATTAGTTGAAACATTTTTGTTTAAATGTTTAACCTGTAGAGACGACAAACCCCACCAGCAGCTGTAGCAATTAAGATGTTTTTTTAAAGTGAAGGAGGAGAGGTGAACACAAGGACTGGGTGGATGGTTAGTCAACAAAACATCAGACACAGAAAATGCTGTTTATTTCCTCTTCTACCTTTTTGTCTCTAGAATACATTTTATTAGTCTTTTCTGATTCAAAGGTTTATGGAGAAACCTCTATGTACCAAAACACTCCTTCAGACCATCATGAACAGCTTAAAGTAGAGATTACGACTTGCTTTCATCACTGTATTGTGCAGAAATGTCCTCCGATAATGATCATTTCCACTGAAACAGCATTAATGCACTGTAATGTTTGCCTGGTCCACTTAACACAACTAATGGGAAGTTTTTAATCCTCACGTTTCCCATAATATAATGAGGCTGATCTAAATCTCCAACCGCAGATGAGTGTCCATGTGAATCCTGCTCGGGTCCTGATGGTCTGTTAACAGAACCTAGAAATGCGAAGGCAGTGAATGTGTGTCTTTAAGAATGAAAGCAGCAATTGTAGCAGTGATTGTAAACCAACGTCATCACGGCAGTGTTCTCACCCTCATCTGTCACTAAGCATATCTTTAGCTCATCAAGGCTATTTAAGTCAATCATGACTGATGGCTTGTGACGGCGCTTCAGACATCACTGCCTGCTGAAAGCAGCAGCTCAAAACAGACAAAAACTGTACAAAGTCAATTTGTCATCTAATTAAAGCTTTGTACTGTTATCATACATTCTGTAAAAAGGCTTAGAATGTGTTTTATATATCATATCTTCATTAGAAGTATTCACTGTAGTACAGTCTTACGTCACAAAATATGACTATTATATTAGCTAGTTGATGTCAGGAACAAGTAGATATATGTCAAAAGGGCAATAACTAACAATTATGGCAAGGCAGACTCAAGTGAGGAGACAGAGGGATTGACCAGACCCTTGTTTATTGGTAATAATTAATGAACAGAATTCACTCCTAACAGGAGGGTATAAAGGAAAACATGACTGACAACGGAAATGTGTTGAGTAATACAGATCCCAGGGAAACAACATTGAACACAAAACCAAATGAAAGAAAGACAAATTATAAGAAACTTAAATACTTCCCACTAAACCTGAATTACTGACAATGAAATGTTGGGGAATGCTGGACTTAAATACTGAGGGAATAAAAGAGGGATGACGAAAGGTAAAGTTAAAGTACAGAGCTAGGAACAGGAATTGGGGAAAAAGGGCTACAAAATAAAAGTCCAAAGGGAGGAAGTGTAACCGAAGTGTCGGATCATGGCAATAACATAATGCCAGGAAGTTAAAAGTAAAACTTTATGTTACTATGGCAATATAAAGGGTTTCAATGACATGAACAGCATTTCTAGCTAATATGGATTGGCAGACACAAAAGATAACTTCTATAATTTTCACAAATTACAGGGAACTTTGCACCATCTACTACATTGCAGACCTATTAGGACAATTACAATAGGCTGTCCCAAAACCCCAGGACTCACCAGGTAGATGATATATTGAGGAACTGTGTATAAGGCAAAGGAAATGCAATAAATTACACTATCAGCGTCTTGAAAAGGATAAATTATATACGGTGGTTTGGTGGATAATTATACTATCAGATATTTAATACAGGGTCATAGATTATACACAGTTAGTTATTCATAAAATTTTGCAGTCTGATCGAATAAATGCAGTCCCTAATCTTAGAGAGTGCGCATGTACCATTTTATTTGAGAGTGAACTGAAGCATCCGCAGTAGGTCCTCAATAAATATTTGTGTACAACACTCAGTAATAGCATTATATATAGCAATTATATAAATAGCAATTTTAAAATTCAAAATACTCAAAATACTTTTGTTTACAGTTATTATTTTACTGGTGATATCATTGGTAAATAGTTTACAAATGCAGTATACTGTACATATACTGCACTGTATGTATTATAAACATATTACATATGCAGAGTATTGTATAAATATTTGTTTTCTGAGCTCTTTTCAGAGTTAAAATTTTATTTTTGTGTTCAAACTACAACATTGTACTTTGTGCATGTGACACAACACTGTATATACTGAGATAGCATTTGTTTCTCACTGTTGACCACCTGTTCTCACTGTGCAAATTCTTCAGGGCTTTACCTCATATCATAGGTAGAACTTTAAATGAATCCTCTAAATGAAATCTCTGGGCAGGACAGCTTTAATTCTAAACCATTAGCACTTTCACCTTACAGCTAGAAAGCTGCAAGTTTGCATTTCAGGCCTACCATGGCCGTCCTGTGTGGAATTTGTATGTTCTCCTCATGTTTGTGTGGATTTCCTACTACAGTTCAAAGAGATGCATGTTAGGTTAATTGGTGAATCTAAAGTATCCATACCTATGAATATGAGTGTGAACAGTTGTCTGTCTGAGTTGACCCTGAGATATACAGGTCACAAGTCTATCTCAGGACCAATACAGAAACTAACTTTATACTTTCCACTACTTTCTACTTCTCTGTGTCCATATTCATCATGTTAATCTTGAAAGCGTCCAAATGGATTGACTGCACATGTGCCACAAAAGGTACAATAGTGGCTTATTTCAAATGTATAAGGTAGGTAATGTTTAATTCAACCTCATGGACACTGTTCAGCATTTAGAGGTTCCTGTTTTTCAGTCAAATACAGCCGACAGAGAAGCGACTCTCACTGTTCTCATGGGACAACATGGGGCAGTATGCCAAGTGAGCATGAGTGTAACATCTTTGTATCCCCAACTATGAACAGTAGGGAGTGAGCGTCTAGTGTCTGTATAGATCAGTCGGCCGGTATGAACAAATCATAAGTCCTCTTTACATTTTGTATGGTAGTCACTAGTTCCTGTTTATAAATGCTGCTGTTGCAGTTTTTACCTCTTCTTTTAATCTTCTTTGGATGCAGAAGAAGTTGTTGGACAAGGTAAAAAACAGTCTTGACTTACTTGTCTTGACTGAGTTTTAAAGCTGCTTGAATTTGTCTTGAAGTATTAAATGGGCAATTATGTAGTGCTTTTATCCAATGTGCTTTACAATGTTGCTTCTCATTCAGCCGTTCACACACAAACACATGCACACACACACACGCACACACACATACACACACACACAGCGATGGGAATGGCTCCCATGAAACGTGCTCACCTGACCCACCGGAAGCAACTTAGGGTTCAGTATAAATAGGTATAAATATCAAAGTGTCTTGTGTTTACTTCAGTGGTAGCACAAAATATAAAAAAATAATTAAAAGAGCCTGAGTTGAATGATTCTTTGAAATTCACTGATACGCTTAAATACACAGTTGATCTGTTTGTTACTAATAGAACAACATATTATTGAGACTCAATGTACTTTTCTAAAGATAGGTGATTTGTTTTATTTGTTTTGCAAAGGGGAGCAGCATGTGTAGCATCCACAGAAGGAATTATAGACTCACTGATGTCAGTAACAGGTGATTACAAACACAGAACTGGGTACAATAGTGTGTATGTAAGGTCACTAGATTCAGATTTTTATGAGTAGAGTAAGTGTAAGTGTATCAGCTGAAAATCCCAGAGAAATTCAGAGGGTGTGTTTTCATGTCAACACGCTCAGTGGGACTTGGTTAATGGAGGTTGATGGTTTCCAATGTGGAGTACAGTTTCTGTCTTATCTGTTTTATTAACCTTTGACATTTATCAGTCTCTAATTAGATAGTACATTTGCATTTCAAAGATAAGATGCCATGAAAGTATGAGGGAAATGAGGGAGATGTCTATAAATAGGTACATGCGAGAACGTATCATGTGATGTCTGACCCTAATCTAAAATTCACTATGCACATAGCAAATGTGAATCCATTAGTGACAGAGAGCATTTTTTTAACATCAACTTTTCACCTGAACAAAGAACGTATAAAATAAAAAGAGACATGCTCTTATAGTGCTAAACAATATATTTTTTGTTTTCAAGAGTTTGTTTAATAGCATTAATCTCTGACCCCAGTCTTGAAAGTCAAGGTATTATACCAACATGATGCTCACATAACCTGGGTCACTGATACAGCACATGTGTGAAACTCATCCCATACATACATTATTTTCGATTGTCCTGTTTCCATGGTAATATTTAGATTATTCTATTTATAAATAGGGGTATGAGGATACCAGTCACCAGCACAACACAAAGTGTCGCTTTGGGTCATTTTATAGAATATTGTGCGCATGTAAATACATTCATTGATACAAAAGCCTGGGGTCCATTGATATGGGGAAATGTGTCTTGAATAAGTACTGGTCATTTAGCACAATAAAGAGATGTGTTTTAAGATGCATGCATGAAAGATTTGTGCTGATAGGGTCAGTTATAAAATAAAACTAATGTTCTGTTTCATGCAGTGTTCACCAAGGCTTGCACATTACTAGCTGCTGTTTTAAGCCAGAAGCAGATTCAGTAGGTTTGCTGATCTCTGAATAAGGACAAGTCATAGAGGACTCAGATCTGTGGGTAATCTAGCGATCAGTATCCAAAGCTATGTGGACACCCACATGTATGTAACAGCTGAACAACTCATTTATAGATTAGAGGCAATAATCTGCTACTATAACAGCAGGTTGATGCCCGTGGCAGCAGAGATTTGCTCCCATTCAGCCAGAAAAGCATTGGCAGGGTTGGTGATAAGGCCTGGCTCGCAGTTTGTGTGTGTGCAGTTTATTGCAACTTGTTTATGAGTTTACCTTTATGAAAAATCACTATCATAACATTTGTTGTCCAATACTGTTTTCAATTCCACAGTTGAATAAAATCTTTAAAGGTCAAACTCCTTGTCCTTAACCTTTACAGTGAATACATCTTTGGCTCGCTGCATACGTGTGGACATAGTCACAGTCAGACATAAAGTGCACCAAAGTTTGCACATGGTCAATAAAATGTGGTCATTGTTTCATATTGAAAGAAAAAGTATAAAAAATGTGTCCTGCTGCTTTGGACATTTTAAGCTAACAGCCATTCATTCATTATCTTGTGCTTATGAGTCGGGTCACGGTGGCAGCAGGTTTTGCAAGGCTTTCCAGACATTCTTCTCCGGACACTCTCCCGTCAAAGTGACCCTTAAGGCTAGTTATGACAAACGACAAGGTTAAAGATTCAGGTTTAATTAAACTACCAAACGCGGTGGTAAGGACAGTGTAAAACCACTTGCTGTCATGCTGACGACCATAGCAAAGACATTTTGGTCGTAGTGCTGATGTATATTAGCAGCTTTTCTGGCTCTTGTGGTGGAAAAACAAGTTTATACTGTGGATAAATAATGAATAATGTTGTGTTATGACATGAAATGATAATAGCTCTATGTGGTTTCTTAATGCTTATGGCTTAGTTAAAGACAAAAGATTTATCCAAAACAAGATGACATTTTGAGCCTTT
The DNA here is from genome assembly GCF_033026475.1 of Channa argus. Lineage (NCBI taxonomy): Eukaryota > Metazoa > Chordata > Actinopteri > Anabantiformes > Channidae > Channa > Channa argus. The sequence goes on along the minus strand of NC_090210.1, from coordinate 1,010,370 downwards.
TTGCAATCAGCCTGGAAAATAAGATATTGCTTCGGAAATCTCTAACTTTATGCTTGAACATTTTAGAATTCTTGTCCTAAATTTCATTTTTATTTCTGTGAGGCTTATTCAAACAAGTGTTCTGAACTGAGTTCACCAAACTCTCACCTGCAAAAACATATTGTCAAGTGGGAATTAGCCTGTTTTAAGTCAGTATGTGTGTCAGTTATGTGTTTATTGATGTTGCATATATTTGTGTGCAGTATGGAGGAATATGGGGTGGATAAATACTTTGAGGAAAGTGTGGTTGATGTAAAGAAAGTTCAGTTTCGAGGCAAACTCTGAATATAACCCAAAACCCTTGTCATAATGTAACTCTGCTGCTATCGGTGCTCATTGACTTTGGACAAGGCAGGATGGTGCATCATTGTAAAAGAACATGAACAAACTTTCTGGCATCCGGACAAAAGAGCTGCCAGCCCAACCCTGTCTCCTAAAAAATGCAGTCCTATACAACTAAACTGCAAATGCAATTACATTTAAGTAGGTAAAGTAATCGCTTATTACTGCAGAAAACGAAATTAGAATAGAATAAATTGGCTATTTGGGCAATTACAAATACATTTTCTACTAACATTTCATTAATATGTTGACTTTTAAGGTATTTGCAGCTCACCATTTACATTACATGATAACATATTGTCATTACGTTGACAGAAGACGTTATGTAGTTGAAATGATTAGTTAGTAGTTGATGATTTAGGAGACACTGTTGTACCAACAATATTGTACCAACCGTGTCTCACATACTTGAGAGATTTGTGTCAGATGGAAATATAAGAATTTCACTCATGTCTGGAGCATCTGTACTTCCACTGTGAAAACTTGCTTTGAATAAAACTGACTAGAGACAAGAAATTGACCTAGGAAAAGTTTCTGGCCTGGTGCACGTTGCTGTTTTCTGGCCTGCAGGTGGCACATGAGTCACCACAACAACAGCAAGAAAACTTAAACACTCTCAAAGAGACAGCAGTCAACGTAACCTTTCTGTACAATACAAGCCAATTTTCTACACAGTGTAAAGAAAACATCTATATTTTGGATTAAATATTTGGTTTTTTTATCTCCCCAGTTTTTTATACTGACAATCTTCTTTTCCTTTTGGCCGTTCCCTTTTAGGGGTCACCACAGCAAATCATGTGCCTCCATCTGACCCTATCTTCTGCATACTCTTCTCTCACGGGAACGAACTTAATGTCCTCTCTTACTACATCCATAAATCTACATCCAAAAAAGTTTCAACCTCAGCATCCCTCTACTGATGTACTGACAAAATTATAAAGTTTTGCTTGACATTTAGTGAAAGTTCAATTAATATATAGACCATCATCAGAAGCATGTTCAAAATAAACATTATAAAAAGGAAAACAAAAACAGACACTAGGTGCCAGGAATTAAAGAAGAGGATGGGTTTCCATGCTGGTTTTAAGAGTCTCTGGATTTCTGTCAGGTGGTCTCCTCATGCAGTTAGCAGTGCCAAATTGCTGATACCTAATCTTGGGTGGGTTATAGAGCTGCAGGGCATAATGGAACATGTTGTTGTTTGGCCTGCGTTTATGAGTGAAATCAACATAACAATCATAAAAAAGTCTGGAACATTTTTAGAAATGTGTTTCTCCGCCATGAAGATCTCCTACCTCCCATCTATGTTAGCAGCAGAAATGCTGGTGGAGAAAAACAGCCTCAGGTAAAAAAGATTTCAGCAGTTGTAAATAAACAGAGTCAATTTCATTTCACCACCTATTACACATGCAAGAGGCTTTTTTCCACAAGGCTATATAAAAAACATTTCTATAAATGAGTATCTTGGATCTATTCTAAATCTTCAACCGTGATAGGCAGACAAAGCAATTTCTTGATCATTAGAAACGTTTGCCTTTCTTACACAGAAATTGTGAAGGGATATAAATGAAACTTGAGGCTGTAGAGACTGTTGGTGTCTCAAAAGAGTGAGAAGGACCTAATTTCCAGTCAAATGTAACCAGCCTGAGAATACTCACAGCTTCATAACGGCAAAAATCTATTATTTTTACTAAAACATATGGCGAAATATTCTTATTTTTATTATTCAATTTGTTATTGTGGCTGTAAAATGTTTTGGACCACTTGGCACATAAGCACTCTACAACTTCTTTGTGCTATAAACCCTGTGATAACATTAAAACGTTTAAGAGAGGCTGAGATTTACTTTCTAGTGCAGGGTGGTTTAATGATCACCTTGTTGATCTAAGAACCTTTTTGAGCACAAAAGTACAAAAGTACAAAAAGTACAAAGTACACAGTAGTATACAATGCTAGACTGACACCAAAGGAATCAGAGGGCTGGAGCCCCCATGAACAATTTACCTATTTTGTACAGCATTTTCTGCCAATGGCAAAAAGCAAATAGGTAACTACAACTCAGATCTTAATACAAAAGCCTTTCCCTTCTTTTAGAGAACACAAAAGTACAAAAGGTTATCAATCTGCAGCACAAAGCCTCATGTCTTGTATTGGCGGGTACAGCTGTCTGGGTTCTGGGTAATTTATAATAAAGTAGAATACCAGCAGTATTAATTTCAGTGTTTTTGATACTGCTCTGTGTTCTCTGAATTTCTGCTGAAAGATGGTACAGATTTAAGGGGACACAGAGATGATGATGATTCTGAGAGATAAAGAAATACTGTAGGTTACCAACTGACAGGCTGAATCTAGTGTGAATAAGCTGTTTTGATGGTCTGTATAGTCACCATTACATAATTTCTGTACAGAAGTACAGAAGACAGACCTGAAACCATTTACAGCTGAGAGACTCTTGTGGCCTCAGAGGTTAAAACATATTGAAAGATGTTATAAAATGAGGACATCACTGTCCTCTGAGGTAAAAAGGCGTGGAAAGCTATGCTGAAATAAATGAAGAGGAAAATCAACTCTGTTCTAGAAAAGTATTTTGTGCTCTTGTCAGTCTAATAATTTCCCAATTTATCATTTAACAAAGATAAAAAAAGACTTTTTGGTGATCAACAGAGACACAGTAACAGCTATAGGTACAAAGCTAACTTTATTTGACAATTTTCTTTCCATGCTATCTTCTTTATTTTACCTCAGAAGTAAATATTGTACTTACATCATCACAATTCATCATTTTGCAAATTAATATCTTTACTTTGCTATTACTATGCCAGAAAGAAAATAGTTTTACAGGAGGCATAATATACATACAGGCATATATACATCCCAACAATGGCAGACAATCTGCAAACATTAAAATATAATACACAGCCTTGTTCTGCACAAGTCACGGGGTACATAGGCTATTTATATATAAAAAAAAAAACAAAGGCAATGATGCATAGTTTAAAAATCTATAGAGAACATATATGTATGAATTACAAATATATCAAATTAATCACATTTATTCCATGCCCCTCCTCCTGAATCAGTGTATTATACAGTAAAGAGAAAAGAAATAGAAATCCTAACTTTTGTCACTTTTGCCACAAGAGGCCCCAAGACCAGAATCAACTTTCATGTTTTTTGATAGTTTTACAATATATATTTTTGAAGGACTTTTACCCATATTAGACTATTTTATGCCTTAATGGAGTATTTATATCGATAGTAACAATTACACATAACATAAGAACCACGGAATGTATGAAGGAGCAGGGGTGCAGGACTGTTATAACACACAAGAAACCCACCTGAAAGTGTTGGAAGGAATTTGAAGGACTCGTCCACATGACAACAGGGACATCTCGCGGCCACTACGCGCCCTGCAGGTAGCTCCGCAGCCGTTCGAGGACGCATTCATTTACTATGGCGTATTGGTACCTCTCTGATGCCTTAACTGAATTCTATATAAACGTAAATGACTTTTTTGCTGTGGCAATATACCAATGGTAAAATAATACTTGGTAAAACAAAGGGAAAAATGAATATCTTGAATTAGATTTTGAAGTTAAACGACTTTAGTGCAATGGATTCCAACATGTTCTATTACGTTTTTGTGCAATAAATGTTCTGCACTTGGGATGGGAGCCAAACTTTTATGTTTTACAAATGTGTGGTGTGCGTTTGTGAGATTATTGTACTACTTTAACTGTAAAGAAGTATAACGTACTATCACTCAGAAAAGACGATGACCTGAAGCTCGTATGAAAGCACAGTAGGCACAGTACTTAAGTAAATGTACTTAGTTACTTGTCTCTATCGGCGAGGTGAAGAATAACCGTAACCGGACGCGTCCCTCCAGTCTCCGGTCACATGCTAAGTCAAGCTGGATCAGCTGACATCCCACGGCTTCTGCTTTTGATGTTCTTCCTCTTTTGTCGACGGGCTGCTACTCCTGGCACAGTACTAATTCGTTATCTTAGTCTCACCGAACTCAAATTAAATTTGAGCCAAGCACGTCTTGCTGATTGAGCAAGTTAGGCTGCTGGGATAGATGCTGCTAGAGTGGATGATGAACGGACACGCCATTCTTTACACGGGGGTCACCTTGGCCTTCTGGAGTACTATACTAATCGTTGGTAAGATTGTGTTTTACCTTGAAATACGCAAGAATACTTGAAGCAGTGAATGAAAGGTGTATTTTATAGACATGTATAGAAATTATAGTGTAGCCAATCGTTTGCGTTGAGAGCTATCAGTGGGGACCTGGCTAAATCATGGGACTAGAATGGTTCCGGGTGTTTCTATTATGTTTGCTAACGATAGTTGGATTTGTTAGATTTATTTGCAAGATTAAGATATTGACATTAATGCATGTTAACAGTTTTATGGGAGAGCACAAATTGGTTATGGAATTATATCGCATTTTACGTGTTAACATTTAAAACAGCAGCTTTAGCTTGCATCCAAATTAGCGTTAGCATCTCTCTAGCATCAAGCTTATATTATGCTAACGTCAGTTATCATAGGTAACCGGCTGCAGAAAACTTAGCGGCTGTATTTGCGATGTACGTTAAACGTTTCTAATCTTTCCAATAGGATGAAAATGTTACAGTATATTATTGAATAGTATTTTTTTGTTGTTCAAGTCGTGTAAAATAGCCAAGTTAACATCAGCTAGTTAGCATTTTACACTGATTCCAAATAGGAACTGCAGCAGTTTTCACGTGAGGTTGAGCTATTACACTGAAGTTACAACTTCTTTCCATGACTTTAGCACATAAATATCACTTGCATCACACATGTTGCGGGGGAAAAAAATCAGAATCTTTTCTATGGATGTATTCATAAAAATATTCTCTCTGCAACTTGTGCAGTTAGCCGACCTCTCCCTCCACTTTCCCATCCAAAGTAATTTATTATTTTCTTTGTTTTAGGACTCTGTTATACCATATTTGACCTAGGCTTCCGCTTTGATGTGGGATGGTAAGTAGTTTTTCCATAGTAGTCTTTGTTCATCCATAGAAAAACTGCCAGCATACTGATTTAAAAGTAAAATATGCAAAGAATTCAAAAGCAATAAGTAAATTTTATAAGTGAACTTTTTGTCTTTTGAATTAATTAATCTGTGAGGAGTTGTATTGACAAATTTTAGACCCCTTTTTAGTTTTGAGTGTATATAAAAAAAACATAATAGTAAAATAATGGAAAGGACAACATTTTGCATCCCCCTTAAAAAAAAAAAACAACTTATTTTGAAATCAATTTAAGGCAAAAAAAAATTTTTGTTTTATTATGTTTGCCATTTCAAAATAAGGCTCTGCAAATTTTTGCAACCAACTGTAATGTGAGGCCCCTAGTAACCTGACACTGCAGCAGTGACAAAACTACTCTGACATTTCCCTGATTACACAATTGCAAGGTATTAGTAAAATGAAGCAGAGTATTAGTGCTACTATTACATTCTAGTTTCAGGCTGTTAAAGTGTTACATCTTTTTTGCTGTACCAGTTTTTTTCTTTGTGAACACTACTTTGGGACAACCGTTCAAAAGTCAACTTTTTATTATGCTTTAAGTATAAACGAAGATGAGAATATGACTTTATTTCCACAGACATGTCTTAACCTTGGTTTAGTGTTTTGTATATTTTTAGCTAATGACTAATTCAGGCCTTTATTCTGCATAAATAGATAATTTAAAATAACAGCAAAAGCACATCATATTCTTTCTGCAGTTTGACTTTCTACTGCTTGAGCTGCAGGCTATTTCTTTAAGTTTCAGTTTAACAATGAGAAACAGCATGACTAAGAAGTTTGAAATGAAAATAAAATGTATATATGTACACACTCTGTTTTGCTTACAGACATTAGTTTTACAGCATCCTGTAAACATTGGCAGTGTTTCCCTCAAAGTCTTTATCAGCTGTCCTTCGCTTGCAGGTTCCTGACAGAGACTTCTCCTTTTATGTGGGCAAATCTAGGGATTGGCTTGGCCATTTCTCTATCTGTGGTGGGTGCTGCCTGGTGAGTGTCTTAAAAAGGACATAAATTAATGAGCATACCACAGTCTTTTGTCAGGTATGTGTACGGAAGGGGGTAACAGTTGAAATACTAAAATGCACTATGCTTTATTTTAATAGCTTCCTGTTTCTTGAAATGCTTAGGAAAACACATTGTATTTTCCAGTTTCGCGTTTACGTACGGTCAGACATACAGAATTCCTTAATTCTGAAATTAAGTGTGGAAGTTTCAGTGACTCACTTCCTGATACAGAAACTTTTTTTTTTAAGTATGTCCTTGCTTTCCACTACAATGATGTCTCATTGTTGTTTGTTTGTGGAAACTGTAGGAAAGTTGTACCAAATGGGTTAAATTACTGATTGTTCAACAGCCAGTCAGCAAGCTCTTTAACAGATTTCCTGTAAGACAGATTCAACCAGCAGAACTCTCTGAACAGCTACTGATAAAGGTCAGTCAGAGCTAATGGTGCGGGATTCATACAGGTGGCTGTGGGCTACAAACACCTTGTGCCATTCAACCGCTGTCCATCAGGGCGTGAACATAATCTATATAGATGTATCTGACCTAGTTATTTACTGATTTAAACCTAACAAAACTTTTAATATAATACATGGACACTGGGTAAGATGGTTTGATCATTATAAGTAGGTGCTACACTGTTTCAATATCTTTAACATTTAAGTTAAATGACTTTAGCTAAGTAGGATCCTTGACCCTTTGTTTGCACCATGTAGTTTTCCTTTGATGGTAAAGAGATGGTTTGGATATTGTTTTGTGGTTTTTAGGGGAATCTACATTACTGGCTCAAGCATCATTGGTGGTGGTGTCAAGGCTCCACGAATCAAAACCAAGAATTTGGTCAGGTAGGCTAAATTAAAAGCAAAACCTTTTTGTCCATTTTTCCCGCTATTTTTTTGTATTTTTGAAATTTATTATTGAGCTTTTTAGTTATTGTTTAAAACAAAACATTTTACATGTTTATTACCTACCTGCCTACATATAGTGCATAGATATCTTTGTATTATTATTTTGCATATGAAAGTTGCATTCCTCATGGAGAAATGTAGTATATGTTTTAAATGTCTACGTAATTTTTCATCTAAAATATACAGTTTGCTTAAAATGTGGCTAAAATACCTATATTAGTAAAATCCTGTTGTCCTTGGGCCAACCCATCATCGTTAGTTTCTGTTTGTTCTTTAATGTCCTCCTCTAGTATCATCTTTTGTGAAGCTGTAGCAATCTATGGGATCATTATGGCCATTGTAATCAGCAACATGGCTGAGGTAAGACGCTTTTTCATTAAGATAAAATGGCTATACAACTACAAATTTTACAGCTACATATTTTGTTATTAAAATGTAATCCTACAGCGTATAGAGAGAATTTCACATAGATGTACTGTTCAGGATGTTTAGTCAATTGATACATAAAGGAGTTTAGTATGTTTTTTTTTTCCAACTAAGAAATAATGGGACACTAAACATAATCTGTTATTTTATAGAACTTCAGTGGAACCACCCCTGAGACAATTGGAGCAAGGAACTATCAAGCTGGTGAGAAAATGGATGTAAAGTCTAATGCATGACAAACAAAATGTCTGAACATTGATGTTTATAGCTGACACTGGTTTGATATTAATGATAGGTTCCACTAGTTTCTGTATTCTGTGCAGTCTCTCATTTAGAATTTAGTTTTTCTAAAAAAAGGTATATTGGCATTCACTACAATTTACCAGAAGAAATTAAAGCTGTCATGGTTTTAAACATGCTACACAGAGAAAAACTAACTCTGCCACTAAAGAAAACTACAAGCATGACAGTGCAGCCACTTAAATCATTGCAACTTAAATTTGTCTATATCATTAAATGCGCTAAAGCTTTCTTAAAACACATTTTTTCAGCCTTTTAGTAATGATCTGGTGTCTGAAACTTGAGCAAAAATGTGAGGTCACAATCGCCTCTCAAAATTACCCCCCAAAATCACGTTCCCAATCACATTTCGACATTAAAATGAGCTGATGATATTTATGTATAATTGTGGCATTTTTAGCATTACTCTCATCTGAAAAAACATCATCTCCGTAAACTCTTTAACATCTCTTGATGCATTATGTTTTAAAAATTAATATGCTGATGGACTAATCCACATTTAAACACAGTTCTTATTGAAAGCATATTTCCCTTGTTTTGTATACCCATAGAAAAATCAAGTGTTTTCAGCAGTATATTGTGAACAGTATTTAATTTCCAACATCTAAAAGACTGTGTATTAGTCATGAATATTGCTGACTTTTTTTGACCTCCATCCTTGTAGGTTACTCCATGTTTGGAGCTGGTCTAACTGTGGGCTTTTCCAACCTCTTCTGTGGCATCTGTGTTGGCATTGTGGGCAGTGGAGCAGCTTTGGCTGATGCCCAGAATGCCAGCCTTTTTGTGAAAATCCTCATTGTGGAAATCTTTGGCAGTGCCATTGGCCTTTTTGGTGTCATTGTAGCCATTCTGCAGGTAAATGAGATTCTGTGTTGTTGTTGTTTTAGAGAAGGAGTCCATCTCTGTGTCCATCTATGTTCTTTATTTGCTGTTTGTTGTTGCAAAATATATGAAAAATGTCAGCACAAATACAGTAATTATTTTCCTCAAAGGTTGAGATAGCTTTATGTTGCAGAGCTCTGTTTACATTAACATGTCTGTAATAACTGGTTTCTTTTTTTACTCCCCTTCCTTAGACGTCAAAAGTAAAGATGGGTGACTAGAAGACTCATTTACACTCTGAGAAGATAAGACACTGCTGGAAAAATAAGATGGTTTATTGTGTAAATACATCGTAAATTATTTAAATGTCTCTATTTGCCTGGTATTGTTTTTAATCATAATTCATTGGTATGTGGACATTAAACTCAGTTTTTTTGTTATGTGAGTGTTGTCATGTGAATCCTGTACATTCCCAGCTATTTAGCTTGATGATTAGTGCAAATACAAATGCATAAATCGAAGTGACTCTTTGTATCAGCAGCCATCCTGCAGTCAACTTTATGTCTATATGACTTGAGACATTGTAATGCTGTTTAGTTTGCCCATTCTTGAATGAAGTAAGAGTTAAAAATTACACTGGACTATATGAAAATATTTGTGTGTGTATGACTTGGATACATGATTTTTTGTTTTTAACCATTGTGTTTATAGCTTGGTCTGTCACAGTTGTTTTTTGCTTTAGCAAGTGGTCCTTATTTTGTACAGCAACCCAAATACGGTATTTTTCCGGCCTCCTACTGTACAAGTGACAACAAATCTATAAAGTTTTAAATCAGGGGGCTGAATGCAAGTTGTTAAGCTCCCAGAACCGTTGGATATGTGTTCTGGGAAGCTAGCTAGTCAGAAAACAGCAGCAGGTGTGCTGCAAGTTTGTCAAGTGTTTTTTAGTTCCTGAAAAATGTATTTTAGTAAGATGTCTAGTTATAGCCACAAGCCTACTCAACATAGCTGGAAGACAGAACTACAGTTAGTTTATCCAAAACTACAATCTCTGCCCTTTAGAAAAGTATCTCGCACTGCTATAATTTTTTTTTTTTTTAAATCTTTGAACGTCCATGTTACTAGGCATGTCACGATTCTAACATTAACCAAATGTTAATTGTTCATGAGGGATTTTGAAACATTCCTTAAGGTTTCCATCATGACTCGTGGTGTGACCTCAATTTGAATGGCAGACAAAATTAGACTTTCTGCTTCATGGCAAAGCCATCATTAAAGTTTTATCTTAGTTTGGATGGACATTCTTCTCAGCTGGAAAATATACAGTGATTCAGCAGGCTGTAATTTTTGCAGACTTCTCTATAAGTAATTAGAGTTTTTATTTTATTTTACCCTTTTAGCTGCTACTTGACAGAATAAAGTGGGTATTTGCTGAGTGTAAAATGCTGCAGTAGTGTGTCTGTTTGATGGTATGGAAACACAATTGTTCTTATTGCATCATTCCACAGAGTTGACAGACCATAGCTAGTTGAGAATTGTTTCAAATCTTTCCTTGTACAAATTTTTCAACCCCTCCTGTTAAGAGTGTCAATATCAAATATAATAATGGGGAAACTGAATAGTCTTCAGTTCGTCTAGGCCTTGCTTTCCAAATGTGTCTTAACAGCAAGATCATCTCTGCCATTTTAATGGTTATATAATTAGACCTAGATCAAACTCCAAGATGCCTTTGGTGAATCAGGCTCTGTACCCAGCCCCAAGCTTTCAATGACTGTAGCTTGTACAGTATGTGTGGTATGTGGATGCGATGGTGTGAAAGTAAAGTTGTTTTTGACATTGTGTATAACATGAAAAAAAGATCTTTAGTCTAGCTTCATAAACGTCCTTGAGAAAATAAAATGGTTCAATCGAGTGATTGTGTCTTTCTTTACTTTTATCCATTCACTAATTTATTGTATTGCTTATACTGACTGTAGTCGACCTGCATTTATTTATTTTTTTTATTTCCAGCAGATGGAGCAGGAAACCACATCATCTGTTCATCAGTAAACGCCTGCTGTAGTAATACATATTTGATTGACAAAAGATCCTACCGGTTGCTTTATGCGAGATCAATTCTAATGTTAGACCTAACAATAAATAAACTAGTTAAAATAGTTAACCATATTTACTATTAGTTAAACTGATTTAAATAAAGATCACAGTATACGTGCAATGTTACGCTTATGCTGGAATTAAAGTAATTTTTTACTCGATCATGATTATAACGGCAGTTTGGTTTTACTAGTTGAGTTACAGGGAGAGAGCCTGTCAAACACGATCATCAAACCTATAAAAATAAAATAGCTGTAGTTAAACACACACAGACAAAATGAATGGAAAAATGGGTTATCAAACTACCAGGGTCTATCATATGACCACCATCAAAAGCAAAAGCGTTTGTGTAAAATAGGGGCTTCCGTAGGACACAAGAGCGAAGGGACCTGCTTTCTGAGACAGTCTGAGAGCATCCTTTGCTTTTTTATCGTGCTCACGAAAACACAGCGGGATGTCGGAAAATCATATGGATAGAATCTCTTTACTTGCCACTTTGCGATAGATTATCGCTGTTGTGAACGTTAGCCGCTTGGCTAGCGTGACGCCACACAACATGATGCTTTTTTTCTGACGAAGAGCAGACATAATATTCCGTTTGAGGAGACGAAAAGAAAATAGTTATCTCATGAACAGTGATTTTTTTTTTTTTTTTTTTGCTTTAATTGTTACAACAGTCACAGTTTTGGCAATTACATGCCCATGAACAGATTTTATTGATTTCGTTCCTCGGCTGATTTGAATACGACCATGAGTGACCCAGTAAAGAAGATGCTCAGATAGAAGTGTTCGTCTGACACCATCAAGGTAGGTGCTCTGTCTATCTGTCTGGGATTCATTGTGTAATTCAGCTCTGCATCCACGCTTTTCTTTGTTTCCTTCCAGCCTCCACACATTTATCCACACTGCAACCCTCTGTTTTTAATGGAGCTTTTAATATTTGGAAATGTGGTCGCACGCACTGCCCCCCTGCCCATCTTTTGTTATCATGCACATTTCCACCAACTAGCAGCATTTTTGCACCCGCCATACTAGGCTACACTCAGCCTCCATGCACTGTTCGTCTACAGTAAATGAACAATCTCAGCTTTCAGACTGCTGGATAAAAAGCTCTGAATATCCACTTTTTACTGCCGCTGGCTACAATTGCTGGCACTATTTCTTTCCCATTTGAAGGAGGGATGCAAGGTCTGAAGGACTATACCTTCTCTTGTTTAAAATAAGAGCAAATAGTGCTAGTGTGCACTGCCAGCCTTTTACACTGGGGACATAGGAGTGAAGAGGAGGAGGTTTCTACATCATAAAGCTTAACATAACCAGGCATTTGCACAGAAGCTCTGCACCTAGACCATAATCCATTGTGACATCTCTCTCATTTGTGACACAGTGTGTCTGTGGGGCTGCTGCTACAGAGGTTATGGTAGGTAGTGGACCAGAGCTGCCTAGCTTTGAGCACTAACTTCAATTGGAGAGTGGGCTTTGGTGCATTTTAAGGTTTCAATTTGGATGCCTAATTATTCAAAACATTTGACCATGTCTTGTTAAGGCCATGGCTCAAAGGCTAGAGGTTAGGCCCCAGACATATAAGGACAGGGCCACACAACAGCAACTGCACACTTATTTGAATTATTGATTTATTTAATGATAATTATTCTTGACAAATTCTATAAATTAGTAAAATGTGTTCATGCCAACAGTCCAAAATCGTCCAAAAAAAGACATTGGCTATACTACTATCCAAATATAGTATGAGCAAAACAGAAAATACTCACAGTTCAAAACCAGGAGCTAGATTGGTTGGGTTTAGTTAACAATTTATTGCTCTTATTAATATATTATTAAAATAGTTGTAGATTAAACTTCTATCAATCAGCTACACTCCATATCCAAAAGCAAGGTAACCTAATTAAATAATTTCTTGCCCAGTAAAGCTGACATGAGTCGATAAAAGTAAAATGTAATTTTTAAAAAATTCCTAAAGGCAAGAAGTACAAGTTCTGATTGAGATTTTTTTTTGTGTTAATTGTTTGTTTGGTAAATTAAACAGGGTGCATGAGTATGTCACCTCGTTTTTAAAAGTTAATGATAATAATAAGTATTACATATTTAAGTATTACATATTCATTTTATTGAATAATATTTTCATTCACTTATATTTTATTTGTAGCCTAATCTGAACTGTATGCATTTCTCATTTTTGTCAGTACAGTATGATAGAAAGTGTCCTGAATATCTGTCATGATCACCAGTTTCACTTCCTTTTCCAGACTTTTATTTTGTAATCCTCACTTCCCACTTCCTGTCCCATAGTCAATTCCGTACTTCATCACATTTAGTCCTCATCATTTTCACCTAAGATAAGATAAACCTTTATTTGTCCCACAGTCGGGGAGTTTCCATCTTACAGCAGCAGAAAAAATGTATAGCAAGTATTTCTGTACAAAATTTAAAAAAAAAAAGTAATAATACAGTACAAATAAGTATACAATCAACAAACAAACAATTGCACTAGGGTTGATGTTTTTTGCACACTGTTACAATCAGTAGTAGGATCGATATTATAGTGAGTATTGGTTCACTGGGAGCTACTCTGGTTGTAAAGTCCTATAGCAGCAGGAAGAAAAGACCTACAATATCACTCCGTCAGGCACATGTTCCTCCGTCACTACCTATATAAGCCTCCATGTTTTGTGAACTAATTTGCCAGATTGTCTGCTCCTCTACAGCGACTCTCCAGCATTTTCTTACCGTTATGCTTGAAGATATTGACTTTATTCTGCCCGCTGACCTGCCTGCTCTGTCTAAACCCCTGGTACCGTGAGTTTTGATCGGACTGCATGAATTCTTGAAGTCTTAGTGTTTGGTCCTCTTTTGAAAATGTTTATCCTCTTCGTAGCAGTCATCAGGTTAGATAGGTGCTATAGAGAAAGATAGAATGAGAAGACACGTACACACTCCTTGCCTCAACTTTCTCAACCATCGATACCTCACCAAGAAGTCTCAGGACTGCTGTCTCTGGACTGCTGAGAGGAGTTGGCACAAACCCAAAACTCCGTCTGTTCTTGCCAAGTATCAGGGCCTGCTTGTATCTTTTTCTCACAGTTTCACCAGGGCAAAGACTGAATACTACCGGGAGAAGCTCAGCAACATCACAGACACAAAAAAGCTGTTCAAATCACTCATCTACCCACCTCCGCCATCCACCTTTTTTACTGCCAAAAACTCATCAGCTCATAGTTCTCCCCTCCAGATGATGACATCCTGCTAACTTCTTCCAACACTGCATCACTCTCCTCATTTTAGACTTTGACTGAGGATGACCTATCCATCCTCCTCCTCTATAACCATCCAACCACCTGCTCTATGGATCCAATCCCTTTCACTCTCCTTTAAGCAGTTGCACCTGCACTAATGCCAGCTATTACACGAATAATCATCACATCTTTCACTAAAGGCACTTTTCCGACCTCATTCAAGCAGGCCCAGGTTACCCCACTGCTTAAGAAGCCTTCTCTTGATCCCTCCCTTGTGGAGACTTAAAGACTGGTTCCACAGGAGAGAAGCTTGGTAGCTAAAGTCTCTGTCTCCCATTCTACCTTTGGAAATTCTGGGAACCACAAGTAGGCCTGCATTCTGAGATCGAAGTGGTCTACTGGGATTATATGGTGCTATAAGGTCTTCTATATATGATGGAGCCTGACAATTCAGAGCTTTATATGTAAAAAGCAGGGTTGTAAATTCTATTCTAAATTTAATGGGAAGCCAATGGAGAGAAGCTAGTGAAGCTGATATATGATCTCTCTTGCTAATTCCAGTCAGCACTCTTGCTGCAGCATTTTGGATTATTTGCAGGCTTTTTAGATAGTTACTGGGGCATCCTGAAAGTAGGGAATTACAGTAGTCCAACCTAGAAGTAACAAATGCAAGGACCAGTTATTCGGCATCAATGGTAGGAGACAGGATGCTTCTAATTTTGGCAATGTTCTGTAGGTGGAAGAAGGCTGTTCTAGAGATTTGTTTTAAATGTGAGGTAAAGCACAAATCCTGGTCAAAAATAACTCCAAGGTTTCTTGCAGTGTGGAGCATTTCTGTCTGTCTCTCCAACATCTCTGCTTGGATGAGAAAGAGACATCTTCAGTTCAACCTCTCCATGACCGAAATTCTTATCTTCCCATCCAGACCTTCAACACAACACAACATTGCCCCCACTAAGTCAGCCAGAAATCTGTGGGTCATCATTGATGACCAATTAAGCTTTAAGGACCATATCTCCTCATTTAATCAGCCAAAAAGGACTCATGGTACCCCACTCTTCAGATCTCTACACTTGTTTCCTGTAGCTGCCTGCATCAGGTTCAAACCTCTGTCTCTTGCCTACAGGGTGATCAACTTAACAGCTCCTGCTTACCTCATCTCCCTCATTCAGGTCTACAATTCCTCCCATCTGCTGCGCTCTGCCAATGAATGACATCTGGTGGTCTCAGCACCAGACAGAAGACATCAAACTCTTCAGCTAAGTGATCCTACGATGGTGGAATGAGCTACCAAACTGCACGCTCCCCAAACTCATTCCCAATATTCCAGAAACAGAACTCTTTCGCACCTTCCTATGAACTATAAAAAAAACCATCTGCTCCTTCTTGCACTTGCATCTCATGAAATGTAAACACTTTTCTGATAGGACTTAAGTCGCTTTGGACAAAAGCATCTGCTGGCTAGGGCAAAGTCTGGATTATTTTCAACTAAGCTCTTTGTGAATAGAGGAGGTAATACTCCGTAGAATTCAACATGAGTGAGTCACTTTCTCCAGACAAGATCAGAACCTGATCCTCCTGGCATTCTCTAGAGTTCTTGTTTTAAACAGTCTTAAGAGACAGTTTCCATTGGTTAAAGTGTGTCTCTGAAAACAGGGACACAGGCAGCAGCTGCACAAATACAAAAACTACTGTACCTATAACTCCTTTCAGACATGCAGTAGAATTTTGACATTGTCCTGGGTTTTTTAGGAGTGGGTATATGTCGGAAAGAAAATTTCAGAATAAAACGCTGCCGATTATATCCTACGAGCCCCCTAGTGCAATGTTGGTATTGTGCACGTGAGCTCGTGCATGTAGCACAATGCTCTGTCCCAAACATTTGGAGGTTTAAAAGTTATGGAGTGGGGTGTGTTAATGATGTTGTCACTCAACTGCCGCTGTAGTCGAGTGACTAAACCTTTTTTTATTAGTTGCATGGTTCTGAAGTGCTGTAAACAAAACAATGTTTCCCAAATTTAAAATGTTATAACACATTGCGCTTTCTGTGGGCGCTGACCCCGTATGGAAATCGAGCAGATTTTTACACCTGAGGATGCTTCTCACTCAGGCGATATCCCGCTGTGAGTGTGTCTGAATAGCCACTCCAGACAATGTCCAAGGCTGGATTTTCCTAGCAACATCCGGAGTTCATGTCTGAAACAAGCTTCTTATTCCACCCAGTCTCCTAAAATCTGTCTTCATGAACAAATAAAAACATCTTATTTGTTCATTTGTTCATTGTTTTATTTGTTCTCTTCTCATATTATTCTGTTGTACCAGTAAACATTTTATCTTTTGTTTTCTCATCACATTTTTCTTGTTTAGGATTATTATAATGAGAGTAAAGCAGCCCTTGCATTATTCACATCATTGTTTTATTTTCATGGGTCGGACTCCATCTAGTCTGATCCAGCTGAATATTTTGTGCGTTATCAAAAAAACTTCAGCCTGTTGAAGATTAAAAAAAAAAAACATCAGCAGGTTATTCCCAGGTAAAACTATTTTTTACTAGGGAATTAAAATTAATGCATATAATTTAAACCGTACATCGTTAGACTGATGTTATCAAATAAACAGTGATGCAGTGATACAAACTTGCATATAAGCACAAGTACACAGTCTCAACTCTCCCATATAAACACTGAAAGCAACCGTCATGTATGAATAGTAATTATCTGCAGATACGCTTGATAAAGTCAGATCTGTTTAACTGGACTGAGCCCTGCCTCTGGCCCTCATTGGAAACCTCTCACTACTAGTTGTTTCTGGAAATTGAGATTTGGAATCTGTAACAGTCTTGGATTATTGGATTGGTATTCGGAATCACTCTGGATGTTTTTGGACTAATATTGCGTTTTTGGCATATTGGACTTAAATTTGGATTCAACGAGACTGAGCTTGTGGATCCCACAGACTTATGTCAACTCTTCTCCACCTACCATTGTTTGCTGTCTCTCTCCCTGTCATTCTTCCCTTTTGACAAGCAACTTGGAGAATGCCAGCACGGAGGGAGGCCATCTTGTCCTGACATCATCCTGGTTATTCCACCATTCTCCTCCCCCTTCACCTGAGACACACACACCTTCCAGGCTCAGCCCTGTGGTACTTAGGAAGCAAATCTGAGCTACTACATCATCTGGTGAGCTGGAGGAATCCCTGCAAGCGCTCTCAAGTCATTCATTCAATTGCTGTTTGTCAACCTTATCTCCTTTAAACATTTTAAACATTGAGGGATTTGCATCTGGTCATCTTTGGGTCCTCATTATTGACTAACCCTTACAATATCAACAGAACTGAAGGTATAGTTCCCCTACTTGGTGAGTTTTCAACTGTGGCATATGGTTTTCCTTAGCAGGTTATATCCAGATTATGTCTAAGGGACAATGGATGTTTTAGAGCTATTCTACTGAAAAAAGTCATTGTTTGAGCAAATCATTCCAGTTTCCCAAAGCCCACACATCTCAGTCCAGTTAGGTTCACTTGTGCAGTGATAAAGCAGAGGCATCTTAGACCATCTGCTGAGGAAACCTGTTATCTCGGGCTTGACTTGAGGCCTATCAGATAGCAGAGAGGTGGTTATGGCATCAGGGTGTGTAATTAAAGGTGGCAGAGCAGTCTCTTTGTGTAATCAGGCTTATATAGAAGCAGAAGGGCACAGTTTAAAGTGAGTTTAGCATCTACTGTAACATCACTTTAAATAAGCTTTGAGGGATGAGCAATATGATACCAGAAAAAATTATACTGCATTACTCCTTCTGCTGTGGACATTTAATAATAATAATAATAATTCATTTTATTTATAATTCATTCATTCAAGCACTTTACATTTGCTAACAAATCTCAAAGTGCTACACTACACATTTCAGTAGACACAAAGAAGGAATTTCCACCAGATGACTAGAATAGGAAATAATAATTCTAGAATGACTGGGTTTATGTCTGTAGTTAAAACACAAGTGACCTAAGCTAAACGCCACATATGGAAAACAGGTGGGACACAGTGTAGGTTTGGCGATCGAGTTAACAAAACCTTTGCTGCTCACATTTATCCTGTGTGTAAAGATTGTTCAGTTCAATTTGCCAAAAAAACTGTGAATGCTCAATGAATTCAATGAATGATGCTCTTCTAGTGTGTCCATAAACAACACTGGATATGTGACTGGTTTCAGTGCACCAAACACTAGAGTACCTCAACATCATCCTTTCTCTAGGCAAAATAATAACATTACATTATTATTATTACATTACACTTCATAATAATTACAACAAACTTCATGTGTCCACAAAACATTAAATCTAATCTAATAAACAAATTATGTTATATCAGGCTGACTTGCCTTGTAGATTAGTCATCAACTGTACACATTTTGGTTTAGTATAAAGCATAACAAATTTGCCTTTGCCTTGACATTGCATGTGCACACTGTGATGCTGAAAGGAATTACTGCACAGGTAGAAAGTAAAGTAAAGATGAAACGCTATTAATGGCTACTACAGGAGTGTTGTTTGAACAAAGTGTAATAGCATTGAGTGACTGTTGTTTTACATGTGAGGTTTACTTTAGGGTTCACTAAGTAGTTTAGCTTCAACAACAGACTTTGACAGCGCTTCCTAACTCTAGGTCGCACTGGCTTCGATATATCTGAGCTTTCAGAGAAATTAGATATTCCCAGTTGCAATTACGACTTGGACATTGACGTGAATGCTATTTACAACTGTGGAACTGGTAATTACAGTAAGGTGGTATTTGGGATGGATTCAGATGTCAATTGCAGTTTTTTTATTTAGCCACGAACAATCAATGCATTTCTTTTTCTGCTTACTTTTCTGCCATGTCTCTACCATCACTGTCTTAATAAAAGATAATACATAGATTAAAGAAAAAAAAGAAAAGAAAAGAAATCAATCATGTCATCTTACTCTTGGGAAGATAGGAAAATGTCATACTATTCCTTTAATGTAATGGCATTGTCATATTGTTTCTGAAGAGCAACAATAACAAAAAGAAAAACACTGTTTTCCAACTGCAATTAATTGACTTACAAAAAAAACCAAGGGGCTGCATTGATTAAACCAGCAGCCAGTGAAAGCATAATTGGACTGTAGTGGCCTTAAACCTAATGTCCCTTATTTAAATAAACAGTTTTTTAAAACCCCTCACCAAATCCACATCCTACTCCCTTAACCCACAATCCCTCTGCCAGGGAAGCCTTCCTCCCGCTAAGGCACTTTATTTATTTCTTTTCTCTATTCCCAAATGAGCAGCTGGATTAGAGACAGAGGTAGAGAGACGGAGAGAACCAGGACAGAGAGAGCGAGAGATGATAATGATGATGATAATGATGTTTCCACTGGAGTCTATGGATTGTAGCTACAGGCAGGACTCATTGTATTTGCAAAATTTGTGTGCAGCCTACGTGTTGAAGAAAACTAAGACACCACACAATAGGACAGTTGCTTTCAGCATCTGTTCAAAGGGGGTAACACTTTTCAGTGTCAGGATGGCCATTGAATACTTTTCAGCTAGTGATGTCTTATTGGTGTCAGTTTCATCTGTAAGAAAAAATGAAACAAACCAGAAAAATAGTGGATGTTAAGTGCAAAGCAGGAAACCCATTCTTCAACCACACAAAGCAGGAAGAAGAGCAGTGAGCCGATGTGATCTCAGACAGTTCAGAGGCCATTTAATAACTGCATAGGCAGACTTTAGTGTGGGCTGAGCGCAGAAAACGCTGATTTGGTTGGTTTTTACTCCATTCTTTTCTGCTTCTTTCCCACAAGGTGGAATCATCCTGCTTAATTCTGTTTTACTGCCTTTGTAGTAAAACGCACATGTCCACAGATTTCACCAGGTTTATTTTGACACAATGATAAATAGAATTGATCAATACTGAAATTGCAGTCTCCTCTCCTGTGTTTTTGTATCAGTGGTAGAGGGCAGAGGTCAGAGTCACTCAAATTTACTTCTCCTCTGTCTACTCTTATTTTGCTCTGTTCATATGCTTTGTACACATATTTTCCCTCTTTGCTCACAGACTGGGCTCCTTGCCTTCCTCTCTGTCTGTTTTTATATTCATATGCAGTGCAGACCCACATATATTATATTTACAAAAATAAACATTTTTCATAATGCCACACACAGTGCAGATATGGAAGAAATGTCAGTGTCAACCTGGCTCAGTGTAGATACAGGGTCATCTCGATCCTACCTTCAGGTACCTAGTTTAAGGTTTTCACTGTTGAAGCAGATAAGAATGCAAACATCTTTTTTAATGTAATTTCACTTTTTGTCACAGTCCCGTCCCCGTGTTTAAGTTATCTAACTTTATTTCCTGTTTTGGCTTTTATTTTATTGATCCTCTTGTGTCTCTACCTGTGAGTCTGTTTGCTGTCTTTACCTTCCTCGTTTTGTCCTGATTTGTTTCACCTGTTCCCCTTTTATACCCCGCTCTCCCCAGTGTTCTCTGCTGGTTTGTATTATGTGTTAGTACTCTGTATGTATTCGTCACAAGTTTGAATCCTGCCTGATCCCTGTCTGGACTCTGTCAAGGTTTTTGGTCTATGGTTTGGTCTCTCCTTGTTACGTGGTTTTGTTGTTCCTAGTTGTGTGGTTTGGTTCTCCTTTGTTAGGTTTGCATTAGTTTATTAGTGTATTTATTTACTTTACTCTGTTCCCTGTATCAGTTACCCCTGTCAATTTTCCATTGCCTCTAGTTTAGTTTGTTTAGGTTTTATTCCCTTCTGTCTATTCTTGTTCAGTTCATTTGTCCCTGTTAATTTACCCTCTTACCTGTGTATTAGCATCAGTTAAGGTCTAGTCTGGTCCCTGAGTGTACTCTACCTTGTGTTAGTCTTATATGTGTGCACCCCGTTGTTTGAATAGCTGTTTTACTCTGTCGATTACCCTGTATGTGTTTAGTTTGTTGTTTTGTTACCTTTAGTTCAGTAAGTTCTTTACCCTCCTCCTGTGGAGTGATTTGTAGTTGTGTTAACCCTCCTGTTTCTTTATAAATAAATACCCTTTTCTTTATACCTCCTCTCGCCGTCTCCTTACTTGGGCTCTTGCTAAAATACTTACACTAACTGTAACATTACGAAAGGACCCAGACATGCAAGAGTTTTTGTTTTGGCTTTATGCTGTTTTCAGGGTACTGCCCTGAGTTAGAGTTGAAGGACAAATTTAGTGGTTCTCGTCTCTCCATCCTTTCCTGGCCTCTGGGCACCAGATGTAGGCGTAGGGCCAAACCACTGACCAAACCTCAGTCTCTGAACTCACCTCTTGCTCCTGTTCTCATTGTCTCCTCTACTGGTGCACCCCCATGTCCTTTATCAGTTCCCGTGCTAACGTCCATTCCTGTGTCTGCCGATCCTTCACCAGCACAACCGAGGGCTGCAAAGCAGCGTGGTCCTCACTTTCGGTCAACTAATTCCCCCTCGCCTCATGATCAGGCAGCAGCCTCTGAACTACACAAACAACTCCCTGTAGTCTTGGACTTGCTCACCTACCTCTGGGACTCCTGTATACAGGCTACAGACCCTGAGACATGCTTGGCCAAGGTCAAGCAGGTAGGGCAAGTGATCAGCTCCCGGACCTGGCTGGTTAGCCCGCCTGGTGCCCCGGAGTTATTGGGTGCCCCGGGCGAAGCCACGACCTCGGCCCAGCTTCCTGGGAGAGTGGACACAGCCTCTGGCGATCCTGCTCTGGCTCGCCCTATTCCTGTTCCTCTCCCGCCACTGAGGGCGGCTGCTGTTTGTCCTGTCTCTGTTTGTCCTATCTCTTTTTGTCCTGTCCTTGCTCGTCCAGGTACTGTTCCAGCACCGAGGACGGCAGTCACTCGCCCAGTTCCAGTTCCGGGCGCAGAGGAGGGCAGCCGCTCATTTGGTTCCTGTTCCAGCGCCGAGGATGACAACCGCTGGTCCACTTTCTATTCCCATTGCGGCGCCGAGGTCAGCGTCTACTCGTTCAGTTCCTGTTGTTCTTGTCTGTTTGGTTCCGGTCTCGGCGTCGAGGTCGCCTGCCGCTCGTCCGGTTCCACTTCCTGTCAGTCCGGTTCTGGCGCAGAGGTCGGCAGTCACTGCTCCAGCACCAGGTCCTGCTCAGGTTCTGGCGCCGAGGTCTGCAGCCTCTTCAGGTTCCAGTTCCTGTCTGTCTGGTTCTGGCGCAGAGGTCAGCAGTCACTGCCTCAGCTCCTGCTCAGGTTCTGGGGCTGAGGTCTGCAGCCTCAGCTCCGGTTCCAGTTCCAGTCTGTTCGGTTCCGACGCTTAGGTCGGCACTCAGCGCTTCAGCTCTGGCTTGAGTTCCTGTCTGTTCGGTTCCGGCACCGAGGTCGGCAGGCACCGCTTCAGCTCCGGCTCCGATTCTGGCACCTAGGTCTACAGCCTCCGCCTCAGCTCCGGCTCCTGCTCTGGTTTCGGCGCCGAGGTTAACGGTCACGCCTCAGCTCCGGCACCAGCTTCTGCCACCGCTCCAGTTCTGGCGGCTAGGTCCGCTGCCTGCCCTGTTCTCGGTCCTGCTGGCATCCCACCCGCTCCTAAGCATGCTCTACGGCCTCTGGCCCGGCCCAGGGAGGGGTTCCGCTGTCGCCACCGGCCCCCTGCCCGGTCTTCTGCCAGACCTCCGAATCATCCCCCGGAGGGATTCAGCCGCCACAGGCGGCCTCCAGTTAGGCCTTCCGTCCGTTCCCCGCAGGGCTTCTGCCGCCGCCGTCGCCCTCCGTCCCAGTTCCTGGTGTGCTTCCTGGAGGGGTTCAGCTGCTTCTGGCGGCTTCTTGCTCTAGGCACTGAAAGTACTGTTTGCCTATGGGCTCTTGGACCTAGACCCCCACCGGTCCTCTGCTTTGGACTTGCCCGACAACAACAAACTATGTTTAGGTTGTTGTTTTGTTACTTTAAGTTTTGCAAGTGCTTTACTCTCATCCTGTGGAGTGATTTTAGTTGTGTAAACTCTCCTGTTTCTTTATAAATACCCTTTTCTTTATACCTCCTCTTGCCGTCTCCTTACTTGGGTCCTTGCTAAAATACTTATACTAACAATAACACTTTTCACTAAGGAAAATTTAGTAATAATAATATATTATAATAATAATAATAATAATAGTAACACCTAGTCAACACAATACACTTTAACATTTATCGAAAGCGCTTTACAATGTTAGACTGCAATTTCAATTCTGATCAGAAAACTGAATTTTATCTGAACTTGGGGTTCAGTGTCTTGCCCAAGGACTCTCCAATACATAGCCAGGACTGGGATTGAACCACTGACTCTGTGGTTTATACTGCCTTACCAACTGAGCTACAGCCACCCCATTTGGTTGTATGGCATATCCCATTAGTTTCCTTTTAGGAAAGCTAGTTCCCCTGGGATCCAGTAATGCAATAATTAGCAATATATTTAAAGCCTGTATTGGATTGAAATGACTACAAATGCATCATTTCAAATATTGAAATTTAATCTTTTTAAAATATACATATTTGATGCTAGCAACATGTTTTCAAAAAAAAGTTGGGTCAGGGGCAAAATCTGTCTGAAAAAGTTGTGTAATGGTTAAAATTAAAGGGGAAAACAAACACCAGGTGGCATAGCTCACAATTACTTGGCAACAATTTTCATAAGTTTCAGAGGAGCATCCACGAGAAGCTGAGTTAATGCTCAAACAACAGCGATGTTTGTTGGTTCGTTTACTCACAGGCCATGTGGATGGATCTGAGCGATGAGGAATTTTATTTTTATTTTATATTTATTTTTTGTCCTTTCGGCTTATCCCGTGAGTTCTGGGCCGCCCTGTGGTCCGTGGACGGCTGCCTTTACCAACTGAGCTACAGCTGTGCTATCTGAGAGATGAAGAATGAACTTACTGCTGAATCCAGTCACTTAGTAAACACTGAAAGGTCAGTGTTGTGGAGGAGTAGAGTGGAGCCATCATTTGTCTCCAAGACAGCATGGCTAGAGCGAATTTGTGGGGTGGGTGATGGGACTAAATGACATACCCAACATAGTTATATGGATGTGTCATTATATGAAACATGGGCTTTGTCATGTTTAACTGATGATGCACTGATGACATGACCACATGGTACATTTTTTTTTTTTCTTTTTGTCCTTTTGACTTATCCTGTAAGATCAGGGTCACCACTGCGCATCATTTGTCCGCATGTTGATTTGGCACTTTTCTTTTACGCTGGATGCCCTTCCTGATGGCGCCCTTGTTACTATTGTGCATCGTTTCTTAGTGATATGACCCAGATCCTTCATAATGACAGTGTGTCATATGCTCTGTCTCTCTGTTTCCTTTATTATTTTTTTTCGGTCACTCACCCTTTCTCTCCATTTTTATTATGTCACTAATTTGCTTGTTCTTTCAGTGGATGTAGGGTGTAGGGGGAATAATCATCAGAAGAGACCCACATAGACTGTAGTTTTCTTTTAAAAAATGTTTTTCTTGTTTTTAAAAAAATGCTTTTCTGCTTTCTTTGGATAGACTGCAATTTATCTGCATACATTTTTAAAATTATACATAGTGTAAAAATAAGTAATTTTATCAGTCTTTTGTTTACAGTGAAAGTAACTTTTCCTACATTTCCTAGTACATTAACCTCACAGTGTTGAGTGTAGCTGTGCCAAGCCAAAGATCATTTCTGTCAATCTCACTGTGCACTGGCTGGTTGTGGGAGATGAACTTACTTAGAGCCAAATGTGCTGGAGCCATGAGAGAGCTCTGAGGCTTAACATGACCAAGTGTAGCATGACTACTGCATTTTTCAAAAGATTTTGGGGAGGGGTAGCCTTTACTTAGTAGTTTAAATAAGCAGCAAACAGGAAAAGAGGGGGGAAGAGAGAGTGTGGACTAGAATGGGTGTTGTTGCAGGTATATGGAATGCACTGCAACCATTAGGCTACCAGGGTGCTAGAGCTAATGCATTTTTTACTGAAATGTGAGGGAACCTAGGGCTCATAATACAGAGGAGTGAGAGAAGAGGCTGCATATCATTACCCATTTTAGTCATAGATGGTTTGGATCAGTATGATGGTATTTTATTTGATTGTAGTTCTGTTTTGATTTTTACCAACACCTGTATCTCACGCTTTTTGGCTGCTAAATACTACAGTATGTTTATTATCTAGTTGCTATATTTCTATACCTGCTATTTGGTAATGAGCATGCAGCATACCGCTGTAGCTGAAAACAGTGTCACGAGAAAGTAAAGTTACTGGCTGAAAAAGCAAAGCAAGAAAGTTTCGAAGCTTCATCAAGTCGAAGGGAGGTAATAAGCTGGATGATAATTCTCTGCTTCATTAATACAACTAACATCTTTTATAGATAAATAGTAATTTGAGATACTATTAATATAAAAATATTGATTACTGCAGCTTTAATGATTGATGGTAATACGCATGATCGCATGTAACTGTCGGAGCTGTAAGACAAACAAACCTTCACATCAAAATGAAAATCCTTTGTGTGTTGTTGATGAGATGAGAATGTAAAATAATAAGGTTTGTAGACAAAAGGGCTCTGCTGAGAACAGCTGCTAAAGAAAGGGCACATGGCCCATGTACAGACTCAAGGCCCATGTACAGTACCATATTTGGTGTGCTCTATTCTCTGATGCGTTGCAGTGTATCACTCTGTAGATATACTCTGGTCAGTCACAACATTTACCTCGTGGTGGACAGGGGTCAGCTTAGGACAAGAGTAATGCTGAGCATGATCAGCATGTGTCAAAATCTGTTGCATTGCAGTTTGCTCCATTTAGAGCTCTGTAACTTTAGAGTGTGATCCTGTCCACCAAACTGTTATAGCTGTGGCTGATTATTGTAGATTGATGTTTTTAGTTTAAGCTGTTTTAAAACTTTCACTCATTCTAATGCTACAATAGCCACCCTTTTATCTCTGGAAATATTTAGTTTCAGCAGGATGACCCCAGTAAAAAAGCCATGTGGGTCCTTGATTAATTGACCTTGAGTGAAGCATCCTTCAGCACAACTGATCTCCTGAAAGCTCCAGTAATGCTGGCCTGAACCTGAAACAAAACTGAATCTTTCTTTCTAATATTGACACACAGATAAGTATAATTTTTTCAGCATACCTCATCTGTTAAGTTATTTCAGCTTTGAAATGGCATACTGTTGGATGTGTTACCTAGTTGAGACTCGTGGTAGAAAGGCAGGAAATCAAAAGGTGTGAGAATGACTAAGAGCACATAGACACTAACAAAGAAAGTGGTGGTAAAATTAATGTAGAGATGAAAATGTTAAGAACCAACTTCTACATATTGTATATTACCAATGCATACAGATTGATGGTCTTATATAGTTAAAGGAACTAAGTCAACAGTGGAGACTTTATTGTAGGTAAATGAATTTCAAGTGACACATTACCTGGGTATGTGCGTTTGCTGATTCTCCCCCACCCATGCAGATTGACACACACACACACACACACTAAACCATATTATATCAATGTAATTCC
Source organism: Channa argus (assembly GCF_033026475.1). Taxonomy (NCBI): domain Eukaryota; kingdom Metazoa; phylum Chordata; class Actinopteri; order Anabantiformes; family Channidae; genus Channa; species Channa argus. Next base: position 983,602 of record NC_090210.1, on the reverse strand, counting down.
TTTAAATATAAACACATCATTACTTTCCTAAAGTTGAGAGTAAACCTTCTCCCATGCATTTCCAGGACAACAAGCTCAACATGAATTTGGAAGAAACAACAGATTATCCCGTTTATCCGTTAATCCATGGACGACGAGTAGGGCCAAGAACAAAAAGATAACTCCATATCGAAAATATTTGTTCTCTGCATTTACTTGTGGGGACCACAGTTTAGGACAGTATTCATGCATTTGGTCTGTATATCTGAGATATTACAATAAGCTCTTCATAAATGTTACAGAGCTTTTAGGGTTTTGCTAAATGCTGGTCTTTCTTCTTGACATTGAAAACATGCTGATGTTAAATACTATAATTTTTATCTCGCTGAAACCACTAGGGTTCTAAAAGATGCCCTGATAATTGCTTTTTTTGTTCCCTTCATTGGGGACAATGTGAATCATGGCTGCATCTCTGAATATTTGACAAGCTAAGTTTCTTGGCTGAAGTAGAACTGAACAGTTGAAGCAGTGTGAAGTAGAACAGACCAACCGCTGAACAGTACTGGATGTAGTGTAAAAGGACAGACCTACTGCTAAAAAGAAATGGTTCATAATGCTGTACTCACTTAGGCCAGCAGTAACCTTCAGTCTGGACTCAGCCCATGATCAGCAGAATGTCCATCCCATCCCATCCTCGTCGCCAAACATGATAGAAATGTTCCCTCTTCTCTAGCCAAGTGTTACTAGATCTTGGAAGAATTGTAGACAGAACTCAGCGTGATAACCTATCTCAGTTTAATACCTGCTGGCATGGAGAAGAACACATGGATGTTGGCATATTCTGACTTATATCTCTCAAATCCCTTCTATTTATAGTTAAACCTAAGAAAGGACATACTATTACATATACTATATACTACATACATGTTTTGAGCCTTGTAACAACAACGTGCCTACTGTGATCTTAAAAATCCTCTACACATTACACACCGTTTGACTTCTCCTCTTTGTGACCTCTTCAGTAAGCCCATCTTAGTTGTCTGTTTGCTAATTATCTAACCATATGACAGAATTTACTCTATTCCCACCCAACACACTGACATTTACTGAATCTGAGCCATGCCACACACTGGCTATGCTGACCTTGTGACTAAAAAGATATTAGTTAAACTTTCCCAGGCTCAGTTTTTACTCTTTGGCACTACTTTATACTGTAGCTGAAGCTATTTTCTACCGACAAAGGTTCTAGTGAAGTCAGCCAGTGAAGTCAGCCTGATTTTATTCTAGAGCCAGAGACTCTAGAGTAAAATTGAGAAAAATTGAAAAAAAATTGAAATCTATTGTACTTTTCTGTTTCTGTTCTTTGGATAAAAAACTGTAAATGTCATGACATGAGAAGTTGCTTTGTGCCCAATAGCAAGTTTTGTTTCGAGTTGTCCTTTCACATTAAAAGTCCTCAGTTCAGTTACAGACCATCTTTCCTTCTGACGTAAGCTTGGCCCTTGATTCTATGAATTATGTGTCCTCACATATTACCCGTCTGGCAACCAATGAAAATTTTAAGAGACAGATGTTGCACACATTCTGCTATCTTTGGTTGGCACTTTATCTAAGTGCACTTTTTGATAAATGGTAAATAGTCGCTTATATAGTGCTTTTACCTTAACAAGTGTTTAGTAGGTTTTTTTTGTTTTGTTTTTTTGCTGTGACTTTAGGTCCTATTATGACTTGGTGACAGACTTACTGTGACTTGCTCAAGTACATTTTTTACTACCTTCTAGGTAATTTTACATCCATGTTCTTGTGTGTCCTCTGCAGTGTTTTGGGGTTAAATTGACCCCAAAATCCCACCGATTTTAAGGACTCTTATAGTGTAAGTGTTATTTATAGAAGTAGGATAGTAGCAAAATTATTTGTATGTGTACAGGGGATTTGTGTGTGCGTACTTAGACGGATTAGAATCTGTTTGTGTGTCTGTATATAAATCTGTAACTGTCACTGGCGTTGGCTGTTTACCGCTTCTCCGCGCCAAATCAATTTTAAAGTTGCTTAATTATGTATAATGTGCTCTAGTAGTCGTTTATCTAAACATTATTTAGTGCTTTAACACTTAGCGGCTGTCAACTTAAGTTTGACATGGTTTTTAATTAGTTCTACCTGCTGTTGCTGGACTGTTGCCTCTGTAGCTGGTTGCTAGCCACCCGTGTTCACTCTGCCGGTGTTCGCCTGGGGCTAGCATTAGCCGCTACAAGCTAACAGCCGCTGAAAGTTAACATCTGCCTCCATCGACACTGCCGCATGCTCTGCTGTGGGATTTCCTGGGTGTCGGCTTTGTTCTTAGGGCTGTTGGTGGTGGACCTGCTGTTGCAGTCTCCCTTTGCGTGCGCCGCGGCTGCCAAGTCACCTGCACATGGACTACAGTTACTACCTCTTTACATGGGGACCATATCAAATCTACCTAGCGTCATGCTCCAGTATTCACCATGGCAGCTCCTGAAGCTCAACAACCACGGCCTACCATCGGACATTGGAGTCATTGAACTACTGCGACTTCTCTGTCAACACCTCTATGTCAACAGATGATCCGGCCGGGGGTTCGTTTACAACAGGACAGAAAGCTCCATTCACTGTGGTCAAAATCTAGCTCCGTGACAGCTTGATTACGTCATCTGGTCACTTTCTCCAAATCTGCACCGTGGTTTATAAGTGAGCTCCGACAGATGAAAACAGCTAGTCAGGCCTCAAACGGCGCTTTGTTTCAACCAACTGAACTGTCCATAAAATAAACTACTTTAGGGCACTTGGCACTGGCAGGTTAAAATATTACTCAACTATAATCGATAACAGCCCCGGCAACTCAAAGCAACTTTTTTCCATAATAAATTATTTACTCAAACCTCAAACCCACACTGGCAGCAATCACACAGAGGAGCAGTGCAATAGTTTCGTTGCACATTTCACCACCAAGGTGGACATCATCCACTCATCACTGTCTTTCCCAAACCCCCCACCCCCAGACCTCAAGGCCAGAAGGCTGTCTGTCACAGTTTTCGGTCACTACAGTGAAAGAAGTTGAGGTTATCATACAGAGGATGAAATCTTCAACCTGCACCTTGGACCCGCTCTTCACACTCCCTTGGTAAAAGCTAATGTCTCAGACATAAAAAAGAGCGCTAATTGACACTACACCCAAAGCACTGATCCCAGATGCATTTCCAGCACTCTGGTCTGGTCTTCTGAAACTCTACAAAGTGTGTAGTAAATTTACCTCAGATGCTCCTACATGTTGCCAGCATGGGACAGGTGAACAAGGTCTGGGACTCAATCAGAGTGCAACCGAATAAATCTGTGAAACACAAACACAACATTCCCTGAAGAACTACAACATCATCTACTCCAGCAGTCATGGACTGCAGTCATGGACTGCTGGAGTGTAGCCTTGCTATCTTCCCACCTGGTCTCCTGGACACACAGTATGTCCACCTTCCTTCTCTGCATCATGTCAATCAACTCTCTAGCCTTCCCTGTCATAGTCCCAACATTCAAAGTCCCTACTGTCAGTCCTACATTCTTAGCTTTCCTCTTCTCTCTCTGCCTGCGAAAACACACGTTCCTCCTCTCCTTCTTTGTCTTCGACCAACAGTAGTCCAATTTCTACCGTTACCGTTTAGGTCAACAGCACCGGTGGCGGTTGTTGTTAACCCGGACCCCGACCGATCCGGTATGGAAGTCATTGTCACGATTTTGCATGTTTATTTTGGCATGTGTTTTACGTCGGATGCCCTTCCTGCCACAAACCTCTGCATTTATCCAGACTTGGGACTGGCACAAGAAGACACTGGCTTGTGTTCCTTTGCGGTAGAGCAACAATCATTTCACCATTTATGATACGATTTAGGCATGATATTTAAACTTTGGGGCCAAAGACCTTCATTCATGGACTGCCTGAGCCATGTAGCTCAGAAGTTACCTGGCAACTTTAGCCATCTGCCTTTTTACACCTGTACAGCTGGACTGAGGTCAGGTGACCCTGGAAGTGAAGGTCATCCCACTGGTGGGCCATAACAAACTCCCTGGCAGCATTAGCTGTGAGTATGAACCAGCATGGATGTGAAATTAAAGACGAGCCTAAATCCAGTGCTTTAATCTCCTTTCATGTTACATATGATAAACCACACAGCCAAACAATAAAAATGATGGACTCGACAAGCTATATGCTGTACTGTACTGTGTGTCTTCTAACCTGTTGCCAGTTTTATCCTGGTTGGTTATCACCAGTTTATTAGGTGCAGTTGTGCGCAGCCTCAGTAATCCATCCTCCATGATGATGATGTCAGGGTGAGCAAGTTTCTGCATCAGCTTTCCCATGAAGGACCCGGCTACCAACAGGACACAAATCACTTATGTTAAACATTTATTTTGGTGTACAAACTGCCTCCAAAAGAAAAAGTCCAGTAATCCTACAACTAAATAGAAGTCTTTTCATCATGAAGCCTTGGGATCAGATGTCCCTCTTGGACTCAATAAATGATACATGTCTGTACATATATGTAAAAAGGCTGTTTCCCAGGTGGAATAGAGGAGCTACAGTCAGTAAACCAGTTTTGAAATGAAGAAAGATTAGCATTGGTGTATCTGTGCAGTATTTATATCTGTGCCTATCAGATACAAATACTATGAAAATATAATGGATATGCATAGTTGTGTGGTACAACCCACACAATAACCAAGTTTCCCTCCTTTCATTATAAAGTTAACTTGTTTTTTGCCAATTAAAAGGAAATATTAGTCATAAAGTCACATGTTGTTAATATTTTTCAGTCTGTGTGGTCTGAGTGACCGTTTTCTTGGCAGACAAATGTCAGTGTTGTGTTAAACAACTTGATGTTGAAATGATGTGAATTTTTTTATTAACAGCATTTTGGATGTAAGGTTAATTGCGCTGAGCATGTTTGCAAAGACTCTGTGATGAGTTAACAGCCATAAAAGCTCCATAACCAGGTTGAGGAAACACAGATATAGTCACTGGACATGACAATGTATGAGTTAAAACACCGTGAGCTGCACAACAGCTGACGATCATGTCCTAAAAACCAGTAAAGTTGCCGGTCTGTGCGGATTCTCAGTCTCAGTTAGCTACACTAGCTGTAGCTGTTTACCTGCCTGCTAATGTTATCTCTGTAGCTAACAGTTAGCTCTGCTGTCAGGATCAGAAACAATGTAAACACTGTTTGGCTAAGGAGAATAAAGTCAAGAGCAAAAGACCACGGCCACCTCAAAGACAGGTAAAGGTGAGAGTCACCTGAGGGACTGTAGCGGCAGCTCTGCGCCGCTCCGTTAAGCACTGGCTTTACTGTTCCCCAATGGGCCTGAGCGCTGACTGTAAGGCACGTTGTGCACTGAACCGTTCTCGGCGTATAAGGGTGAGCCTGGGAGCCCGAGCTGAGGGCAAGAAAAACCTTCCAGTACAGACAAATCGGATTACGAACACACAAATCTTGCAGACGGCAGAACAGTAGCAAAGTTCCACCTGTGTTTTTCTCAGACATTTATATTTAGTATTTTGAGGCAATACATTTGCACATTATTTTACACACATAAATATTATTTACAGTTACAGATTTGTGTACAGACACACAAGTCCAAGTACGCACACACAAACCCCTGTACACATACTAATCGTTTTTCTAGAATTCTACTTTCATAGTTATTCACGTAGCCCATCTGTAATTTTTGTCTTGCAACAGCAGAAACCACAGTGGTAAGACTAAGCTCTGCAGTGTTATTAAAATGTAAATTTCAATGCCACGTAAAGGATGTTGTGTAATGGAAGTTGGCCACTCAACAGAGAATTCTTGTTCTTAATATTAAGATGTATGACCAGTGTAATTTATGATAAGACTGGCGTTTGCTGTAAAGCCCCCTACCCCCACAGCACAGTTACTTAAGCATGATATTGTCCTAAAAGGCAGTTGATTAATCGACATACCCGAGGACAAATCTAAATCCAAATCAAAAAGCTAATTAAAATGTAATCTTAATGTTTATTCTAACTTGGCGGTTTTTTTGTTAGAACAACCTTGTACAGGGAGTGTTATGATTTTTGATGTCTATATTTTAAGTGTGGTTCACTTGTTAAAATGATCCGATGGATGATTTGAAGCTTCTTCAAACCAAACAACAAATTCGACAGGACCACTGTCATTAATGTAAACTGATGCAGTAGCACCTCAGTGCTTATACAGAGAGGCCATAATTTAACCATGCCTAGTATTTATACAATAGCTAGATAAAATAATAAAAACACAGTGCACTTCCAAAAAAAAGTATCATACAGTTGAATTATCACGTCTTTAAAATCAACATCTACGATGAATTTATTACAGGACTGTGGAATTAGAAAAAATAAAAAACTGCCAACTGAGTGTACAGTAGAGTGCAAGGGGAATTGTTTTGGAAATGTAAAATCACTCTGCCTCCTGTGGTAGCTAAAGGCAAAAAAACAGAAAAGGCATCAACAGTTTCCATAGACAGCAGCTTAAAAACATAAATCCAAAAGTGCGCAAGAAAGTTTAGGTACTGAGTTAAAATAAAAGTTTGAGAATGTTCACTTACATCTGTCATGGAAATTCCCCTGCTATTAGTTACAGTAGTGTGTGTGCATTATATAGACAGTTTGCTTGTATGCACTGTAACGTGAAGCTCTCACATCAGCCTACAAACACAACAAGAATGGTGGAAGGCAGAGCTATTTATGAACAAAAAAAAGGTTGTATTGTGGTTTTAAGCTTGGATCATCCAAAGAAAAGGATGTGAATCAAATATTTGTAAATTGTGCCAGAAAATGGAACCAGCACAGTGTGAAAATTGAATCCTTTGCAAAACCAACACCACAATATAAGAAGGAGATCATTGCACTGCTGCATCACAGCAACAACAATACCAAACTCAGAAAGCTTTGAATGTGACAAAGATTTGGCTTTGGTCATCACATATTTACTCTCACACACTGTGTACCAATTACCATGTATCCTATGCACAGTATTACTAACAAACAACATACAGTACAATTTTTCAAAGTACGTCAAATGATATTGTAAAATGGGGTTGAATCATAGCAGGCTATTGTCACACCCCTTTTACAAATTTCCCTGGGGCATTGCAATTAATCTACCACCTACTGAACAGTGAGTTATCATGGTTGTTAACCTCTGTGACTAAAGCTGCACTTTCTGTATTAGCTGTATAAGTGAGCCCACTAATCTCTGTGGTAGGGAGACACACTGGAATCTGCTGCACAAATCCTTACAAATTACAGTGTTCACATTATGCTGTACCTTTGTCTAATTTTGATAAAAGAAAGAATTAAGTAAATGATGTTGTTGGTTGTCTAGGTTTACACTTTCACACATCCTTTTACTGCTTTTTATTTCATCAGCACTCCCTTCTTTAGTTGTCTATATTATACTCTACTTAATGATAACAGCCATCTCCTCTCCTGGACACTCCTGGTGGTGCCATTCTTTGCTCTGCTCTTTTAGAATCAGCCTTGAATCTTAATTGACATGGAAACAGGCAGTTATTTTCCACTCCACATATTTTCATAGTGTTTCGTTGGCAGGAGTGATGATTATGGACTATGATGAAATCTATTGCTGTTGTTAAAAAGAGAGTTACAGGGATACTTAAACAAACTGGTTACATAAAAGGTCTATGTCTCTTTTGCTGTGGCCATGTCTCCTTTCTCTCTACTTGGTTTTCCTCTAACTGGAAATCTTTTGAAGCTTCATAGATTCATTCCTTGATTGGTCGTCTCTTCATGGATGACATTTACATAGTTTACAGTGAACATCACGAACAGTCATGTATACAATCCCCGTGAGAGGCAGATAGAAAACAAATACAGGAGGAATAAAGCAAGTGAAAGGAGGTTTTCTCTGCATCCGTCTGTTGTTGTTTGTTTTGGGTCTGCTGACCTTTTTGAAGACACACAGTCAAAATAAAAAAATTGAAGATAGCACTTGAGAAAAATCAGTTGAACAAAATGTCAGCAAACCAAGAGGCTGAAGTGCACATCGATTTAGCCTCGTAAACTTCAGTGCTGGACCCCGCATGAGAGAAAAAGCATTGAAGTAGGTTGGATCTACACTGACATGTGATGGATCCTTTGCAGCCCATCATCTGGAGCAAAATAGCATTTTGACACTTTCTGTGGATTTGGTTCTTCTGTGTTCCTGCTACTGGTTTTCAACACCTGTTGGACTTAGGGGCCACCTGTTTTCCCCCTGAGCTTTGTAGTTGAAGACTGTTCTGTCTGTCTGACTGTGTGAGTGCATGTTTGAAAAATTTTGCCCTGTTACTTCATGCCAGCCTGTTTTTAGTCATTGAAGAGCAGCACGGCTGGGAAATAAATCCTGACCCACACAAGCGTTATGGTGTGACTGGCGTGCGGTGTCTGGGTTCTTTGGTCAGCAGAAATCCATCTCATTAACCAGCAAGTTGCACACAAATTCACAACCACATCCTTCACACTTCACACACGCCTCTCGAGGCTCAGTCTTGGCAGTCTCGACTCTGCTGCCCACAGACAAAAGACAGACGCAGCAGCAGGAAGCCAACTATCTGGACAGGTAGCAGCCATCGGCTCTGTCACTCAACAAATGTTTTAATTTGCTGCATTTCACCTCAAGAAGCAGCAGAGAAATTTACCTGTGCAGAGCCAGTCTAAAACAGGTACCAGTTTATGCTGGATTACATTTAAATTAGCTATGCTGTTATAGACAATTTCACAGTCAGGTCAAGAATTTCTTGCCCATTTTTTAGATAAACATTTGATGGTTTTATCTTCTAAAACATGAGTGAAAAAACATTAGTGACAAATCTCATTAGACATGCTTTTATTTTTTATTTTTCAAAAATGTGATGAGATTCAATAGTCATATATATACACACACACACATAATAGCAGTACAATATGACTAACCAGAATAATCCAGGTTTTTTGTATATTTCTTATTGCTACGTGGCAAAAAAAGTTACCAGTAGGTGCAGTAAATTCTCAGAAAACAAACAAGACCCAGCATTCATGATATGTAGCTCGTAAGGCTGTTCAATTGGGCAATTAGTTGAACGGGGTGTGTTGAAAAAAAAACTGTAGATTCTGATTTGTATTCAGTGTATGGATGTTGATGTTTTGCTATTTGCTTTGTCTAAGCATTTACTTATCCTTTATTTGAAACAGTTTTTCAAAACACCAGTTAGTCAAGATCAAAGAGTTGTATTAAACACAAAACTGACCAGACATGGAGTAACAGATTTAAAAACATGAAATTAAAGTGCCTTATAGTAAAGATGGATAATTTATCTTTTTTCTCATTAGTCTGGCTGAAATATCAGTTAAGCAGTATATTATTTATCTTAAGTATTTTGAGTGGCAGAAATCTAACATTTGCTAAATTCTCCAATGTTATAAACCCCAGCATCAGACCTGACACATGCATTTGATGTCTGTACATTTTAACAGCAATGCTGTTTGAACAGCTTCTGTGTTTTTATTGTTCGCTGTTTGTGTTTCATCAGAAAATCTGATGTCATTCAGGGTTTTTATTGTCTTCTTCAACTTCATTCTCTTTTTTCTCTTGCTGATTAGTGAAACCGTAAACCTACAGTTCCAAGTGCCCCTTCTTTCTTCCCCTTGCTCATGTGTTCAGTGCATAGTGTATTTCCACTCGCCATCTCATTTCACCATAACTGCTTTTTAAACCACTTCACTGGAAAATTGACTTTCTGTGTCAATTCAGTTGAACAGCTCCATTTAGGGCTCCTTGTTTTCTTGCTTCTGTAGTTGCCTTTGTTGTTGATTCTGTTTCTGTCAAATTCCTATGTTCTTTTTAGAATAGGAGTAAACCTCTACATTTATTTCACTGGTTTTCCTTCAGGCACATCAAAAGAACTTAGAAAGATTGATAGTGTTTGGTTCGAGTTTGTACAGCGAATAATATACCAAATCACAGTATTGATGAAAATGAACTCTCAAAACATTAATACTATGTAGCAGCAGAGACAGCATCTGTTTAGTTAAACATTTGACACATTTGTGTGATTAAAATGCATTTAACATTGATTTGGCCTTATCCTAATTTATTTTCCTTATCTTTGTCTTTATTTTCCCTCAGGAATGAGAGACTTTCTTGGTTTAAAACTGCCATCCCAGACGCCAGCATTTTGAATGTCATCGAACGACAAACTGCAAATCTGACTGGTGTGATGCTGTAAGGAGAGGATACCTAAATGGAAATGTCAGCTGTGTGCTATCACTGAGATCACATGTAGCTTAGAAGGTTTATGTGCTACTTCTTGGACTTACAGGAATAGATTTCAACGCTGGGATACCAAATGGTTGCAGCACTAACTTGACACTAGGATAATGATTCAGCATATGATCACATCCACATCAGCAAAATCGTATCTGCACTGAGGGATTTATTTCTTAGATTATACTAAACTTGTTAATTATAGATATTGCCCATATATGAATTCTTAACGTGTTCTTAATAAAGGCCGTTCCAAAAACAAGGCTGTTTATATTTTAGTACCTTTTTCATAAAGGTAGCCTTGATATGCACAGAAAACACTGGCAACTGTGACTGTAGGTAGAGCTAACTGGCTGTAGTGCAGACTCCTTCGTCTCATTAATGACCTCTGCAGAAGTCAGAAAGTCAGGTATCATCTAACCACATGTTTTTATCGGAGTTTTACAAGCAGCTAAAATTGCCCACATGGCCGTCCGTATGAGCACATTTTCTTAGCTTCACCACGCCAGCTTTGTGGTGGCTGGCTGTCACAGGTTGGTCACATCCCTCGGCCATGACCCGGCTGATGTTGGGCCGGACTCTGGAGCGCATCTGTAAAGGCGTCCTGCTCCTCTGCCTGCTCCACTTCCTCATCATGATGATATTGTACTTTGACGTGTACTCACAGCGCTTCGACCTCTTCAGCCGTTTTAACAACGGGCGCAATGGATCCAGGAATAACATTAGCGGAGCAGCAGGGAGCGGACATCATTATTACTACTACAACCTTTCCAGGCCAAACACAACAATAGCCAGCTACCTTGCTACGGGAGAGCAGCTGATGTTGAGCCTGCAGCCGGAGACCAATCAGACACCTTCCCCCAAGCCATTGCCTCCTTGCCCTGAAAACCCACCTGGCCTTGGTGAGTAGTCCTTTGAGTTGACAAAGCAGTGTGCCACTTTAACTTTAAGTCAATTCCTGGCATGTTGCAGCAAGCTAACACTACCTAACCAGTCTGCAAACATCAGCCTTTTGTTTTCTCAATACTTTGATGGCAGGAGCAGATGTGAAGCAGAAGTTTGCAGTCTTTGCTCTGTGTGTTGAGTAGATATCTGTGCTCTCCCTCAAGCCTGTAGCAGTAAATATTGTAGCTCTACTCCATGGCATGACATGTTTTTTATTAAATGCAGAAGGTTGGAGGTGTAGCATATGGTGCAGGTCTTTCATTGTCTTGCACATGAAGTCATATAAAAGTTAGATTTTACCTTGTGTCTGTGCTTTTAGTACAACATGGTTGTTGTACAGTATGTCAATGTACATCCTTCTGTAAACTGAGATCTAAAATAATATAGTTTAGTATAACTCATAAAGTCATGTAGAAGTTTTCCTTTAACTGTTTTGTTTTTCCAGTCAGCTTGTTTTACTGTTTATTTATTTATTAGTACTATACATACTACAGACCCAATAATGAAAAACAGGATTATTTGCACACCAGTGATTGATGCAATGAATAGGGAAGATGAGACTTTGATTTGAGCTTGATGCTACAGGCTACTCCTTTATATTCATTTAATAAATGCTGCTCCATATTTATTGCAATTAACAGGAATGCAAATGTAGCCCTAATTTAGTTCTCGGGTCAGTCTGAAACATAAAATGGTGTCATTGATTTACAATGTAGTAGTGCAACATTATAGACTTACCGTGGAGCTCTTTACAGAAACATGCAAAGATGCACAGATACAGCTTTAAAATTAAATCTGTTTTTTTTTTTTGTTTTGTTTTTTTTTTAAACAGAACTTGGAAATGGAGTAAGTAAAGTTTTTAAAATTTGATTCAAATTATAAGTCCTTTACAGTTTACGCTTTAGGTTTTCAAACAAATCCCTTAATCCTCTTTGTGTATTTGTAAAAACATCATCATTATAATGTACCGCGAGACCGTACAGTGTCTGGACTTGGCCAGAATTTCCTTCGTCAGCAAAAAGTTTTTAATTAACTGCTGTACCAGTGACATTAGACACACACACAGATGCATATATATACTAGTAAATATACAGTGCATCCAGAAAGAATTTACAATATTTAACTTTTTTACATTTTGTTATGTTATGGCCTTATTCCAAAATTAATCAAACTTATTATTTCTCAAAATTCTACAAACAATACCTCATAATGACAATGTGAAAAAAGTTTGTTTGAAATGTTTGCAAATTTATTAAAAAAAAAATAAAAATCATGTGTACATAAGTATTCACAGCCTTTGCCATGACACAATTGAGCTCTGGTGGATCCTGTTTCCACTGATTATTGAGATGTTTCTACAATGTAATTGGAGCCCAGCTGTGGGAAATTCAGTTGATTAGACATGATCTGGAAAAGCATATACCTGTCTATATAAGGTCCCACAGTTACAATTACAATTGCAATTTACACAGGTTTAAATTTTTTTCAGTTTTCACTTTTTTTTTTTTTACTTTGTTTTTAAACAGAAGTTGGAAATAAATTTAAATCCTTAGTACGTTTTAGAGGCAGATTGCAGGCATCTTGATTCTTGACTTTGTGAATTTAGTTTTATTTTTTTAATTCAAATGACATCATGGATGCCAATTGTTGCTAAATATGCTATGCCGTTGTAGACAATTTCACAGTCAGGTTAAGATTTCTTGCCCATTATTTAGATAAACATTTGATGGTTTTATCTTCTCAAACATGAGTGATTAGTGCTTATCATACTCATTTTGAACTGTGGACAGACAAAAGAAGACATCTGAATACATAGCTTTAGCCTGCTGATTAGGAAAATACTGAATAAGTATCAGTGAAAGGTACAGAATATTTTTTCCAGCATTGAAGCTCCGAATGAGCACAGTGGCCTCCATCATCCGTAAATGGAAGAAGTTTTGAACCACCAGGACTCGTCTTAGAGCGGGCCGGAGGGCCAAGCTGAGCGAGAAGTCAGGGAACTGACCAAGAACCCGATGGTCACTCTGAAAAAGCTCCAGCATTTATCTGTGGATAGGAGAGGAGAACCTTCCAGAAGAACAACCATCTCTGCAGCACTCCACCATTCAGGCCTGTATGGTAGAGTGGCCTGACATAAACCAATTCTCAGAATGACAGCCCAACTGGAGTTTGCCAAAGGACTCTCAGACCTTGAGAAACAAAATTCTCTGGTCTGATGTAACAAACATTGAACTCTTTTGCCTGAATGCGAAGCGTCATGTCTGGAGGAAAGCAGGCAACGCTCACCAACTGGCCAATACCATCACTACAGTAAAGCATGGTGGTGGCAGCATCATGCCGTTAGGATTTTTTTCAGTGGCAGGAACTGGGAGACTAGTCAGGATGAAGGAAAAGAAGATTGCAGCAATGTACAGAGACATAGTTGATGAAAACCTGTTCCAGAGAGCTCTGGACCTCAGACTGGGGCGACGGTTCAACAGGACAACGACCCTGAGCACACAGCCAAGATAACAAAGGAGTGGCTTTGGGACAACTCTGTGAATGTACTTGAGTGGGGCAACCGGAGCACAGACTTGAACCCAATTGAACATCTCTACAGAGATCTGAAATTGGCTGTGCACTGACGCTCCCCATTGAACATGATGGAGGTGGAGAGTTACTGCATAGAAGAATGGAAGAAACTGCCCCAAAACTGGTCAGCCAAGCTTGTAGCATCATACTCAAAAAGAACTGAGTCTGTAATTGGTGCTAAAGGTGCTTCAACAAAGTATTAAGCAAAGGCAGTGAATACTCTTGTGCATTTGATTTTTTTCAATTTTTTGGTTTTAAGAAATTTGCAAAGATTTGAAACTAACTCAACAAATCAAGGGATGATCGAGTCACACTAAACGTGGGGTTTACTAAACCTGTAATTACGTGGTGGAAACACATAGGGTGTCTTTTCCTTTTCCTTTGTGTCATAAATAATGAGGGGTAGGAGCTCAAAAAGTTGTTGTTATCTCACATTATCTAAAGTAGACTTGACCTGTGAGCTACATCCTGATTATCCCTGCTGGTAAGTCATCCTGATACTTGTGAGACCAAATACTCTTTTTTTATTAGTTTAAATTTCCCCATGATCTCAAATTTGTGTTTGCTTATTGGTCAGTTTAATGCTTAAGCTTCTGGAAGGCTGTTGTCATGTTCATACATACCTAAGGATGAGTGTTTTCTTTATGTTCACTTGAAATCTGAGTGTACAAGTACGAGACTTTGTGCCCAAGATCCAACTTTTAATTTAATTTTTTTTTTTTTTTGCACATTTATAGTTTTTGGACATAAGAGCAGGAGAAGTAAAAGACGAGTTCTTTGGACTAGGTTTTGCTCTGTTTTAACAGAAAATTATTCAGGACCAACTATTTTTGTTTCAAAACATGTCTGCCCGCAGTTTTTTTTACAGACTGCATTTATGCAATCACATTGTAGTTAATGTACATTTGTTGTTTCATAAGAAACAACATCAATGCATTAAAAAGAAATTAATGTCTTTTTAGAAAATGTCTTGCATTTTACACAAGCTGGATACTGTTAATAGTATCCAACCTAAGACCTAAGAAAAGGCTGAAAAGAAGGGGTGAAAACTGCAGGCAAAGTTTTATCACAGATTTAAAGCATAGAGGGTGAGAGAAACATTTTTTCTCAGTTGCTGTAAGCTTTAACACACATGAAACTATTATTTTTTTAAGTGACTTAGTTTGATTTTGAATACAATACAATTTTATTTTCTAAGTGAATAATTTCTTCAGCACCAAATTAAAATGTATATGTTTTTAATTAAAGGTTTCCAAAAATAAATGGACAGCAAATAATATTTGTCACAGTTGTAGAAAGCAATTTTAATTTGCTCTTCAATCAATTAGAAAAAGTCTATGAAATTATTAGTAAACTACAGAGCTCGACAAAAAAGATTTAGCCGCATACAGTATGTCAACTGTGCTCCTCTTTTTTGAGGTTCTGCATTTTTTCCTTTAGGTTTCATATTTGATTTAAAATTGTGACATTTGGCTGTAATGTAATTTCATTAGTTGTGCTCATGTTTACTTTTATCTGGTAATTTTATATATATATCCCTGTATTTTAATGTTGTATGTGGTTAATAACAGATTTATATTACTTTTTTAGAACTACTTTGCTGATGAAATGAAAACATGTTTCTTATTTTCATCCTGTTTCATATATGAACTTAATCCCTCGTGAGCGGCATTTTGGCAGTGTGAAAATTGTTTACTCTTTTTTTACTGATTACTTTTCTCATTTGATAATAAGGTTTGTAACATGCTTTGAAATTGGGAATGGGAGATAAAGCTGTCAGGGTGATTTGTCAGAAGCTGAGGTTCGTTGATTCCATTATTTGGCGTGGAATTGGCTGTCACTGACTCTGGATTTGGCATTCATACCAGACACAGGTGTACTCTTGTAGCTTATCTCTGCCTTTTCTCTGTGATGGAGTGGCTGCCTGGGGGCTATAATGAGAACGAAGGCAGAGAAAGACTGAGCGAGTCTGTTTTTCAGTCACAGGTGCAGAGAATGAGAGAGAGTGAGATCTAGTGGATGTTGGTATGATGGTTTGTAAAAAGTGAGCCAGAAAGGATTGAGTGAGGGAGGGAACAGTGGGTGGAGAGGTGAAGGGTGTATAGGCAAAAAGAGAGAGACCTTAGATGGAGGTATATACACATACACACACATGGAAAGAGAGATAAACAAACAAACAAGCCCTTAGCTGTCCCAGAACACCAGCTGACAGGTGCTGTCTGTATGAGTGGCCTGCATCCACCGTTTATATCCTGGCTGTTTGTGTGAGTGTGTGTGCGTGCTGGCATGTGGGATATGCGGGATATGCAAATCAGCTGTTTTATCAAAAATGTAACCGAGCCATTGACAAACTTACTATTTGAGTATTTGATTCCTGCAAAAATCTAAAATGTGGTCCTAGATTAAAATAAAAAGAAAACTCTGCGTTGTGCTTGATTTGTAGATCATCATACCAGTTGGAATCACAAAGATAAGCTTTAATTTCAACCTAAAGCTGCAGGTAAGCATAAAATGAAACCAAAATGCAAAACATCAGTTGAATTACTATTTAAAAGGACAATATTTTTTAAGTGTACCACTCGGACATTGTAGGGAGGCTGTAGGATGTAGGACACTGGCACAAGCCAGAGAAAGTATCAGTCATATATAATTGATATATATAGTTTTTCACTAAGCCACCTTCACAGTTTTTGTGCCAATGACAGCATGTATTTGTGCAGTTATTAAAAATAGTAAACATTCTCACTTTTCGGCATTCGACACATCCTTGGTATTCTGTGTTTGTCACTGACGTGTTCGCGAAGCCTTTTCCCACAGTTTCCTGTAGGGCTGGCCTCAGATTGTTGCAGCTGTGGCTTCTAGTCTACACTGGATGGTTACATGAGCTTTAATGTGTTTGGTTTTGATCTGAGTGTTTTATAAAAACCTTTTCTTCTTGTAAACTGGATACTCAGATGCTTGTGTGTAAATTCTTACAGAGCTTGAACCTTATTATTTATTCTTGCTAGTAATCACGTCCTTCTCCACACACAACGTGTTCACGCACAAACACACATGCACATACAGTACAACTCAGTGGGACATTAAAATGTATTTTTCCAGACTTTTAATTGGATGCTCTACAATGTTTCTAATGTAACTAACAATAATGAAGCATCTTAAGACATTGTGTCTAAACAGAGGAAAAACTCTGCACTAATTACTATAATGTTACAGTATAACACTTCCAGTTCAGTGTTTTCACCTGCATCATCTGTATCCCATGTCATACACCACCACATTTAATGGTCAGTGCTTTACAAATGTTGGACAGATGCAGGATCAAGTGCTTGCTACTGTTGTGTTTAGTGCACACAGGGATCATCATAAGCTTTTGTATTTCAGCAGGATTAATGCTTCTCCTTTTTTGTACTCAATATTCTTCCCTCTTTTGTGTTGTCTCTTGAGGACTTTCTCCCCTGCTTGTCTTTACTATTAATGGTAATTAAGGCTTTACGTCAAAGGCAGCACATTTTCCTATTTTAATTGCTTTCTACTTCCTTGACATTGACATTTTCTTCTCCATCTCTCCCACATGCTGTACCCCAGTCTCTGCAATTCCTTGTTGCTACAGGATTGAAATTGGCTTTTGCCACATGAGCCATTCATTTTTAAAATAACTGATAAAAAAGATAAGGTTTTCAGTTGCTTATCCTCATCCTAGTAACAGCCAGATGAGCAGAGTGGTCCAAACCCTCCTCCATGACTTACCCAGTTGTATTTTCTTCACTTTGATATGAGTCTTCCTTCTACAAAGTTCACAGAGACTTACCTATCCTGTTGACACAAAGAAGTGTGAGGACACATTGGCTATATACTGACTTACCACTATTGGGTTAATGCCATGGCTCTAAAAAAGGATTTTCTTTGATTCCAGTCCTTCTGTTGGAAATTCGCTCTGATGTTAGTGTCAGTGTCCTGTAGTGTTACTAGACATCTGGCAAAGAGCCAAACTTTGTATATGTTTCAGACCACTTTCCCCCTCCTGGTGTTAAGGGTTGTAGTCTTGTTTCACAGGGAGGCCATGTAGAGGCAACAAATGTTCTGATAGGATCATGGTCAATCCTTTGGCCGATGGGAGCTTAGGGAGGGCCACAGCATGAGACAACTTTTAAAGCCTGTCAACAACGGTCAGAATCACAGTTTTACCTTGAGTTGGAGAGAGTCAATGGCAACATGACACCATGACCTGGAAGGTACAGGCAGAGGCTGCCAAAAACTTGCAGGGGGCCTCTGTGGCATCTTTATGCAAACACAGATGGGACAGGCTGCACCAAAGGTCTTAACATCCTGGGAAACTGTGGGCCACCAGAACCACTGTGCCACCAGGAATGCGGTCCATGTAATCCCAGGGTGACAATCCAAACGAGAAGAGTCACCCCACTTCAGGACCTGTGTGCATAAAATGGACGGTACAAACAGGCATCCAGTAGGACAACCAGATGGAACAATAGTGTCAGTGATTAGACTCACCATAACCCTGCGCTCCAGTGCCCAGCGTGTGACACAGTTTGACTGCTAAGCGTTCCCTGTTCCCTTTGTGGTAATTACTCACTGCAGGATTGAGCTTGCGAGAGAAATACGAAGTGCCAGTAGAAAATGGCGAAGCCGAGGAAGCACTGACGCTGCTTGCATCCTGCAGGGATCGGCCATTCGAGGACTGCTCTGATCTTGCCCTGATCCATTCCGACAGCTCCTGGAGAGACAACAAAGCTGAGAAATGTTGTCTGCGGGGTATGGAACTCACACTTCTCAGCTTTGACGTAAAGCTGGTTCTCCAGGAGTCTCTGCAGGACAGCTCTAACATGCTCCACATTCCTCACCGGGTCTGCGGAGAAAATAAGAATATCATCCAAGTAAACAAAAACAAAGTGATAGATCATATCCTTGAGTACATTATTGATCAGGTTTTGAAAGATGGCAGGAGCGTTGGTGAGGCCAAATGCATCAGGTTGGGGTTCAGTGTCTTTCTCAAGGACACTTCGACATGTGACAGGAGGAGCCGGGGATTGAAGCAACAACTGTGAGACTGGTGGACAAACGCTCTACCTTCCTGCGCCACGGTTGTCCCTACTTAGTGAAAGTACTAGCCACCATTAATAAGTCAAAAGCTAAGTGTAAGAGAGGTAGGGGATAAGTATTCCTTACAGTAACCTGTTTAATCCACAATAGTCATACAGGGACAGAGTCCTGCACAAGATCGCGGGGCGGCAGTAGCTCGCAGCGGCCTCTCCGGATCCAAAAATACAGCAAACAACTGGAGCAAACAACCTGTCCCTGAAATTTGACATAACCAAAGAGATGGTTGTGGACTTCAGGAAAGCACAAAGCGGCCATTCTTCACTGATTATCAATGGATCCTCAGTGGAGATTGTCAAGAGCACAAAATTCCTTGGTGTTCATCTGGCGGACAACCTCACCTGGCCAGTCAACACCAGCTCCATCACCAAGAAGGCCCAGCAGCATCTCTACTTCCTGAGGAGGCTGAGAAAAGCCCATCTCCCTCCCCCATCCTGACCATGTTCTACAGAGGGACCATTGAGAGCATCCTGAGCAGCTGCATCACTGCCTGGTATGGGAACTGCACCGTCTCGCAAGACCCTACAGAGGATAGTGAGGACAGATGAGAAGATCACTGGAGTCTGTATTATGCACCTTTACACCACACAATGCTTCCGCAAAGCCAATAGCATTGTGGATGACCCCACACATCCGTCACACACACTCTTAACACTCCTGCCATCAGGAAAAAGGTTCCGAAGCATTCAGGCCACCACATTCAGACTGTGCAACAGTTTTTTCCCGCAAGCCATCAGGCTGCTCAATGCACAGAACTGACATGGAACTCACACACACACACTCGTACAACCCGAACTTAACACACACTCATCATTCATTACTCATCTCAATTAATTTCACCATCATTTATTTATTTATTTATTTATTATTATTCTATATTTAACTGCACTACACTGTTTACCTCCTGTTTTTTTTTGCACATTCCACTGCATTGCACTGTTTACATGCTGGACATTTAACTGCACTATACTGTTTACATGCTGCTTTGTCACCTTTAGCACACTTCACTGTACTGTACTGTATAATCAAAGTATACAATAGGTTTACTGGTCGGCGTTGTCTTAGGTTTTGTGTCCTGTCCTGTGTTATCGTGTGTTGTCTGTCTACACTGTCTGTCTTTACTGTTTTTCATCTGCACTGTTTGCACCAGGTTGCACTTGATGCACTTAACATAGCTTTTGTTTTTTTGTAGCACCATGGTTCTGGAGGAGCATTATCTCGTTTCCACTGTGTACTGTGTACCACTGTGTATAGTAGAAATGACAATAATCAAGTCAGGCCACTTGACTTGATGTGAAGCTTGCTCCACCGGGTGCTTCACAAAATCGACCACATAAAAGGAGGCAGCCTCAATGTGTTTTTTTCCTGACAGTTATTTTGACAGTTATAGTGTGTGCAGAAATGTAGTAAATGAGGGACATGTTTATTGCATTGACCACTGGGGGGTCAATGCTTATAGTGGTAATGTCCCACCTCTGAACTAAGGTTAAAACAAAGGCTGGCTGGTCAAACTAAAAAGGCCTCACAGAGAGGGGTGCAAAATACAACAAAAGGCACCTCAGAGTGCGAAGGGTAAAGCTAACAAATAGAGGAGGCCAGTACTATATGAAAAGTAAACAAAACAGACAGAACAAACCCAGGGCAGGCCACCCCAGAACTTAAACAATTTAGGTCTGGGTACTTGCAGAGGAAAGAGGATAATCCAGAGGATAAGCAGGTCGTACAGAACATAAACGTATGTGTTGACTGACGATCTCGACTCTGGAGCAAGCAAGGGAATTCCAAAGACGCACCAACGCTGAGTGTGCTCTTAGGCAGGCTTAAAAAAGTTCCTACTAATCAGCAGCAAGTGCAGACAGCTAGGGTTTAAGGACTGGGGTCTGGGGTGTGGCAACGACAGGGAGGGAGATCGGCCACCCTGCACAGAGGGAGACAGAGTTAGAAAAACAATAAGCAATTTTTAGGCATGCTTGAATATTGATTAATTGATTTGTTTCATCTGGTTTCATAGATAGATATAGCTGGTTGTCATCAGCATACCAATGGAAATTTATGGAGTGTTTTTTAATAATGTTTCCTAAAGTAGACTTATATAAAGTAAATAGTACTGGTCCTAACACAGAGCCTTGTGGAACTCCATAACTAACAAGAAATAAGATTTAAACCAACATAATGCAGTTCCCAATTAAATGTTCCACTCACTGTAATAAAATTGTTTAAAATGCAGCATTGAGATCTAACAGAACAAGTATAGAGACAAGCCCATTATCTGAAGCCAAGAGAAAATCATTGGTGACTTTTACCAGTGCTGTACTCTAAATCCTGACTGAAATTCTTCAAACAGTTATTCCTGTACTGTAATTTCTTTGCATCTACTTTTTCAAGGGTTTTAGAAATAAAGGGGATGTTGGATATTGGTCTGTAATTGTTGTTGATTGTTTTTTATTAACTAACAAGGTTACAAGGCCACAGTTTTTACTTAAAATATGCTTTAAAACATATCTCTTAATGTTTAAAGCTTCTAGATCATTCCCCTTTCAGCGTTTTTTAGCGATGCTCACCCTTCTAGCAAATTTGTTTTTTTTAGTGTAACTCTACGTGCCCCTATTAAGCATTTAATGTAAATTTAATAAATGGCTTGCAGATTTTAGTTATAAGGAGATAGTGGGAAAAGGTTTAATTGTTTTTGTGCTTTTACAAACCCTAACATGAACTTCCAGAATTGGCTGTTAGTTTTGCAGTGTGCTCCAGGTTCGCATCACCTCATTCATTGATATATTCATTCGAAATGCAAATAAATACAATAAATAATGGTGGAAACACTATTTCAGGTTCTCCTTATCCTGGCACTTTATTTCTAGAAACAATTGTGCATATCTGTGCATACTGTTGTACAAATTTGACTTGAGGTTAACTGAGGTAAAATATCATAAAATGTCCTCACCTACTGTTGTGCTGATTAGTCAAGGAAATAACATCAGTCCGTTGACAAGGAAAAACAGCCTATTTTCCTCAAGGCTTTCAATCAAGCCAATAAACTAGGTCGTTCACTTCAGTAACATTTTGCTGTGCACTCTCACCAGCGAGGAGGCTGACGCAGCCAGTGTCACAGAGGGAAAGGGCTCTTGACGACATAATGGTTGCTATAACTTCATTAAAATGGCCCTATTTTCTTTCCTCAGTGTCATTCACTTCTTTTCACAGGATTATTCTGCCATGTGGGTTTCTATCCATTTTTTTCTGGCCAATTATATTGTCTCCGTTTACCAATCTATCAGAACAGTTAGTTATTTGATGTTTGGTCTCTTTTACCTCTATTTTCTTCTTTTCCTTTTTTTTTCTGGATCCAGCATATTATGCACATCACTACCATTTACTTTTAGAAACCTCATTTAGAAACTTAATACAAACATGTCATTGCGCAGAATTAGTAACATCTGGGCTATCAGCAGTACAAAATTAGCTGCAGTGCACCTGCTAAAGGTGAAACAATATGTCCTCGGCCATCTAGTGTATCTAGTGTCAGTTTTTGTTCCACAGTGATACTGTATCAACTGTCTCAGAAGCTTCATCAGCCCCACTGATCTCTTTGGCAGAAGACAGAGAGTTCCTAACACTGCATGGATTCAGGAAATGTGATATCACATTAGGAAGGACATCTTCAGGGCTCACTCAGACATTAACACTTGGTGGTTGAATGGAGTCAAATGTTTATCGGGTCTTTCACATGTGTGTTCATACACAGTAATGCAGCACAGTCTGATTATAATTATGAATACAGTAAAAATAAGGCGACTATGAGAGAAAGATCTGGTTTCTGTTAGAGAACTCCTTCAGCCCCCAACCACTTATGTTTACCATCATGTGACAACACCTGATGAGAAGACAAACTAAAACAGTCAAAAATAATATATATATATATTTTGTGTTATAGTGTTAAGAAAGTACTAAGTACTAACTAGTTTTTTTAAGCAGCATCCATTTTAGAAACTATTGCATCGTCAACCTAAACAAGCAAACGTTAGCCTCTGAATTTGAATTTGTAGTGATTCACAAACAATATTGGTAACATTTAATTTTGACAACATATTTATGGACTCTTTACTGGTCGTCTGGAAATCTGGCTATGACATGCTTTGCTAAGTTTAAAGTGTTTCCTCCTTTCATTTGGTGTAGCAGCTTTTACTAATGATACATTTTCCCTGTTCTTCCAACTCAAATGCAAAACATCAGAAAAATCGCATTCATCATACTCCAGCAACTACAAAACCTACTATAGTGCTTCCGGTACCATCAATACCATAGGAAACAAGTATTGTCACTTTTTCTGAATTTTAATATCAATTTGGTACCAGAGTATCACTTCTCCCAACATCTCTACACAGGATGTCACTGTTCATTCCCATGTAACATAGTCTGTTTGTGTGTGTGTGTGTGTGTGTGTGTGTGTGTGTGTGTGTGTGTGTGTGTAGGGAGACTTCACCACAAAGTCATTTTAGCATTTAAATGCAAAAAAGTGGATAATGTGTGATTAAAGGCTTTTATTTTGAAAGTTTATTTCCTGTGTGTGTGTCTCCACTGTGTATGTTCAGGAAGTAAAACTCAGGTAAAGTGTGTGGACACAGCTCTGAGGCTGATCACATGATCTGAGGCAGCTGTGTCCCTTTTATCTGAAAGTGTATTGTCTCTCTCTCTCTCTCTCTCTGTGTGTGTGTGTGTGTGTGTGTAGGGAGACTTCACCAAAAAGTCATTTTAGCATTTAAATGGTAAAAAGTGGATAAAGTATGACGAAAGTGTGTGTGTGTGTGAAAGGTAAATATTCAAAGTTAAAAGTAACAAAGAAAGAAGCAAAAGTAAGAAGTTGCTATTAAAAGTGTTAAGAAAAAAGGAAGACGTAACTATTTAAAAATGAAGGGACCATTTTAATACTGAAAAAAGGTTTGAAAGAGCTTTTAATTTGAAAGTCTGTTTACTCGCTGTGTGTGTGGTTGTATGTCCACTGTAGGGAGACTTTAAGACAAACTCATTTTAGCATTTAAATGCTAAACTAGTAGAAAGTATAATGGAAGGCTTTTAATTTGAAAGTGTGTTTCCTGTCTGTTGTTGCATGTGTTTGTGTGTAGAGAGACTTCACCACAAAGTAATTTTAGCATTTCAATGCTAAAATGTGGATAAAATATGAGGAAAGGCTTTTATTTTAAAAGGGTGTTTCCTGTGTGTGTGTGTCTGTCTGTCTCCACTGTGTATGTTGAGGGAGAAAAACTCAGGTAAAGTGTGTGGACACAGCTCTGAGGCTGATCACATGATCTCATGCAGCTGTGTCCGTTACCATGACAATGACTGCTGCCTGCCTGCTGAGTCATGAGCCAAATGCAGACAGGCTGTGAACGTGCTGAGACTTTGCCTCGCAAAATGCGCAAAATATGAAAAAGTATTAGTCCTATCGAAAAAATTATTTGAACATACTCCATAAAATAAAGGTGTGGTGGCAATTTTAAAACAGCCCCCGTTTGTGATTTGAGGAGAATTTCAGAACCTCTGTTATCATGGGCTCCAATGGGAGTTTTAGACGGCACTCTCTCTGTATCTGGACAGTTCCAGAAAGAACCGTAAGTCCTGTGACTATGAAAGAAGACAAAAATACCTACAGTCTGATATATATATTTTTTTATGTAAGATTAAAGTTGACTGAAGGAAAGAAGGACAAGAAGGAAAAAAGTTGCTAAAAAGTGAAGCTGAAAAGTTAGTGCGTGTGATGTCACCCACTCTAGCTGCTCCAACATTCTGCAATACACACTAATGGAAAAGTTGATAAAGCTCCAAAAGTTGCCTAAAACTAAAACTGTGATTATTCCAAAAGTATAAAAGATACAAAGGAGCTGTGTTACAGCTCTCCCACTAATTATAAGTCAAGGAAACAATATAAAGCAATGGTACAGCTGTGCCAGCTGTTTATGCTGCATTTCCTCAAACATTTGTTTTTCAATACATGTGCATTGGCAAAGCTACATCTAGGTGGATGAGTTCATTTGTTTCTGTTTGTGTGTGTTTTTCCTTTGGAGAATGTGTTTACAGCTGTTTGTGTGTGTATGGTTTATGTGTTGCTGGCACTGTCAGATTATGCTGTATGCTGCATGTGTGTGTTGTCTTGACGGGGTAATAAAATGCCTCCTCTCTTCTCGGTTCTCCCAGTTCAGAGTGACTATTACGATGTGTATGCTCTAACAAGCAAGCACTCCGAATGATAAATGACAAAACACACAGCCTCCACGTTGCTGTCATCTGGCAAAACAAACACACACACACACACTACTCATGCTCACTATCACACTAGCTTGTTTTATTCTCACCTACCTCAGAGTCGTTTTTCCTCTCAGATCTTCGATTGTTTCTGTTTTTTACACACATTTACAGATACGGGCAAGAAAAAAACAGGAAAATGTGATGAAAAAAACAATTTTGAGGAAGCAAACAAAAAATAACTATAGGCTTTCTCACACTAAAGTAAACAAATAAATAGAATAGAAAACATAGGATAATAATATTATCTTTATGGCAGGATGAGGTAAAGGTGATATAAAATCCTGCTGCTCTGCTGTGAAAATCATACTGGTTTATATATTTGATCTGTCAGTGTAGAATAATTTTGGCAATTCAGGAAAAAAAATACATAGAAAATTTTAAAAATTGGGCAGGCCTGCAATGTTTGCTCATGATAAGTGCACACGAGAAAAACGAGCTGTCCCTCTTTTCTACCTTTAGCCTACAATGTGACATCAGACTATCTTGTGTTGTCTTTTTTTGTCTTCATTTTCTTTAATTTGTTTTGTGTTTTTTGTTTTCTTCTATATAAGGTCAATTTCATCTTTGTTTTCTCAACTAGTTCTTTGGGGGTGTTTTACACCTCTTTATTTTGCTACATGCAAAATAAAACATAATTTGCACATTTTTTCAGCATACAAATTTAAGGATAGTTTCAGATGAAAAAGTCTCTCTTCCTTTCAAGGAGGACAACACTTTTCTTTTGGCCATACTGCGAAAATTATTTTGTTGTGTTTAAATGTTTTTTGCACCAATTGATCCCTGGCTCCTTTAGTCACATGTTGAAGTGTCCTTGAGCAAGACACTGAACCCCAACTTAGTTGCTCCCGGTGAGTTTTGGCCTGCTGCTTAGCAGAGTGTGTGTGATTGTGAGTGCGAATGGGTGAATAAGAAGCAGTGTAAAACGCTTTGAGTGCCGACACGGGAGTGTGTGACGTCATCCACTCCACTATTGCTAAACTACAAACACAGCACCCAGAGGCCCTTGTGTTAATCCCTGGGGACTTTAATCATGTGACTCTGGACACAACACTACCTACTTTCTCCCAGTATGTGGACTATAACACCACGAAAATTGGACAATTGATTCACTGTATACAAATGTAAATGACGCATATAGCTCCAACCTGCTGCCCGCACTGGGGAAAGCAGACAACAACCTTATTCCAAGAGTGGAATGAGGAGGCTACCAACAACCACATGCTCATTCAGGAAGTGGTCTCCTGAGGCAGACCAAGCTCTGACAGACTGCTTCAAAACTACAGACGGGGAGGTACTGCAGGGGTTGCACAGTGGGAATATCGAGGAGGTTGGTAACTGCACTAATGACTACATCATCTTCTGTATGGACGTTGTTGTTCTGCTAAGAACTGTACGCTGCTATGCTAACAACAAGCGTTAGATCATGAGTGACATCAAGGGTCATATGAACCAGAAGAAGAGGGATTTTAAGGACATTGATAAGCAGGAGCTGAAGCATATGCAGAGGGAAGACAGAGTCCACCTCAGGGAGGCAAAGGAACAGTTCAGGAGGACGCTGGAGCAGAAGATGCAGAATGGCAGCATGAAGGAGGTGTGGAATGGGATGAAGACAATTTTTGAGCTGGATACAGCTCAAAGTGGGGTGATACCATTAAAGAAGATGTGGGGAGAGCAAACCAACTAAACAATGTCTTCAACAGGTTTGACCACCCCAACTCATTCACACCTAATAGCACTGGACATGCAGTTTGCCAACCAGGAGAAGGTTGGAGTTGAGGACTCCATTACATACATATGTCATCGATCCCTTTCTCACATGGACAGGGGCAGTGGGGCTGTGAGAGTTACATTCTTGGACTTCTTCTGCTCTTCAGAGATAAACTGAACGAGATGGGAGTGGGCTCACACCTGGTGGTGTGGATAATACACTAACTGACAGGCAGACCTAAGTATGTGAGACTGGGGGACTGCAGGTTTGACACTGTGGTCAGCAGTATGGGACCACCGCAGGGGACTGTATTGTTCAACCTGTACACGTGGGACTTACAATATAACTCATAGTCCTGCTAAATGCAAAGGAGGGGATTGGGGTAGATGTTCTCTCACATTGATGTTCTCTCACATTGTTGTGGCGAGCTCCCCCTTCTATGCAGTGGTGTGCTGGGGGGGCAGCATCAAGAAGAAGAATGTGTCGCGTCTGGATAAGCTGGTGAGGAAGGTGGGCTTTGTAGTGGGTGCAGAGCTGGACATCCTGTCATCTGTGGCAGAGCGATGGGCGCTGAGCAGGCTCCTGTCAATCATTGACAATCCACTGCATCTACTGCACAGCATCATCTCCAGGGAGAGGAGCAGCTTCAGTGACAGACTGCTGTCACTGTCCTGCTCCATTGATAGACTGAGGAGGCCGTTCCACTTCCACTTGGTGGCAAACTGACATACCTCACTGTATTGAACTACACAACATCTGTACACAATGAATGTCTCTGATTGCAAAGGACATTTTAACAATACTCTAAATAGTCTGACTGCACAGGTCATTTAAATTTGCTTATATTTTAAGTAGACCTGTGAATATGCTGTGATTTGTGAATTTCCCATTGGGATGAATAAAGTATCTATCTATCTATGGTATTGGCATACTGTCATATCCCCACACTGGTTGATTCTACCAGTAGCATATGCTTCTCTCAAAGATTAA
Source organism: Channa argus (assembly GCF_033026475.1). Classification (NCBI taxonomy): domain Eukaryota; kingdom Metazoa; phylum Chordata; class Actinopteri; order Anabantiformes; family Channidae; genus Channa; species Channa argus. The sequence continues at coordinate 955,675 of NC_090210.1, read as the reverse complement.
GCCATGCAAGTCAAAAGTACACACGGCCGGTACAGGGAAACTGCAAATGGCTCATTAAATCAGTTATTGTTTCTTAGATTGCTCTCTCATTACTTTGTTAACTGTGGCAATTCTAGAGTTAATGTATGCCAACGAGCGCTGACCTCCAGGGATGTGTGCATTATCAGAGGGGCAACTGAGGCACAGGAAGATAGAGCAGTTGGCCAGCTGCATAGCTGCTCCCTCGTCGGTGATTTGTGAGTGGGAATCGATGAATAAGAAGCAATGTAAAGTCCTTTGAGTGCCAACAGGTAGAAAAGCACTATATAAGTGCAGACCATTTACCAATTGTTTCTTAATTTCTGTAAGTGTGCATTACAGTATTCTGCCTCTATTCTGGAATAACCATTTTCTAAAGTGCTTGGATGAGTCTCTACAGTATGTGTTGTACGCTGACTCAATGCAGTAATTTGGGGTTTTAAGTCTCAAACTTCTGTGATGGGGAAGTTTGGAGCAGTAGGTCTTAGTAGAAAAAAACAATGTTCAGTAGTTGTATTTTAAGTTTTAAGTTTCAATTCAAGTTGCAAAATCTGCGCTTTGATTAGTTTATACTAATCTCATGTGTTGTCACAAACTTTAAGCTTCTTTCATATTCATCGCTGCACATACTCTATTTTTTATTCTTGCAGCAGCTTGTGTTCTGATTAGAAAAGTAAATTAGCTGACCTTTAGCCGTCTTGATTAAGCTACGAAGTCTGTTTTGATATCGAAGAGCTTTTGAGTTGATGTTGGAGCTAGTCACTGTTGACTTCATTAATTAGGCCACTAATCAGGGAGGAGAGTAAACACTGGCACCAGGCAATGAACCGTCTGAAAGTTATGTGATTGAGGCAGTTAACTATGTAGCTCTGAATGTTTTAGCAGATATTGTTTCTAGCAGTTAACTTTTGAAAACAATGCTTTTTCTGTAGCGGTTTCTCCATTTTTAACAATGCCGTTTGCAGACAGAAATTTTTTTTAGTACATAAGTAAAACCATGTATTTTGGTCTTGGTCTTTCTAATGTTTGTCAAATTGTTGGACACCATCATGTCCTACTCACAATTGTGAGGTGGTTCTCTGACTTTTGCAGTTGTCATGGCTGTGACTTTGATCTATGTTGTCCTGGTTACTGTTCATATCTCCCCTCGCTTCTACCTAATCATTCTCAACTTCACCTGTTGCCTAAGCTTTGTATGCCCAGCTTACCTGCTTCTCTCTGCCAGAACGTCTCTCTGCTCTGCAAGTCTGTTCTCTGTTTTGTTCTGTACTTTGCTTTGCGATCTTCTCCGGGCTTTTTCCCGTGTTTTCAGTGATCCCCGCCTGTTCCTGAAGTCATCGGTATGTTCGTCTGGCCTCTTGTTCCGAGTCATTGTTTGGTGGATCGCCTGCTTTGTTTTTCTTTTCACTGTGACTGTTTGTCAAACAGTAAGTGATTTTTATTTTGACGGTTATTTTCTGACTGGATTTTCGACCGACACTGAAAAGAGGATTTTGTGCAAGCCTCAAGATTGTTTAACTTTCTACTGTTAGACGCTTTTAGTTGTTATTTTCATTTTATTTGCTACCTCGTGTTTGTTTTTGTTGTACTTCCGTCCTGATATTTTCAGCCACCTGCAGTTGTCCTTTTAGCCTGTCCTCTTCCCTGCGCCGGCTCTCTCCTCGCCTGATTCCCGAGGAGAAGACTCCCACTCATCAACTTCCAAGCTCTGTAATTGTTAATACTTTCCTGATATCGTAACCATTAGTCACCTCTCCTCTCTTTCATAGATTGTAGCATCCTTACCTGTCCCTCTGGGTTAAAACAACACTCCTGCCATAAATTCCCCCTTCACAAAAGCAATAATGTACCCACAGTAATAAACTGGCTGCTGAGTGTTTAGCCTTGTTCCATGAAATATTTAGGAGAAGACACATGCGCGTGCACACATAGTATGTGTTTGCACTGACCTCAACCTGGTTTGATTAGCACAATCTGAAAGTGCAGCCACATTTCCAGAGCGCAAAAGATAAGCAAGAATGAACAGTTTTGCGTCTAGATTATTCTGCTTGCTTCATGTTACTTAATTCCCTCTCCCATAGTTATGTAGTTAATGAATAAACCAGTTGGCTGATGTTTTGTCATATTCACCACCCTGTGAGATTATTCTTTTAATGTGTCTAAGAGGTGGATCTCATTGTTTTCATTAAAACAAGAGCTCAAATCGTTGTGCATTTATTCATTAGCTGTGCAGAGGTTTACTGCCAAAATAAGCAGCCACTTTGCAATGTAAAAGTAAAAAACTGAGGACAGACTGGTTATGTTTCAAGCATGAAATGTCTATCCATAAAAACTGCAGTGCACTTGTTATATAACTGGGATGGATTCGTCAATATTTCTATCTGTAGGTCTATAATATGATACACGCCTAAGCCTATGAGGTGGTTACGTCACTACATTTAAGAGCTTAGACCTTTTAGTGGGTACAGCTCAGTTGCTAAGGCAGTCGTGCATGAACCCCAGGAACAGTCGTCTATTTCCGGCCTCTCCTGGCTAAGTGTCAAAGTGTGCTTTAGCAAGACAGTAAACCCCTAGTTGCTCCCAATGAGTCAGGTGAGCACCTTGCATGGTGCCTGTATCATAAGTGTGTGAGTATGTGTGTGAATGGGTGAATGAGAAGCAACACTGTAAAGCGCTTTGGATAAAGGATTATCATTTAAGAGGCCATTTTTACATCAGGAATGAGGTCAAAGTGAAGCAGCATCAGCTGATATGGATGCAAGTATACTGTAGATAAGCTGATTTTGGTGATTTCTTTCCTTTTTTTATTGAAAATGATTCACTTAGTGTTTCTGTTAAAGGGATTTTCACTAATGCAACAATCTTCAGAGGTACTTTTCAGCTTCAGTTGTTCTCTAAACTACAAAGTGACTAAATACAGAAAGTAGAAATACAGAAAGTAGTCATAAGTATAGACAGTACAGTGGTTCAGTATTCAGTATTCTCTTATGCATACAATGTTAAAAAAAGCAGTAGTCTGTGTCACCTGGACTTTTTTTATGTGTCCAATAGCAGTGAGGAAAAGGTGTTTTTGTGGTGTGAGGTTTTGGCCTTATGGTGTGCAGCCTCTTGCCAAAGGGGGTATTTACAGTTTTTTTATATGGCTTTTTTTCATTTCACATTTATTTGACAAGCCATAATGATCCCATTGTGTGGTATCTAATCAGGATATGCAGAGGACAAACAAAAACAAAACATTTGATGGCACAAGTTATGTAGCTGACCTTTAATTGTCTGATTAGTCTACAAACTTAGTATTGATGTTTCAGATTTTTGTAAGTTGATGCTGGAACTGGTCTGTGTTGGCAAATTTAGCATTTTTTATTGATTAGACTGTTAGGCGAGTGATCATTTCACCAAATCTTATGGAACCTATATTAACAGAAGCTGGAAAAATATTAGTGAAGTGAATGGTGCCATCAAAACCTTTGAGCAAAATTCTCACCTGTTAAATTTAGATCTGATCTATTTTAGTTAACATAACATACAGAACTTTCTGGGAAAAAAACTAAAATGAAATGACACTTTTAAGCCCATGGGTTTAAAATAAATTAATTTTAAACCCATGGGCTTAAATGTGTCCGACATGACTCTTAAAAAGATAAAAGTGATAAAATCAAGTGTCTGCCATGACACTTGATTTTGACACATTTACGGCAGACACTTGATTTTATCACTTTTATCTTTATAAGAGTCATGTCGGAAGAGGTGTAGCAGCACATTACAACATTTACATGAACATAAAATGAATAGTCTTTTAAAGATTGTAAAGATTTTATCTTTTGTAAATGTAAAAATGTAAAAATTTTTAATGAATTATTAAATGATGAAAGCCCCTAACAAGTAAAAGGCAAAATCAACAAAGCCTTCTGGGTGTAGGGGTTCAAGACATCAAATTCACCATGTCAGCTCCTCACACTGGTTTGGTCATTTAAATTGTAGAAGTTTGCCTAATATTTATGTCAGAAGATATTGTGTTAGCCTGATTAAAACTGCACGTCACTACTGCCTGAGAGTGTTGACCAAAGTTACCCTGAAGGTAATGATGGTGGAGCCACAGGTAACTTAAATTAGTGCTCACCTTTGCTTTGACAATGAGGAATTTTCTGGTTTGTCACTTCCTAAATGGCAGCATTATTGTTCCATCTTCATCAAAAATACATGTAGGTATCTGTTCGTCTGCAAGCTTTCATCCTGACAGCAGTTTAAGGGGAGGAATTCACATTCACACATCTCCACAACATCAAAATAGTATCTACGGTATCATATATTTATATATTTTTTTGCAGTGTTTCATTCAAATGTTTTGCGCACTATAAACTTATGTACTATTTACTTTAGCATTATGTCATTTTCTATTTTCTTGATTCTCAGTAATTTCAACCGTGTCCCACCCCATTACACCACAGATAGAACCCTCAGCACTTGAATAGTTAAGCCATTGCATGGCCCAGCAATACAACAAATTACCATTGCAATTTAATTATGCATGCCACAGCACAGTTAGGAGTGTTCACAGATGAATAGCTGCCTGTGGACCATCGTGCAATGGATTAGCATTGTGAGAGATTTGATGTGGATTAGTTAAAAGGATTATAACTAGTTGTGGTGCACCAGCGGACTACAAATAAGGGGTTTTGGTATTTTTTGAATTTGAATGAAGAAGATCATCAGTTGCTGCTATATCACAGAAAAACGGCTTAAGAAATCAAATTTCATGTCACATCGTATTCTTTCTGTCGTACGGGGTGTTGGTTTAAATACTTACTGCAAACACTGTAGCTCTCTTAAATTCTCAATCATATTTGCAAAAATGCTCCTAACCCGTTCTTCAGCTGTCTTTAACATCTCTGTGCTGATTTTGTAAGGCAACTGGAGCAAATACATGCGGACAGATAATACATCATATCATTTGCTTGAAGTCATTTTCATGGTAGTGTGAGGGAGACTAAAGACTTTTCATGTTAATAATTGAACACGGAGAAACGGACGACGAGAGAGGATGAGAACAAATGAGAATGGCGAGCGCAAAATGAGCGCATGGATGAAAAGATAAGTAGAGGAAGATGACGAGTTGATGATGACCAGATTAAGAATAAGGAGGTGCTGGGGAAATAGGTGGAAAAAGGAAGATGAGGGTGGATTGAAGAAGAGTTTAGTATTCCACAGGGCAGCAGCAGTGTCAGTGCAGAAACCTCATCCTCTGTGGAATGAATAGATTCATTTATACAGTCAGTAGGACACACACACACACTCACACACACACAAAGGAAATATGTTAAGTGGATTTTTGTTTTAATTGATAACCAGTGTACCTTAATATTCACCAGCAGCTACTTTTCATCTGTTATAAGGAGCTGTAATACATATGAAAAAGCAGATTGTATGTTCTTCTGTGTTAAGAAATGTTTTAATTGGACCTTTCTCACAGTGATATCAACAGTTTAAAGTGAAATTTTAGGTCTAGGTGAACTCATTTGGCAGCATGCCTAATCTGCGTTTGAACCAGTTTTGTTCTTTAGAATTGTCTGATTATTGTTCTTTGTGATTATTTTACCTTAAAAGAGCATTTTTTTTGGCATTTCAACAAGGAAGCTATTTTTTGATGTGTCACTGCCATGTAAGGTTTGACACTTGCAAATTAGTTGGACACTTGGCAAATTTGATGCTGATTGGATACTGGAGATGCTGTGTGAATGAGAAATATGTTTTTTCGATGGATTCTACTTGAATTCATATTTATTCCTTTTGTCGGTTACTGTGGTTTTATTTTAAAAACTTGATGTTTCTAAATTGTTTAGTTGAATAAACTAAGTAATTTATGGATGTCAGGTTCAGGTGGGCTGGCCCATGTTTTCCAGCCAACAGGAAATTTTAGATTTGTTATATTTGTTTTGTTAGGGAATAAAATTACATTTCTTTGCACAGTAATGCAAAAGAACTAATATTATTTGGGAAGAGTAGTAATATTAATAAAATATGCTAAATCACTTTGGTATTTAAAATGCTTCATTGGTACCTGTCTAACTAAGCAGAACTAGGTATTTTTGATGAATATACGCAGTGCGTGTGAATTTGAAAATGCTTCTCATCCAATCTAAATAAATACTAAATAAAAATGTTTATTTGTATGTACTGTATATGTGAAGTTTAGGGCTGCAAGCAATGATGCTTATTCATTGAAACTCTAAAGGAATCTAAAGATGTTCAATAGAGACATTGCAACCAACCTAATAGTTTTACTTAACAAGGGTTCTGTTAAGATGTGAAGGAGTATATGAGGAGAAAGGGCATGAGGAGGGATGTACACATCTCTTCCTTAGGATCAGTAATCTCTGTTACTGACCTTGTATTTTGCTTGGCAGCCTTGATGTGATTAAATGCAGTTTCTATGTAAAATAAAAAATCTGTCCTTCTGCTAGCAGCTGCACCAATGCTGCTGACTCATGTTTGTAATGCCTTGGAAAATGATTCCAATGAGCTTCAGTGATGTTTACTTATTTTAAATTTGTGTAAAAAAGAGAGCACTGTTTTCAGACTCTGTGTCATATTAGTGGAGGTACAGTATCAGGAAAGAGAAAGATGGATTGGTGCTTTCACACTATGCTGGTGGTTCCTGCAGTTTTAGCATGATGTACAGTACGGATTTATGTGAAAACTTCAGCGTTAAAATAAATCACACTGAGTCAGTAACGAGATGACACAACAGGATAAATGTTATGACAAACAGTGAGTTGCATAAAGTTAATGACACATTTTATTCCTTACATTAAATGATGCAGCACAGTTAAAGTACATGCTTTTAGTTAAAGAATCGTACTTTCATCCTGCACAACCTTTTCTACTAAACATAAATTATTAAAATGTAGTAATAAATTCTTGCTTCGCAGTGACTTGTACACAACCTATAAACATATGTTTTCTCTTGATACAGTTAATCAAGTTCTTTACCCAAGTTCTTTACCCAGCCTTTTTATGTTTGAGTATATCTTTAGGAGGATTTGCCCATGACTCCACAGGGTCCTAAATTACTGTTAAGCAGAGCGACGTACATGATTAGCTGAAGGAACTTAAGTATATCAGGGCATGATTCATTTGCACTGCTGCCAGAGAGCCTAAAGGAAGACACATAGCGGTTCATCTGCTGTGGTTGAAATTACCATCTATTTAAGAAATGTCAGACTTTTAACACCGAAGGCATTTCAATCATTTCCTGTGCACAATGCCAAAACATCAAAAATATCGATGCCTTCTTGTCTCTTCAGTTTAGTCAGAAATTGATTAAATCTGATGAAATTATTTTCTCATTAGTCTATAACACAGCGCAGTCAACACTTTAATTAACCGGTTTATTAACCATTTCAGGTAATTTGTTAACCAAGTATTTTGTTCGAAGAGTAGGAGCCAAAGACTCCACAAGTCTCATGGTAGCATTTGCGTTGGTAAAGTGATTAAGAGCAGTAGTCACCACTCAAGGCACATTATACTAATTTTAGCAGCTAATTATTCCAGATTACTTAATCCATCTGCCTATAATTTTCTAAGTAGTTTCACTTAGCAAACGTCTTAGTTACAAATGTATTGCAAATTTATCACAATTAAAAAAAGAAAACGTGCAAAAGAAAATTTGAATTTATTTGTTTGTATTCACTACTTTTTTGCAAATACTAAAAGTGGGTTACCACTATACAATTAACAGATGTCCAGTTAAACCCTTAAAAGCCTGAACTTTAGAAACATAATATTTTTATAGTAATAGTTGCAGTCTCTTCATGGCCTTACACTGATCTGACATTCTTAGCTGTCACTTTTGTTGTCTCTGCAGCAGCTGTTAAAGTTAAATGCTTCCTGTACATCATGACTTTGTCCAGTAGAAGGAGCAATGATAAACATGCTGCTCACCATGTTTGAAGTAAACACCTGTCACTAGCAGCTCCTCATATGATTGTGTCTGCCTCTTTTTCTACCCTTGTTTCCCATAATTATATGTGCATGAATCGAATGTGATCTTTGATGTATATCAAGCACTTCACCATCAACAATACTCATTGTCAGTGAAAGACTACTGCACAAGTGTCTTTACTGTACAGCTTCCACAAAGAAGCACTTTATATAAGAACACAGTCACTGCTATCTCTACAGACTGGCTCATTGACCACACTGCCAATCACATTTGAAAACATGGACACCCCAGTATGTACTGTAGCTGATAACCTAACATACTTTGTTACACACAACCTAACAAATGCATACAAATATTCTTGTATTTAAGTACAGTAATTTTATTGACAGATGTGCATATCAGTATAAATGATTTCATTAATTAGAGGACATAACATTGACTTATTTCATTTTCTCGTGATTTAACCTAAACTCACAGATAACCAGATAAAAGCCTTACTTTATTTGCTCAAAACCTAACCTTACCATAACTTCAAAATAAGTCTTCCCTCTAAAAATGAATAATTGAATAACGAGATTTACCCCTTTTTTTCCTTAAGGACAATGAGTTCCTGTACTGTGGGTATGTAAAAAGATACATTTAGCAGAAACACACTCACAGGTGTCTGTCAGTTCAGCCTTGAGCATAGACCCACCTGAGACCGTTAACCTCTCACCTTGCCTCTCTCAGTGTGTGTGTGTGTGTATAAGCCTAAAACAGACCATATGAGTTCCAATTACAACTTCACAATTTCTCTAAAATTACCTGTGAGGAGTTCATGTAGGTGGTTAGTGAGACACAGCCTCCTTTGTTTCCCCAAACACACACACACACACACACACACACACACTCTGTCATTGACTCACTCACAGACAGTGGGAAATCAATGCTCTGAACAACCAGGTTGTTCCCTTGAGTTGCACAAGGCTGCAGGTTCAGGTGGCTGTTATTTAAAAGTTTGGTCTCTGGATCAATAAACGTAAAAATCTTTCTTCGCTTTCATTTGTTATTTATTCAGTTTTAGCCGTAGTTATTTTGGGACTTTTCTCTACTTCTTACACTACAGGTCGAGGTACACTATATTGCACTGATTTAATTGCCTCAATAGAGGCACCAGTAACATGCTCTCTGTGCCAAATATATTTATGATAGACTAAAAGGTGGAAGCCAAATAACCACTTCAGTACCAGTTTTGTGCATGTGGATTTACAAAATATACCACATATTACCAGTTTGCAGCAGTCAAGTTCTCACTTTTTATTTGTATTAGTAATAGTAATAGTCCAGTTTTAAGTGCAACATTATAAAGCCCTGGCACCATGTGACACCAACTTGTTTAAAGAAATTGTCAAACCCCCTGATGTGACACATAGGCAACAGAAAATGTCATAATGATAAACAGTCCACAGTTAAACTTACCGAATTAGCTCGCTGTACTTTCTGGCATCCCACCAAGCAACACCGCTGCCCACGGGTGTAAATCCTCACTGCAAGTGGGCAGTGGCTTGGCTTTTATTGCCCTTGTTATTGATGTTGCTGTGTGTTGCCCAGGCCTTTGCTGGTGCCTCCTTAAAGTGTGTGTGTGCACTCTGGATCAATGTACAAGTGCACATGGACTGCATTAATTGTTATATACTCTATGTTTTATATTCATATTATGCTGCAGTTTGTTTTCAAACCAGAATATATAAACATTTGATCTTTTCTTTGTCAACTGTCAACTGTAGTAGAAAACTCAATATTTGTGCCTTTTGTTTGTGCAAAAACAGAGATTTAATGTTTTTATGGATAGAGAAATATAAAGATATTTTGATGTCAGCTGAAGTCACAAGAATCTATAATCTGCATTGTTTTGCAAACAAACAGCTTGTGTTTATATTATTTTATTCTGATTTAAATGATTCCTGATAAAGCATTTGCAAACATTATTTTTTTAAATTCTAGTGTTTGCCTTGTAAATTTGTCATAATCTAACTGTTTAGCTTTGTGCTCATGTATCCTTCATATAAACCAGTGGGTTTTTAAATGGTTTATTAAGTAAACAGGAAGTGAATAAAATTGGACCTACAGTATACCAACACATGACCAAAAAATATAAATAAATCTATCAACATATTGAATTAGGTTTTATGAATAATTAATGAAAAAAGCAATCAATTCTAGAATAAACACACACGCACCCCCACGAACACACACACGTAACCAAAAAAAAAAAAAAAAAGTGTATCTGACAAACTTGGACAAATGCTTATTATCAGTGACACTGACACAAGCTGACCTTTGCTTTGACAACACTTTAGCTTGTGCTACAGTAGAGCTTGGCAGTTAATAAGGAAAAACTACACACTGGGAAGAACTCATCAATACAGCAGAAATGTATTAGCAAAAACTTATGCTCTGCATCTGATCTAAAAGGTGAAATTAAAACTGCCTTTGACCTTCATGCTCCTGTTTTGAAATGGTCCACAGTTGGTGCTTTTTATCATAGCAACATTATCTGATCATGCTTTGAGTGAAAGTGTCAGAGTCAATTAAAGCTCACATAACTAAGCTGTGATCTCAGATAAAGTCAGGAGAAAAGTCAGTTTTGTGTGGCAAATACTGGTCCTGAAATCAGCAGTCTGTCAGAGCTTGAAGCTCTGCTTTACTGCTTTACATTTAGATGCTATTACACTGCATGCAAATCATGGTTGTACCATGCACTGTGGAACTGCTCTTGTTGCCAATGTGCAGCGGGTGGCATCACCTTTCAATCCTCTGTCAGCTGTCAAAAAATGGTTAGCTGGTCTCCTAAACCTCTTATCCCTTCTGTCCTCCTGCTGGCAAAATTCAGTTTCCCACCCGCGGTGCCTTGTCCTTTTTTTACTTAAAGCCTTTGTGTTCCCTGTGGATTATCAGACACTGTTACTTGACAGTTGCTTCTGACATGTGCAACATTGTTTAATCTGAAATTAGCCCATAACAGACTTTGACAGCTGGGGATTGTTGTTGTCATTTTTAAAATTCCAGCACCAACAGCGGAGCAGCCTGGTGTGCAAGGCAGCAGATCTGCTCTGCTTTAGAGATGATTAGAACCAATGAAGCTTGAAGCATGCAACATGGAATTATTTTTTTAAATCTGCAGATGACAGCTGAAATCCAACTTTGACATACCATTTATTAAGTATGAAACATTTTATAAACATTTTATAAACATCATTTGGCTCAAACATTTATTAAAATTGTGAGAAACATACATCACAACTCTATTGTTGCTTTTTTACCCATAAATTTCTTCACCTTACTGCTATGTACAGTATGATAAAATCTTTTCTTTTCAGCTGTTCCCTTTTAGGGGTCGCCACAGCAAATCATGTGCCTCCATCTAACCTATGCTCTACATCCTCTTCTTGAATACCATCTAACTTAATGGCCTCTCTCACTACATCCATAAATCTCCTCTTTGGTCTTTCTTCCTCTAGACTTCCTGCCTGGCATCTCCAGCCTCAGCCTACTTCTATCGGTATATTCACAATCGCTCCTTTGTCCAAAACACCTCAATCTGGCCTCTCTGACTTTATCTTTGAAACATCTAACATGAGCTGTCCCTCTGATGTCCTCATTCCTGATCATATCCATCTTTTTTAGTCCCAAAAAGAACCTCAAAATATTAAGCTCTGCTACCTCCAGCTCTGCCTCCTGTCTTTTCTTCTGTCCTTTCATTTCACTAACTTTTTAATCATAGCACATGCCTGACACTTTTCTCCACCCGTTCCAACATACTTACAACATACATACAACACACGGATCTTCACCAATTTTCCACACTCTCCATTGTCTGTGCCTAAGTACTTAAAGTAAGATAAGTAAAATTTATTTCTATAGCACATTTGATAAAATCATAAAGTGCTTTACAAAATGTAAAAAAGAGAAAATATTACAGAAAATAAAACTTAAAATATAAATTAAAACACAACTAAACAAAGATGCAACCATAAGAGCCCAGTCAGCTAAAAGCTTGTCTGAAGAAGAGTGTATTCAGTTGCTTTTTAAAAGAATTAGCAGAATCAGCCACTCGCAGAGTCCGTGGCAGTGCGTTCCACAGTCTGGGGGCCATAGACTAAAAAGAAAGATCCCCCCCAGTTTTAAAATTGGTTTTAGGGACCACGAGCAGATATTGACCTGATGACCTCAATGCTCTGGAGGAGCCATAAGGGTTAACAGGTCAGAAATATACTCAAGAGCATTGCCTTGAAGGGCTCTATAAGTGAGGACCAAATTTTTAAAATCAATTCTAAATTTGATTCGTAACCAGTAAAGAGAATATATGTGATGTGGGATCTACTGGTTCCAGTTAAAAGCCTTGCTGCTGAGTTCTGAACAATCTGAAGACGATTTATAACACATTTGTTAAGACAAGTGAAGAGTGAGTTACAATAGTCCAAACAAGATGAGATAAAAGCATGTATGATCATCTCTAAATCTACACTGGACAACATTTTCCTCATTTTAGAAATATTCCGTAAGTGATAGAAACTGTTTTTGACCATTAATCCTGTATGTTGATCTAAGGTTTGATCAATGAATATTTGATCAAATACAACGCCGAGGTTACTGAGGCCTGACTGAACAGAGGAGCCCAAAGAACCAAGATGTTGTCTGATCTGTGGAATTTTCTTATCTGGGGCAATGATCAAAGTTTCTGTCTTGTTTGGATTTAGTTGAAGACAGCAACAGCCTTGCACCTTCTTTACATCTGCCTCTTCAATTCAATTCAACTTGATTTATATAGCGCCAATTCACAACACAGTCATCTCAAGGCACTTTATAGAATAAAGTCAAGACTATAAAGATGTTTAGAGAGAAATAAATTCCCCCTTGAGAAACAATTCCCCCTGGAGCAAGCCATAGGCAACAGTGGAGAAGAAAAACTCCCTTTAACGGAAGAAGCCTCCAGCAGAACCAGGCTCAGGGTGGACGGCCATCTGCCTTGACCGGTTGGGGTGAGTGCAAAATGACAGAAAAGAAAAAAGCAACACAAGCGACAACAAAACATGTTGGTAGGACCATTCTGTCATACAGTGGTGACAATTGTGGGGTAAGAAGAGAGGACAGAGTTGACAACAGGAGGAAAGGAGCTCAGTGCATCGGGGGGTGGATCCCCCAGAAGTCAAAGCCTAAGTCTATAGCAGCATAACTATAACTAACAATAAGTTTTATCAAAGAGGAAAGTTTTAAGCCTAGACTTAAAAGTATAGAGTATCTGCTTCCCGAATCTGAACTGGGATCTGGTTCCACAGGAGAGGAGCTTGGTAGCTAAAGGCTCTGTCTCCCATTCTTCCTTTGGAAATTCTGGGAACCACAAGTAGGCCTGCATTCTGAGATCGAAGTGGTCTACTGGGATGATATGGTGCTATGAGGTCTTGTATATATGATGGACTGTCTCACCAATCTCCCACCTCTAGTGATGCTCTGCGTCACTACATCTTACTCACTCCAGAATTTCTCCTTCTCTTCTAACTCAAATCCTACCTGTGGGGCTTAACCACTAACAACTCTGAACCAATAGGTAGAAAAGTGCTATTTAAGTGCAGACCATTTACAAACTCCACTTTCAGGATAACTCCTACTCCATTTCTCTTCCCATCCACACCATGTTAAAACAATTTAATCTCTGCTCCTAAGCTTCAAGCCTTGCTACCTTTTCACCTGGTCTCCTGGACACACAGTACCACCTTCCTTCTCTGCATCATATCAACCCACTCTCTGGCCTTCACGGTCATAGTCCCAACATTCAAAGTCCCTACTGTCAGTTCTACACTCTTGGGTTTTGTGTTCTCTCTCGTCTCTCCTTGCCTTCTTTCTCTCCTTCCTCCTCTCCTTCTTCAACAAAAACAACATCACTAATTTGACAACACAGGTGCAGCATTAAAAAACACACTGCAAAAAGCCACAACACAACCAAATGACGAAACGTGTCAGTGAGCAACTAAAAATACATTTAAAAATCTAGATATGCAAATGTATTTTAGTATATTTCTATTTCTTTTCTCAAGTTGGTTGTGTTGTGGCTTTTTTAGCGCTTTTCTCTTTTTGCAGCACTTTTTTCTTTTTGCAGTGCTTTTGTCTTTTTCCTGGGCTTTTTTCAGTTTGGTTGTTTTTTGGCTTTTGCAGTGCTTTTCTCCAGTTGGTTGTGTTGTGGCATTTCTTAATGCTGTCGCTTTGTTGTCAAATAGTTTGTTGTATTTTTGCTTGTGTTTTTTTCTATTTGCATCTGTTATCTCAAATTGCAGTGCTTTGAGCTTTCAGGGCCACCGTACCCGACCAAACTGGTATAGAAGTCAGATTTGTTGCTGAAGTTTAATTTGCTAGGTGTTTTACATTAGATGCCCTTCCTGACGCCAACCTTCTCCATTTATCCAGACTGCGTTTATTTTCTTGAGACTGGCACAAGAAGACACTGGCTTGTGCCACCTTGTGGTTGCATTTACAGTAATAAAGCTGCAAATTGTTTGACAATCCAGAACCATTAAATTACTTTATTATTTATTATTATTATTTAAATTATTTATTAATAAAGTGATGGTTGGAGATTGCCTTTCTTTTAATGGATCCATTGCTTTACTTCACTTTTTTATGCATTATTTTTCAAGTCCAAAACACTAACTCTAATAAAATGTCAATATGAAATAGATTGTGTCTTTTTGTACATAAAAACAACGTAAGACAACATATAAAATATGAATAAGTTGTTTAATCCAGTATTTGTGTCAGTTTTAAATCTTATAAATATATAAAGTAACAGGGATACAAATCAAACTTGGAGCCTGTTATATAATCCACAGGATTTATTAGTCATCATAATGTTGAGAACCTAAATTTAAGAACTTGGTCCTTGAAGTATTTACTTTAACTGTTGCATTACAAGGTGAACCTTGTCACTTTTCTCTGGGGGGGAAAGACAGTGTTATATAGTTGTGTTTTATTATTTCCTCAGTCATCCAGGAACCTGCCAGTAAGCCAGAACATCAAAGACTATAGTTGAATAACAGAATATTGATAGCAACAATTGTGATTTTTTTTTTTCATTTGTGCTTTCTTAATTCTAATTACTTGCAAGCTTTTGCTGGGTTTGGTCTGTGGGTCAAACAAAACAGCCTTAAATTTTGTTTGGATCATTGGAAGGTTAAAATGTCTCTCTATTGTAACCTGCACGAAGAGGGAGGGATGTTGTTGCGATGTTGTGGCTCTACACATCACTCCTTAAGTTCACCCACTGCAGAGCTTATTTATTAATGCAGCTGTAGCTCAGTTGGTAAAGGCAGTCATCCACCGGGTCAGTGGTTCGATCCCTGGGCCCAAAAACTGTGCCAAAAATCAACATGCGGACAATGATCCGCTGTGGCAACCCTGAACTCATGGGATAAGCCAAAAGAACAAAAAAATAAAAAATAAAAAGAGCTTATTGATGAAGACCTTATTCAAGAATAAATGTTAAACTAAGCACATTTAAAGGATTTGTTGGCACCCTCCGGGCTCCCAGTTAGTGCTGTCTCTTTTGATAATCCTTTTAAAATTCAGCTAAATTGTGGATGAGATAATTCTGTGTGTAAATGTGGGGGTCAGAGGAATAAGGGACAAGGAAACAGCTTTCTAAGCAATCCATCTGAGATTTGGTGGGCTGACAGAAAAATCATTATGTATTATGCTCTTATCCAGTTTGATATTTCCGGTGGAGTTTAATTCCTTTAAATAGTCATTTTAACCTGTATCTGTTTTCACAACTTCTTAGGATTACACATAATTTAAAAGTGGACTAGTTCTGGAAGCTGTCTCATAAAAGTGACAAAGAAAATGAGTAACTGACAGAAAATGTTTTTTAAAGTGTCATTTTCAAACACAGTTAATTTTTCCACATCTGGTTTTGTTCAAACATTCAGCACAAAGACAAGTGTTTGAGTTTGTTTACATGTTTGTGTATGAGTTCAATCCTACACAGCAGTAATTGTGGTTTTTCAATTACATTTATTCAATTCAAAGTGAAGAAAAGCTTTGAAAAGACTCATATACACACACAGAAGATGATGTCCTGTGCGTGGTAGCCATGTTGACAGAGCTTGTTAATTTTATCTAGTGTAATCTAGTCTAATGTCTCATACATCTCATGAAGCAATACAATATTTATGAGATTTGGTTTTGGCTGCCGTTACTGTACTTTCTACTGCACTCCTACTGTTATGTATTCTTCTGTTTCTACAGCATATTCATACTAGAATAAAAAAGTGTCATGCTAAAAAGGGGAAGGAGATGTTTGTTTATACAGTATATTTGAAAGTGGGAGCTTGTAATATCTGTTAAAGAACATGGACAATAATCCAGTTTTATAAAGGAAAACCCTTCTGTAGGAAACTAAGGGCTTTAAACCAGATTGAACAAATTTTTCAAATTGACACACAATCTGTTGTTTGTAACCACTCAATAGAACGGACCCAAACAAGCGTTTTCTGATGGGATGCTCCTATTAAGAGGAGGACAGTGTTTTGGTGAAAACATCAACAACAAATAAAACTTTTGCTATCTGACACTTGATGATTACAATTTAATTGGATTTAGGTGCAAACATGACTTGGTTAAGTTAATATGGTCATGGTTAACAGAACACTGAGGGTGGGTTGAGTAAAGAGTGGTCATTATTCTTAAAAATTTAAAGTTTTGTTGACCCATCTTTTCCATCCCATTGATCTACTGACTTTTTCCTCTGTTGCCTATGATGGGCAATAGTAATACATTGTATGTCTGCTAGTGGGATTTATCACTTTGAGTAAAACAAGTTAGGATGGTCTCAGCACAAGCATTGTAAAAATATAATGTACATCATCTTTTAATAAGGAAAAAACGGAATGAGAGTAACATGACTGTCATGTTTGAGTAATTGGATTTGTATTACGTAAGCTTGGCATTCATTTTAAAAGCACCATGTTTTCCCACTGTTGTCTTGATGTTCATTAGTTTTCACATATGCCCTGCATTGTTCTGCAGTGTAGGCAGGCAACAGAAGCTTAAGTGGTGATTTATCACCTCGTGGTGCATCTCTCATTGTGCAAGTTTTAATTTAAAGTTTTGGACTTTTGGCATTTTTTAGTTTTGTTATGTCTTGCTTAATCATTCCAGTACACATTTAGTAGTATTATACCCAATGTAACTCTAACATTAATATTTTTTATTCTTGTCTTTGTGAAAATTGTTGAACACCAAATCTTCTGAGAACATGCTGCTACTGCAAAATGCACTGAACACTGAGAATGCAAAAGTCCTTGAGCCAAAGAAAAAAAATTATTTTATTTCTATAGCTGTTTTTCAGGCTATTGAGAGAAGATCTGGTATGGTACATTACCATGGTATCTATATTTAGGTCACTGCTTTGAACTGTAAAATACTTTCTCTCTCTCTTTTTCACACATACTCATGCACACATATGCTGCATCAATGCAAAGCATGCGTTCACTTTTACATGTATTTGGTCCAATGCCACAAAGGAGAAAACTCTCTGGAAAAGTTCAGTAATTGCATCAATCAGTAACAGCAGAGCAGAGAATTATGTAACCAAGGAGGTGTGTCAATCATTTCAAAACCATTTTTGCAGTTGTTTTTTTTTTTGTGATGAATATGGTTAGTGTTGTTTATTTCAAATTAATCCTCAATAGAGCATGTGACATTTACGTCACACCCTGTTAACTGTTGGGGGTCACAGGTGCCATCTTGTTGGGATCTTCCTGAAAGTACTATTAACAAGCACAATATTTCCGAGGTGATAAAGCACAGTCATGATGTTTCTTTATAGAACAATTGCATTAAACATATAAAGTGATGATAGAAAAAGCAATGGCAAAACTAGGCTTGTGACATCACTAAATTGGAGTCAAGTGTTAGCAATTTGGAATACAGAGATGTTGATTTACATACTAGGGTTACATAAGGGTTACATACTAATCTGTAATTTGTATTCATCAGTCCACAGTTAAACATATTGTCTATAAATGGAGACGATTTGGTACTGCAGCTTATCTCTATAAAACTGGTTGCCTAGCCAAGATAACATCCGAGGCACAATGTGGAATCCTAAATAAGTTAAAAAAAAAAAAGCCTAGAGTAACAGCTTTAAAGATAATTTGGAGTTGGTCAACATCTCTGCTCTTTAGTCAGCCATATCCAAAACATTGAACAAGCTTGCTAACAATGGCATGAAAACAAAGAGGAAACCACTGCACTCCTAAAAAACATGGCAGAATGCCTGAAATTTGCCAAACGCCACCTTGACATTCCACAACACTACTGGAAATAACGAATAATAATGAAATGTTTGGAACAGGGTCAGTGTTTCGATCCCCTATCAGGGTTATATGTCGAAGTGTCTCTGGGCAAGACACTGAACCCCCAAAAAGCCCATTCCCATCCCCAGCTGTGCAGTGCCGGTCCAAGCCCGGTAGAAATTGGGAGGGTTGCATCAGGAAGGGCACCCGGCGTAAAAACTGTGCCAACATGTGGTGTGGAGACCCTGTGGCTGAGGTGACCCTGAACTCACGGGATAAGCCGAAAGGACAAAAAAAACAAAAACAAAAAAAAAAGCGATTTCTTTGGAACAGACAGCACTATGCATAGATCTGTGTACCACCATGGAAACATAATCCCAACAATGAAGTATGGTGGAGGGAACATCATGATTTGGGACATTTTGCTGATATAATCCATAATTACAGGAAGCACTTGTTTTAGGTTATTGCTGCCAAAGATGGTTCCATCACTTATTTAAACTGTTCACCATGTTGTTGTACTGCTTGTTTATTGGGTGGGTCCAGTTTGTTTTTTATAAGCTAAAAAATAGTCTTTGTTGATATTTGTTTAAAGATCAGATCACATTGCAGAAAACCAGTATATTGCAAACCGTGGAAAATAATACTTATTTACTCCTGCTTGAGTAATGTTTGCTAAAAACTATGGTACCCAGCTGTTTTCAGAAATAATGTATCCTTTTTTTTAAAGCTAAACTAAATTGTTGCTAAATTGTTTGTAAATTACAACAAGGGAACAATTCCCACTAGATGTCACTGAGTTACAGGTAAGGTGAAATCAGTTGATTATTATCTAGTTGAGGATAAAAAGCGACTAAGGGCCCATACTTTTGGGATTTAAGACGTGTCTACATCCGGGCCAAAACCATCTAGTTTAGAAGAGATCCTTCTTTCCTCTGTCCCAATTAGGCAACAATACTGGATCAGCCTGCAGCAGTTGGACTGGGTCTGACCCATCTGTGAATTCAGTTCTGTTGTTCCTGTACCACAGCTCTTCTGTCAGAAGCTCATATTGTGTCTGTTAATTGTGCTCTGGCATTATGTGGCTCCATGTGTTCTCTTACAATTCAGCACATAAAGAGCTTTAATGTTTGGTGCCACATGCACATACAAAGTGTTGTTTGGACTGTGCAAATGCAACATTTTTATGTTGTGTTATTGGAGTTTAATATATGGAGTTAGCTTAGTTTGATTATTTGAATACCCATTGGTTTTGAAAGCGAAGAGGAAAGAAGCCAGGAAAGAAAATTATACTTTTATTCGGGAGGGTCTAAAAGACTTAACAATGTAAGTTAAGTAGAAAATAAATCCCCACAGTGACTTAAAGACTGGGTGTGTAAAGTATAAATAATTAAATCTGTTTCTGCTCTTTTGTGATAGTTATCATGGCTATTTTATGTTGTCTGTATTTTATTTGAGCTTCCTGAGTCTTGAAAAAGATATGTGCCAACTAGACAACATGTTACATTAAAGGATAACTTTGATCAAAATGAACTGTTTTTAAACAAGATACAATGAATTAATTGTCTCTACTCACTGGGGGATGTATGTTAGTCTGCAACCTGGATTAGCTGCTTTATCTGTGCCATACACCTCTGTTGTTGAATAGAAACAAAAAAAGAAACAGCTGGGATCAGCTGCATTAAATATAATGGATGGATAATCACATAGTATCTTAACATTTACTCATATTTATTTAGATTTACTTGAAAACCTAACAAAAGAGGGAAACGGTTGACCTCTTTTTCACTGACAGAAATAAATCTGTTAAGTGACACCCATTAGACAATTTTCTATTAAGATGTGTTTTGTATGTTGCTGCTAGAAGTTGTTCAACTGAGATGAGATGAAGCTTTGTGAAGCCTTTTCTCTGGGTGATAAAATGTCAGTGAATTAAAATAACAGAAATATCTAAGGGTGTAGCTGATGGCCGTGTCACTACTGTTTGAGTTGTTTGAATTTGACAGCATTTCTCACTGTTTCAATAAGAAGTTCATTTGATATCACACAGAGTAATAGACAAACCCCTGTTGGTCTGTTTGTTTTTTGTCTGTATCAGTGACACCTCTGAGGAATCTTACCTTGATACTCCCTCGCAGGGAGATGATGCATTTAATTTTCACATTTCTTTACAGAATTCAAAGCAGCTGTGTAAAATGTTGTTACAAACCATAAAGTACTTTAGTGCTGATAAAATACAGTCAACATAGCATATAATATGATTAGTTAAAATGCAACAAGATGTCACATTACATCATTTGTTCACCTTCACTAGCTTCTCTCCATTGGCTTCCCATAAAATCTAGAATAGAATTTAAAACCCTGCTTCTTACATATAAAGCTCTAAATGGTCATTGCTCCATCACATATAAAAGACGTCATACTACCATATCATCCCAGTAGACCACTTGAATCTCAGAATGCAGGCCTACTTGTGATTCGCAGAATTTCCATAGCTCCTGTCCCGTGGAGCCAGCTCCAGTTTAGATTCGGGAAAAAGACACTTTCTCTACTATTAAGTCTAGGCTTAAAACCTTCCTGTTTGATAAAGCTTATAGTTCGTTATACTCATGCCGGTATAGGCTGCTGGGGGACCCAATTCCCGATGCACAGAGCTCCTTTCCTTCTCTTGTCCTTCTCTTCTGTCCTCTCAACCCACAATTGTCACCACTGTATGACATTACCTCTGTGTGTTATTTCTCCCATAGTTGTCTTTCTCCTTCTCTTTCCCCCTCTCTCTATCCCTTTCTACAGGTGTCCCAGGATTTGGAGCTGTGTGTTTTCCAGTGCGCAGCTACTGGTCCTACCAACCTGCCCAACATTGTTGTTGCTTTTTGTTGCTCTTTTATTTTCTCTATATTCAACTTTATTTCAATTCGACTTTATTTATAATTAGCGACAATTCACAACAAAGTCATCTCGGTGCACTTTACAGAATAAAGTCAAGATTATAAAGATGTATAGAGAGAACCCAACAATTCCCCCTGGAGCAAGCCATAGGCAACAGTGGAGAGGAAAAACTCCCTTTAATGGAAGAAACCTCCAGTAGAACCAGGCTCAGGGTGGGCAGCCATCTGCCTCGACCGGTTGGGGTCAGTGGAAAGTGAAGAGAGAAAAGAACAGAGCAACAAAAAGCATCAACAAAACATCGGGCAGGTTGGTAGGACCTGAAGCTGCACGCTGGAAGACACACAGCTTCAAACCCAGGGACACCTGCAGAAAGGGACAGAGAGGGAGACAGAGAAGGACAAAGACAACTATGGGAGAAAACACCGAGTTAATGACAATTGTTGGGTGAGAGGAGAGGAGAGAGGGTCAAGAGGAGGAAAGGAGCTCAGTGCATCGGGGGGTGGGTCCCCCAGCTGTCTAAACCTATAGCAGCATAACTATACTAACCTATATGCTTTATAAAGAGGAAGGTTTTAAGCCTAGACTTAAAAGTAGAGAGGGTGTCTGCTTCCCGAATCTGAGGAGAGGAGCTTGATAGCTAAAGGCTCTGCCTCCCATTCGACCTTTGGAAATTCTGGAAACCACAAGTAGGCCTGCATTCTGGATCGAAGTGGTCTACTGGGATAATATGGTGCTATGAGATCTTCTATATATGATGGAGCCTGACAATTCAGAGCTTTATATGTAAGAAGCAGGGTTTTAAATTCTATTCTAGATTTAATGGGAAGCCAATGGAGAGAAGCTAGTGAAGGTGAAATATGATCTCTGTTGCTAATTCCAGTCAGCACTCTTGCTGCAGCATTTTGGATTAATTGCAGGCTCTTTAGTTACTGGGGCATCCTGAAAGTAGGGAATTACAGTAGTCCAACCTAGAGGTAACAAATGCATGGACCAGTTTTCGGCATCACTTTGAGACAGGATGCTCCTAATTTTGGCAATGTTCCGTAGGTGGAAGAAGGCTGTTCTAGAGATTTATTTTATATGTGAGGTAAAGGACAAATCCTGGTCAAACATAACTCCAAGGTTCCTAGCAGTCGTACTGGAGGCCAGACTTATGCCATCTAGTGTAACAATATGGTTGGACATCATATCTCTGAGATTTTTGGGCCCAAATACTATGACTTCAGTTTTGTCTGTATTTAGAAGTAAAACATTGTGGGACATCCAGGCCTTTATGTCTTGTAAGCATGATTTAAGTTTTATTAACTGATTATTTTCATCTGGTTCCATAGATAAATATAGCTGGGTATCATCAGCATAGCAGTGGAAATTTATGGAGTGTTTTCTAATAATGTTGGAGACATATATAAAGTAAAAAGTATTGGTCCTAACACAGAGCCTTGTGGAACTCCATAGCTAACCTTTGTGTGCATCGAGGATTCATCATTAACATGAACAAATTGAAATCTATCAGATAGATAAGATTTAAACCAACCTAGTCCAGTTCCTTTAATCCCAATTGCATGTTCCAGTCTCTGTAATAAAATGTTGTGATCAATGGTATCAAATGCAGCACTAAGATCTAACAGAACAAGTATAGAGATGAGTCCATTATCTGAGGCCATGAGAAGATCGTTGGTGACTTTTACCAGTGCTGTTTCTGTACTATGATGAACTCTAAATCCTGACTGAAAGTCTTCATACAAATTACATCATTGTTTTGCAAGAACTTTTTCAATTATTTTAGAAATAAAGGGGAGATTTGATATTGGTCTGTAATTGGCTGAAACACCTGGGTCAAGACAGGGTTTTTTAAGTAATGGTTTAATTACTGCTACCTTATAGGCCTGTGGTACATAGCCTGTTTCTAAAGATAGATTGATGATATCTAATACGATCGTATCTATTAAGGGTAAAGCTTCGTTGAGCAGCTTAGTTGGAATAGGGTCTAGCAGACAGGTTGTTGGTTTAAATGAGGTAATATTTGAAGTTAGCTCAGAGAGATTGATGGGTAAA
Source organism: Channa argus (assembly GCF_033026475.1). Classification (NCBI taxonomy): domain Eukaryota; kingdom Metazoa; phylum Chordata; class Actinopteri; order Anabantiformes; family Channidae; genus Channa; species Channa argus. The sequence goes on along the minus strand of NC_090210.1, from coordinate 932,443 downwards.
AAGCAGTCTAACAGGGATTGGGGCCTTATCGATGACTCTAGCACTGCTGTACGTGAAGATCTATCTGTAATATTTGGGCGGAGGATCCGGTGAATTCTTTCTCTAATAGCTACAATTTTATTCATAAAGAAAGTCATGAAGTCATTGCTGCTCAGAGTTAAGGGAAAACTAGGCTCAACAGAACTATGGCTCTTAGTCAGCCTGGCTACAGTGCTGAACAGAAACCGGGGGTTGTTCTTGTTTTCTTCTATTAATAATGAATAATATGCTGCTCTGGCATCACTGAGAGCTTTTTTGTACATTTTTAAACAATCTTTCCAGGCTAAATGAGATTCTTCTAAATTTCTGGAACAGCACTTCCTTTCCAACTTTCGTGTTGCTTGTTTTAAGTTGCATCTTTGCAAACTATACCATAGAGATCACCTCTTCTGGTTTAACTGATTTTTTTTCAAAGATGCAAAACTGTCGAGTATTGTATGTAATGAGGCTGCAGAATTGTCCACCAGATAATCACCTTGTGCAGTAGTGACATTAAGGTGGCAACTTTTCATTGTATTGACAAATGGTGAAGCAAATGATGAAAGAATAGTTTCTTTAAATTTGTTTACAGCTTTTTCACTTAAGCATCTGCTATAGTGGAATTTTTCCCTAAGTGCTATATAGTCTGTTATTGTAAATTCAAATGTTATTAAAAAATGGTCAGAAAGAAGAGAGTTGTGCGGAAATATTGGTATATTATCCGTTTCAATTCCATATGTAAGGACAAGGTCTAAGGTGTGACTAAAACAGTGAGTGGGTTTATTTAAATTTTGGGAAAAAACAAATAAATCTATTATGAATTAAACACAGTGCTCAGGCAGTTACTGTCAGCATCTACATGAATGTTAAAGTCACCAACTATAATGACTTTATCTGTACTAAGCACTAAATCAGATAGAAAATCAGAAAATTCAATCAAAAACTCTGAATAAGGGACTGGAGGACGGTACACGATAACAAATAATAGTGGTTTTTGAGTTTTCCAGTTTGGGTGTGAAAGGCTAAGAGTAAGGCTCTCAAATGAGTTATAACTATGTTTAGGTCTAGGGTTTATTGAGAAGCTACAATGGAAGATTGCTGCAACTCCTCCACCTCAGCCTGTGCTTCTAGGAACATGATAATTAATATGACTTTGGGGGGTTGACTCATTTAAACTGACATATTCTTCCTGCTGCATCCAAGTTTCAGTGAGACAAAATAAATCGAATTGATGATCACTTATTAAGTCATTTACTAACAGAGATTTAGAAGAGAGAGATCTGATATTTAAGAATCCACATTTAATAGTTTTGGGGTTTTGTTCTGTATGAGGAGTAGTCTTAACTTTTATTAGGTTATTATGATTAACTCCTCTTGTTGTCGTTTTTAGTTTAAGTAATTTAGTTGGTTGGGGAAAAGACAGTCTCTATAGGTATGTGGGGGTTGTGGGGGGGTGACGGTTGTAAGGACACTGCAGAGAGGCGTGTAGGACTGGATCTCTGCATCCTAGGCTCAACTCTGGATCATCATTCTTTTGGTTGTCTAATAAAACCAGCCATATTTCTGGATAAGAAAGCTGCACCATCTAAAGTAGGATGGATGCCATCTCTCCTAATCAGCCTAGGTTTTCCCCAAAAACGTTTCCAATTGTCTATGTAGCCCACATCGTTTGCTGGACACCACCTAGACAGCCAGCGGTTGAATGACGACATGCGGCTGTACATGTCATCACTGGTCAGATTTGGCAGGGGTCCAGAGAAAACTACGAAGTCCGACATTGGTTTGGCAAAGTTACACACCGATTCAACATTCATTTTAGTGACCTCCGATTTGCGTAATCGGGCTTCATTAACTCCCACGTGAATAATAATATTACTGTATTTACGTTTATCTTTAGCCAGGAGTTTCAAATATGATTCAACGTCGCCCGCTCTGGCCCCAGGAAGATATTTGAATACGTAGTATATTGAATAGATTGAATATGTAGTCTAACTTCACGTTTCTGACTATAGAGCTGCCAATTACCAGAGTTGGTTTCTCAGCGTGTTTGTCGCTGAGTGGGGAAATTTGATTAGAAACGTGAACCAACTGGTGGTGAACCTCGGGCGTCTGTTTAGCATTAGATCTCTTACGAACTGTCACCCAGCTGGACTGGCTTCCCGGCTGCACGGGAACTGCCGGGGGACAGCTAACAGGGGCAGATGGTCGTCCACGCTGAGCCTGGTCCTGCTGGAGGTTTCTTCCGTTAAAGGGAGTTTTTCCTCTCAACTGTTGCCTACGACTTGCTCAAGGGGGAATTGCTGGGTTTTCGCTATACATCTTTATAATCTTGACTTTATGTGCCTTGAGATGACTTTGTTGTGAATTGGCTCTATATAAATAAAGTTGAATGGAATTGAATTGAACATGATAACCTTTAATTATTGATATGGGTTACGTACTAACACTACAAAACTGCAAAGTCAAGAAAACTGAGTCAGCTACTAATTCTCTGTCTCAATCCAATAATGTTGATATAGAAATATTGCTTATAGCCACATTAATCATATCTGTAATCACTCATCAAGGCCGTAGTGTTTTACCACACATATGTAAAACCTCAATGGGCAGGTGAAACTAAATAAATGAACCAGAAATAAAATGCTTTTCTTCTTTCCATTAGTTCCCAGTAGATTAAAATATGAACAAGTTAAAAGTTTTTCTAGGTTAAATATGAAATTTCATTATATTCTTTATGACTGATCAATGCTGCCAGCTTCAATGCATTAGTGCTAATGGAGAATTGTGCTTCAATTAATCAACTCTAGTAAGAGCTGCAGCGCTGTGGTATTTCATTCCTTTCAAAAAGGTAGTTTATTTATGTTTTTGCAATAATTATGAAAAGACAACAACAACAAAAAAATATCTCCTTGCATTTTTGTCCATTTTACTGGGGCGTTCTCATTGTGAATTTTCCTCCCTAAATGCTGACACCCTGTGGTTATGCGGGAATCCCTTTCTGTCTGGTTAGGTTGTAATCTTAGCATTATGCAAAATCATTATCTATTCAAAAAGAAGAGGGAAACTCACAGCGTGTTCACTGCTGAGAGGGGTCATGATGTGTTAACTCAGGCATGGAAGACTAAGAAAAAAAAACAGTGACCACTGAGTTCAACTGTATTTATTCCTGAAACCTGCAGGAATTTTATTGAAAATGAATTGAAAACCATGAGACAAAGACAAAACAGACCTTTTTCAAAACAGATTTTATTTTAAAGATCACAAGCTCAGGTTTTAATCTTTAATAATTTCTAACCAAATGCATCAGTGGACTGGGTTTGATAAAGTAATACATTTTGATCTCCAGTGAAGAGCTTTTCCATCACTGCTCTGCAAAAAGATAAAAAGTATAGCAGCAGAGCAATTAAATATGTTGTTATTTTTTGTTTTGTTTTTGGAGCAGCATAACACGTTTAATCACCAGGGACTGTGCCATGGATGGCGTCCTAGCAGTTAAGTGGAATAAAATCCCAGATTTTCACTGTAATCACTGTCACTTTAGCCAGCATCTTTGGCAGAAAATGAACCAGTTAGATGCCGAACTTAAATATATATATTTTTAAAAGTTGTTAAAATCTTGAGTCTTTTGACAGGATGCCATGTGAAAGCAAAATTTTAAATTGTACAAATACAATTGTTGACTCATTGTATTTACACAATGATAATACATCTATTATTATGTCAACAGCAAGCCTTTGTAGAATGTGTGACAACACTGGAAGTCACTGGAAATCTAATTGAGTCTCATCTTGTGCTAATTTTTTTTTTTTCAGCAGCGATTGCTTTCAGTTGGAGTCTCTTCACGTGAAATCATTTCAGCTGAAACCAAATAATACGATGATAAGGGAAACAATACAAATTAATTTCTAAATTTGTAATAAAACATTCTTAGAGGGTTAAATGACTCTTTGGCTTTTACATAACCTGTAATAATGGGTTACAAGTTATTTTAGAGCTGCAAACCTATATATACCTTTATATTTTTTAATGTTTTAATTATTTAACATTTAACAATTGACATTTTCTTTTTTTTTTGCTGCTGTTAATACCACATAACCATCCAAAGGCAAAGATGTTGTCAGTGTTTGTTTTAAAAGAGGTTGGTATTTAGTTTGTTGCTGTATAATTTTTGTAAATAATTTTTGATCAAAACTTAAAGATATATATAAGATATATTTATCAAAGTTTATTACAGTTGCAAATACAGCTGGCCTCAGCTCAGATATATAAATGCACTAAATCATGACTAAAACCATCCTGAGTAGGAGAGGAATATTCAAAGGGTCACAAAAGGTTGGTTAAGAACAATTATGTAACAGGAAAACAAAGTTTATTTTTCTGACCAATCTCAGTTTTAGCTTTTTCTTGTGTAACATTGTTTCTTTTGAAACATATTGTATATTAACATTTTTAATATTTTACATAATATATTTCTTTATTTAAACATGCAGAGGGTCACCAATGAGCAAAAAAGGTGTTCAAAAAACAATAACAACCTTCATCTTAACTGGTGGTTGGTGGCCTTACACTTTAAACATTGTTTTCCTCTCCTGTTTATGCATGTTTAGCCCTTTGTAATCCTTGTTTGCTCAGATTTCCTTTCCTGCCAGTCTCATTTTCCATCCATCCATCCATCCATCATCTGAGATGCAGTCAATGTCTGCTACGTAGCTTATCACGTCTCAAAGAGCTCAGGCTATGCTAATGAGCTGCTTGTGCTGACACAAACAGCCTGTTTTCCCTCTTCACCTGTGTTAGCATGCCCCTTTACCAGTTCCTGCACATGTCTTGCATCTGTTTCCTCAAACCCCCAACTTGCTTTTTTAGTTTGTTTTCACACCAGTGATTACACTTCGTCTCCATATATGCAGTTTCACTGTTGGTTGTTTTTTTGCATGTTTCTAAGTCTGTTCACTCCTCCTGAAATAACACACTACTCATATCCCCTGATAGTGGCTCCCATTCGTGATGAATCAATATTGTCAAAAATTGTTTCTGGCTGGCTACATGACTACTGCATGGTTTTGCAGCCTTATGTATTCCAGCAACAGCAGCAGCACTATGTGGCAGGCTGGCATTTAAATATTGGCTCTATAACACCCACGTCAGCAATTGTCTGGCAATACATCATGTTCAGGTTTTCCTTCCCACTCAAATGGCCTTCATGCAGCTCCCTGACATACTTCATTCAACAATGGAAACTCTTTTTTAATCTAATGCCAGCTGACCATTCTCAAGAATTGGCAAAATGTGCAAAATTTGCTGCGGTATGGAAAAATATAGAACGCTTTCAAATTTGCTTATGGCTTTAGTTTTCATATTCATCAGTTTATGAAGTCCTGCTGGCTTCCTCATAACTTTCTTGCTTCCTAAAAAAATCCTGCATGTATTCTATTTTGCTTTGGTCAGTCTTTTCAACTGTCTTTTTGGAGCATGAGACTCCTTTTAATGCTTTATAGATGTAGTAGATGCAAGAATGTATAAACAACAATATTAATAATTCATCAAAAATTATGAGTGGGAAAAAGGAAACAATAGGAGCAAAGTCCCAGATAAACAAAGCCCCACATTGTGTATATGATTGAATTTTTTGTGCAAACAAGTTATGCTCTAGACCTGCAGGCTTTGTATTTGATGAGAAGAGCACCTTAAGTACGCAGGACTGGAGGTAGAAAGATTGGTTTACTGCAAGATGTGCTGGTTGTTGGCTCACTCTTGTCTCTCCTCCCTCAATTTCTTACCGTTTACCTTTCTCTCCACTCATCATACTGTAACTGCTGCACAATGATAAATATTTCAGATGTGGCTTCCAAATATTATCCCTTTTTTCCCTTGATAATATACTTATAGTCATTTTAAAAATACATTACTAAATACATGTCAGATAAGATGCTTTATTCTGAAATTAACCTTGTTCACATGCATTTATGTTAATATTATGTCCATATTCCCTCTTATCTGCTACTTGTAAATGCACAGGTGTGTAAGTTTACTACACACTTATAAGCTGATGTGATTTTTTTTTTGCATTTACTTATTTCTCTGGACCCAAGTGGGCAAAATCTTGATTGCTTAAGCTGTTTGTGTTTTTGTTCTCATCTAAATGTGCAGTTTAACAAAGAATTCCAAAAAAAAAAATGTCTAAATATCTATGTCTGTTTGGCTAATACTCCATAGCAAAACTGTTTCCTGACAAAATTCTTTGAATATAGCAACTCAAACCAGGAAATGAACCAACATCAACACTAAACTGATGGGGAGTCTAAGACTTTTCCAGTATTCCGCCTAAACCACGATCATTCCCTGCACTTCTGTACAGTTTAAAAACAATTCACTAATTGGACCAAATGCTGCCAATAAACAGAACATATTCAGGCAGCAATTAAATTTCCTCCAAAGTGCATTTGGCAAAGCAAATTACTAGTATGTAAACAGATTTTGTTAGGAGGCAGTGTTGATCAGTGCGTGTGGTGCTATTACAGATTCTCAAGAGGGAGCAACAAGATTAAAATATTACTTTGCACTGAACGAGTGACAGTAACTGGTGTGATTGCTGCATCTTGCTTAGACAGACAATTATTTTATCTTAAAGCAACTATTTTGTTTTTGAACATTCATTTTCACCTTCCTGAATCCACATGTGCATTTTCTGACCACTCCACTTTCCAGTGTGTGAGTGTAAATTAACAAACGTCATACAATTGGATTGTTCATTGGATGAATAACACCTGACCATCATGTTATCTGCAGATAAATACACTGAGAACAAAGCAAATACAAAGAAAAATGATCCAGTTACATTAAAAGATGCCGCTGATTAGAGCATTGTTCTCCCCTCCCCTCCCCTCCTCTCCTCTCCCCTCCTCTTCTCTCCCCTCCCCTCCTCTCCTCTTCCCTCCCCTCCCCTCCCCTCCCCTCCTCTCCTCTCCCCTCCTCTCCTCTCCTCTCCTCTCCTCTCTTCTCTTCTCCTGTTACCCTGTCATTTTATCTTTTAATGACTGAAGATAAAAGAAAATGTTGAATAGACAGAAGATGACAGCTCCTGATGGAGAGAAAATAAACAAAGCCTTCTATCCTTCCTTTCTCCTATGGTCTCTTTTTTTACCCATCCTTTAATTTCTCTCTCTCACTCTCTTTTTGCCCCTTTGTATCTTCCCCCCTTTTTTATTCATCTCATTACCTCGATATCTTTTCCTTAGTTCAATGTTCTCTCCCACTTTTCCTCGGCCCTGTGTTTCTCCTCCTCTCCTCCTCTCACCTCCTCCTCCCTCCAGCGTTTTCCTTATGCCTCTCTGTTCTTTTAGGTTTTTCAGAGCACTCTGTTGAAATCGGATCTGTAACTGTGTCTTTGGAGACACATACAGTCAGGTTTGAACCCAGCAAAAAAGCAAAACTGCAGTTACATCAGTTAAACCAGCTCCCATTTGAGTCACAGAGAAGTCCGAACATTCAGTGTGTGTGCGTGTTTAGATCTAGGCTATGATATAGATTAAAAACCTAGATAATTATACTAATTATTAATATATTTGAGAAAGCAACAGTAACCTGTACATTTTGTAAATACTCAACTGGACACATATCAAAGTTGGATTGAAATCTTGTCATACTGGAATAAATCTGTAGCTTGGAGTTGAGGTGTGTAGCCGTTACGTTTTTATTGATGTCATTTCAAACAGCCTTGTACCTATTTTACATGATGGTGTGCAGAATTACTTTTTCTTCTATTTTTTTTTTTAAAAGCCCTGCCATGTTTTTACTGTATTTTCTTCCTGAAGCATTACTGAAAGCATTACGTTCACTCTTTAGCTCTCTTTCTATAATAGTTTGCCTTTTTTTTAATCATACGTCAGCAAGTGTTCAGCCTAAGTACTGTTCCAATAGAACAACATCTGTGAGCAGGTGGGCCCATGTATATTTTCTACTTGACTTATTTAGTCTCATTAATCTCTTTTGTTCACCCACATTATGAAAGACACATAATATACTTAATGTAATCATATTTTCATGTTTTTTACAGCATGTTTTTCTTACTTACTTCTTACCAGCCAATACCACCAACCAATACCAGTCTTGGTTGAATATCCAGTCCTGAGTATGCCCCAAAATCAAGTTGCCAGTAAGTGTTTGGACAGATTGAATGATTAAGATCTTACCATGATCTCCTGTTAGTTGGATTTTACCTAGTTTGTATGTCACTTTGGTCAAAAGTGTTTTCAAAATTAATAAATGCTGTAATGTGTGTTAAAACAACAGAACAGCTTAAAAATGAATTGAATTACTTTGGCATTAAATACGTTTGTATTTATGCAGAATTTAGCATACATCCCTCCACTACTCTGGGAAATTTTTGTGTAGGTAAATAGTTAGAAAACATGATGGTGGGCCTATCTAAACAAATGTTACAGGATCCTAGACATGTTACCTTTTTTAACATGTGTTAACAGCACTGACTTTAACTCCAGTTTTTTGACTTTCTTCTCTAAAACCATGAAGCCCACAGTGCTCAAAATGCTGTTACAAATTTAACATACAATACACAGTATTCCTCCCAGGTAGTATTCCGAGCATGTAGAATATGTGAAATGAAACATAAAACTGCAACATTACAGTTCCAGACTCTGTAACATATTATAAATAAGATTTTCTTCCACTCTTTGAACCAAAGAAAAAACTTCCAACATTTAAGAAATGCAGACACTATTTCTGCTATCAATTATGTAATAACAATTATAATATTGTTAACATGACTTAAATTTTTTTTTTTCAAAAACTCTGTTTTCTATTTTTGCATTTACTTATGAGGATTCATCAGTGACTGGTTGGCTTCTAATTATGGTGATGTCATGTGGAGCGAATGAGGGTCTGACTTATCAAGTTTTTTTTTTCTTGCTTTCCTAATTGAACTAAGTAACAAAAAAAGCTTATATCTTGTAGCTGCACAGCATTCAAATTGAAACACATAGCCTGCACTTTACCCTCACATGCATTGAGTCATTTTACACCCAATGTAATTACAATAGAGTGTAAAATCATTAAACAATGATCCACTGCACAAGCACTTTTAGAGGTCAAATTAAGCCGTTTACTGTAGTGAAGAAGAGATTTATTTATTTTTTGATGATTTAATGGGGGATTACACTTAATATGAGGCTTTAGCTGCATGAGAATCCAATCAATTTTTGAGACATAAACTTGAATTTCTTCCACAATTCATATTCAATGTGCAGTATATGTCACTTTGTCTGTGTGTTCACTCATGCATCCTCTTTGATTACTGTAAGTATTAAGTTTTATTATCACTGATCCTTTTGATTCCTGCCTCCAGCTCGTTCAGAGAGAGACATTCTTGCTGTGCTTCACCCGCACTTTGTTAGCTCTAGAAATGTTTGTTGCCTGTCTAAATCACTAAGTGGTCTTGTTGTATTTCTGACCTCCTGCCCTCACTATTAGAGACATTACATATTCTGGCCAAGGAAGCCAAAGCTGCCATACCACTGAAATCCCTTTCTTACTTGAGTTTAGTCCTCTGACTTTAAGACCTTATTTTTGTGTTTCTTGCCCCGCTGTGTGTGTACAGAATCTGCTGTCCTCTTTGTATGTTTGCACAACTGCATTGACACATAATTTCCGAGCAAGCTTTCATTGAATAAGTCAGGTTCACCAGCTTGTGTCTCTGATGTTCCTGTGCTGAGTTCATCCTTTGCTTCAGCACACAGTTGGATGTATGTGAATGGCCTTTAATGGTGATGGACAGAAGAAAGAAATTGCTGGGAGAAAAGGAGATTAAAGCAGAGAAAGATCAAGACAGTCAAGTCACATTTTCAAAATTTCATTCATTGTTGTCACACAAAATGCATTGAATAACCACAACCTGCAAAATCCATAAACTATTATTTCAATCATATACTACCTGCAAAACACTACATATAGATATTTGCAGTAATGTTTTTTTTTTATTTCTGCATGAACACTATATTAAAAAATGTGAGTATAAATAATAATGGTAAATAATGCCCATTCAAAACTGCAATTTTAGCTGAAAGCCGGCATATGTGTTTTGTGTTTTTTTTACCTTTGTTTTATAATAGGGGATGGATATTGAGAGATTTTATTTGGAATCATGGATCAAGAAAGACTGGAAAAATAAATGACAGGCAGAGTGACAAAGAGAGGAAGATGTTTATGTGAAATGAAGTATGAGGGATCAACTATATGTATTTTTTTGATGAATGGGGGTTGAGTCTTTGCATCCTTGTAATTTGACAAATTAGGTATTTAGTTTCAACTTTATATTTTTTCAGAAGTAAATGACCAAATGCAAAGAAATCCAATAAACAATGTTTCAGCAGCTTGCTTCACTCCTTTGTTCATTCTTGTTTAATATTGAGAGAATAAATTTAAAATGTGTTATTTTATATTAACATTTAGATTTTTCTGAAAAGTTATTCAAACTTTAAAGATAAAAGTAGTTGATGTTCCCTGTTGTCAGTATTTTTTAGGTCAGTGTGTTATGAATGACAGCATCTGCTTTCTGAGTAAGAATTGTTGCCAATGTTCATGTCAAACAAGCTTATTTAGAGACAGGCACGAATTGTTTTGGTGGTTTGAGTGAGTTTTGTGACTGAGATTATTTTCGCCTTAGGTGCATGTTGGTAATGCAAAGTATATGAAGAGTTTTGTAAGACTTGACTTCACTGGTGCTTGTTAGCAATTGAAAAAAAAACTGTTATCATTATGATGGAGCTTAGGAAGAATGATCTTCTTTTCCTTTCGGCTGCTCCCTTTCAGGGGTCGCCACAGCGAATCATGTGCCTCCATCTAACTCTATCCTCTGCATCCTCTTCACTCACACCAACTAACTTCATGTCCTCCCTCACTACATCCATAAATCTCCTCTTTGGTCTTCCTCTAGACTTCCTGCCTGGCAGCTCCAACCTCAGCATCCTTCTACCGATATATTCACAGTTTCTCCTCTGAACATGTCCAAACCACCTCAATCTGGCCTCTCTGACTTTATCTCCAAAACATCTAACATGAGCTGTCCCTCTGATGTACTCATTCCTGATCCTGTCCATCCTCGTCACTCCCAAAGAGAACCTCAACATCTTAAGCTCTGCTACCTCCAGCTCTGCCTCCTGTCTTTTCTTCAGTGCCACTGTCTCTAAGCCGAACAACATCTCTGGTCTCACCACCGTCTTTAACACCTTTCCTTTCATTCTCACTGATACTCTTTTATCACACAACACACCTGACACTTTTCTCCACCCGTTCCAACCTGCCTGCACTCGCCTCTTCACCTCTTTTCCACACTCACCGTTGCTCTGAACCGTTGACCCTAAGTACTTAAAGTCCTGCACCTTCTTCACCTCTGCTCCCTGTAACCTCACTGTTCCACCTGGGTCCCTCTCATTGACACACATGTATTCTGTCTTGCTGCGGCTAAGCTTCATTCCTCTGTTTTCCAGAGCAGACCTCCACCTCTCTAGATTTTCCTCCACCTGCTCCCTGCTCTCACTACAAATAACAATGTCATCTGCAAACATCATAGTCCATGGAGATTCCTGTCTAACCTCATCTGTCAGTCTGTCCATCACCAGAGCAAACAAAAGGGGCTCAAAGCCGATCCTTGATGCAGACCCACCTCCACCTTAAACTCCTCTGTCACACCTACAGCTCACCTCACCACTGTCTTACAGCTCTCATACATGTCCTGCACCACTCTAACATACTTCTCTGCCGCTCCAGACGTCCTCATACAATACCACAGCTCCTCTCTCGGCACCCTGTCATACGCTTTTTCTAAATCTACGAAGACACAATGCAACTCCCTATGACCCTCTCTGTACTTCTCCATCAGCGTCCTCAAAGCAAATACTGCATCTGTTGTACTCTTTCTAGGCATGAAACCATATTGCTGCTCACAAATGCTCACCTCTGCCCTTAGCCGAGCTTCCACTACTCTTTCCCACAACTTCATTGTGTGACTCATCAGCTTTATTCCTCTGTAGTTGCCACAGCTCTGCACATCTCCCTTGTTCTTAAAAATTGGTACCAGTACACTTCTCTTCCAGTCCTCAGCATCCTCTCACTCTCCAAGATCTTGTTAAACAAACTAGTCAGAAACTCTACTGCCACCTCTCCTAGACACTTCCATACCTCCACAGGTATGTCATCAGGACCAACTGCTTTTCCGCTCTTCATCCTCTTCAATGTCCTCCTCACTTCACTCTTACTAATCTTTGCTACTTCCTGCTCCACACCAGTCACCTCTTCTACTCTTCGTTCCCTTTCATTTTCCTCGTTCATCAACTCTTCAAAGTACTCCTTCCATCTTCCATCACACTCCTGGCACCTGTCAATACATTTCCATCCTTATCTTTAATCACACTAACCTGCTGCACATCCTTTCTATCTCTATCTCTTTGTCTGGCCAACCTGTACAAATCCACCTCTCCCTCTTTAGTGTCCAACCTAGCATACAAATCCTCATATGCTCTTTGTTTGGCCTTTGCCACCTCTATCTTCACCTTACGCTGTATCTCCCTGTACTCCTGTCTACTCTCTTCAGTCCTCTCAGTGTCCCACTTCTTCTTAGCTAACCTCTTTCTCTGTATACACTCCTGAACTGCCTCGTTCCACCACCAAGTCTCCTTGTCCGCTTTCCTCTTTCCAGATGACACACCGAGTACCCTCCTACCTGTCTCCCTGATCAAATTAGCTGTAGTAGTCCAGTCATCTGGAAGCACCTCCAAACCACCCAGAGTCTGTCTCAGCAAATCCCTGAAAACTAAACGACATTCTTCCTTTTTCAACTTCCACCACTTCGTCCTCTGCTCTGCCTTAGTCCTCCTTATCTTCCTCACCACCAGCATCATTTTACACACCACCATCCTGTGTTGTCTGGCTACACTCTCCCCTACCAATGCTTTACAGTCACTGATCTCTTTCAGATTACAACGTCTACACAAGATGTAGTCTACCTGAGTGCTTCTCCCTCCGCTCTTGTACGTCACCCTATGTTCCTGCCTCTTCTGAAAGAAAGTGTTTACTACAGCCATTTCCATCCTCTTTGCAAAGTCAACCACCATCTGACCTTCTGCGTTCCTGTCCTGAACACCAAACCTGCCCATAACAGTCTCATCACCTCTGTTCCCTTCACCTACATGCCCATTGAAATCTGCACCAATGACAACTCTCTCACCTCTGGGGATGCTCTGCATCACTTCATCTAACTCACTCCAGAATTTCTCCTTCTCTTCTAACTCACATCCTACCTGTGGGGCATAACCACTCACAACATTGAACATCACCCCTTCAACTTCCAGCTTCAGGCTCATCAACCTGTCTGATACTCTTTTCACCTCTAGAACATTCCTCACAAAATCCTCTTTCAATATAACTCCTACTCCATTTCTCTTCCTATCTGACCCATGGTAAAACAACTTAAACCCTGCTCCTAAGCTTCTAGCCTTGCTACCTTTCCACCTGGTCTCCTGGACACACAGTATGTCCACCTTCCTTCTCTGCATCATGTCGATCAACTCCCTAGCCTTCCCTGTCATAGTACCAACATTCAAAGTCCCTACTGTCAGTCCTACATTCTTAGCTTTCCTCTTCTCTCTCTGCCTACGAACACACCTTCCTCCTCTTCTTCTTCGTCTTCGACCAACAGTAGTCCAATTTCCACCGGTACCCTGTAGGTCAACAGCACCGGTGGCGGTCGTTGTTAACCCGGGCCCCGACCGATCCGGTATGGAAGTCTTTGTCACGATTCGCATGTTTGATTTGGCATGTGTTTTACGTCGGATGCCCTTCCTGCCACAACCCTCTGCATTTATCCAGACTTGGGACTGGCACAAGAAGACACTGGCTTGTGCCCCCTTGCGGTTGCATTCTTAGGAAGAATGATGAATATATAAATTATTTTTCATCACTGATTTTTTTCCTTCTTACTTAGAACTTTACTTCTCTCTATAATTGATCAGGGATAAATATATATTTGCCTTGTTGTTATTCCTGGCTGAATTTCAGTGGCAGCATAAAAGCTGAGTCTACATTGTAATAATCTGGCAGCCTGAAATAACTCCATGCTTTGTTTCATGCCAGAGCCCAACATGACCATCATGACTTAGGAGTCCACTTGTGCTTTGCTATCACTGTTTCAGGATATGGATTCATCCGAGAACTGTGTGTGTGTATGTGTGTGTGTGTGTCAGCAAATGTGCCAACCAGTACAACAGTGAGCCAGCTGGACAGTGACAGTTAGACCTGTAGCTGTACTTCCAAACAAGCACATATACAAACATACTTGCACAAACAGGCATATCTGTGGAAGCAAGTGTTGTTGCATCTGCTAATCATGCAGATTTTATATTATATAATATGGAGAACACACACTGCACTGTTAGACTACTGTCAATAGGTAAATTCCACATTGAAATGATGATGACAAACATAACTATATCTGCATACGGTAAGTGCTATCTATCCATTGAGTTTTCCATCGTACTTTCACACATTGGTCTTATGTTGTTTGGTGAACCCTGATGCTGAACTGATGTGTAGTTTGATGGTAGAGTAAAGTAATGACTGTGTTAAATGTGAATTCTCCATCTGTTTTATGCCTTCTACTTCTAACCTCTTCCGTCTCAATAACAAATCAGTGACCATACTGGGAACATGGATTCCTGCCATTAAGTGCTTTTTGCCTAGCTTGTTTGGGTAATGATCTGCAACACTGCTAGGGAATAAAGCACTGAGTAATACTTCAATTACTGCTCATAAAAGTACTATTACATGATGGAAGAAACAGCACTATCAAAGACTTTTTGACACTATAATCTTCATCAGCCTTTTTCATTCATAAAAAAAAAAAAAAAATGTTAGGGCTTGTTTGTGCACACATCTTTTCCTGTACTTTGTATATTAAAAAGTTTCCTAATTACAAAAAATGTTTTTTTTTTACTCTATTCCTGACTTTTGGGGGGGCTATAGCTCAGTTGGTAAAGGCAGTTGCTTACGGACCACAGGGTGAGTGGTTCAATCCCCAGCCCTGGCTATATGTCGAAGTGTCCCTGGGCAAGACACTGAACCCCTAACAGCCCATCCCCCCTCCCCAGCGATGCAGTGCCGGTCCAAGCCCGGTAGAAATTGGGGAGGGTTGCGTCAGGAAGGGCATCCGGCGTAAAAACTGTGCCAAATCAACATGCGGACAGTGATCCGCTGTGGCGACCCTGAACTCACGGGATAAGCCGAAAGGAGAGTAGTAGACTCTATTCCTGACTTTTAACATGTTTGAATGTGGGATCAAAGGGAATCCAATAGAAAACACCCTGACATTAAACTAATACAGGGTAATTGTGTTAAAGGACAAAAAAGAATTCTAATTAAAATATTATTATTTTATATAAATATTGTATTCTATTTAGTGTAGTCATTGATGTATTATGAAGCAATTAAGTCCTGCAAGGGCAGAGACTTGGAAGAGACTGAAAAAGATGGAAAAGAAACAACGAAGCAACACCCTTTTCTCTCTCGTAGGTTTTTTCTGAGCCTTTCCCATTGTTTTGTGTCTCTTTGTGGTCATTTTGTGTCTCTGTAATCATTTAATTGACCAACCAACAAGAAAGCTTAACTTTGAACTCACTTCCAACAAACCCTAGACCACTAGCCACCTGGACAGAGGCCTGTTCAGGAGTCCACCCATGACTGTAGTTTGATGTGCAAAGCACTGTAGCCGTCAACAAAGCAAGCTGATCAATATCTATCCAGTCTTCATCAGTCCCATTTAAACATTGAGTTAGTCCAACTAGTGTTTTTTTTTTTGTCCATTCGGCTTATCCCGTGAGTTCAGGGTCCACTGACCCTGTGGTCCGTGGACGACTGCCTTTAAAACTGAGCTACAGTCGCCCCCCCCAGTTAGTCTGACTAGTGTACACATTCATTTATATAAAAATAATGCTACAGCTTGTTTTGCTTTGATTCTTCCTCCTTAATGTCATTGTTAAATTTTTATTTCAAAATTTTTAATGCATTAATTCATAGACTCACCTCAGATCTGTTGATGCTCTGTTATAACGAAAATGCTTAATTATTGATGCAGGTTTTTTGGTATGTTTAATGGCTCAACAGCCATTTTTGCAAAGAGCAAAACAGCAACAAGAGCAAAATGCAGAGGTATTGATAAAAAATACAAAATGATTTTGCATGTTTTGCACCAAAATTGTCTCTTATGCAACATTTTATTGATTATTCAGGTGGGAGAGTTTTGTGCACATTAAACTGCTGATGTAGCAGATTCAAGTGTTAACACGCCATTGAATGATCATTATCAATCGTTTAGGGATGAGGTGGGGGTGTTTGTGTTAGGATTTTGACATGAAAGGAACCAGTTAATGTCCCATTTGATATTTTCCCTCAGTGTTGTATTGCAAGTGACTATATGTTTTTTCTCAAAACTGTAACCTTATTTTTTTGTGACTTCACCAAACAATACTGTTGCACATAGTATGACAGGATAATGACCTAGTGTGCCTACCAGCAGGTGGAGCAGGTACCTATTGGCCCATATCTATGGTGGGGATAACGACAGACAATGCTTTCACGTCATCCTTTTTCTAACAATAACATTTTCTTTTTGTTATCTTGATTTTTTTTTTTTACTACAATGCAGTAATTTTGTGTATTCTGCACTGTTCTTGTCAACCATTTGTGCTTGTTGTTTATGAGCAGCAAATGCACCAATGATAACACACACAGGCACACACCTTCCTTGGTGTGGTGCATTAGTACAAACCCACATATGAGATGATTTGATGTTTCCCTAT
The DNA here is from genome assembly GCF_033026475.1 of Channa argus. Lineage (NCBI taxonomy): Eukaryota > Metazoa > Chordata > Actinopteri > Anabantiformes > Channidae > Channa > Channa argus. Next base: position 915,560 of record NC_090210.1, on the reverse strand, counting down.
CATTCTCTCCACCTATCAAATAGTTTTTCTCCTCACTCCTACCTTTTTTACTTCTATCTTTAATTCACTTTTTCTCTCTCTCCCATCTCTGGAAGAATAGCAATTACAGCCCACAGTCGGTAGGGGCACTTGTATGATTGAAAAAGAGAGAAAGAAAAGACTGTCAGGATCCCTAAGTTCCCTCACCGACCTGCCTGCCGCTCTAGTTTAGTGAGTAACAGCTGCCTATTGACTCTCACTGTTGCTGACTTTGTAAATTACGCTACGTTTTCATTATGGACCCCTGTAACTATGCCATCTCGAAGAGGATGTTTTCCATGCAATGTTTGATTCATGCCATGCAAAGTGTTTATCACTCCATGTGATTTCCTACCTGTGGAACTCATGAGAAGCACTGACTACCGAGCCAAGCGTCACCGACTCACTTAGCGTTAACAAGTGTTTATGTTCTCTGAAAGGGATTTTGGAGTAATTGAATGTTTATATCACCAAGGGGATTTAGAATTTTGAACACTGTAACTAAGAGGAATTTGGAGTTCTGTTCACGTCAGGGATTGAAGAGCCACCACGGCTACGTTCCACGTGAACACTGCCAGGACCATACTCCACTCTTCCCCTTAAGACCCCTACCTCCCCTCCAGTCTCAGCTCGTCTCCTCTCGTACTCCAGTAAGGCTTGCCTTTTGTTCAGACTCTATTCCCACAAGTCTTTAAGTACTCATCTGTGTCCTCCCTAGACTGGAGATCAGCGCCACCTAGCGAGTCGGAGGGGTTACCACATCAACATCCTGCTTTGCCAACAAAAACCTTCTTGAATAAACTTAACACTGAGAAGTTCTGTCAAGCACCTTATTGGGTCCTACCCTTAAAAACTAGCCCCTTACAGAGAGGGAACCAGCGAGTGCCCAGGCTAATAAGTATCACAAACCCCAAAGTCTGTCTTAATCTGTCAGTAGAAGACAGGAGTAAAATGAACACTCTTCTTTCCTTTTCCCTATTGTAATCTTTTCTTTCACTTTTCGGACTAATTTCTCCCTTCATCCTGAGGCCACGCAACCAAAGTCAATTATAAACTCAGAACTTTCTCCCTGAAATCTCCCTCACATTGCTTCAAATATCACTTTAGCGACTGACAGGCACAAAACGTCTCAGCACAGAACTGTTGAATAACAAGACTGTCTTGTACTGTGGATTGTCTGGTCAGATGGCCTGAGCAGTGACTCTGTCAGGAAAAAGCAGGTCATGGTGTTATGTGTGTGGACTCAGACAGGAAGAAAAAAGTTGTTAGATTTTGTCAAAAACAGAAAGTAAACTTAATCACTAACTTTTCTCTATTTTATATTAGATCATTTTCCTAGCACATGTCCAGTCAGATGTTTTTGTTGCCGTTCATTTGCCATGCAGTTAAATTGGGAATGTAATAATGACGAGAAATTGATTGTAATCAGTGAACACATTTTTAAAGCTTGTATTTTTCCTAAATAGGACAGTTGTACACAAAGCAGTATCTAGAGTAATAAGATATTGTCACTTTTTCTTCAGACAGTAATACAACTTGTTTACTTTGCTAGAATTTCAAACCCTGTGCAGGATAAATGTAGCCCTAAATATTCAATCAAGGCAGTTGTGGTTTTACAAGCAAATCAACATGAAAGCTCAGTTACTCCACAGATTAGCATTACACTACTCTGACATTGTCAGAACCAAAGATGTGTCTTTTTTTCCCCCCCCTATCTTCTTTTATCAGACTTTGGTTTCACACAATGCTACTGATGGGTAATAGCCTGCATGGCAGGAAATTTAAGATGGCGATGGGCTTGCACTTTCAAAGGCTGAACTTGTTACATTTGTGAGGTAAAGTGTAGTTCGACTAATCTGTTTCTGTGATGTGTTTTGCAATTTTGTTTTTCTCAAGTATCTGAGTTTCGGTTTGCTTTGTTACTTTGTTGCCTCTCTGCCCATTGGCTGTGTTTCCAAGGATGCCTGTCCATTTTCTCCTAACCCAGTAAGTGACTTTTGTACTCTCAGATCAGAACGTAGTGGATTATTTAAGGAGAGAATTTTGCGCAAGTCCAGGAGTCAAGTTTTGAGTTTCCTTCTCCCCTGTGTATTTTCAGTTCATACTTTCCTTTATTTGTTACTTCGTCTTTTAGTTGTACTTTGTTCGGGGCTTTTTGTGTTTTTTGTCTCCCTGTTTTTTTTCCAGCCAGCTTTCAGTTGCACTCCCCCCTGGTCTCCCGCTGCTGGCAAACCTACCCCACAGCACTGCAACCTCTCAACTCTCTTCCAAAACTAAGCTCTCTACCGCTTCCCGGCCACCTCCAACTCCCTCTTCGGTCCTGAGTCACCAACCTGGTTATCCCTGTCCTTTACTCCTTTCAATCAAAACTGTTACTGCCTTCCATCCCTCTATGTTCTGCTCCTTCCTGGGTCCAACTAAAACTTTCTAAAATTTGACACTCCAATCAAGTTGTAGAAACATCTCAAGGATGATCAGTGGAAACTGTGCACCACAGCTCAATTGAGTGTCATGGCAGAGGGCATGAATACTTATGTACATTTTTTAAAATATTATTACATTTCCAAAGATTTCAAACAAACTTAATTTTTTTATTATGGGTTATTGTTTAATTTTGAGCTAACCTTGTGATATAACTATCGGTTCACCACGAAAACCTTTGTGATCTTTCAGCTTTGATATGTCACTTCTGTAGTGAAGCATGGAGCCAATTAACAAATGTATGTAACGTCAGCAAAACACTGCTCCTATGTTTATCATATTTTTGTTTTTTTGTTATAAAGTCTGACCAAGGCTGAATCATGGCCTCAAATAGACCCACTCAGTCTGTATGAATGTGTTGTGTCCGTGCTTACAGCCTCAGGTTTGCTCTTAGTGTATTGTCAGTATAGTACTTGCATCGCTAACTAAATAGCTTTGAGATTTGGCTTGTTGTGGTGTGTGTGTGTGGGGGGAGGGGCTGGGGGATGTATACACTGTGTAAAGTATAGTGTGAAAGTGAGTGTGTGTATGCCTTTGTACTTTTTTTTTGCCTTTGTGTTTTGGATATTTGTGAGGGGGAAAAATTAGATGTATCCCCAGAGTGCAGCTGATGCCCCAGATAGATCGATCAAGCAGCAGGATTATATTGTAACACTGTAATATCAACCCATACTGAAGATGAGCATGAGATATTGTGTGTATGTGAGATAATTGCACCAGTTTCAACTATGCAATACAGCTCTCATTTTACATTTCTCTCTCCACCAATATTAGTCTAGTTATATTGTGTCCTCTTTCTTACATGAATATTTGTCTTTTTCAAATAAGCACAAACACTGTATTAATGTGTTTTGTGTCAGAGCAAAAATGGGATGACAGTATTGTGCATGAGGTGTCATACTCTAACAAAAGAGCTATAACGGTGAAATGCATCACAGCACCATATATTTTAGGTATGTTGGTGGAAAAAGCACAACATAAAATGCAAACATGAATTTGTTAAATGCATAATGTAAACATTGGGTTCTTGTAGTCTACATGTTGGATGTGTATGAAATGGTCAGAGGAGCTGTTCTGGAAGCCAGAATCCTTTCCCATTTTTGAAAGCGAAAGTAGCTGTTTTTAAAGAGGACCTATTACAACTTGAATATACATCTGTGATTTCAGTGAACATGATATATTCTAAGAGTCATATGAGCTGCACAGACACAGTGCTCTAAAAACACAATGCTTTCATTGCCTTTTACTCAATTCTAGACTTGACCTAAATAAAGCATAATATTTGTCTCTGAAGTAGGTTGTTTAAAAATAAATCATGTGGGCAGAACTTTAATGTATAAAGATGTAAGAGCAAGGGTTTGGGTTGGGATACAGAAGGCTGGAGGTTCAAATCCCACCCCACCAGGTGTGGCCCTACCCAGCCACCATGGGTCACCTTGGTACCAGTCCCGAGCCCAGATTTAAAAAAAATAAAAAAAATGGAAGTGTTGCGTAAGGAAAAAGCATCCGGCATAAAAACACATGCCAAATCAAAGTGTGGAACATGTTCCGCTAAATGAACAAGTCGAAAGCCGTTAATTTGTATGAAGATGTAACAGCATAGTCTACCTGGTAGCTTACTTAAAGCGTACTGCACTAATCTATTATGTCAGGTGGAAACATCTTTGTGCTAGAACTTGTATTTATCTTTGTTTGGTTGAAGTCAAATGAAAACAACATGCTCTGCTCAGGGTCTTGTTGGTGTGAGAGAGGAAGAGGAAAAAGAGGCATGCGAGGGGAGAGGATGAAGGGTGAAAGGGGAGAGGACTGTTGGGACTATTTGGATTTAGCTCTTGTGGCATGATAAAAAGGCATGTTATGAACATGTAACCTTGTTGGCATCGATTATGCTTCATGCCTAAGCAGCGTTAATTGGAGAAGACCTCTCAGCACAGAGCTCATACATCAATGCTAAATAGATTATTAGCTCATACATGTATAGACATTTCACTCTTTTTCTCCCCTCTTCTGCAGTGCAGTGAATACTGTGCAGCATCTGAGTAAGTACTGTAAGTTTAGTAATGACATAAAAGGGCCTCTAAAGTATAGAATTAATGCAAATCTAAATAAGTGTAAATGATTGTTACCAAAGATGGTGCCCTTGAATATGCATAATCTCGTAAGTTAATAAGAGTTTTACATGAAAAAAATGTCACTCTTTAAATCTGTTTTGTAAATTTTACTTGACTGTTATATTGAAGAAAAACATGCAATATGAGTGACATATTGCTTTTTTCCACAGAATGAACAATGGTTTGTTAAAATGAGGCTTGTGGTTTCAGGGTTTTGGTTAGAAGACAAAGCTCACATATTTTAATCATTCTTGTTCCCAAAATGAGTGTCTGTACTAGACTTCTTTCAAATTAGTCTGAACCAGCAGCCTCATGTACACAAACCCATTTTTAAACATCATTTGATCTGTCAGTATTGATTGATCTCTGAGGATTGATTGTTGGTTTGTAGTAATATAACATATGTTATGAATGCATAAGTGCCTTTCATGTTTTCAGTAACTGACTTCAAAATCTTTTCTATTTTGTTTTTAGGATTATAGGTTTTCTGCTTGTGTATCTTATAAATGCTGCATTATGCACAGCACATCTCCTGAAACCATTATTTCTGCACATATTGCTTTGATACATGTACAGTGTTGCTTTGAAGCTAAAAGCTGTTTCCCTGTCCCTCTCTCCCTTCATCCCTCGCTTTCATCATCTTTTTTTTTTTTTTTTATCCAACGCCTTTTTATCTTTTATCTTCTTCATGCTAACTCTTTTCTCTTTGCTTCTTCTCTTAGTGGGGCGTTTGTTGATCGAGTTCAGCTCCCAGATGACAATGGAACGAGTGCAAAAAGAAAATCCCAATGTGACGGAGGGAGGTCGCTACAACCCTCCTGACTGTCAGCCCAGGTGGAAGGTAATTGCAGAATTAATCATCTGTCTGTATTTCATGTTTCAAAAGAAATGTTATATTCAGTACACAAGATTATTAAAGCCTATTTCTGCTGGTAACTTTATTTCCAACTTACTCCCACCTGGCCCTGCAAAGCTCATAAACTATGCTGATTCTATCTTCTTAGCTATGACCTCTTCTCTACTTGTACAAAACAACACACATTCTGTAAGTGATATTAGCTGACTTACCTCGACAGGCCACCTCTGTGGTTGTTTTGCTGTGAAATCACATGCAATTATGTAATTTCTGTGAGGTCCCAAGATCCTGCAATCACCACTCTGAAATTATTTAGCATAAACTCCAAATGTGCAGTTTTGGCCCTTGACTGGATCTACTGTATGTAATTTTGGATTAAAATTACAAAACAATGTTTAAATCTGTCTTTATGTCTGTGATCTACATTTTTTTGTGATGCATGGGTGAATCCTCTTTTAATTTCGAAAGAAGGTTCTGTTTTGAACCTATTTTGTCTTGTTTGCAGTTTATATTTCTTAAGTCATCTTATTCAGTTGGCCACATTTACCTACATTGTGATCATGATAGTCAACTGTATGTAAGACCTCACCTTTGTGTTGCTCCTCCAGCGTTCTAAAACCCTAAAATCTTGTTTACTAGAAAGGAAAAAAAAAAAACGAAAGGTGGTCATTTGCTTTGTTCTTATTCTGAAAAAATTAAATGAATAGAATCTGTTTTTATCTAAATTAAAAAGAAATTATGCATTGTTATGCAGTTGATGGAGAAGAGTCATGCAGATGGATGGATAGATGAGAATACTTGGAACAGTGAAAATTTGTAGTAATTGCTCTCACTGTTCTTACTTAGGTGGCGATCATCATCCCATTTCGTCACAGAGAAAACCACCTTAAGTACTGGCTCCACTACCTCCATCCTATCCTCAGACGGCAGAAGATTGATTATGGTATCTACATCATCAACCAGGTAGGTTGACTGGGGTTCTGAAAGCTGATATTCATAACACCCACATCTGGCCTACAGATAATGAATATTTCCACAATCACCTTATTGTGGCTTATAAAGACCTTTATTTTATGATATACAGTGTTATAGGTCTGAGCCCTGTTCTTTGTACATGGATTAAAAGGTTAGCTGGATAATGTTGCTGTAGTTTTGATACAATCCAGAATCTGCTGGTTTGATTAAAACATCAATTATTACTCATTTAGTCTGAACAGTGCAGTCGCAACAGGATACCATAGAGAAATCAAAAGAATATTTTCAGAAACTGTCTTGGCTGCATTTAAACTGAAAAATGTCATCTTAAATTAAGTACAGAACACTGTAAGGCAAAAGGCTTTTACTACAGTATATGTTTATGCTGAGGTTAAGTTATGCAGCTGGCCAACACTCACCGGGAGAAACTAAGTTGGGGTTCAGTGTGTTGCTCAAAGACACTTTAACATGTGACCGGAGGAGCTGGGGATTGAACCTTCCTGCGCCACAGTCGCCCCAAAGGCAATTTTAAACTACTTAAAACCTTTACAAGTTCATGATAATTTGTGACATTGTCTTTCACTACACTCAGTTCAGCAGAGACACAAGCAACTTGATTTTCTATGCAATGTTGTGGGATGAAGTGGACGAGAGTGCGTCTTCTTCTACATTATGACATTATGGGTAATTAAGTCTTCTTTAAATCTTTCTCCCCTCTGTGGGCCTTCTGCATTGCCCCACTCCATGAAACATACATGCTCTGCTGTGCCCTGCTCTTTATTTGGCAAAGTACCAGTGTTTTACTCTCTTTAGCATCTCTGCTGACTCTGCCTCAACTCTTCAAATGTAAGGTTGTTAGCAAAGGTACAGTTGCTGAGAGTTGTTGCAATAGGCACAATATTCAAAACATTTTAAACCTAACATTGCTTTTGCTATTCTTTTTGCTTCAAGAATGTAATTGCTTATTTTAGAACTGAAATTTCCATAACTGCCACAAAGTTTAGATTTTAAAAAAAATGTGTGATCATTATCATCTTGAGGCAGAATAGCTTGATAAGAGGTCACAGCATTTGAGTTACATTCATCCCCTTTGTTTTCTACTTCCTGCAAGCTGAATATTGGAGGCTTAAATGTAACATGAAGAACAAAAATATTTATTTTTACAACTTATTTACATGGTGGGGGAAGAACAAGAGTTTTAATAAAAGAAAATTGAGTACTGAAGTAAAACAAATTAAGCTCCATCCCTCCATTATCTATATACTCCAGATGTCCTTCAGGGTTGTAGAAATGCCTGGAGCCGTTTGAAGCTGTCATTATGTGAGAGGTGGGATAGGGCAGGGATAGACAGGGCTGAAACAGACACAGACAACAAATAACACCTTCAGGTAATTTAGGGTCAACCAATTAACCTAGCTGCTTATCTTTGGACTGTGGGAGGAAACTGGAGTATGAGTAGGAAAACTGTATGAACTGTGTGGGAACCAATCTGTGTGATTCTTGACATGTCTTACAGGCAGAGTGAGAACACGGAAACTCCCCAAATATAGGCCATGACCCTCTAGGGTGGCCGTGAGGCAAGAAAGCTATGCCTCCTTACAATAATATAACAAGAACAAATAAACATAACACAAAATATTAAACATTCATATTAGAGAAATAAAACTTAGGGCCTAATTTCGTTTTGATTCTTTCTACTTTGGTGTAATCTGTTTCCACAGAACATTCTTCAGAACATCAGTTGCAGCAACAGTGCATAAACCCTGTGGCAGACATGGATTGAGCGCCTTGCTCAACAACAGTTTTGCAGTTGAGAGCATTGACATGAAGGTTAAGTGAGCTAAAGGGCAGACTGTAAATCCTGCATCACACTTCTACCAACAAAAGTCCTTGTGTGATGTTGCATAACATAATATGGTATCACTGACAGCTCCTGTTTCATCTTCAGCTCTTTCACTCACACTTCAACAGGCAGTGATCCACCTTCTCTCTGTAATTATCAGTAAATCTACCAAGTTATACTCCACTCTGTGATTTAGAAGTTCAGGGAGGGCTTTGTTTGACATTTAATACATGGGACATGGGAATAACCATGTATTTTCGATAAATGTGGATACATACAATATGCAAATGTAGTTTCACCCTCATTACAAGTGAAAATGACGCAGTTGGTCCTTCTTTACTTTTACAGATTGTTTCCAAAGGGTGAAACACCAATTTATATAAGATCATTTTGAGCTTCGCTGAGCTTCGCTGATCTATAAAGTGTATAAAATGTTTACCTTTAATTAAGAGTACTTTTTAAATTGAACAATACACTTAGGTACAGCAGTTTGAAGTCATTACAGTTTGAAAAGTTAATTATAAGTTGATCATAACTTTGTTTATAGAAGTTAATTGGATGTGGCCCAATTAAAAAATAATAATAATAATAATTGTGCCTTCAAACTTCACCTTGGATACTCCAGACATGCTGACAAGTCTCAAACAGACATTGATGCAGATAAATGCAAACACAGAGGATGGACAGGTGCGATTATGATGACAAAGAAGTCCTGATGTGTGCTGACACAATGGATGTTTAAACCCTTGCACACAGTGTCACTTACTGAGAGGACAGTGGAGAGCACTATTCTATAATGGGTGTGTGAACAAAACACGTATATTACATGTCTGTTGGTTTTTATCTAATGCACATAATTAGTGGATCCTCTCAAATATCAGTATTTATCTAAAAAAATCCAATGGTGGAGATTGTAGTAAGCTTTTATTTTTGTATAGTGGTTACGCTATAATTTTCCTCAATCAGATACTTTACTGTCTCTGTTAATTTTTGCTAACAAAAGAAAAGAGGGCATGGAGATTCATATTTGTTAACCAATATTATAGAGGTTAGCTTACAAAATGTTCCCAGGTTTTTTTTGTTTTTGTTTTTTTCATTTTTTTTTTCGGTAAACTATGATCTGTAACTAACTATATCCCTCTGACCTTGTAATGCCTCAATTAGATATTTTTTAGCAGCTACAATCTTGCTCTAAAAAGTGGTGTTTCTGCAGTCGAGGTAAGATGAGTGGGTGTTGCAGAGGGATCATGCAGAAGGTGATATAGCAACCTTGCTGTTCTGCCCTGCTGCTCTTAGTTGTTGAAAATTTGGGCCAATGTTTGTTTGTTGGCTCTTCATGTAAACTGGAGGAAGCCCACAGCGAGAGAAGTGAGAGGGACAAAGCAAAGAGAAAAAACAGGTAAGAAAGTGAGCGTGAGGCAGGGAGTTGAGTGACAGAAGTGATAAAGAAAGGAAGTACCACCTGCTGTTATGGTTTTAAGGGAGCTTAAGGTTGATCCAAGCTGGATATCATTATTGATTTATCCCACCTAATACTCTGCAGCAGTAGGTGAGGTCTGTAAGCCCCATTATATTACCAATATAATGCATTAATTCGGCAGTACAATGACACCCTGACTAACATGTTATTGACATATTATGACAGTAAATTTTTGTTTCTTATTTATAAATGTGCAAGCACCATTGTTGCTTGCACCATATTTGTGTAGCTGGTCAAACCAGAGCTGAACAAAGGCTGATTATCACCTGATCAATTAACATTCAGGCTCTTGGCCAATCTGTGTGATTCTTGACATGTCTTGCAGTTATAACTGTGCTTGTTTTAAAATGCTAAAGCAATATTTTATATCAGTCACAACCATGTCAAGGAACTGACCATTTAAATAGTGTGTGGAAAAATCTGTACTGTTTCAAGAAGCTCTCAGTGACCCATTTCATGCTGTGAGAGATGACCCTCCATACTTTAGCATGAAAAGTTGGTAAATCAACCAGATGAGGAGGAAATTATGCTGCTATGACACCACTTGTACATGCACGTGTGTAACAGTGAGAAAGTGTAATGATATTTTACTCCTAAAATTACAAGAATAGAGGTATAGTTTGAACTTGTTTTAAAGTTCTTGAAGATATAGTATGTAATATTTTGTTTAAAATATGTATTTACTAGAATTAGGCTCTAGAACAAACGGTATATTTGTTTAGAGGGATTTCGATATTCACTTCTACTACAATTCTTTTGAGTGAGGTCTGCTCTTTTGAACACTGAGAATGTTGGGTGTTTAATGCATATATTTGTGTCAATATTATATTTAATAGAGGCATGAATTAATAAAATATTAAATGATAAAATAACCATAAAAGTGATCTCTCACTTTGTCTCTGTGTGCGATAGATGGGAAATATTTATAGTGTGTAATGGTCCCTCAAACTCCAAAATTACACCCATGTGTTCTACCTTCACTCAGGTCCAGGGTGTTGTGATATTTTGACAGCAGCCCTTTTCACACTTTTTCTTTTGCTGTGAGCCAAACAGCCAAACTTGGCCACCTCGTTTTCAGAGAACTGAGAACAGCTGTATGAAACCTTCTAAAAATCTTGACAAGCTTGGAAATGTCATTCTGATTGAAACACATAGGTTCCTCCACCTTCCCTCTCCCACCATCTACGGTACAGTACCTCCAGTCTCACACTAAAGCTTTACTGGTGATTGAATAGATTTAGATAGAATAGGAGGTTAATGGCTCCTTGAAAATCAGCAAATATTGTTTGCACTTGTCTGGACGGGAATTGCAGTTGCCCATGAGTTCAGGGCCACAGTGGATCATTGTCCACATGTTGATTTGACACAGGCTTGGACGGCCCTGCACAGCTGGGGATGGGAATGTTGGAGGTTCAGTTTCTTGCCCAGAGGGGCTCAGTGTCTACTTCGACATATAGCCGGGAACATGGATCGAACCACTGACCCTGTGAATGAATACCTTTACCAACTGAGCTATTGGCAAGTTCAAAGATGTCAGATTTTGACAGAATGTGCATTTTATTTTGAAGATGTGGTGGTTTGATGGGCAGTGGCCCTGGGTTTGAGGTATTTCTTTAATTTACAGTGTCAACTTTTGAGAAGATCTTCAGTGATTCAGTGAGGTGATTTCAGTACAGACAGACAGCAGAAATTACCCAGCAATAGAAAAGCTAATGCGTCTGCAGTTCCACTTCAGGTACTGGCAACAAAATGAAATACAATTTAAGAAGGCAGCTTTGAGTAGTGGTAAGATCCCAAAACACTGCACAGATTGTATAAAGGTCTAGGGAAAGATTTTAGAACTCTAGAAAGTTGTCACCTCAAAATGTCTGTCCTCTGTTGTGAGGACTCAAGAATGTTGATGTATTTGTTTGGCTAATGAAGCCCCTTTGCTGAATGATGTAAAACTGCTGGATTTAGCTTTTTTGGAGATGACCCTCAGTTTTATTTCTTAGGGCCCCACTGCTTCAGAACATTAGCCTGATTTAAATTATTGAATAGATTGTTGCTAAAGAAACAAGCGTTCAGCCCTTACTACAGTGTGTAATTGTGCTACTGTATCTCTGTGTGGCTTCGCATCCTGCACTTCCCTTTTCCTCTTGTTTTTTTTTTTTTTCTATTTCTATTTGTTTTTTTCTATTTCCATTGCCTGTCTACATTGTTCCATACAGTTCTTTCTCTACACACACCATATCTCTTTTCTGTCCTCCCTCATCTTTCACCTCTCTCTCCGCTGCCTGGCATCTCTCCAAAAGAGAGTGAGGTGGCCACTGATAACTCAGGGGAATGGATGTTTTTGTGTGTGTGTGTGTGTGTGTGTTGGGGGGGGGAACCTTTCTGGCCACACAGAGATGAAAACTATAATTTGAACTCATAAAGCTACAGTACAATTCGGAGAACCGTTTTCTAAGTCTAAGAAATTTCCACTCTGTTCAGGGTCATGGGACCCTAAAGCCTACACACACCCTCATGAATGTACAGCACATCATCAGTGTTTTTCAATTATCATCTCAATTAATTTCTATTACTTCTTATTTAACATTAATGTCTCCAAGCCATTAAATTGAATGTTCTGATAAAGATTAAGTTATAAAGGGCTATTCAGTATGAATTAATCATAAGCAGATCATTAGCAGATCTTCTCAAACTCTTTAAAATATACCAAACACTGGAGATGTTTTTGCACTTTAATGGCAAATTGAATACTGGTCTTTTGTTGCATTGAGATGATTGATTAATCTTTTGGCAAACTTCACATAATTTAAGAAATTGCATGATTCAGTAATCGGTGCTTAAGGCAAAAACTCAAACAGCATTAATACTCATGTACTGTGGGTTTTCAAACACAGAAACCTGCAACATTTTTACTTAAAGCTAAATGACATAACCTACCTTGCTATAAAAATTAAATACAAAAATTGTTTTACTCGTTTAGCCTCTAATATCTCAAAATCAGATTTTTTTTTTCGATATGAAGTTGTCCTATCAAGGTTCCCATTCACCATGGGCAGAAAAAAATCTAATGGTAATAAAAACAAAAATCAGCAAGAAACATTGAAGTTAATTCAAGTATAATATTGCCTCAGCTTGCCTTACAGCCTTCCCCTTTCCCCTAGCAAGCACTGCCATGTACAGTACATTTCTTTGAAAGACCTTAATTCGTGGTAAATATGCACAGGGGAGAGGAAGGTCACAAGCTGTTAGTCTGCTCAGTGAGATACTGTACTGTACCACCATTTTATTATCCACCGTCATATGTATGACCTTTAAAACTTTACAGGAGGGAGGGCAGCTTATGTTGGAGTTTAATTATAAACTCACCTGGGGTCACATCATATCACGCATGCATGCATAATGTCAACGATGTGTGGACCTATGTAAGCTAATAGATGACGAAGAAAAGCAGCACAAAAGAGAGAAAAGGACAGTCAAATGAAACTTATGAAACATGCTTTCAATCAAGCCCATAAACTGTATTAAATGTGATACCCGACTGCATTTTAGTTTTAAACCTCTGCCCAATAGTGAAATCCATAGATTTTGAACTCTTCTTTTACTTTTGGCTGTTCCCTTTCAGGGGTTGCCACAGCGAACTACTAAAAAGATTAACTAATTCACCGTAACCCCTCTTATGATCAAACTAATTGCTCTAAATTGAAAACAAAGATATTAAATCAAATCTATTATAATACACTGTAGCAATCATTCTACAGGTTTAAAAAGGGTTTTAACTTTGTTTTGACCACATTTCTGTAGGATTGGTTTTCGTTATAAATCCATAGTTAAGGCTAACTAGTGTTAATTAAAGGTTTCAGAGGCAACTGCAGCTGTAAAAAATCTTAACTCCAATATACTATTTAACTAGGAAAGAGTAAACATAATTGATTAAAATCTGTATTTATTTGAACTGTAGTTTAGTTTGTGCACAGTTTAGACAGTACTTAACAGATGATAATTATATTTGACCCATGTGGGGCAAATGTCCATATTGCATATACCTACAGAGGTCTGTCCTGTGTAAAGCCTGCGCAAACCCAATGTGCATAAAATAAAATATTATTAATTATTATTATTATAAATAATGCAAAATAAAATCAAATCAACTACATTACAAAAGAGATAGCAAATCAATCTAAGTGGGACCTGTGAACTGACCCTAACACAGAGCTACAACACAAACAATACAGTTGCAAAGCTAGGCCTTCCTCAGATGGTCAGTGGTACAGTATGTGTCTAATCTGTTGAACCGATTATAGTGGAACAGGACCTGGACTAGCTCTTTTTGTATATACAGTAGCAAGTGGCATATTTTTATTTTGGGTTTATATTTTAATGGTAATCACACACTTAAATTTTAACTTTAATTATGAAGCGAATATTGTGAATTAAATCATTTTGCAAATAAAACCATTCCATCATTATTTGTAAGATTTAGGCACAAAAAACAACATTACAAGAGCTTGTGCCATAGTGATTACAATAATAAAACCATGGTTAAGGTTGGTCATGGATCAAGGAAACAACACTGATTGCCTGAGGGAAATGGCGACAGTCCCCCATGTGAAAGTCCTACATTTTGTTGACCCATGCATTTACACGGACCTTCTGTCGCTGTACTTAAGTTCTCCTCCGCTGCTTCTGTCATAAGAGCTACAGCCACTACGATCTTCTACGACAATGAAACTTAATAAGATCTTTGTATAAATTACCTCTGTTGTCTATTTTGTGTAGCATTACCTGACAAACATTGATATTCCAAGCATAGAAATAAACCTTTCGGAAGTTAGATTTGAACTGAGATGTGTGTCAGTGATCTTAAATGGGGTTGCAATGCTCATCTTAACTTATAAACTTACTGTAGATATTTTCTATGATTAACTATGGCAAGGCAGCACATATCCACACTGCCTTTTAAAGCAATGCTCAGTTACTTACTGTAGAACATAGAGTAGTTAGAGTTGGAGGGTTTTGGAAGACAAACACCCTTTTTAGTTCATTGTACTTTCTCTGAGAAATGGCTTAGTCATCAGTCTGGTATTGTTTGGGATTTCTTCAGCTATGGTTGGGTGTAATTTTCTATGCCCATTTCTGAACATACTGCAACACGGGGAGTCAGATGGTTGATAAACACATTTCTTATGGCCTTCTGATCACATTCCAAGGCTCCAACTCGACTGGGACCAATGCTCTAATTTTCTACATGGAGCTTAATAGCATGGAGTTCCTCAACAACAACTTAACACGTGTAAAACTGGCTGGAAAACATGGGGACAACTGAACCTAATGACATGGTTGTGAATTATTAATTGAATCACATTTGTTGGATTTACATATCCAAGTTCAAGGCACAGATATGTAAAGCTGACTGTCAGGGAGAGAAAAGAATGTGTCTTTCATATTTTCAAAAAACTTTTTATTGAAAGTTTATAGAAGTTTTTCAGTCAGAGCTTTTGTATTGATAATTTACAAAATGTAATTCCAAACCAGTTATTTCTGTTGTTTTCCAGAATATGCACTGCTAATTACTAAAACAAATCATAAAAGTTCTTGTTCGTGCAGGTTTGCGGTTTGCAGAATGAGAAGCTTCTACCTCTTTTACCTCTGTTAGTGCTGGACTGGAAATTTGGACCAGATTATTTAAAGGTAATACTGACATTTATGTTAAAATAGCCTTTAGTCAAATGGCCTTCAGTAACTCAGTGGTGCACAAAAAAATCCAGTAGCACTGAAGCATCTTTTTTGTGTTTTTAAAAAAGGGAATGCAGTCTTGGTGCTAGGATAAAAGCTTGATACCAAGAATAGCAAAATAACATTTTGGTGAAAGTGTAAGCCCATGTTGTAGTGAAAGCGTTTGGATTTTAAGGGGTTTTTGGATTTTCACTCACACAGCTGATGTTCTTTCTGAGGCAACTTTTACCAATTTAAACTAAAGTTTCTGGGTATCATTACATGAAGGGAACATATGTTAAAGGAAGTGTTTAGCTGTTTGTTGGGAAGATATCCCTAAAACATTGTTTCATATTTTTCTAGAAAATTGGCTAAACAGGTAGTTTATTTAAAGCCAGAGTGAGACTCTGGCACACCACTTGCCTGTATGTCTATTTTGTTTAATGTAAACTGTAGTTTATTATTTTAATCACTATTATTAGTATTTTACTAAATCCAAATCACTTTATAATACATTCTGGATTGATTTATAATTATTGTGTCATGCATTTTCAAATGCCCATCCCACATTTGCAAAAATCAGATCCTGTCTCCTATAAAATGTATACTCCCATAACTATAGAAACAATATGTCTTTTTCCCAGGGTTCAGACATAAATTAGCACCTTTAAAAGTAAATGGTAAATGTTCTGCACTTATATAACGCTTTTCTACCTATTGGCACTCAAAGCGCTTTACACTGCTTCTTATTCACCCATTCACACTCACAATCACACACACATTCATACACCGATGGGGGAGCTGCACACTCACCGGGAGCAACTAAGTTGGGGTTCAGTGTCTTGCTCAAGGACACTTTGACATGTGACCGGAGGAGCCGGGGATTGAACCAACAACTGTGAGATTGGTGGACAACCGCTCTACCTTCCTCCACCACAGTCCACCCCAAAGTAGCATAGTTAAGTAGCAATTCCACCTTTTTGTTTTCTTTTTTTTTATCAAAACTTCAAAATAGTATTGAGACATTTTCATACATGACATCAAAATTTGAATTCTTACAGTAAATCCTTATATCTTGGACATAAAAGAAGAAAGAGAAACGCACCAACTTCCAGAGACAATGGGAGTGTACTGGTTTATGACTGGGCAACTAAATACCTTGTAAAGTTTAATCACAAATGCTATATATATTCTGAGGCACATTCACAATATGTAAAAGTTAAAGTAAAATATTGAGAACCTCTGTCATTTTATGAATAATCTGTATATGTTCTCTGAATGTTTCTCCTTTATTCATTTCTCATTTAGTACATCCTGTAACTTCTTTCCTAGTCTTTTCATTCTACCCTGCATGGGTAACAGTTGCTTCCAACACAATGTCATCCACCGGGTCTGTAAACTGGTGCTGACAGCAGGAGTTACTGAGTTTACTGAGAAAAACCCCAGGAAAATTTCACCCACCAATTGCAACTGCCAGCCAAAACAATCCCATCCTCTCGTGGGGAGTCATAGCTAAAGAAGAAAAGATTAGTCGGTCCAGAATGGATCATCTCAAATTGATCAGATCAGAAGGGGGCACTCCCCTCCCAACAGCATATCAGTCCAAGACAGAGGAGATGTGCCCACCTGTCAAGGACAAAAATATATCCCCATCTGAGATTAAACTCTCACGCAGGTTGATTATCTGTCCATGAGTAAAGGTGAAGCTCACACAGCAACATGTGGTGCTGCCAACATGCAGGATGGCTTTGCCTATGCCTTCTTCCATCTGCGAGGGTTGGACACAGCGTCATCAACACCTGCACAATATAACACAGTCAAACACCACCAGCCTGCAGAAATTGGTTTGTGTTAAGAAACTGATGGAAAGATGTTGATTTAAACCTGTACTCATTCCTTATTTTTGTCTCCGCACACAATGATGAGCCAATGAGAGCTAATTTATTATTGCTGTTAAAGCAGAGCAATATTTAAGGAGCAGTGTGGCTGACCAGAAATATTTATTTTGTTTTTGAAATAAGTAACAATGATGATGACTTTTTTTTTTGGCTTAATCTTCTAACACAGTAATGTGCTTTTAAAAAAGCATTTAATAAGTCTCTGACCTCTCAGAGAAGACCCCCATTTTCATAAAAGTGCTTGTTGTTGTGCCGTATAGCTCCTGTGAGTGGTTTTCTCTCAAAAGCCCGTCAATTCTGAACACTGTTGATTATTTGAAGTCACTTATTTTCAGGCATATAAAATGGAAATTTAGAAAAAGAACATTTTTATATTGTTTTTTGAAGAATTTTGCTGTCATATTGATTATAACAGTTTCATAGATTCATTTAATCGTAAAACTGTTTATAATAATTTCAACAATTTGCTTATTAATTAGCTCTTAACTGCCATTACAGAATCAAGTTTAAATGACATCATCACAATATATTTATATATTTTTGACTAAGGTTGTGTGTCAAGTTATTTGGTATAAATAGTTATTCCCAGAACACACCTCTTCTCCCTGAAACAATTTTAGCTTTCAGTTAAGTATCTTTAATTTGAAACTTTCTTATAGTATAAACTTGGAGCTTGTTTTAAGTTTATTGATGGTTTTAAACCATCCAAACATCTTTAAAGAGTTGCTGTCCTTGTTCTGGTTCTGCCTCCCTGGGTAAAAACATCATTGCCAATTAATTTATTATCCTTCACACCAAATCAGCCATCTTGATTCTCTCTCATCTTTGCTTTTTTTGATGATGTGCCAAATGTAAAGGTTGATTGTCATCATCTCCATCAATAAATAAAAGCATCCTAATAGCAGGATGCAATGTGGTGATGGTATACAGTTTAAGAAAAACATCCAGATTTCTCTGAGCATGTAAGAAATGGAAAATCTGTTAAAATGACTGCTTAGGAAGTGTTTAAACTGTAGTGGGTGTGTTTTGATATGAGTAGTGTAAGTCTGCATACTTATTGACTGCATTAAGATACTTCAAAGAGACGTGAGTGCAATCAAATGAACTAAACATGTTGATACAGTACAACATATTAAGTGGAGGAGGATTATGGTACAATTAGTGTACTGGAAAATAAATATTGCTGTCAGAAACCAGTATAGTTTTAAGACTGATGATTCATGCTGTCTGTTATTATCAAACTGCAAACTGCAACGGTGGACATCTCTGCTTATGTTATGCGTTAAATAAATTTTAAGTTTGTTTTGTGAGTTAAAATATCTGCATGAAAGACGATAGAAGTAGAATCAGATGTTTTTCCAAGTTTTTCCTGCAGTTCCAAGGCTTATGTCAGGTATAAAAATAAAGATGCCAAGGGGGAAAATATTATGAATAAAAGTTAATGAAATTTTTTTTTACTGCCGCCAACAATATTTGTCTAAGTCTCTGTCTCTGCTTCCTCTCTTTGATTTATTACTAGAAAAACAGTTTGAATTTGTGATGATGGTATTTCTAACAGCAAACTGTTCTAAGCACCAAAGCATGGCACATTCTGTTCTGTTAAGGCTCTAAAGCTGATGTAGGTTTGTATCAAAGAGAATAAAAGGGCACCTGGTGACCAGGGAGGTTAAGGCACTGACTGCAACACACTGTATCTGTGCTAAAGTTATTCAACTGATCTTTTAGGGTGTGAAGCTTTGGTTTTACCTTGATCTAGTTGGTTGAGCCGAGAATTATGGTCCAACAACAATTTACAGCTAATACAGTTCACCTCGCAGGGTATGAAGTGAATAAAGATGACTTAGAGCAACCTTGTGTCCGTATAAGTTACCAAAATGGCCAAAAAAGTACAGTTGGCTGGTGGAAAACAACTGTGATAAATTTAAATATTCAACTAAGTCTGTACTGTGTAGAAAACTTTATCATTCAGCATCTATGCACCATATGTCATAAGCAATTCTTAGCTAAGCAGTTTCTCCAGCTTGGGCTCCATTCAAACTACATTTGTGACCTTTTTGGTCTTCCATAGACATTGAGTTAATATATGGCACATAATTCACTTAAAAGAGATAACATACAATTTTAGATACAATTTATCTACAATGATGCAGAGCAACCATACTGTTGACCCCACGGGTACATGGCTGTGAATAATATTTAGTAGCATAAACCTCTCAGCAGATCACATTGTGAAAGTCTTTCAGAGTTGTATTTGAATTATGACTTACTGCAAATTCTTTAATTAGAGCTGATTTTTCATACCACATTACACTGCAGCCATGGTACCAAAAGCCTTGACAATCCCAATGATTTCCATGTATCTCCCATCCACCAACATTCTAATTAATAAACCATTGATTAGACCCTGATACTTGTCCTTATACCCTTATAATTCACCCACAACAGTGTTAGCCCAAAATTAGCACAGCCAAGTTTGAAAGAAAAAACTAAAATGGAAGGAACATATTAAAAAAGGGGAAAATAATACTTTTTTTATGTGTTAGTTTATTCACAGTTGTGATTCCCTGATGATTTCTCATTGTTGGATCACCCTCCCCCCAGAACAATAAGGACAGAATCCCACAAGATGATGAACAAAGACCTAAAATCTTACATATCTCCCTATCTTACAGCAATAAGGATTAATTTTAGATAAAAAGTGCATTAAATAACAGAGTCTATTGTGTACAGGGTCACGTTGGTGTTGTGAAGCATCAAACCAGCAGACAGCACAAAAAGTTAGCAGCAGACTAGCTGATTTTGTAGAAGCTAAAGAAACAGGCGTTTTTCAGAGTAAAGACTGAAGAGCTGAAAAGAGATTTTACATTTTTCAAGCAGCTAGAGACACAAACAACTTAATTTTGCATCTGATTGAAAGGATATTTTGAGTTTCTACAAGCTCATGTGCATGTCAGGTCAGGTCTTGGGTATGTTTCTGCTTCCTATCAAGTCTGGGAAGAGTTTCCTGAGACGCGTTGACAAAAAATAAGTACAAGCCATCTCCTCTCCGCTCAGTGTTAATGTCTTGAACTGTGTGGACTTCTAAAACCAGACAACTGAACATAAATGCTGTGATTTGTGAGGTTTTTTTGTGGCTACAACATAGTATGTGTTGAGCTTTCACTCCCAGAAATGAAGTGTCAGTAAAAGAATCGTGATAACATTATTAGCTTGTCTTATTGCTGTCTATTAGTCTATATACTAGTGAAATGTTTCCGGATTCATTCATTGCGACGGGGAATTACTCATTCTTCATTTGCTTGAGTTTAAACACACACACACTCACACACACCCAGGCAATATCTCAAAGTGATGGGGAAATTGGAGAAGTCTCTGTCATTATTAGGGCGAGGCAGATGGTGTCCCATATTGCTCCTGATGGGAAATTGGGAAGGATGAGTCATGTTACTGTATTGAGCTGTAGGTTTGTGGGACATGCAGAACATAACATTTTGTGTGTTTTTGCTTATTATCTGACCTGAAGAGGAGGTGGGAACAGGAGAGTAAGAGAGTCCACAAAGGGTCAAGAGAAGCATAGGATGAGTTTGAAGTAAATTTCAGCTTAGATTTTGGAAAAATAATAATCAAAGCATTGCAAGTATGTTCATAGTTTTAATGTAATTGTTTTGATGCCTTTGCCTTTTTTCTCTGACACTGTAATTTAGTTTTTTCCACTGTTTACTGGCATTTTATAGACCTAACTTTTTATGGCCATCTCATTTTTTTCATGCCAAAATTTCTACCTCAGCCAAAACATTTTCTCCAACATTTGAAACAATTTAGATTTCTTTATTCTGGTTTTTTAGTGCATTTAGTGAAAATGGCCTGGAAACAGCTACACCCAGTACATCCACAATTTATGTATTTTCTACAACAACTGTGTTTTGTTATTTAGCCTATTCTTGCGATTGCTGTTATCAGTTTCTTAAGTTCAAGCTTGTTTATAATAAAACAAGCGGTTGCTACACCGAGTCTGCATTCCCTTTGTAAATATATAACCTATTTTCATTGTGTATACGTTTTATCCTGACTTTTTAGGCCATTTTAAGCTTAATGTTTTGAGTCTGAGGTGCTCAGAGCCTGAAGTCTAAAGCTGCACTATGGGTGGTTTGGAGAAATATAGTTTCCAACTGGGACAGTTTGAGTGTGTGTGTGTGCCCTTGATGCTGGAGAGGTTGAATATGATGATGCACGTGAAGATTATGATGTCTGGGAGAGAGAGAAATTGAGAGACTTGTCTCCCTCTAGAGAGTGCTTCTCTTCAGGTTTTTACAACATCACAGTTGTTTTTGACACATCCAGAGCCCCATATGTTTGCAAATGTGGGTCTGGCACAGCAGGTCAAAGCAACAAACCACAGCAACCATCTGGCCCTTTATTTGTCCAAATGTCAGATGGGTTTGATTCTTTGCCCTTTACCTCCCTGATGCTCTCCTTTGGCATGAGAAGTTGTTCTGTCTGCACATGGCAGGTGGCAGGTTCTGTGTGTGTGTGTGTGTGTGTTTGTGTAGGTCTGTGTGTTTTGTTTTCTGGATGTGTCTGCTTTTTCTCTGAGTTACACATGCTGGCCAACTCCTATAGGGCAGCTCTAACCTTTGCTGTCATTTCTCTTGGCACCTACTCTGTCATTATCATCATCAGTATCTTTTCTGTGTTTTTCTCTCCCCATCTCCTTTTATTCATGTCCATCAGTCTCCTGTTCTGTCTTTCTTTTTTATTTCTCCGATCCATTATTTTTTGCCATCTGTTGCCATATATCAATGCTAGTCTTTCTTTTTGCTCTCTCTAACTTATGCTGTCATATAAGAGTGCTGCTATCCATATAACCATATGAATACTGTATTTCTGGGGATCTGGATGTTTCAGTCTATTTTCTTTGCAGCAGCAAATATATCTAAGAAGCTACAGAACCTACCAATCAAGTAGAAATATCAAAAACTCAAGAGCTTTTAGTAGCAAACATCTCTTAATTGCTACGTGTGCTGTGAGTCTGACTTCACCAGAAGCACCAAAACCACCTGTTATATTAAGGTGGATTTTACAACTACTACAACTATCTGAAAACAGTTAAAGTAAGAGATAAGATATCAGATAAGATATCTGTATTCATGATTAAAATTTGTATTATTCCTGTTGGTCACAGTGGCTGCAGCCCCAGCATCTCACTGCAGCAAACAGGACACAGGCCACTACAGAACAGTAAAACATCTGTAAATATCGACAGTTGTATTCATTCATTTAAGTATTCATTTAACTTTTTCCTCATTTTGTTATGTTACAGCCTTATTCCAAAATAGACCAAATTCAAAGGGCTGTATGGCAGAGTGGCCAGACAGAAACCACTCCTCAGTAAAAGGCACATGATAGGCTGCCTGAAGGACTCTCAGACCATGAGAAACAAAATTCTCTGGTCTGATGCAAAAAACATTGAACTCTTTGGCCTGAATGCCAAGCATCATGTCTGGAGGAAACCAGGCAATGCCCACCGACTGCCAAATACCATCCCTAAAGTAAAGCATGGTGGTGGCAGCATCATGCAGTGCGGGGAAAGATGAATGCAGCAATGTACAGAGACATGCTTGATGAAAACCTGTTCCAGAATACTCTGGACCTCAGCCTGGGATGATGGTTTGTTTTTCAGGACAATGACCCTAAGCACACAGCCAAGATAACAAAGAAGTGGCTGTGGGACAACTCTGTGAATGTCCTTGAGTAGCGCAGCCAGAGCCCAGATTTGAACCCGATTTGAAAATCTCTGGAGAGATCTGAAAATACGTTTTTTCTTTTTAATAAATGTATAGATTAAGATTATAGATTAATAGATTTCAAACAAACTTCTTTTACGTTGTCATTGTGGGGTAATGTTTGTAGAATTCTTAAGGAAAATATTGGATTTTATCCATTTTTAAATAAGGCTGTAACATAACAAAATGTTGAAAAAGTTAAGCACTGTACAGTAGCCAGTACAGTGGGGTGACTGTGGCAGGAAGGTAGAGCGGTTGTCCACCAATCTCGCAGTTGTTGGTTCAATACCCGGCTCCTCCAGTCACATGTCAAAGTGTCCTTGAGCAAGAAACTGAACCCCAACTTAGTTGCTCCCAGTGAGTGTTGGCCAGCTGCATAGCAGCTCCCCCATCGGTGTGTGAGTGTGTGTGTGATTGTGAGTGTGACTGGGTGAATAAGAAGCAGTGTAAAGCACTTTGAGTGCCAAAAGGTAGAAAAGTGCTATATAAGTGCAGAACATTTACCATTTTACCATTTAGCCTTTTCTGTGAAGATTTCAAGCTACTATAACCTTTAATTAGGAACAAAATTGCATTTAATGTACTGTATAGTATGTCATATAGAGGGCAAAATAATTCTGATTTCTTAATCCCATTTTGAACATTCTGTGTGTCAGAACAGTACAATATCATTTCTTCCAACATTTTAATTTAGTGATGATTCCTCCACACAATAACCAGAAAAAATGATTATGGTGGACTGTACTGGAGATTCACTTGTTATTTCCATAAGGACATCTCGGTCTATATATCTGCAATAATAAACGTCTTGCCATGAACTTATTTACTCACATCGAATTACTTGCTTCATTGTTTCAGTGCAGCAGAGAAGCAGCTGTCATGTTGATGTTTGCCCTGATCTTCAGCTATTGACTAGACTGAGCTGGAATAGTAATTGAATTGGCCATCGTGGCTCAGCCTTTTGCTTTAAGTGGGAGCTCCTCTATGTCCAAACCGCCAGAAAGTCATTACAGCAAATTAGTTATTCTGGCCCCTTGCCAGCTCTGTCATACTCATTCCTCTTCAGTCTTTGTGCTGTGTGCCAAGCTTTCATAAAGCAGGAAACACGCTGCTATGAATATGATTGAAGACTGTAAGGTTATGAATTAGGTATACCTAACCCAGTGTGTGCATGGGTGACTGCAGTATCTAATCAAGCTATGATGAGCCTCCTGGTGGTGGAATGAAAAGATCATCTTTTATTAAGAATGGATGGCTGAGCACATCGTCACAAATTTTCATAAGGTAACTAATAAATACAATTGCTCTTCATCTCTTTTCTACATTTTGATTGATCTATGTTACTGTTTTTTTCTATTTTAAAATATTCAGTTTACAGTGATAACTCAACATTTTTTTGCTGGTTTGGGTGAACTATTGCTTCAGGAAATAATGTGAGGAATTTTTACTATTTTCTAGCATATTGTGCACTAATCTATTTTAGAAAAATCCGTGCCAGATGTATTGTTGGAATGAAACCCAACAGCAATAAGAGGAGAACAATTGACATGATAAATTATAATTAACACGCAGAGTAAGAGCAAAAGCTGCCCTTTCATCACCCTGTGTGATAGTTTGGGATTATGACTCAGAAGTATAGGACAGAGGAAAATAATCTTTATTGGTGATAAAAACTGAATGGTTTTAATGGTGGTCTTCAAGTTGGAGAGTATGATTTCACTATAGATGTATCCTGAGCAATAGGGAGGAAGACCGAAGATTGTAGGTGTAGACAACAGAAGATGGAAAGCAAATGTTAAGTTTAGTAGAAGGAACAGTTGAAAGGATCGGGAGCCAGACAAATGGAAGGACTAAGTTAAGAACAGGATTGTGGTGTACCGAAAATGAGTGGCAGGTTGCTGGTGAGTGCTGTTATTTTTATTACATGAATTCAAGGTACAAGTGAATATAATTGTTGCATGGAAAAACAGGTCAGTAGTGGAAGCATACAATTTATCACAGTTCAAATATCCAATGTGTAAGCTCCAGAAATTCATGTAAATTATCATGTATCAGTTCAAGGTCTTATACATGGTTCAAAATCCAAATATTTTCTTTACCCAAACAACAGTCCAATCTTCCAAGGTCATATAAGCAATTCAGCAAATAAGTAGTGTGGACTTATGACACATAATGCATGGGGAAGGAATCCGGGAAGAGTCTGGAGGTATGGGTTACCCATTTATGAGGTAGGTAATAGGCAGATAGCTAAGCAGGCAGGTTAGCAAATTAGCAGGCAGGTTATACACAAACAGGTTTAGCAACAGGCTCAGGCAGATCTCAGGCAGGTGATAGTAGACAGAAAAATAGGTTATCAAGATCCAAACACAATGTAGTGACTGGCTGGAAGGTTCACTGAGGTCATGCAGAGAGACCTGGCAGAGTGTTGTGGCGTGAGGTTAGTATTAATAGGCAGAGGAACAGGTGAAAACAGTCAGGAGTGGTGACGAGTGGTGAAGTTGCCAGAATAAACTCTGGAGTGGGAAATCAGGCAGAGGGACTACAAAATAAAAGACGGGAACAGAAAATGAAGCAGGAGACTGTGACAACCTGGATCAAAGTGGTAAAATGTGCATAGGTTTTAGAATCAGCATCACCTTCCACATTTTTGTTATTTCAGCAGGGCTTAACAGCATGCCCTTTTAATTGTGATGAAAACATAGTAATTTTAAAACGAGTTTTAAAACAAAAAATGCAGGGAATTCAGTGTAATGTGAATTCCTTGCAGTGAGCAGAAATATTGTTGGAAGTTGTGTCTGTTTCCCTAAAAATGTGCAGTTTTGGTAACAGTGTTAGCAAAATTTAAAGATCTTTGCTTTGCTTGGTTTTAAAAATTCTGAAAGCAGACACTTTCAATCACATTCGACGGGTGTGTGTGCACAGGGATTTCTAAGGCTCAGGAAGCCCTTTTGAAAAAGTTTCAAGAGCATATTGGGCTTTTAAGACTGCTGAGAAATCAGCAGCATGAATATTTCTGATGGCAGTGGTATTTATTTATTTATTTTTCAGTTTTATCCTGTTTTATCCTGATCTGGTTATTTATCAATTTCACTGAAGATGTTAACCAGCTCCAGATGGTCCAGTTCTCATCATCAAAGGCTTTGAGAGACAGTTGGAGGCATTTTTATATGTTATTGGAATATGTATCACTGTTGGTATCATTTCACACCTAGAGCCTATTTTGTTTTGAGACCTTTCCCATCACGATTGACTAAAGGTCTTTCTACAGTGACCTTTTTCATGCTCACAAATGGCAGGGATCTGTCAAACCCAATACAGGGAGCATTAGAACCACAGCTTCCTGCTGTCAACCACCGAGCTGCTCCTGTGGAGTAACTAGTAACCTTGATGTAGATGATAAGTGCTTTCCATTCAATTACCCCACCCATATTTTTCCAGGCAATCAATGATGCACACCAGTGGTTTTCCAGTCAGAAGTGTGCTGTTCAAACTGTAACATCTTCGTCCATCTGTGCTGATGTAAAACTTTGCATAGGTAAATATCTTTCTTTTTAAAACTGTACTTTTAAAGCTGTAATCAAATCTTTATTAACAATGGGCAGTTCCCATCAGTTCTATGGTGCATTTTAGTGTCTTTAGGCTAATTTTTGGATTTTACAGCCTTTACTGTTTTGGCTGCATCCATTTTCAGTATGAAATGTTCTAATAAACCCACTGTACAGTGACAGACAACATTAGGGACTAGCTGTTGGACACAGTGGAGCATTTAGCCCTCAAACAACCAGATATTCCCTCCATGTGTCAGTGGAGAATGAAACAAATGAAAAAACAATATAAATATTGGACATTTGTCCAGTGCAGGAAATATGGCTTCTTGTCTGCTTGATGTGTAAATAATTTTTGTTTTCTTTTGCATTTGCCATTTGAACTTGTTTTTAAAAAATGGTTACACTACCCCCATAAAATACTGCAGAATCATGTGTATAGGTTCACAAGACTTCACAACAATAGTAAGTTAATAAGAAAAACTGTGGTACCACATACCACAGTTTGTACTTCACAATTTGTTGGAATCCAGGTCAAAATGTGATTGTATGTGATAATCAACAAATGTTGACATGCAAAAGATCTTTTCTGTTGTAAACAAGAGATTCACTTGATACACGCTGCTTTGTTATCCTGGTTGAATGCACATACCATCAGTGGCTCTGAACAAGATTTTTCATTTTGGACAAGTTTATAAATGTGAATTCCTGCACAAAGATGATTGTTGACACAGTCCTGGCCTATATTTATTTAAAGAGTATCCCCAGGGTAAGTCAGGGTGAGACAGCTTGGAGGAACATTTCTAAATAAATTATGCGAGAAATGCAGAATATTTGTATAAAATAATGACAATAAACTGACAGTAAATGACAGTAAATGACAGTAAACTCATTAACACAAGGCTGAGGTTTACATGCATATGCATGCTACATTTTGTGTGGCCGGAACTGCTCTATTCAAAAATGAATTCTCACCCTGAATGCACTGGAACAAACTGCCCACACAGTTTGCCTCACAAGGGACAGTAAAATTATTGATGTTTAAATATATGACAAATCAACAAATTATATTGTGACAGGGTGAAATGTAAAAAGGGTACTCCAATTTAACAATTTTTTTTCTTTTAACTTTCAAGGATTTTTCTGCTCTATTCATATTTGATCAGGCTGCACTAAATACATCATGCATATACATGTAAACCTCAGCCTTGTGTTAATGAGTTTACTGACAAGTGTGACAAGGATATGTATTGCACAAATATGGCTTCCTTTATTTATTCAAGACCCCTTCCTCTTCCAGCTTTATTCTCAGAAGAAATATCATCAAAAATTCAGTGTGTAGCAATCATCATTACTTTTAAACTCAGATAAAAGTGAAGTCATAGTATTTGGGCCTAAAAATCTCAGAAATACGCTGTCCAACCATAACTTTACTCTAGATAGCATAACCCTGGCGTCAAGTACTACTAATTTAGCAAATTTAGCACTACTCATTAAATCTAGAATAAAATTGGAAACCCTGCTTCTTACATTTAAAGCTCTAAACCGTCAAGCTCCATCATATATAAAAGACTTCATAGTTCTTTATCATCCGAGTAGACCACTTTAATCTCAGAATGCAAGCCTATTTGTGACTCCCAGAGTTTCCAAAGGTAAAATGGGAGGCAGAGCCTTTAGCTATCAAGCTCCTCTCCTGTGGAACCAGCTCCCAGTTCAGACTTGGGAAGCAGACACCTTCTCTACTTTTAAGTCTAGGCTTAAAACCTTCCTCTTTGATAGAACTTATAGTTAGTTATAGTATTCTTTTTTTTATTATTGTAAATTCTTTTGTACCTGACCCTCTGTCCTCTCCTCTCATCCCACAATTGTAACCGCTGTATGACATTAACTTTGTTCATTTTCTCTGGTAGTTATCTTTCTCCTTCTCTGTCTCCCTCTCTCTGTTCCTGGCTTTGGAGCTGTGTGTTTTCCAGTTTGCAGCTACTGGTCCTACCAAGCTGTTGATGTTTTTTTGTTGCTTTTTTCTTTCTCTGTTCCTTTTTCTCTCCACTTTCCACTTACCCCAACCAGTCAAGCAAGATGGCTGCCCACCCTGAGCCTGGTTCTGCTGGAGGTATCTTCCATTAAAGGGAGTTTTTCCTCTCTGTTGCTTAGGGCTTGCTCAAGGGAGAATTGGGTTTTCTCTATACATCTTTATAGTCTTGACTTTATTCTGTAAAGTAACTTGAGATGACTTTGTTGTGCATTGGCACTATATAAATAAAGTTAAATTGAATTGAAATTGATTAGGAAACATGTAGAGCACCATTAGGTCAAGATGCTGGGTGGTTTACACACAGACATCTTATTAAAAGAATAAACAGTGGCCACAATGATGCTTAATAAGGTTAGGAAAACAAAAAGAACACATCAGATTTTCTGCTGTGAGTCAGCTTGACTTTTCATTTTATTACTTACTCTGTCTCTCAAGCTCAGACATGCAAATTGCCAAACATTTTCAAGAAAATGTCACTATCTTCATCTCCAAAAGGCTTTTATTTTGAAGTCACTTTCTGTTCAAGGTCCCTTCCTTCTTGTGTCACTAAAAGGATCTTGGACTCCTTTTCACATCAGGGATGGAGATTCACCACGGCTACATTCCACGCACTCACTATCAAGCCTCCTCTGTATTACGGATCCAAACCACTACATCTTCCCCAGTGGACACTCCTCCCATCATTTCCTATACTCTCTTCAAGTAACTCATCCTTGCTGCATCTTATGGTTCTCTACATGTTTCCTAATCAATTTCAATCTTTGCTGCCAGGACCATATTTCACTCTTCCCCAGATTTGAAACTGTGCACATATTGATTGCACCCTGGAGCACAAAAAAACGGTACTTGTTGGGGAAGATTTTGCAGAAATATGAAAATGTTAAGAGAAAGGCAAAAAAAAAAAAAGAACTTGATATAAATTGTGATTAAGCCATAATAATAAAGGCTTTATGTACTGTAGCTTTATACTCTATGGCCATGTTTTAATTAGGTAGTCGAGTGCTATACAAAAAAGTCAGTCATTTGTTGCACTTGTTCACTTGTTGTGAAGGTTTTTTTTTTAAATAAGCTTTTAGTTCAATGCCTAAAATAAAATCTATGATTAACACAAGTTTGAGAGAGGGATGGCAAATTAATCAAAAAATACCTTACTTATACTCATCTTGAGTATTTACATGTCGTAAAAATGGCGGGTGGTAAAAGAGACTACAGAGGATGTCGAGATCATTAAATGTCATGTTGGACACAGATTAATCTAGTCAGTAGTACAGCTTCAAAGCCTCAGAATTTTAACTCTTAATAACTAGCTAAGTCTGGTCACTGTAGGAAAAAGGGCTTAGGTAAAGATTTAGTTTGAGTTAAAATGGTGCTTCCGCTTCTACACAGACATTTGGAAAAAGAGGAGTACTGCTAAAATCAATGTAGACCATTTTAGTATAAATGTAATATTGGTTATAAATTTCTTAGATTTTTCTACTCACTGCTGGTTTCTGGGATGACACCAGCCAAATTGTGCTTTCTTGACTACATATGACCAACAAAAGGCCAATGTCTATTTGTTGTTTGGCATATTGAAGGTGGTAACCGTGGGTTTTACGGCTAGTGATGGTACTCATGGTTTAAATGCAGAAGTCTGGACTTTAGCTGGTACACGGATGCACTGGATTTCTGACAATGGACTTTTGTCACCTGATCATTCTCTGAAATCTGAGGTATTAGTGGGTTTACAATGGGGATTATGCATTGTAATTGATTCACAGGCAGTCTGAAATGATAATACACCAGTACAGATGCATTTATGGTAAATAGTTACTTATATAGTGCTATATAGTTTTATCCTAAGTGCTTTACAATGTTGATTCCCATACACACACACTTACACACCGATGGCAGTGGCTGCCATGCAAGGTGCTCACCTGACCCAACGGGAGCAACTTGGGATTCAGTGTCTTGCCCAGGGACACTTTGACATGTAGCCGGGAGCGGGGATCGAACCACTGACCCTTACCAACTGAGCTACATTTATCATCTTGGAGATCCCTGTGGTGTCAAAAGTGGTTGGTATTCCCTGATGGTGAATGAATATGGGACAGTGGCAACTGTGCAGCACTGGTTCCTTTTTCTAAACCAACTGGGATTTCTTTTGTAAGAACTGACACTTCACTTCAAGTTTCATTAACATAAAGAAGTAATTTTGTAATGTGGTGCCCCTCACATCTTAGAGTTTGCCCATAAGAACCTAACATTACTACATAGGTTTATTTAGTTAAAAAGTCTACATTAGCATCATGATAACTGAGAAAATGTGCATATCTAATGTTATTATGTATTATTGTATTATGTATTACTATATTATATAGTAATACATAATACAATAAAACATACATATATATATAATATTACAATAAATGAATAAACGTGTATTGTATACAGCTATATGCAATTGCGGAGATTGGTGGTAGCGCACTGGGTTGGGATGCAGAAGGCCATGGATTTGAATCCCTCATGCCAAATCAACGTGTGGGACAAGTTACTCTGTGGACACCTCTGAAGGGACAAGCCAAAAGCCATTGATACAGCTATATGCAATTAAATATGACTGTATCAAAGGTAGCTACAATACTGTATCAATGTTTTTTAGTAAAATATAGTAGGTATTGCAAGTAATTAATTTTTTCTTCTTAACACACCTATTCGGCTATTCACATTTTAAAAATTGTTCAACTAACTCACATTAATTTCATTATCAAATAATCAATTAATCATTTTTTAAAGAATCAAGCATTCTGTTAAAAAATGTGGAATGTAAAATGCCTGAACCAAAGCTTGTGTGTTGAATTGTTTTTTATATTTCACTATCACATAATAATAATAATAATTTTTGCATTTCAGAAACTAGAACATTGGAGTGTTTCCCATTTTGACTCTCACGTGATTTTAGTTAATTAGTTCTTTCGAGAGCTCATTATTAATTTTCTCAGTCAGATCGATCGACCACTCATTCCAGCTAAAATTGTCTTTTTTTCTTGTAATTAAATTCACATTTCCTTTAGTGTTTTCACATAGAAGTCTGTGTCCCGACTAGAGCTGCAGCCATTGCAGTGGCTGATGGCACAGTGATTAGAAAAAATATACTGGCCTTAAAGCCATTTGTACTAAGAAAAAATGACTCCTACAGTACAAAGGGTCTGAATTTTTATCTTACTCCTTAATGGGATATCACTGCATCTGCATTTTTGCCATGAAAATAAAAAAAAAAACTTTTCCAGGACCTTCAATGTACTTCAGAAAAGTGTCTGCCAAAGAGTGTTCACTTTTTCCTCACTGTCCAAGGTCTTGTCAAGCTGAAGTATCAGCTTGACAATACCTTGGATTTTACCAAGCCAAGCTGTTGTGCAAGGGTTTCACTGAAAGTGATAAACAGTACCTTGTACATTATTACATTTGTACAAACTGTCAAATATACTAACCTTGACTATCTTACACTGCTGCTTGTCGAGAACGTATTTGTCCTAGCCAAAATGTTGAACCTGCGCCATGCAGTGAATGACACAGCAGTCAGATCCACATGAGTTTTTACTGTGTGCAGAGATACATACGGACCAGCAGTTCAGTACTGCAGACATTAAATACTGATGTGGAGTGATGCTGTAGACAGTATTAGTTTAGGTGGTGACAACATGTTAAAGGAAATGTTTGTGTTTTTTTTTAACCTGGAGCTAGAATATAAGTGTAGTTTTTACTTTGCTAATAAACTACAAGTTGAAAGCAGTAGTTTTACATAGAGATGTGTTGTTGCCAAATAGTTACACCCAGTGACTGACAAAGATGTAAAGTACAAAAGGTACTTTTTCCTGTTTATTAATGTTACAAACTAATGAATTAAACATGAATTAGAGTAATTTTGGTAATATTTGGATGCAAAGGCATTTTTATATATGAAATATATAGTTCACCCACATTTGAAAAATGTCTTTTAGCGCATGGGTTTTACAGTTTCAAGGATCTGTTTTTTTGGGGGGCAATAAACACATTACATTACTCCGGATTAATCTGTCATCCAGTTAATTGAACATAGTAATAACATATTGATTTAGTAGCTGCTCCAAGTTATTAAACATTTTTTACACCGAACCTCTGGCTAAATAGCTACACTATGTAATCTGCTCTCCTTGTGTGTTTTCTTGCAGCTGGGTGAGGACACATTTAACCGTGCCAAGTTGTTGAATGTTGGCTACACAGAGGCTTTAAAGGATGCAGAGTACGACTGCTTCATCTTTAGTGATGTGGATCTGATCCCAATGGATGACCGCAACCTCTACCACTGCTACGACCAGCCGAGACACTTTGCCATCGCCATGGACAAGTTTGGCTTCAGGTGAGGCAATGATGTTCAGGAAGTGATTTTATGCAGATTGAGTTGGTCTAATGAAAAGTAATTTTAGATTTGGCTTGAGTCTTTACATGTCTGACAGTAAAGTCTTACTTGAGTCTTTCAGTCCTGACAGACACTTGATAGAGCAATATTTAGCACACCTCATTATACTTAACGTTATTATACTATCTGTCACCTACATTAACATAAAAATTCACCACGGTTCAATTCTGCCAGTGATGTTTTGGTCAAACTGAAAATGTGATGCACAGTTTTATTAAGAAGTCTTAACCAAACAAGTGAAAAATCCCACTGACCAACCTCTATGAACTAAGCTGATGCTGTTACCTTTTCCGTAGCATGAACGAGTTATACAAAGAAGGAAACTGTTGTGTTTTTCATATTTGATTCCAGTGAGGACCTATCCTGAACCATGGTTGGTGATAAATTCACTGATTAGAAAAAAATGTCATCCATCACATGGAGAAACAAAGAACACATAGATGAAAACTATATGAAACAATGAGATTTTGTAGAGTGATTAAAGTGTGTATCAGTTTCTTTCACAGATATCCGTCCATCCAATATTTATCACCCCTTATCCTATATGGGTCGCGGGAGGGCCTACGCCAACTGTCATTGGGCAAGAGGCAGGTTACACCCTGGACAGATCGCCAGTCTATCACAGGGCCACGGAGAGACATACACAGACAGACAACCATTCATACTCATATTCACACCTACGTGCAATTTTAGATTCACCAGTTAAGCTAATATGCTTGTTTTTGGAATGTGGGAGGAAACTGGAGTTTCCAGAGAAAACCAACACAAGCACAGCGAGAACATGCAAAAGCCACACGGCCGGAGCACAAGCGTCCAACTTTCTAGCTGTGAGGTAGCAGCGCTAATCACTGCTCCACTGTGCTGCTCTCTAACACAGATAAGAAAATAAAAAACATTAGACAGAGATAAAAGTGTCCAGTAAATGAAAGTAAGTGATTAACAATTATTCACTGAACAGAATGAGAGGATATTTTTAACAAAGGCAGGTCCTTTTGAAACATATTAAAGTAATCTTAACCAGCAATATAGACCCCCTACAATGAAGAAACAAAAACAAAATTCTGAAAAAAGTAAAAGAGATGAAACCTTGGACGATAATGCTCAGAGAGGTTCATTTCTGTATGATTGAGTATTGTGGGCTAAGAAACGGCTATGAAAATATCATGGATGTACATAACCGTAGTAGAAGAACAAAGCAATTATTTTATAGAAGGGTGCAATAGAAATGGTGTTAAAAGCTGCTAAAAACATACTGAATTAGAAAATATATTAGATGGTGTTTTAAAGAATTGCCACACCAAGTGAGACACATTCCAGGGCTGGGTTTTGTTTTGTTTTTAGTTGAGTGTCAAGTCAAAAATCTTTGGTGAGGGACAGCATCTTCTGCATAAATAGTATCCACAATTACAGTAACTGCACTGTAACAGCCAACATCAAATTGTTATGTCCTGTTTTAGTTGTGCCAATTTGCATAATGATAACACATCTGCCCTCAATTATCTAAAAACACTGCATACATTGATTAACGGCCTGCATGGCCAGTGAATTCGACCTAACTGTCCTGGATCCTTCAGTCCACAAGCGTTGACCTACTGGAAATCCTCAGCA
The DNA here is from genome assembly GCF_033026475.1 of Channa argus. NCBI lineage: Eukaryota > Metazoa > Chordata > Actinopteri > Anabantiformes > Channidae > Channa > Channa argus. The sequence goes on along the minus strand of NC_090210.1, from coordinate 880,783 downwards.
GTTCTCTGATAGAGTGTTCAATAAGCTAATGCTATCTGGCAACAAGTACAGTACTATGTGTTAGGCAGAGCTAGAACAAACACTATATATTTACAATGAATAGGGAAAGACTTCAAATAGTTTCATGACACTTTGTTTAAAGGTTGGAGGGTCACAGAGGTGATTGTCATTATTTGCTTATGCAAAAAATCCTGTTATTATAGACAATAGACTGCAAAGGTCAAATTGGGTCGAATCAACTTACAAACAGTTATTGTTGTCCTTCCATTTTTATAAAGAATAACTGGAGACTCTTGAGGCATTATCATCCTTTCAGGATGGTTCACCATATTGTAGCTAGGAAAACCCTTAATGAAACATATGGGCTCATTAGTTTCTTCTTGTCATCTTTAAACGTGAAGCTGTCAACAACAACATACTTTCTAGAATTTACTCACATGTACACACACGTACATGTATACATCACCCTCTTGTTACACTCCAGATGAATGTCATGACACTCCCAGTTGAATGTATGTGTCATTTTACTAATCTCACAATATTTGACAAGAAGAAAAAGAAATCCTGTATTGTCCCATGTTTACCCACACAAACAGACAGCTGTCTTTCTATGGTTGTGAGGACGTTCAGTGAAACTCTTCATTCCCAAACCACATCTTCTACCCTTAACCATCGCAATTAAATATCCAATTTATGTTGCAAATGTGATGGAAGAGCACTGATACTGAACATGCTCATGTCTCTGTTCAGACTAGAATTGGTAATATATTCAAGGATATGTCGGACATATATATGCTACAACATTACATTACTTTGTAGAAACCAACTTATATTGACCCATTGACCCAACTTATATTGACAATGATTGATTTATAATGTAAATAAAAGTATGAAACATGCAAGGGGGTGAATACTTTTTACAGGCCCTGTATATTCTCACCAAAGTCACAAAAATAAACAAACACAATATTTCAGCTGTCAGGTCAGGTTGTCAGGTTCTTTAATGTTTTTATTGAACACACCCATTGAACATACGTAATGCTAGCTAAAAAATTTATTGCAACACAAGGCTTCTGGTGTCACTAAATATCAATTTGAGTCAAGTGTTAGCAAACCTGTAGTCCAATCAAAGAAACAACAATAGGGTTCTGGCTTAGAGCCATACTGACTTATAACATGTCAGACATGTCGTTGTGCTATTTACAAGCAGCATAAACTGAAGACCTACGATCAAGGGTTAATGATTTGCATGTAGCTGGAAACAATTACAGAGTAATCTCAAATACTTTCACAGTTAGACATATTGTCTATGAATTGAGATGTTAGTGTGCAATGTCACAGGCACAATGCAGACAACTCAATAAAGTGAAAGAAAAAGAGAAAAAGCACTCTAGAGTAACAACTAAAGTTTCAAAGGATAAATTGGAGTTTCATGAGTCAACTGCATGCAAATCTCTTAGCAGGCATGGTATCCATGACAGGACAAGCAGGAAGCTATTGTTCTCCCAAAAAAATCATGACTGTTTGTATGTCAATATGGTTAGAACCATTGGTTTATTGATATTTTTACTTTGGTGAAGATTAGATCACATTTCATGACCATTTTTTGCAGAAAACCAGGAAATTGCAAACAGTGCAAACAATTACTCTTTCTCACAACTATATGGCTGGCACAGTACATCTTGCATTATTTTATTGTTCTGACCACCACTCTTCTTGTCTCTTTTATCTTCCTTGTATTTCCTTGTCTCATCTTTGCTTGTCCTTTTTTCATTCATTCATTCATTCATACAACAACACAGAGAGAAGAACATGGGTGGAGAGTGTTTGTTGCCTGTTTACTGGATAAACAAGTGTCTGTACATGATTGCTGTGGCTCTTCTATTTATACACCCAGCCCTCTAATGTGTCTTGAGTAGATTATATATGGACGTGGATTATCCACTTACTGCAAAAAGCACCCATAAATTATGTACTTAAAAAAATCATCCGAGACACATTAGGAAAAGATCTGATTGCAAAGAGGTTATTCAAAAGTAAATTGCGATCCATCTCTTCAAGCCTTGTATGAAAACCACAAGTTCTCTTAATGATTCACATAATGTAACACTGCAGTCCAGGATTCATGAACAACTGCAGATTAACAAGCTTTCAAGACACTTGAGAATCTCGTGCTTTCCCGCTTCAAAGTATTACACTTTAGAATATTATATTGCCGTGGTTGTCTGTCTGTGTGTGTGTCTCTCTATGTTGGCCTTGAGATAGACTCGTGACCTGTCCAAGGTGTACCCTACCTAACACTGGCGTAGTCTTCAGCCCCCCTCGCCTGAAGCAAATATACCAAGATATTTTAATTTAGAGACATTAGGTAACATTTTAAAAGTGAAAGTCAGGGTTGCAATGAATCTTTTTATGAAAAACACACCAATTCCATTTAATTCAATTCAACTTTTTCTATATAGTGCCAATTTACAACAACATAATCTCAAGGCACTTTGCATAATAAAGTCAAGACTTGTAGTATGTAGTATGTATGTAGAGGAAACCCAAATCCCCCTTGAGCATGCCATAGGCAACAGTGGAGGCTTTTTAGGGAGTTATTAGGACACCTAAAAAGTAAAGAATTTCAGTAGTCCAATCTAGAAGTGCCTAGCAAATGCATTGACTAGTTTTTCAGCATCACTTTGAGACAGGATTCCCCTAATTTTACCAATGTTCTGTAGGTTGAAGACAGCTGTTTTAGAGATTTGTTTTATGTGCAAGGTTACAAGGACAAATCCTGGTAAAAGACAACTCCAAGGTTCTACACAGCAGTACTGGAGGCCATAACTATAGGTACATAACTATATTTTTAGACAGCATATTTTTCATATTTTTCTCATATTTCCCATATTTTAAGCCCAAATATAATTATTTCGATTTTGTCTGAATTTAGACAAAATATTTCTAATATTTACTTCAAGTAGAAAAGATTTATAAAATACGCATTGAACATGATTTATAATACAATTTTACACAGACCAATGCTCCAAAGATGGCATTACTGAGTATAAAGCAGATTCTGGCAAAGCGCCGGTAAAGTGAGGAGTCTTGAGCCTTCTCATGGTAGGTGGAGTTAGGGTAGCAGTGGGTGCCTGCTACAAGAGCAGGACAGTTAGGAAAAAAAAACTGTGTACAGAATAAATCATAACAGATGCAATAAAAGGTCTGATTATCAACATTACATTTCAAAAGGTCAAGGTGATCTTCTTGTGGTCTATGCGGTCAGTTACAGTGGATAGCACTGGTTATTTATCTTTTGTTTGGCTATAAAGTAGTTTAAAACATTCACATTTAATGGAGATATAAAGAGGAAGAAAATGACCCCATCTGAAGAAATTCAATGGCAATAAGAAGCAATGGTATTTGGAAAAACTGATAATAAATACAGCGAAGCCTAGTTGAACCATGTTCCAGTGATTATTTATTTTTTTGCCTTCTAAAACAAAAAATTTGACTAGTCATGATCCTTTTTTAAATAATATTATCTTATTTATATCCAACGGTATTATTAATAACAGTAGTAAACGATTATTATTAAAGGCGTGGCTGTAGCACAGGTGGTAAGGCAGTCTTCCACAGACCACAGGGTAAGTGGTTTGATACCCGGGCCCAACTATATGTTGAAGTTTCCCCTAACAGCCCATTCCCATCCCCAGCTGTGCAATGCAGGTCCAAGCCCAGTAGAAACTGGGAGGGTTGCATCAGGAAGGGCATCCGGCATAAAGGCTGTGCCAAACTGTGCCAAATCAACATGCGGGCAAGGACCAAACAGACAAAAAATAAATAAATAAATTGTTGTTGTTATTATTATTATTAGCTGTAGCTTTCTTTTTCCTTTTTTGTTCTCTAAACACTATCATTATTTCATCATTATATTATTATATTATGCTTTGTATCCTTTCTATTATTGCTAATGGTGTTATCAGCCTATTTGTTAATATTATTATTATCATCATTATTATTATTGTTATTATTATTAACATTGTTATTATTTTATTTCTTTTTGCTATAATAATACAACTATTATTATTATTATTATTATTATTATGCATGTGTATATATGTGTATGTACTTTAATGTATATACGGACATGTACATGCTATACTATTTTCTTCGTACCTTGGGGTTGCTATGGGTGGGACAGTATGGGTCACTAAACTTCTAGATCTCCATACTTCTCCTCTGTTCACCCTAATAATCAGGCCCCCTCCTCAGGGTTTGGGAGCTTTTTCAGAAGGGAAACAAGCAGTGAGCCACCCCTCACCCATTAGGATTGAAGGCAACTAGGAGCTAGAGAAAATCAGCTGAAAACAATATACTCTACATAGTTACCTGAACAAAAAATGTTACACACCAGCTCGACCATCCTGGAGCTCCATTAAAAACTCCTCTGATCGGATCAGTCTAAAAAGATACTTAGTCACTACCACCGCCCACTTTTTAAAAAATTGTATTTATCTATAAAGTTTTCGTTTGCTTGTTTTGTTTCTTATGGATTTCGTTTAGTTTTTGTAAACCTTAGTTTGTTTTGTTTTAGCTAATTTATCTGAATGTATTATCAGTTTTCGCATTATCAAAAATAATTATTATACAATATATATGCTTAGAACATGTTTAAAGCCTTAGTATGTATACTCCTACCCTATACAGTCCTATCCCCCCCAACTATCGTTTCTCTTGTGATTATACTTTTTCTGCTTATCCTCACTACCCATCCTTAATCCTCCAATACCGAAGCACCTTCACAAGCAAACATACACTGTACATAGGTAACATATGTCTCTTCTTTTTGTTGTAGCTGACAGTATTGTGTTGTTGTTATGTTTTGTATTGTGTGAATTGTACTGTTTTGTTTTTTTGTGTGTGGTGAATTGAAAAACAAAAAAAATAAAACCCCAATTTTATTTACATCAAAAAACGATCAACAGCCTTCGGCTTTGTCCTTTCAGGGGTCCTTACACGTGTTCCGCACGTTAATTTGGCATTTTATGTCGTATGCATTTCCTGCTACAACCCTCCCATTTTTTGTCTTGGTTTGGGAAATTAGACTTTTTGCGAAAAGAACCTTTTTCGCAGGTCTGAAAGCTCAAACAACCTTTTAGAGGTTTAATATTTTCAAGAAAATGCAGTTAACAGTGTGTGAAGTGTTTAGCTTTCAATCCAAACTGCATTGAATGAAGGCAGAATGGGCTGTTGTTTAGACTGTTGCTGTGAAACCCATCTTTTGCCATCTTAGAAATCACAGGAAGTATGCTGATGGACCAATAGTTGCCAATAGCTTTTTGATTACCACCCTTAAAAATTGGTGTCATTATGGATGTTTTCCAACCATGGCTGCTTGAGAAATACTTTTTCTGTGAAAAAAAAACAAACTGAAAAAGGCAGACAACTCAACATGAGATTTTTGTTTGTTTTTCCTGAAATTGCATGAATAAGACAAACACAAAATATTTTACATAGAAAAAAAATATGTTTAAAAGGACATTTTAAAATCTACTGAAGTACACTTACTGTGGTCAAAAACAATAGATAAGTTGTCAAACTTGTTGCATTTTCCTGTCTTTAAATATGATTTTTCTACAATTATTATCTATATTTGAAAGAGTTAGTAGAGACATTTATGTGGTAAACTCTATATTTTACCACTGGGCTACCACTGCAGTCTGTTTTTTTACCCCACACAGAAAAAGTGCACATCAAAATGGATCATGCATCATTCCTCTGGTTAGATGTGTCTGGAGAGAAACATGAAAAAGAGTAGGAAGTTTTCCTGAAAAAGGTCCTATTTGACTGGAAAATGACACGGTACTTTGTCGCTAATTCAAATCAGACCTTGAGTTTAATTCTTTCTAGCTGCTTGCATCATTGATTTTGCTAATTATCACCCCAGGATACAAAGAGCATCTGGTTATGGAGCTATTCCACTAAAATCTGCAGAGTAGGCCTTGTTCTTAGATCAGATTAATGTTAGATGATGTTCTAATCTGACCACAACATCCGAGCTGCAGTAGTAGTCTCAGCTCACCAAACTGAGACTACATACTTTAAGGTGCAATTGGTACTTATTCAAATACGATTGTGGTGTTTAAAAGAATGGTATCAAAGAAGGTTGAGTATGGCATTTTTTTTTTAATCTGATAAAACTTTCTTTTCCTTACACAAACATAAATGACATTTGACTTTGAGGTGAGTGTTTTTTACTCTACCAACTGAAATCTTAAGCTATTTGCAAATACAGAGTTATGGACATAAACCAAACAATTACTTTGTTTCTTAAAGCAGTTAGGCATATTTGAAATAATTTGTTTATGCAATTTATGTTGTGATGTATTCAATTAAAATACATACAATATAATATGTTGATCTTTAGAAATACAGTTCTTTCTTGCCACTTGTCTTAAACTACTTCGTCTATAACTGTAATCAGTATTTTTCCTTCCCTCATCTCACCTGTGTCTTCTTTTCTCTTCTCCTGCAGGCTACCATATGCAGGCTACTTCGGAGGAGTTTCAGGCCTCAGTAAAAAGCAGTTTCTGAAGATCAACGGCTTTCCCAACGAGTACTGGGGTTGGGGAGGGGAGGACGATGACATCTATAACAGGTAAGATAGGGAACAAATAGAATAGCATGAGCTTTTTAATTTATTCAAAATGAAGTTTAAAGAATCTAACCCAAACAACTTGTCAACATTACCAATGTATACCTTCTGTTAGGGTTACGTTGAGTAGTCTCTTGGTAGAAACATCCTTGTCAGACCACCAACTGCAGCTCATACACACAGTCACACACATTAACACACAAGTATGCAAATGATTCAGCTGCTGCAGACTGTGGCAGTAATATGTGGCAAAATCAAGTCTCTGAACTGAAAGCGACACTGAAGTTATTTGTGGAGCGGGTGATTTATTGTAATTGCTCAGAGAAGGAAAATGATTAGCAAATAAATTAACCTTTTGAAGCACTTGAGTCAGCTTTTAATGACTTGCTGATGTTCAATAATGATATTACTGTGAAAGTGAGCTGAAATAAAATTTGGGAAATGAATATCTGTTTCCCTGGAATACAGAAAGACGACTGAAAATGGCTTTAATACAATGAACTACTTCCCAGACCATTAGTTTCAATTAATGTCTGCTCAGGTGGTTCTTTGGACTAAGAATTGTTTAAATATCTGGTGAAGTTATGATTTGACCAATAAACAAATGTTGTTATAGGATCTAAAGAACCATAAAGCTTAATACAATAACTAAAGATATAGCATAGACATCACCTCGTTTACACATATTGCCTACATCAGTCACATCAATAATTGCTGTACAGCTAAAATAAACATTTGAGATTTTCACTTTTGAAGAAATTGCCAGTTGTCATATTAGATTAGCTTCAAAAGAAATTGTATTCCTATCACATAAACATTACATTTGTATTCAAAGATACAGGCTCAAGTACACTAATTATAAACACAAGCTACACACACCAACACAGAAAAACAGTTCTTTCAATTCAGTTCAATTCAACTTTATTTATATAGCACCAATTCACAACAAAGTCATCTCGAGGCACTTTACAGAATAAAGTCAAGACTATGAGGATGTATTGAGAGAACCCAACAATTCCCCCTTGAGCAAGCCCTAGGCAACAGTGGAGAGGAATAACTCCCTTTAACGGAAGAAACCTCCAGAAGAACCAGGCTCAGGGTGGGCGGCCATCTGCCTTGACCGGTTGGGGAGAGTGGAAAGTGAAGAGAGGGGAAAAAAAGGGTAACAAAAGCCACAACAAAACAATGGGCAGGTTGGTAGGACCAGTAGCTGCACACTGGAAAACATATAGCTTCAAAGCCCGTGGACACCCGCAGAAAGGGACAGAGAGAGGGAGATAGAGAAGGACAAAGACAACTCCGGTAGAAAACACACATAGTTAATGTCATACAGTAGTGACAATTGTGGGGTGAGAGAAGAGGAGAGAGGGTCAAGAGGAGGAAAGGAGCTTAGTGCATTGGGGGGGTGGGTCAGTCTAAGCATATAGCGGCATAACTATAACTAAGTTTAAGCTTTATCAAAAAGGAAGGTTTTGAGCCTAGACTTAAAAGTATAGAGTATTTGCTTCCCGAATCTGAACTTGGGGCTGGTTCCACAGGAGAGGAGCTTGATAGCTAAAGGCTCTGCCTCCCAATCTACCTTTGGAAATTCTGGGAACCACAGGTAGGCCTACATTCTCTACACACCAAATGTGACCTTCATCTTTATTTTATAATACGCTATTATTTTGTGTATGTCCTGCTGTCACTCTCATACTATGAAGCTTATCTTTGTCCTCTCAGTATAAAAGCATTTTATAAAAAAAAGTTAAATAGAGTATTTGAAAATTGAGTTTTTTAGAATGGCCTGTGTCAGTCAGCACAGTACTGAGGGGATTACATTTGTTTGCCATCATCTGGCAAGATGTGATAAAAGAGATCTATGAGCAATTTACTGTTTGTATTATAAGTGTGTGTGTGTGTGTGTGTGCGTGTGTGACGGATAAAGTTGAACCTCTAACATTGCATTGGATTGTAGATGCACTAGTCCATTAGATACTGTAGATTTCCCTCGAGATATTTTCTGCACTCCAACTGAGCTATTTCAGCTGCTTGTGAGAAGTGAGATGATATGCAGGCATATCATTAAAACCCCAGTAAAAAAATGTAAATCATTCAAACTTTGGCTTCTACAATTCAAAGTTACCTCAGTGAATTGTGTCAGTACATAGTGTGCTCAAAAGGTTAAGTTTAATATTTTACTATCCACTTAAATAAATGTTGAAGCAGAAACTTCTCAGTGAACATTTAAACAGTAACAGACTAAAATATAGTCTGTGATTAGTTGCTTTAATGGTATCGATGCGGCATCTTGTTGGTGTAAATGAAGATGACATCCATGTAACCACTAGTATGCCCTTGGTTTTAGTCCGTTTGGGGACCTGCGTTGCGACTCTACTCCTCATCTTATACAATATCAGCATGTGGTTTTCAGACTGTAATAACAATTTTTTAAAATCCAGTATGATTAAACTTTTTGACAATATCATTATTGCCAGTGTCCATCATGGATAAATAACGGTAATCATGCAAATTCTACAAAAAAACGAAGCAATTCAGCTGAAGAAAACAGTATTTTAGATATCGTAGTTTGAAAAAAAGTGTGTACACAAAAAAGTATTTTTTTCCAACCACTATCAGAAAAGATACTTCTTTCTATAGCAGACTGTGGTAGAATGGTTGCAACATATTGCAAATGCAGATGGACAGTGGAGATTTAGGTTGTGCAGTCTGAAAAGCTTCTTTGTAAATTTTGATCTTTTTATTTTTTTTTCCAATGTGAATCTGGGACAGCATTGGACTCCATTGTGTATCTTATGTGAACTGTCTTCTTCAGAAAGTGCAAACTTGAAAACCTTTAAGCAACACCTCTAAAGCCCTCAGGCAGGAAGAGTGTGAAATTTAAAAGTTATCATTTTTTGTTTAAAATATTTGAAACATTTGGTTGTAACAAATATTACAATCTGTAGTTATTCTTTGCCACTTTTGGGATGTTGCTTTAGTTTTTGAGGCAAAATATTTACCTATCAAATATTCAACTATCATCATCTCTTTTGCAATAAACTGAAATGAGACCAAACCGGAACTGGTATTTCCAAAACGGAAATACCAGTAAATACTGAGCTCAGCTGCATATGTAAGTAGGAACTTTGCTCTCTCATGCTAAAAATATGCCTAATGCACCTGAAGCACCACTGTAGCTGCCGATTTTCTGCTGGGAGAAGCATTCTTACAACAAGAGGGGAGAACATAAGCCACAGTGATTGGTTTAGTGAAGTCTTCAGAGGCTTTACATAGAACCTTATCTTAAAACATGAGTTATCTTCAGTTCTCTCCATTCTATTGTGCTGGTACTTTTCTGGCTTCAGAAATATACTGACTATCTTTTCTCAGTGTCAGAACAGTACATAGTGTTTATTCAGTGCATGTTATCTTTTTTTCCTCATATGTATTTGTAGAAGTTTTGCATTTATTTTTTAAGTAGCAGTGAAACTCATTTTGTGCAATCTGACATCAAAATAACACCTTGTGCCTCCTCATTCCTTCCCCCTTTCTTATTCATTATGCATTTAAAACTGTGACTATAAAAATCCCAACTTCACTCTTATAACAAATAAAAAGCTGAGAATGAGGCTTGTCGCTTGCTGTATTTAGGCTCATTGCCTTTTTAGTCAACTTGTTTTTAAGAGCCTTGTTATAAAGCCTTTCAAAGATTAATCTGAGAGAAAAAGCCATTCAAAACACAAAACATATGTCATATTCTCTTCTTTTGCGTGATCTTGCAGTTTATTTTATGTGGATTTCTGGTTCATAGCTCCAAGGATGTCATTGTCTGTCAGTCTGATCTTTTTTATGTCTAGACAAAAATATCTTAACAAAATAACACCTTGGGTGGATTTTAGACATTTTTGGTCCCCAAAGAGTGAATCTTTTCTTTTAGCACCATCACAAGGTTCACTTTTTTCTTTTTCTTTTTTTTTTTTCATCTGTCAATATTTTCCAGGAAACTTGTTAAACTCATGTCATCATGAGGATGAATTTTGATTGACTTTATTTCTTCATTTCCCTATATAGTATCATTATCTGATCAAATGCAATATAACCAAAATCCTGCATAATACCACCTCCAACAGCCATAGCTGAATCCTGCTTTTAGTGCCCCTTAGCAAATGTTAGCATGCTAACACACTGAGATGCTTGTAAGCATGCTGATTGACATCTTTATTTAGATCGAAGCCATTTTGTGCCCTTGTCTAGCCTCAGAGTCTGTTTTCTCGGTATTGCTTCTGTATATAATTCCTAAATATATTTTCCATGCAAGTGAAAAAACATCATTTGCTTGGTCCTACAGCAGCAGACAACCAAACATAGATTTCCCCTTTAGGGATCAATGCAGAAAAAAATGTTATTGTTAGTTTTATTTGAGATGAAGACACTGATTCTCAGAGCTGAAAGCATTCTGACAATACAAGCTGTCGTCATGTGCAGAGGATGGGGATTGCAGTTGACAAAACAAACAATATAGATCGAACTGTGTGGTGTCCATAAAATCTACCCCTTGTTTTTCATCTGCCATTATAATGTAGCTGGGTTTTTGTAGGACATGGGTTTAAACTCTGCTAGCAGCCAATCTGTCCATCGGCTTGGTGTCCAGTAAAATAGTCCTTGAACCGGACACTGAACCTCCATCTGCTCATTCTATGAATGATACCATGGAGAAAGGAGCATCAGCTGAAGGACTAAATTGCTCTTTTTCACTCTGCTTCAGCTTCCCTCCCTGTTCTGTTTCCCCCCTCTCTAGTCCTCCTTGCCTTTGCTTATCCCCCCTCTCTTACTTCCCTCCAGCAATTTCCTTTTTTATGCAGGTTTTGATGTCACAGACCTTGGCACAGCCACTGCCTGAAATGGTTCCATGTCAGCCTGGGGGAACTAGCTGTCCCTGCGTCTCTGAGCAGCCTGGGCCTGTGGCAGAGAGGACACATGCTTCTTACACAACTTCCAGTGCCTATGTCCTCCCACCCCCTACCCCTGTCTAAAAAGTTGGTGGATATAACAAAGAGAAAAGGAGTGAGCCAAAGGGTTTTATTTCTCACATCTCACCCTTTCTCAGCAGCAGTAGCCTTGGGCAAAGACTGGACTGAACCCCTCCCCAGGGAGCTAGACCAGCCTTCACCATGCACACTCACTTCTTTCTTTACCTTTTCTTTTCCTCTGTGTACTTCCAGCAGGGCCCTTCAGTAGAGCCTGAGCATGCACCACATACAGCCACAGCAAGAACTGCAAGTGTTTTTAAGCGTCAGTGTGGTGTGGGAATCAGAATAATTTGGGCTTAACGCTTTGAGAATGACAAGCCATTGATAAGTTCAATCACACTTCCAGGTTGTGGTAGTCCTCACCCTTATTTTTATTTTTTTATTTTCCATGGCAACATATGATTAATTTATAAAATAACCATAACAGATCATTAAAAGTACTTTCTCTTGTAAAAGCAGACTACAGTGTTTGAAAACACTTCCAATGAGAGAGCAATGTGGGTGACTGTGGCGCAGGAAGGTAGAGCGGTTGTCCCCCAATCTTACAGTTGTTGGTTCAATCCCCACCTGCTCACATGTCAAAGTGCCAAGCCAAGCACTTTTAGTTTATTAAGGTAGAGCGATTGTCCACCAGAAGCCCCAGTTCTGGTCACATGTTGGAGTGTCCTTGAGCAAACCACTGAACCCCATCTTAGTTGCTCCCGGTGAGTGTTGGCCAGCTGCATAGCAGCTCCCCCATCGGTGTATGAATGTGTGTGTGATTGTGAGTGTGAATGGGTGAATAAGAAGCAGTGTAAAGCGCTTTGAGTGCCAATAGGTAGAAAGGCACTGTATAAGTTCAGACCATTTGCCGTTCCAATACAGCAAAAAATTATATGCGTTCTCCAAGCATGTTTTTGACAGCAGCATAGTTTGCTCCGTGTTCTGGTTAACTAAGCAACAGCTTCTTTACTACTGTCACTAGTGGTCAAGAACACAATATTTTTAGGTAACTGGTGACATACTGTTTAAGGCTACACATTACAGTATATGTCACAAGGTCAAGCAATATATTTTCTTTTTGTACATCCTCAGTTTCTGAACATTTTCCCACCTGGATTCATTTTTTTAAATAATGTGATCAATGTGAAGTCGAAGGTGATGGAAGGAAGCAGCAGAAGCAGACAAAAACAGCAGCATGGATGAGGATGAGACAGGTCAGCCAAGTGGTTTATTGCCACTGTTGTACATCATGGATCATTTTATCGATCTCCATAAATGTCTTTTGTGATTTCCTGCAAGCACCATTAGCTTATTATGGAAAACAAAAGTTGTCTTCTGTTGGATTTTGCCATCATACATGTTACTTAAAGACTGTTGAAGCATGAAGGCAGTGCCTATCGCTTCACTGTTGTTTCTTCAGTGTTGAAATCCTACTGTTGCTGCAACAGTTCAGAGGCAGCAGATATACACCTTTCTTTAGTCCCAGACCAGATTACTGAGCGTGTAAAATAAGTTTTGTTGATGCTAATAGAATTTATATGTAAACATTAGCAGTATCACCAGAACAGCCTTTTATCCTCTCATGAAAACTGTGAAATTTTAGTTCTTTCAATTCCAGTCATATCCAATAACAGACAAATAAACAAAATTGTGTTTCCGATTTCCGACAAAATCAATCTGTTATCTGTTGATACCAGATCAATCTGTTATCTGTTGATAACAATATGTTATCTGTTGATAACAGATTGATAACAGTTTGATTTTGTTCCTGGTCTAAAACACATTCTGGACACAGAATTGATTTCCGACATTCTTCTGGTTCATTAGATAAGCAGGTCCACCATGTCCAAAATCCCTTGACTTTCTCAGAATCTGGATACATACTGCCTTCAATTTCAGTTCTTACCTACACAGTATTTTTTTTTCGTCATTTTTTTTTTTTGCAGAAAAAACATTTTTTCTTTATATAAGCTTTTAATTACTTTGTTTGTGTGTAAGTTCTAATTTACTGTATTTTCTACAGTTTTATTACTGAAAATAAACCTAAAATAAATTAGATAGCGGCATAGACACAGACAGGAAACAAGGGTACAACATGCAACAAAGGTTCTTAACCAGAATCTAACTAGTTCTGTTATCAAAATGCCAACGTTACAAGCATAACTATATCATGTAATAAGTTGATTAACTTAATTCAACAAGAGCCATTTATAAAGAGTAAAATTCTTTGATGGTCATCTTTAACCATGGGTTGAAGCAAAAGACTATGCTGTGTAGAACTGCTTCAGTTATTTTACTTTTAGATCAATTTGGACTAAATTCAGCGACTTTGGCACCATTATAAAATGAAGAGTTTTCTATGTGCTGATTCAGAATTTTGAATGGTTTCTTCTTCATTGCAGCATGAGAAACAAATTTTTTATATAGCGTTGACCACCAGGCTAATGGTCAAAATAAGGCTTTTCACAAACAAAGTAAAAACTAAAATATTAATATTATTATGAATATTATATTTTGTTTTTTATGAAGCAGACTGTCTCATATGACTTGGGGATGGAAACCAGATGACATTTTTTGACTTATTGTTGAAGTGACAACCCCTAAGTGGCAGAGATGCATGACAGGTGAAAACACATTTATTAAATTGTATTCATTTAATAAAAGCTTTTGTCATTTTTGTGTATGATAAAATTTAATGTACAGTTGTGTGCAGAGATAGGATCCCCTTATTTTGAAATGTCCAATGGTAAAAAAAGAATTTTATACCGTCTTACATTGAAAGAACATGTAGAAGGACATAATATTAATGTAAATAGAGCTAATATTTTATAAGTTTCAAAGCTTGACACATACAGCTCACTCATACTGTACAGTCTTAGCTTTGAACTGTATCCGTTGACACCATAATGGGGAGGATACTAATCGAAACAGAAAGTACAGTGAGAGGAAGAAGGTAAGTTTAGATGCTCAGAAAGAAAATAAGAAGCAAGAGCAAGCAGCTGAGTTTGGGGGGGATTGGAGGAGGAAGTGGGGGATAAAGGAGGAAGAGAAATAAAGCATTGAGCAGAAGCTATGATCAGACAGAACAGGCACAGTCAGCAGCTGCTGGTACAGTAAATCCAAATGCAGGAAGGCACTGGAGCAGAAACTGACCACTCTCCTTTTTATTTGCAGGATACTTTGCCTACCTATGTGTACAGTCATAAATCTTTATAGTGTGGAAGTCGATAGGTGGTGGGAGATTCAATCTAGGCTTATTTTAAGGATTTTGTCTTTTAAACCATGCAGCTCTAATCATAAGGTGTGTATTAACAATGGGTCAAATCACTTAGTGTAATTTAAAAGATGTCGCTTTCAGTGGGATGCTAACAGAGCTATCATCTGAGTGTGCAGTTCCTCTCAGGTTTACATATAACATCAGTCTTTGAGCTCACTGTTTGACTTTAAAGCCCATAACAGCTCTTTTGCTTTCACAGCTCTCATTGTTTCCATTTGCAACAGCTGTTTAAAAAAAATCTAAAACCTTACATGCAACCCTTTTGGGTCTGGTGTTGTCTACACCGCACAGCAGAAGATCCCAGACATCATCAGGATCAGTGGTCCCATAATGGTGGAACAAACTCTGCATGCTCAGCAGTCTCACTCCTAACACTACACAATTGCAACTTCCTGTGCACTTTAAAAATATGATAAAACAAACCCCTTTTCCAATGCACTTACATTTCACATAACTGAAACATTTCTTCTCATCGCACTTTGATTTCAATATCGTTGCTTTGACTTAATGTTTTTGTTACCACCAAAGCTTCTACCAAATGACCAAATGTCAATGTAATGCAACTTGCTGGTAAACATAATAGAACATTTAGCCGGTAATTTGGCAGAATATTCTCAGATGATGGTTGAAATAGAAAAACTGACCTAAAGGAAAGTGGATATTTGTTAAGTCAAAAGAGATTAAGGCTCAAAATTGCATCATAATGTTGCTTCTTCAGTGATGGATGTGTAAATAACTAAAGTATTTCTTATAACTGCATCATATCAATTTAAATGGCCTCTGATGAATTAATACTCAATTACCTACCTGTGTATTAACACAGGAAAACAAACTTAATTTAGTGTTTTTTAGAAAGCTTCAGAAAAAACATGACCTACAATATGTTTTGAGGGGACACAAATACCTTTGCCTTACCTTTACGTTTTCACGAGCAGTATTTTGGTTAATACCACCAAGACAACCAAACAGACATAAGGTGCACATTTCGGTAGATCAATAACATACATTTCCTTAATAAAAAATATGCAGTTTCAAACATTAACAGGTGGGTGTTTTGTAAAGGTCCAACTGTCAAGGTATCGTCCCACAAATGTAAATAACTAGAAAAATGCAATTCACCATGAAAAATCCCCAAAGTGTTTTTACTCTTGGTTGACCTCTCTGGGGCTTTGTACTGTTCTGACAGTAAACTTATTATTGTTTATTAAATTTTAAATTGTCTGATATGAAGTTAAAAGTTTACCACTTTGCAAATCTGTCTCCATCCTTGAAAATAATGGCTTTTCAGACATGAGCTTTGATTAATTTATTCATTTTATACTTAATGACTATGGTTCAAACTAAATACATTCCCTCTTTCTGTTTGTGTATGAAAAAGAAAAGCACTATGCCATTCGGAGACTTCTCACTCTTGCAGCACCCAGATGTTCCTACTGTTAGAAGATCTTTCCTCTTTCTCCTCTTTACACCCACACAAATCATTTTTCTATTACTTTTTCTGCTGTGCATCTTTCGAGTCTGCACACACACACACACACATGCTCACAGACACGCACACACACATAAAACAATGATGGATGATATTTTACACAGACTTGCTAGCTTTAACACACACACACGCACACATACCACCTCTGCCACCTACTCTTCGTCTTCTTCTCTCCACATCTCATTTCAATAGGCAGAGGGAAGTGAGGCAGGACATCAGACTTAGCTCCAAATTCTCCTCCACTCCATTGCTTTAATGCAATTAACTCCACTGGTGGGAATAGGAGAGAAAAGCTGGGGAAATTCCTGATTTATCCAATCAAGTAGGGTAGAATAGGATCTGTGTGTGTATGCGTGTGTGTGGGTGTGTGTATGTGGGTGTGCGCATGTGCTAAGTCCAGGCTGCTTTAATAATGTCCTTAAGTACACACACAGACAAATCTTCTGCCTCAGGCTGCAAATGAAACTTTTCATGGTCATGACCATATTAGCAGGCAGATATTTTCCTAAGGACCAAGAAGAAAGTGCACTCTACTTCACAAAATAGAAGTTTTTCAAATGGACAAATCACATCTATTAGTAAAGGTGACTGCACTGTGTAATGAATGCACTCCAAGTCCAAGTGAAGCTGCGTTTACAGAATAGAAAGCATTTTTTTCCACTAATAACCAGATTATCAGCTCAAGAATAAACTTGTCTTTTTTTAAATTTTTAGGACTTCAGTGCTGACAAATTAATTGCATTCCCTGTGGCTCACTAACAAAACTGTCATGTGTTTTTTCAGTTAAATGTTGGTAAAGTGAAGAAGCAGCAACAGGAAATATTCTGTTTGCATTAGCTAATTAATTCAACTAAATAACACATACAAGATGTGTGTTATACTGACAGGTGTTATTTTTTATGTTTTTGTCCACTTTTCTTGTTCGTTTTTTTCTCCTATCTTTCCCTGTCAGACACTAAATGCTTGTATCCACCATAATAAAGGTCGTCAGGGACAACAAGTGAACTAGGCCCATAAACAGGTTTTCAGAAGAGGCTGTGGTTATAAATGTGTCAAGCCACAACTTTGTGATACTGACCCAGTCTTTGTAAAACATAGTGTTCTACTTATGTCTGAATTTTTTTTATCACAGCTCGACTTTGTTTTAAAATGCCTCCCCCCGAAATAGTGCTTAAAGGTCTCCCACAGTGGGGGAATTTTACAGAAGCCACCCACCTGCTGTGTCTCTGTGGAGGAGGCTGTCAAATGTGCAGGTTCTCAATTATATACACCACACTGAGGATGCTGAAGCGTTCTATCGTGCAGCTCCACTGTCTCCCTTCCATTACATAATATTCACACTACGCTGTCACGCTATGTTACTGCCTACTGCCTGTCAGAGCAGAAAAAAATAATGACTGTAGAATTTGTGTGTGCATTTGAGCTCCTTTGGTCAAGGCCATCATCATCTGCTATCAGCAAGTACAAAGAGAATCTAGTTGATTAGCTACTACATATACACTGTGCGACCGTACAGAAACACACAACCCTCTCTTTCATTTAGAACTTTTTTTGCATTGTCTTGCTTCACTGTGCGTGAAACCACACAAAACCTATCAATTATAGTGTCTGTTCCTTTTGTAAAGCTGCATCTTGGACCAGCATTTTAATCATCATGTAAATACAGATGACGCACTCGAGAGCCGACCTACTTTGAGGCTGCTTTTTTACAGCAGCCAGGGAAGTTATAGTAAGAGATAGCTTTCATTTACTCTGACAATTATTTATTTGATTGTCAGTCTCTCAAAACATTTAGGACACTAGAAGATGGTAGCTAACTATCTCCTCGGAAGCGTTTGTATCTCCCACAACAAATCAACAAATTATGTACAGTATAAATTCAGTATTTTGATACTAAACAAATGTCCCTTACTTTTACTTCATTAATAAAAGCATCTGCAAGCATCTGTGCAGCAGTATTTGAACAAAATTAATTAAATTGAGCATGGTCTGAACAGGTCTGAAAACAGCTATTGCACTTGGTTGCTGACCAGAACAACAGTACCAAGAGACTTCGCTCAATCTAGTCTCGGCCAAGTCCCAGATACACACTATGTGGTGAGAACATGATTACAGAACTTTTGAATGCATACATGCGTTCACACTTTTTTAGTGCTTTCACGCGTCGTAAATTATGTTGTCTGTGACATATATTCTTTTGTTTTTTTTTTTTGTTTTTTGTTTATATTATTTCCTTCTGCAAACATTTATCACTGCACAACTTTATTTATATAGCGCTAATTCAAAACAAAGTCAACTCAAGGCACTTTACAGAATAAAGTTCTAGACTAGACTAGAGAAACCCAACAAATCCCCCTTGAGCTCTAGGCAACAGTGGAGAGGAAAAACTCCTTTTAACAGAAGAAACCTCCAGCAAAACCAAGGATAAGTTGGGCGGCCGTCTGCCTTGTCTGGTTGGGGTGAGTGGAAAGTGGAGAGAGAAAATAAAAGAGCAAAACAAAAGCAACAATAAAACATTGGGCAGAATGTTAGGACCAGTAGCTGTGCACTGGAAAACACACAGCTCCAAAGCTGGGGAAACAGCATTGCAGCATAAATATAAGTACTGATTATTATTATTATTATTATTATTATTATTATTATTATTATTATTATTATCAATTGAATATACCCAACTGATATTGGTATTTTTACTTAAGTAAAAGATGTGAGTCCTTCTTCCACTAGTGTGGACATCTTATCAAAAGCCAGAATGACAGCAAAGAAGGTAAGGAGCTGTGTTGCTCTCCCTCACCTTCAGACTATTTGCACCACAACAAATCTCCAAATTATGCAACTTCTGGCTCATATTTGCATGCACAGATACACAGTGACAAAGGCAATGACCTATGCATGTGTGCCAACTCAGCAAAATCACTGAGAGTTTAGAGAGAAAGAAAAAATAAGAAGCAAAGATTAGTTATTTAGCTTTTCAATGAATTTATTTACTGGAGGGTTGCTTTGATGGGTTTTGCCTCTCATACGGGTTGATGTGCTTTTGATGACATAAGACTGCATTCTGGGTTACTTACATTTTGCTAGTCTGTAAAAAAGATGAGCGCAGAGAAGAAAAATGAAATGAGACGAGGAGAGGAGGACAGAGGAAGGGGGAAAGATGAGAAGGAAGGCGCAATAAGTAGCCAAGGAACAAATAAAAAATTTAAAAAGCTGCAAATTAACCTTAGTTAATTTTACTTGTTTAGTTGAAATGTGTCTTTTCCTGTAATAATACTAAAATTAATGTGAATGCAGCTGCTAAGGCTTTTTTACTAAGAAATGGTTTGTTTTTGTCATCTTCATATCAGGCTTTAACCTTCAGCAAGCGGGAAGTAATGTAAAAGAATGTAAGACATAAATGTAGGTATTAAGAGACAAAAAATGGACAGAATGAGGGGGAAAGAAGAGTGAAGGGATGAGGAAAACAGAAGAGGGTGAAGAGTTAAAAGGTTTAATTATAAATGTCAAGCAAAGGTATTGACATGGTACTTGACATTTGCTTGACATATTTGCAGCATCTGGATTCTGATAAATGAGGATTTGCTACTTTCTTCCACTTTTATAGTGTGTAGAGCAAATGCCAATAATAAATGCAGATTTGTACTCCCTCTCCTCCTCTTTTTATTTTCTGTTTGGTGCCATTTTTTCTTTTAAAGTCTGCTTTTTTTCTTTATTGTCTCTCTCTTTTTGTTTCCCTACCTCTCACTAATAGATATTGTATCGTTGCAGGATCACACTGAATGGGATGAAGGTGTCCAGGCCAGACATTCGCATTGGCCGCTACAGAATGATTAAACACGAGAGAGACAAACACAACGAGCCCAACCCACAGAGGTACTGTATCATTGTCCAGACTCATTCTCTGGCTTTTAGAATCGGATCGATCACATTGCTTTTGTTTTACAGCTACAGATGTTTCTTTTAAACTTCTTCCTCTCTATTTAAGAGAATTATGATCATTAGGCACTTCAGTGGGAAAAATATCAATAACATGTCCTTATAATCTGTGTTAGCTATAGTACAATTCACTGACACATGCAAATAACAGGTTTCTCTGTTTAGTGGTGTTGTCATTATCTGATTTCTTGCTATGCTTATTATCATTTACCCCATTTATACCTTTAACCTGCATTTTGTTTCACATGTACCTTGTTTACATTTTTGTCCGGTTGTTTGTACCACACTCCTGCAGATAACCAGCAGCTCCTCATAAGAAATTGCAAGCTAAAGGTAAAATAATCTCAATTATACAGCTTTAAAGTATATGATCATAGACTTATTTTTACACTGCTTCCCTACCTGGCAGGATTTATATGTTCATAAACCACAGAACAAAAATGTTGCAGTGTATTGCCATGAGGATAATCTATTATACTCAGTCAGTAGTTATGCTGATGAAGGAAATAAAATAATTTTACTTGCAATTTCCATGTTAAAGCAACACCCTCTGATGTTTTCAATTTAATTTTGTTTATTTTTATTTTATTTTTAATTTTTTTCAACAGCTTATTGTATATTTAATAACCAGAAAACAGCCAAATCACATGCAACATAATAGCAGGTATTTCAGAAATACAAAGATCATGATCAAATTCCATATCAGGCCTATAAAATATCCATTGTTTATATGTTTTTAATATATGTTTTAACAATAATGATGCTATAACCTTCATGTCCTTAATTATAGCCCTGGATGCTCCAGAAATAAATACCACAATGTACAAATAGTGATAGTTTTACTGCAGTATGTATTTTTTACAATGTAGGAGAACAATACATTTGGATTAATGTAGAGTATGAAACATATTTCGATAAAGCAAAAATTGATTGTCAGAGATTTAACCCTCAGGGTTTAAATATTACTTATTTGGTGTTATTTTATGGTTTGATGAATGAGACCCAATATGCAGAGGTGAGACCTTCTAGACACATTAATCACGAGGACTATAGCACCTCAAATTAAGCTGCTTAAATGTGGATTATCACTGTTTATACTTCTCTAAGAGCCCCTGTTTTCATGCCTGGGTAGGCCAAGCAACGATGCCTCTCAACACAAAAATCGATACCTGCTGTAGCTGGGGCAGAATGAAGATATAGTGAACACTGTTCCCTAAGCCAATATTATTTTACTTTGATTTCATGTGGCATTAGTATATGAAAACATTGTGCCAGGACTTTGCTGCTTCAAATAAACTCTTATATGTTTGATTTGAGATTATTTTGTGAAGCCAGTATCTGATGCACCTCAATATAATCAAGTACTGTGGTTGGCCTCAGGATTTATTTATTTTATTTATTTAAGAAAGGGTTAAAGAAACTGTCAAACACTGGATGTTACCAACCCAGTGTTGTTGCATTTCAGCCTATGCACTGTAGTTATGATACTGAAACAATATCTAATGAATGAAACACAGTAAAATTACTATTTTATATAGCACAGTATTCTGAATAATATTCTTAACACAGACAGATTTAGTCTTATCTGCATTCATTACAAGTTCTGCAGAGATGTCTGAAAATGCTTAAAGACAGACTTTAATTTAGACTAGGTTTACAGTAACTTGGACAAAAAACATACAGTAGAAGAAGTTATAATATTGATCATCTACATAAAATCAAGGATGTTGGTACAAGGATGAAGTAAATTTTGCATGAATATTCCTTACATAAAATAAAAATAATATTGGACCAAGCACCATTTTGTACCCATAGATGTTAAAACTTATGTAAATGTGAGCCAATCAGTCTGTACTCAAAGTTTTATCCAGGCACGATCATTCAAAACCACAACAATGTGAATATACCGCATAAAATATTCGACTTAGTTTTAATCACACACCAAACTCAGTCAAAACTGAACAAGTTTATTTTACAGTAATTTTGTAGTTGTCAAACTTACAAGTTTACTTTAAATTATCTGTGAATCAGTAATTGAAAAAAAATTACAGCTCTTTTATTAGTTATTTAAATACAATGTTCCTTATGTCCGTTTTTAGCCATACAAGTCCTAATGTCTTTATTTTGTGCATTACCTTTCTTACCTTTCTTATAACCATATGATTAATTCAATAAATGACTGAGCTAATAGTCAAAGAACATTTTTCTATTTATTTGTGACTTACAGTCACTGATTAAAGCTTTTGTTGGTTGTCGATAATTTCTTTTTATTTTACTGGCAAACACTATGGTGGTTTTTTTACTGCTTAAGTATTAACATACTGTATTTATCTGAAAAGATAAAACATAAACTGTACTGTACTTCCTACGTTTACATACACTTTCTTGTTTTTTTTATAAACATTTGTTAGCAAAACTATTGGATCATGCTAATGGATTTGTTATCAGAGCATATTGTTGGAACATAACATGTTCTGTAGATTTAGGAGAAAGAACAACCTTCTTACTTCCTGGATTCACATTTATAAATTGGCCTTCTGTGGCCACTGTGGCGCAGGAAGGTAGAGCGATCGTCCCCAATTCTGCAGTTGTTGGTTTGATGCCGGGCTCTTCCAGTTAGATGTCGAGTGTCCTTGAGCAAGACACTGAACCCCAACTTAGTTGCTCCCGGTGAGTGTTGGCCAGCTGCATAGCAGTGTGAATGGGTGAATAAGAAGCAGTGTAAAGCGCTTTGAGTGGCAATAGGTAGAAAAGTGCTATTTAATTGCAGAGCATTTACCATTTACCTTCTGTAGATTGCATGTGGCTTCTTATTTGGTCAAATATGCTCGAGATGCACAAGCCTTTCTTCATGTTAACATATAAAGGTAAAATCCACACTTTATTCAGGTGTGAAGGGTCCTAAATGGGCCACAAGTGGAGCCTGTAACATCAACTGAAAATAAATGACACAGACGTATTTATCAGACTTCCTTTCAGAAGTGGTTTAACCTTAAAAATAGAAAGGGCAATCTGTACAATCTGTACAGTACAATGGCAGCTATAACCTAAATGTGAGGATTGTTAAAGCTAGCAGGTCTGTGTAAAATTTCATCCATCATTGTTTTGGGTGTTTGTGTGTGTGTTAAAGAGAGAGAATGAACATTCCCTTAGTAATTATCTTTTGAAATGATGCCAGTAGAGATGCGAGTCGGCTAGGTCAGTCTAGTTGCACTCTCACTCTCTGCACTCTCCCTCACTCTAGACCATAGACAAGATTTCCTCAATGTGAGGTGACACCAACAGGGACACTACATATCTGGGCCAGATACATTATTCATAACTGCCGCGAGGGGCAGATAGTAAAAGACATATTAGCTGGTGCAAATGTACAGCCCTTCTGGACCATCATTATAGTGTTTTGGCATAAAGGATCTTTTGACTCAGAAAAATCAGGAGGTCCACCTCATGGCAGTATTCAGACAGTTTGGGTGGAAGTATTACTCTTTGGACTTGAAATGTAATTAATCACTTTTCATTTCCTAAAGGAAAATAAATCAGTCTATCAGGTCATCTAGTTACTTTCAGGGATTGACAGATTAGTTAACAGGGGTCAGAACTGTTTTGTTATTACAGCTGTCTCAGATTGGCATGGACCAATCTCTCTCTGTGAGGCTGCAATAAAGCACAGGTGCTTTGTGTAAAATGTTAATGTACGTCCTAACATGCTCACAATGGTAGTAAGAACAGGCTGATGTGTAGCAGGTATAAAATGACGAAGGAATAGCTGACTTTAATGTGAATGCCAATTGCTCTAAAAATGTTTGGTCATAAACCATATACTGGACAAATGGACAATGGTCCTAAATTAAATGTTAAACATTCATTAAAGTTAATCCAATTTATTCTCTGAGGTAAGTACTATTTGTCTACACTAGATTTCATGGCATCAAATAGCTGTTGAGCTATTTCACTCAAACTACAGAAATAAATGTCATTGCACTAAAGGAAATGTCATAAGATAAACTAGCTCTAGTCCATAGATGCCTGTGCAAAATGTAAGATTTTAGATATTTCACAGTATAAGTGAACTTTGACCTGCTGTGGCACACAAATCAGGCCAACAGCAAAGCCAATAATTCATCCTCTTTTGACTATTATTTGTTTATAGACACATTTGTATGGCAAATAGTTTGGATTGAGTTAGACTGCAATCCCACACCACTGGTTTTTAAATTAAAATATAAAAACGTAGTTAGATCATTTGATCTTTTATTAGATTTCTGACAAGTTGGATTTGTAACAAAAAAAAAAACTGAAATACTGACACCACTTTTTTTCACGTAAAACAACCATGCTTAGGTTATTTTTTTTTTTTTTTGGATCATACTGTTCACATTTTTGCACAATATAGCGATCGATCCTTGCTGATCCATCTGGATCAAGATATATTGCTGCATCTTGTACTCCACCTGCATGAAGGCTGAGATGATTCACTGCCTCACATTCAACAGCAGCAACCTGCAGCATGAATTTGTCAATTTTACTTTTCAGGCAGCCTGTCACTGAGTTACACAGATAAACTAAGCTTCTCTGTTCACTCTTTGTTTTCAGGGGCAGGGTTGCTTTTCTGTTTCAGATTAACTATTGAGCCTTTTGGGAGAGTTTATCTGGAGTACTTGCATAATGTCCAGCATTTACTGAGAGAAGCATTGACTCAACTGTTTACTGAATGTTTACTGAATTCTGTTTCTCTGCATTCACAGCCACTAACTCTCACACACACACACTTACTCAAACATACACACTGGCTGACACAGTAGTCCCTTCTCCCTTCCGGAGATGCTCTTTAGGCAAAGCAGTGAGATATTGAGCAAGTAGTATTAAGAAGGAGATACATTCATCACAAGCCTCGAGTATCAGTAAACGCACACACGCACATTCTGTCTAGTAAACACTTCTTTACACATTGAAAATAGATGAGTTTTATATTAACATTGTTCAGTATTCCTTTCATATGTTATCACACTGCGACAGTGCAGATATATGATTTGATTTTGTGGATGTGCGGTATGTGTGTGCCTGTAAAATTGCAACAGTGTGACATTTGATGAAACATGCTCTTTAGCAGTAGGTCAGATGAGAAGATTGTAATTGTAATATCATTAACTACCATAAGGCATTAAAAAACAGGGGTATTTGTGAAATTTTTTTGTCGAAATTTTAGGATTATAGTGTTTCCCTTACTGGCAAAAGAAGTTTGTTCTCCAGTATACTGTTGCAATGAAAATGTATTGCTACTACCATCTTTTGGATTAAAAAGTATTTAGCAGTTTTACTTTTATCATTATTTACGATCAGTATTTAAAAAAAGATATTACAGGATAGTTTTTAGACAGATTCTATTACTTTTAGACATGGTAGCTGTTTACCTTTTTTCATAGTATGTGTGCAATGCTAAACACGTTAGTTTAATATATTGTGTTGTTAGAGTATTAAAATTTTTACTATTCCTTTAAGACTATTCCTTTAATACAGGGCCAAGTGGGCCAGATTAAAAAATAACTCTAGAGCAAAATAACCCAAATAGCTGGCACAAGCTATTGTTGAGATCATAAACCAGAAATGCTTTCCAGTGGGACCCTCAGTAGAATAAAAATAGAGCCTAACTTAATCAGTCTGGGAATCGGGCTAATGAATATGTAAGGATCGTTGTCTTCACCTCACCCTTTAACTCTCTTAAATAGTATTATAATAAATGAGAATATTCTAATTAAGAAGATTAAGAAGATACGTACTGTAGCATACAGGCCGAGTGCACATGCATCTGATATTTATGATACTGTATGCATGTTTGGATTCGTTTTGTTGTGTTTAATGTTCACTATTTGTTAGATTCATTTAGGTTGTGCTTTTCCCCCAGTTCACATTCATTTTATTTTTAATATCACTATACCATGCCTCCTCCATCTGTCACTTATATATTAGTCTCTCTCTCTGTCTATTCCATCCCTGTCACCCAGCATCTTACCTCTCTTTGCACACTTCCAACTAATCCCCCCTCCTTTAAGATACAAATGCCAATCCTTGGTAGAATTCAGTACATGTTGTTCCAAATATATCTTTTATTACGTTGTTCAGGGGTAATATGCATTTTTCCTGCTTCCATTAATGCCAGTGAAGCTCGTCTTAATTTCATTTGAAAGAGACAGGAAGAGAAAGCAATACAGAGTTCTTTAGTAGTCAGTTCTGACAAGGATCTGTAGACTCACTGGCCCATGTCGGACTGAAGTGTTGACTCCTGTTGTACATCCAAGCATATGATTAAGAAAATGTCTCTGTTGGAGTCAGTCACTGCTGGGCAGTCGCACACATCAGTATTTTCTCTGAAGCCTGTGAGACAATAATGTTGTAAACATGCTGTTAGATGCTCACACACTGTGGCCTTATTTCGTTTCTGTCTGTTACTACTATGGGAGGGACAGGAGGAATAAGTTGTTATCGCCAGAGGTTGCATCACACAAAGCAGCACAATGTAACTGTCTGACATGCTGTGTGAATTATTGTCCTGATTTAATACTAAAATGAGAGCAGATTCCAACAAAAGAGTAGATACTGATGTAACTGCTAAATCCCAGCCAGATGAAAAGGATGTTCCAGCACCATTCAAACAAACACAGGCAGATATGATACATAAACCTATGCACTAAGTCAGTGCAATGACATAGCACCACCTGTTGGTCAAGATCTGGAAAGGAAAGCTGATGTGTATTTTTTTTTTTAAATAATTATTTTACTTCTCTGTTTTCAGGACACTGGATTTCTTAATTCTGTCTGTGTTGATTTATTCTCCGGCTTTTTTTATGCATTTCCTACAACAATCCCTTGTGATTATGGAGTTTAAGGAACTACAACTGTGAACTCTATTTACCAAGTGTAGCACAGGAAAACACAAATTATTTGTGCTTTATTTCATTGGTCCCAATCTGGGCATTCCTGATGGCATTAGCTCAAAGAAGTCATAGGTGACAATGTGTGGAATTTAATCGCACATCTTTTTTTCAGAATTCTTCTTTATTAAGCAAATATACATTAAACCAGGAAATATGTTTTGATGTTTAAATATTTGGGTAAAAGTGGAGTAAACTTTTAATAGATCAGTAATAAAAGTATTATTATTATTTTTGTAAATTTTTACTTTTGTTTCTTACAGTTTTGGAGGAAAATCAGTTGAACTGCTAAAAACTGTTAGATTAAATGTGTGCTAGAGGTTGTTTTATTATGATAAACCAAAAAAGAAAGAAACACTATTCTCTCTGATGTTACAGGTGCTGGGATTACCTTTGTGACAAATACTTGTTAACATCAAGTTTGACTTACAGAAAACTTGGCTTTGATATTAAATACTTTTGACAAAATTGGACATAATGGACCAAGGGAAGATTTTGAAATGTAGTCCTATAATTATCTGCATAACCTGAATCTTAAAATGCATACACAACCATCCAGTATCCGTTCAAACAGAAAGGATGGTTCTGTCACTATTGTTTTTCTGTTTTTGTTTTTTTCATTGCACTTCATTGAATTGTAATTTTCTTCATTGTCTCCCATCTACTTTCTCTGTCTTTCCTTCTGTCCTTTCACCCACCAGATTTAATAAAATACAGAACACGAAGAACACTATGAAGAAGGACGGCATCAGCTCTCTGACCTACAGACTGGTTCAGGTCAAGAGATATCCTCTGTACACAAATATGTCTGTGGAGATCGGCAAACCACCGCCCCGACCTATTAAAGGCTAGAGAGAGAGACAGACAGGAAGAAGAGGGCAAGGATGCACATTTACTGGAGTAAAAATCCAGAAAGAGGAAAGATAAAGGAAAATAAAGAGAAAACATATCTGGAAAGATGGGGAAGTGGAGGGAAAAACACTTTTTGTGGTTTCTTTCTCCCTCTTTACTTTCCTCATTTTGTTTTGATATTTCAGCTTGTCATTTCTATATCCAGGACTCAGGCTCTTTTCAAATTTATTCAAGCAGGCATCACACCTGCATTCACCAACCAGTGACTTTAGAATTAAAGGGTTTGGGCTAATGCTCAGTATGGTTGACTGAGCAATGGTTTGCATCGATCCTTTGCAAATACGAGAGAATCCAATGGTATGTCAGCATGACACTGTTGTTGAGAAAGTTAAATACGACACAACATGGTTTTCATGGTCTATTCTGGACACTTTAGACTGCATCCAGAAGGTTTTTTGGAACATTTTAATAAAGATGATATAAACCTGAAACACTTGAGGAAAAAGGGGTAGTTTACATGGATACCAAGACATTGTGAAAGAAAACTGGATAAATGTGTGGTACCTGCTGGTTGGCAAAGAAAATATCAGGAAAAAACAAACCTGGTGGACGACAAACCCTACAAAAGCCATCAAAGAGTTTACTTTCTAAGCATTTACAGTGATGGCCAATGATGCAAGGATTGTCTTTGGAGGCAAGCTGGGAAAATAATATAACACAAAAACATGCAGTGTTGATCGATGGAACTGTACCAGAGATATCAGCTGACTTTTATCTGGAGATATGATACTAATAGACTATTTCATAGTGACATTTATGTCAGGGAGTCACCTGTTTGAATCTAATTACTCAATTAAATCCTCCACTATCAATTAATGAATGTGTATTGTGCCTGCATCTACAGTAAAAGACTCAAAACAGTGCTGGGACACACTGATCCAACATGTTCATCAGCAGCAACAACCAACTGAAAACTCTCTTTTTGTTCTCTTTTTTTATATATATATAAGCTAAAAGTTTGGAATTTGGAAAAAAGTGAATATATTGAACTCTGGATCTGAATGGAAAGTGGTGAAACTACTTTGGGAATGCATATTGAAACCGACTCAAGGAACTGAAAACAACAGGGTACATATATATACTGACAGTTCAGTTATGATTTTAACCCCTTGTGGTAAATATTGGACATTGAGTTCCCACAAACTTCCGTCTAGAAGGTTTATTTTGGTCATTTTTACTTTAAAGGTACATTTTTGTCTGTAAGATTCCAATTAGTTTGGGGTACAGTCATGTTCCCTGATATAGAGCTACTTGAATAGTACAAAGCAGAAACCTTCATTTTTAGTAGACAAATGTACCTTTACCATATTATATGAACATATATAGGGTTTAATCATCATAAATGAGCTGTCAGTGTTGTGTCATTGTTCATCTTTTACAGGTAAAAGCATTGTGGCTACAAAAGCTGTCTCTTGTTATTTACACTGGCACAAACAGAGTAATGAAGCATACTGTAAGGTGTTTTTCTTATCTGAATAAAGTATCAAAATTATTGAAAACTATTGATATTATTACTATGTCATCTCTCTCACCCTTTCTTTTTCTCCCGAAATTTGAAAAAAAAGACTATCATATCTGGAGAGAGGAAATTATATGGCCTTCTGCCGGTTGAAATTGTGAATTTTACAGCAGTAATAGCAAGTTATTGTTTGTGTCTCTATTGCTGCTTCAAATTTTATCATCATCAAGTCTGAGCTCTATATGTAATCTGCTTTATCACATTTTTAACATTTGTATTAAAACAATTTTTTATTTCAAATTTTTTTGTTGAGTTTCAAGCCTTTCCCTGTGTGACAAATGAACAATGTATGGTTTAAAAATGCCCTCAAAATGTTGAAGCCTTTTTATGCTTTATTACATAACTCTTCTCCCTAAAATTTTTCCTTGTATCTACTATGGATGCTGTTAATGTTGACGCTTAATCACCAAACTGATGCCTTCAGTTACGTAAAAGGGCAGGGAAGGTTATTTTTGTATTCACTGTAAGTTTTTTTTCCTTTTTGGTGGTGGTGTTGTTTTGTTGAAAAACATTAAACGAGCTAAAATGAATATTTGTTCCACTTAAAAAAAAATGTTAGGATTTTGAAGAAATATTACATTTACTGTATCTTTGAAATTGAATCAGACAGACAAAATATTATGTGCAATCTAAGCTTTTCGTTCCTGACAAACAATTTGGGGCTTTCATTCTGGTAAAAATTGTATACTGTTGCTCTTGTCTTTGGTCAACCCTGGGGCAAAAAGGTTTCCATCTGTTTGGCTCTCTGTTATCTTCGCCACTAGCCTGTTGGAACGTATGATTGCTCCTCTCTTCAACACACACTAAGATGCAGATATGCATTCATACCACCTTCCCTTTGCATTATCTTCTTTCTTTGTCCTTTACTCTGTTGCTTTGCTAGTCCAGGTTTGATGTGTCAATGGCACACTATTTGCTTTGTGCTTGGCCCACTTCATTCAAAGCTGTGTCTCATCGGAGTGCTTCTTCATTTAAAGATATCCACAGGGCATCTGTTTTTGTATCTGAATCTGTGCCACTTACTGTACAGTATCTTTATTTTTCTAAGTGCACATCCCTATTCTTAATCACTCTATTTTACCCCAATTCTCCCCCTGCTTCATCAGACCCTCCTTTTGCTTTTCAGTCTCCCACCTTTCTGTATTTTATTTTATTTATTTATTTTTGCCAGAGTGCAGTACTTTCCTGGAGCATTCTCTATCCTCACTAGTTATGGAGAGGTCAATGAATTACCTTTTCTTGACTGTTTCCAGCTTACACTGTGCAATATTACAGATTTATTCACCTTCACCCTGTATCCAAATTTCAAGTAATTTTTTCAAGTAGGATTTGAACAAATTAAATTAAATTTAGATATAGGGTGAAGGTGAATAAATCTGTAATATTGCACAGGGTAAGCTGTAAACAGTCAAGAAAAGGTAATTCATTGACCTCTCCATAACTAGTGAGGATAGAGAATGCTCCAGGACAGTACTGCACTCTGGCAAAAAAATAGAATAAAATAAAATAAAATAAAATAAAATAAAATAAAATAAAATAAAATAAAATAAAATAAAATAAAATACAGAAAAGTGGGAGAACAACAACAAATTTAAAGTCATTGTTTCAAAGTAAGATTTGAACAAATTAAATTAAATTTAGGGTTGGCATTAAAACATTCCAACTTTATTTCTTAAAAGATTTCTTTATATTTTGCTGCATAATATTATTTCAAAAATATTGCATACGACCATTCCCATAATGCAATTGTTAATTGTTATGAATTGTGAAATGGGAGGGGCTATTTTGTGCTTTAATTATTATATATTATGTTACTCAATCCACTAATTTACTCAACTGATCATTTGTAGCATTAAGCTTAGGAAGTGTATTAATTAAAAAAAAAATTAGAATTGTGTTTATATAATACTACAAATCAAGTGCCATCCACATAAAATTACCATGTAAACAGGAAATCACTTTAGCATCACAAACTAGTTTTTCTTCCAAACACGAAAAGCCCACTATATCCATTACAGTAGTTTTTACAACTGTACTGTATGTACGACTGTGTTATTTATGCCTGCATATTTGGTGAACAGTGCATTTCAGAATTACTAGTAATTATACACTTTAAAGGTTTCATGCTAATACATGAATTGCTGACAGTGGGCAGAAGCAACTGATGCTGTGAACAATATTTAGTTTAAATTAATTAATTTGAATGTGGTTCATTTATCCAAAGTGACTTATAAGTGCAAGCAAAAAATCTAAACAAAAAGTTAACATGTAAAATTGTTGGAGTGCCCCTTTAAAGTTTTTTCTAACATCATCAAGGTTAAATTCATGATAGTTTTGATAAATGGAATTCAAGGATTGACAGCTAATAAAAATAATGTATCTAGCAAGAGAGACTTGGCCCCAGTACAAACGTAAAGATCAGCAACAGAAAGTGGTATTTGAAGCGTTTCCTTTACTAGAGAATAAGAACAGCCATGAAAAGTGCTTGATGTTTCTGAATAGACTTTTGAAGCTGTTCCAGTTGTCAAGCACGCCCCAAGTGACTAAGTAAGTACAGCAGACAGGACTTTCAGGCCTGTGGGTGTTTTTAAACTTTACTGTATCTCTAGCTATGTTTTTTGTACATTGAATGTTAAAAATGTTATATCTTATATAGAATGCATTATGTCATATCAAACCTACTTTTTCTATACAATCAATAAATCAGTCAATAAATCTGATGGTTAAAGATTGTATGATGGTTTTATTTTACTTTATGTTATTGTGATCGTGTTTTAACTCAGGTTACAATACGATAGATCTGTATCAACGAAACAAAATTTATGTTTTCACTTGCTAACTGGAACTAGCAATAGATCATATCATATTTCACCTTCACTAGCTTCTCTCCATTGGCTTCCCATTAAATCTAGAATAGAATTTAAAACCCTGCTTCTTACATATAAACCTCTGAATGTTCAGGCTCCATCATATATAGAAGACCTCATAGCACCATATCATCCCAGTAGACCTCTTCGATCTCAGAATGCAGGCCTACTTGTGGTACCCAGAATTTCCAAAGGTAAAATGGGAGGTAGAGCCTTTAGCTATCAAGCTCCTCTCCTGTGGAACCAACTCCCAGTTCTGATTCGGGAAGCAGACACCCTCTCTACTTTTAAGTCTAGGCTCAAAACCTCCCTTTTTGATAAAGCTTATACTTAGTTATAGTTATACTGCTATAGGCTTAGACTGCTGGGGGACCCCACTCCTCCTGTCACTCTCTCCTCTCACCCTACAATTGTCACTACTATTGTATGAAATTAAATGTGTGTTTTCTCCCATAGTTGTCTTTCTCCTTCTCTGTCTCCCTCTCTCTGTCCCTCTTTGCAGGTGTCCCCAGGCTTTTAAACTCTGTGTTTTCCAGTGTGCAGCTACCAACCTGCCCGATGTTTTGTTGTTGCTTTTGTTGCTCTTTTTCTTTTCTCTCTTCACTTTCCACTCATGCCAACCGGTCAAGGCAGATGGCTGCCCACCCTGAGCCTGGTTCTGCTGGAGTTTTCCTCTCCACTGTTGCCTAGGGCTTGCTCAAGGGGGAATTGTTGTGTTCTACATCTTTATACATCTTTGTAGTCTTGAATTTATTCTTGAGATGACTTTGTTGTGAATTGGCGCTATATAAATAAAGTTGAATTGAATTGAATTGAATTCTAAACAGATGCAAATTCCTACCATCTTGTGAATTAAATCTGGCTCAAACTTTATAGTCTTTCATTTTCTCTTCCATCTTCCATCTTGACACTAGTTTAAACAGTACCGACTGCACATAATACCAACCAACCAATGTTTTGATATATGGTGACTGAATTGTATGAATTAGGTACTAATAATAGTTAGAAGGAGAAGAAAAGTAATATATTATTTTAAGTATAAGTATTTTTACACCTGCAGAATACAGTAGTGGAATGTTTCAAGAAAATTCTGTGCACATCATTTTTCTTACTGAGTCAGATTAATTTAACAGGTGTTTTACTGTAATTACCAGCATGTACATATACATGATTTGGCTGTGTGACTCTGTAGTACCACTCCATTTTTGGTACAGTAAATACAATGGAAAATATAATTGTTATGTAATGTAATGTAATTTATGGAGAGTTATAATAGAAGATTGATATTACTAAATGTGTAGCTAGACCTTGTTAGTTTAGCTTAGCATAAAGACTGGAAACAGCAATGAAAAAACTGTTATGTGCTGTACTATTTCTTTTCTCTTCTTTCTTGCACTTGCATCTCATCGAATGGTAATATTTCTTCTCATAGCACCTTCCTTTAATGTTTAAGAACTGCTAAAAGCACAATATCATGATACACTTTCTCACACACTTTGATCTGCAGACAGTTTGAGATAACTGTACACTTATATGGTAGAAATTAAAGGGAAGGGTGTTTCTGTGAAAAGTTGCACATGCTTTCTTTTGAAAAGCAATGAAGCAGTTAATTGCAAATTGTTTTCCCTGCTCTACAGTCTACAAATGATAGACCATTAAATTAACCCTGTTTTAAATATCACCATGTCAACCATTTACATATGTAAGGCCCCATAGTCTCATACTTTATACTTCAATTAGCATGTAAACTGAACTGCTAAATCTATAGAACAAGCTGTTTATTGCTTTGCTAAACAATTTACTAGTCTTAATTGCATCACAGCTATGCATAGGTTTTAGTGCTGTATCAAACTGTGACAGGCCAGTTAATGATTTATTATCCTCCAATAACCTCAATGGCTTTGTTAAAATTGATTCCCAAAGCAAGTGTCACACACAGATTCACATTCACACAAAACACAAATAACTGATTATCATCATAAAGATGATCAATCATCTTTATTTAGGAATATGCACCAAGGGGGCACAAAATAAACTAACGTGCACATAAAAGAACCCCAGCTTTATAAAAAATAACCCTGGACCTGATTTTGGGGCAGGAGCCTGTTCTACACTAGAATACAATAATAGAATAATACTTTATTGATCCTTTGCAGGAAATGCCTTTGTTACAGCGGCCCACTAGAACAAACAAAAAGCGAAACAAATATCACGAAAAAAAAGAAAACGCTGCCATTAGACAAAAGGCAGTTCCACATTTCCAGGCTGACACAGAGATAGACAACCATTCATACTAACACCTACAGGCAATTTAGTTAAACTAACTTCTTGTGTTCAAACTCTGGGAGGAAAGCAGAGTACCTGGGGGAAACCTATGTTAGCTTGGGGAGATCATAAACTCCATGCAGAGAGCCACCATAGGCCAGGATGCAATCAATCTCTAGCTGTGAAGTGGCAGGGCTTAACTCCTTCAAACCTCCCCTGTTTATATTTGGGTTTTGCAAATTGCTAAATAAATTACCAGTTAATAAAATTGCCAAAAACTCCCACTGACATCCAGTACACCTGTAGCTCTGTAAACCAGCTCTTAATTTTGGCCCTGTTTGTGAAATAGAGAACAGATAAGGCCTCATAATGTGCTCTGGCATTTTACACCAAAGTGACAGATTTACCAGGCCTCATCGGTATCTTAACGACATTGAAGGAAATATCCTTATGGAAAAGTAAATGATCGCTATGGATCTGCTGTGTTTAAATATCTTTGGATGATGTTTAGCTCACAGAAAGCTGAAATTTGGTATCATCTAATACTGACTGTGCCAATGACATTCTCAGCTGCACAGGAAAGTACAGCATGTTCTTAAAAACAAAAGCTTTACAGCTGACCAGTCATCAAGTAATACATAACAGTTGGTTCTCTGCTGACACTGAATCAGTTTTACTGGGTGGCCAGTAGTTTAGGCGTACAGTTTTTAAGGTGGGAACAGGTGGCAAGATGGTTTCCCTCCCAGTAGCCAGCATCCTGCCCATCGTGACAGCGACACTTGGTGCAGGAGTTGACCCAGACAGGCTCTCCTGCAGGAATCACCTGAGTATGTGAGGCATCAACATAGCAATTAGGACCTGGAGGGAGAAGAAAACACAGGTGAATGCAAATTCAGCTGAAGTGGAGCTACAGTATTAACAAGCACAGCAATGGAGGATATCGTACATAAATAAATACATACTTACTGTGCTATAATCAAAACACTATCAACATAACAATATTGCTGAGTAGTGATTAAATTAAAACATTTATGTCTCTTTTAATATCTGTGGGAAGCCTTCAGTGGTCTTACTTTCTGTTTTCTAGCAGTGGTTTTTGACTTACCATCCTTGCATTCTGGGCAGCATTTCCCAGGCTGGAAGACAGGGTTGACGCATGATGGAGGGGCACAATCTGCAACCAGACAGCGAGCAATACCATCACTGTCACAAGTGCACTGCTCACATTCAGATGGCTGAGAAAACACACCCAACATGGTTTTAGATTAAAAAAACCCCAATAACAAACAAACAAACAAAACACAGTTCGCTAAGCTTGATCATGCCATCTCAAAAGGGGACACTATTTACCTCCAGATTCTTTTGGCTGTAAGTGGTGTAAGAGGTTCAGTAAAAAATGCATCTAAAAATTATGACTGTACAGACTTACCCTAATTTGGTTCTAACCAACAAGTTCATGAGCTTGAGTTTAGTTACATATATGCCGTAATGAGACACTACACATGTCTACTGTGTTGCTGCTCACCTTTATGCTTTATCAGCTTCACTGTCTAATCTCTGATGTTTCTTTACAGTTGCTACAGTTGCAGTTGCTCTGTTTTCTGAAAATACTGTTTTGTCTGGCACTGTGGATTCAATGCACAATACCTGTTTGATATAATAGTAGTATGCTGCATATATATCCTACAATCAAGTATAGTCTGTAACCATCCAGTCACATTTAAACATTTCTTAGTTTCCTTATTTACATAAAGACTGCAGTATGAATAGGTAATTGATGACATTAGCTCGCTTTTCAGTCTTATTCCTGTATTTGAGCGTTTGACACCTAAGGTCTACCTGGAGTAAATACACACAAATAATAGCTTCCAACTACACTGTATTACTATGTTCTAACCTTTTTGACTTGTAAACCTATAAGTTGAAACAAAGTCTTAGTTACTGTCTAATCACAAGTTCTGACATTAGTGTGAAATGTGAAGGGAAATGACAAAAGTGAGAGAAAGATCATATTCATAACTACCACACCAATTTTTTTTAAATCTCCTTTATTGAGACATTTTGTATGAGTCCCTATTATTTAGGAACCACTGCTGATTATAAGAGAATTTCGATCAGCAAAATGTCAACGTTTGTGTCCAGTTTCCATGCACCTCATTCCCATATTTGCACAATATGCTGTGCCATAACGTTCAGGCTTACCTGGAAGTTCTGCCCCAGCTCGTACACAACTCCTCGATATTCACAACCGATCTTCTCGCACCTGGGGCAGCAGTCACTTGGATAGTGGCTAACATGGATGCATGCAGTCGCCAAAGAGGTGCACTCAGTGCGGGCACATGAAGCGCCCTCAGCTGTGCACTCACATTGGGTGCAGTGGTCAGAGTCCAAAAAATACCATTCACCGATATAGTATATGCTGCCGTTGGCTTCGCAGATGCTTTCCTGCTGTCCAGCGACCGAGAAGCCATATCCGGCCTGTGCGGAAAGCACAAGTGCCAAAACAGCCGTGCGTATTCTGCGCTCCAAATAAAGGCGCCCACTGAAAACCTTGGCCATAATTTATATGATGATTCACCTCAACCAAAACTTGAACTCTTAACAAGGAATTGAAACGTACAGTATAATCCAGTAGAGATTTGTTAAGCTTGTTACATTGTTACTCAACGCAAAATGCTCGGTTTGACGCTATAACGACACTCCGTCCACTGGGGTGTGCTGGGGCCGCTCAACCCTGGATACAGAGGGGGTGGGTAAAGTTGAGAAAAAGTTATCTCAGCCTCTCCCTCTCAGAGCGGTTCTCAGTATGCGCCTCCCTCGGTATTACAACTTTATTCAGTACAGACTTTAAAAAAGCATAGTCTTTACTCATTGTTGAAATTAACTGGCTAAATCTAACAAAGTAGCTCGAATGTTTGGTCTGTGTTTACATTTTTGTTGAACATAAGTAAAACAAGAGCAACCCACAGTTAACAGGGACGATCTCGCGATATCTCCCCTTAGCAACAGAAATGTTTTGCCTGGATACCACGGCCTTATGGTGAGCGTTTGTTTCTCTAAAGCAACGCCGTAAACGCATTTTATTTCGTTTATCTCGCCATACTCTTGAACTTTTGGCGTTAAGTCGTTATTGTTAGGAGCACACAATGTAAAACACTTGATTTTGGTGAAGAAAGCTTGGTAGCTTTCTGAGAATGTTACGCTTAAATTTAGTTTAGCTAGCTTGTAGCCCGTAGCACAATGTGGTTATAACATCAGACAAAACTTCGAGTTAGGAAGAATATGTAGGTGGTAGAAATTTTGTTTTTTTCAAAAAGTTTCCAATATTTTTCATAGTCCCTGATACGCAATTTTTTTGGTGCCCGATATATTAATGTTAATTTACGGTAGTGCTGAAGAAGATAACAGCTGACGTTAAAAGTAGGAATAACGTTTTTGGACTGCGAATAGTAATAATCCAGATAAGTTTTGCATCCAAAATATATGTTTCAAAAGTTTTGGGAAATATACTTGTGTAGAATTGCATAAATGGTAATAATCATGTAAAATACCTAAAAATTGCACTCAAGTAAACTGTTTTTGTAAATGCACCTATAATCTATATAGGAATTAGAAGTAACATCATATTTCTATATGTTACTTCTAATTCCTATATGGTTTTTCCTTCCATGGTGTTAATCTATATAGGAATTAGAAGTAACATTATATTCCTATATGTTACTTCTAATTCCTATATAGATTATGATTCATATGGAATCCCCAGATGGAAACCAACTCTGGCGCCCTGGCCCATCTCTGTGGAACCTGATCACCGAACATGTTTATGGGCCAGAGCTGCCAAAGATCCGTTCAGCACTGGGTCACTACCTGGTTGACATGTACACAGAGGTGCACACTGAGGTGAGAGACTTTCTGTGACTATAATATTTATGACCTTTCTGTCAGAATACACCTTCATACAGCAGTTGGCTTTTTGAAAATTTAAGTGTTTCATTATTTATGATGTAACACACACATAGTTTTTTGCATTTGTAGAATTCAGACTCTGGGTGTGGATTCTACAAGAATAGCACAACATTTACAATAATTTTCTTTTTAGCAGGGTGAAAGAAAATGCTTATCTAAGCATTGCTGGCCAAGCAATTTAAGCAACATACACTCAGGAGACATATACTTGTTAAATACAATTGAGCTACGGCTGTAGCTGAACCCCAAGTTCACATGAGGAGCCTCCATGGCAGCCACCATGTGAATGGGTGAAAAGGAATCAACATTGTAAAGAGCTTTGGATAAAAGCACTATATAAGTGGCCATTTACCCTTTACCAAGCACACCTCAGTAAACAGACCAATTCAAGGTCGAGACCATGGTGTTAAGTTAATTCTGAAGAGACTAGCATTTTTAAAGGAAGGCTGACAGATGACTACTAAAATGTAGCTTACTCAGTGTTTAGTGCAGGGGTCTGCAACACGTTGCTCCCAAGCTACCAGTAGCTCGCAACCACTTTCCATGTAGCTCACCAAAGGTTCAATGAATCCTACATAAATTTGAGAACTTGATTAGTCAAATTTGAGTGGTCACTTGGCGAATTACCTTACATGTATATCCAATCAAATTCACAAGTGTCCCGCATCCAGACTATCAATTATATGAGACGTGCATAGACAAAGCCGCTGCTGGTACCCATAGCAATACAATACAAAGAAATGCATACAGAGACACTGAACGCCAAAATAAAAACTAAAATATTTTTTGTGATGTTTTAATGCAGAATGAGAGTTGTGGACACCAACATTTTGTAAAGGTTCACAAAAACAGCAAACAACATGAATTTGGGTTGAATTAAGCTGAAATTTCGATCATCAAGAATAAATGTTACAACACATATTTAGCTCTCGACCATTTCAATTTTGTTAAAGTAGCTCTTTAGTTGAAAATGGTTGGAGACCCCTTATGTAGTGGAACTAGAACTGCAAGTAATGTTTCTTGTCATTGTCATTTTTTTTTTTGTTTGTTAATTGTTGGATTATTGGTTATTAGGTAAAATTAATATTAAAAACATTTCTAAACAATAAGGATCACCACACACTAAGCTTCTATAATTTATGGATGTAGTGCTTGCCATGATTAGCATTTACATTTTGCCATAGATTAACCCAATTAATTTTTCTTATTCTAATTCTTATAATGAAAAATGCCCACAACAAGTTTTAAAAGCCCAAAACTGTGCAGTCAGAGTTAAAATGTTGCTTGTTCTAACAAGCATGTTAATTTGTATACTTTGTTTTGAATTAAGATAAGCAGCAAATCCAGGCATTCTAAAAGTTAAAATCAGCATATACTTTTTATTTCTGCTATAATGAAAAAATTATTAAATAATAGTTAATATCTATGTTTTCGTTGATTGAATGATTGATTGACCAATTAACTACTCTTTTAAGCTCAAATTAAACTCCAGATAATACAGTCCATTGATGAAGGCCACATAGTTAACATTTAAAGCTAAATGTGATTTTATGCAGCCTAGTCTATTGGAGGAACATTTTCTCTCTGAGGGAATTAGACAAGTCTATACCTATAAAAGATACAAAGATTCCTTTTACCAGCCATGTTTCCTTTTCTGTCTGTTACTTTCCTTTACCTTTTGTGCTTTTCTGTTCTCCTGCTTCTGCCTTCCTCCCTCTTTTTCTTCTACCATGTGTTTTTTCAGTGTTAAAATGTCTCTTCATCTGTAGATTTTATCAGCTCTCTTATCCCTGAAGTGCACCAGCAGGCACTGGTAGAAAAACACTTTGGTTTTGTCTCTCTTGCTATGTAGACACTGACCTCATATTGTGAAAGGTTACGTAAAAAATCCATCATCTACATCTGTAACATCTGCAAAACACTTTTTACAAGACTCTCTTTCAAACATTTATACTGACATACATAGATGTTTTATTACCTAACTTAATACACAAGTTAAATAAGTACATAGTACATAGTAATCAAAGCCCTGTATGTGCAGGTATACACACATACACACAGAGAAAGGCCCAGTAAGCTTAGTGAGTCGGGGAGTAAAAAAACTAATCCTCAACTATTGATAAGACCCTTGGATACAAATATTGATAGACTTGAATCTGTGCATGTGTGTATATATGTGTGTATGTGTGTTTATTTTCATATGTAAATTGTGTATCTGCATGTATGTGCGTGTGTGTCACTATAAGAATTGCCCTAATACTGTTTCACCTATAGTTCTGCATAAACACTGGCTAACTGTTAATCCCTCGGACGGAAAGAACTACTTAGTCTGAGAGTTTTAAGAACTTTATAGAAAAAAACAGCACCCTATTCAACTTTCTCAATATTCCATACAGGTTTCGTTTTTTTCTGTTCTGTATATCCGCCTATCCCTATGTCTTTCTCATTTTTATCTCCTCTTTTCTTTCAGTGTAATGAATTACATTAGTGAAGTGTAAAATAGTAGATCTGCAAGCGACTGCTCTATTCTTTAACACCTCCAAACCTCTCTCCAAGGTCTGCATTGTGTATGGCCATTAGATCAGAGGGAATTAGCCTCACTTTTTAAGTTTCCATACAAGGCCACTCTCTGTGTACTCTACCTCCCCCTAAAAGGTCACTATGTCTGACCCCACTGAATTAAAAGAATCTCTTTAAGTTAAATGTATTCTTTAACCAAGTTTAAATATTTCAACATAGCTCCTAAAATAGCTCGCAGATGAAATAACCAGTCTCACAGCAGAGGGAGAGGGGAAAAAGTACAGGAACAGCTCAGTTAGCCAGCAAGGCATTAATTCTGTAACATTAACATCTCAACACCAAAAGACAGAGAAAGGCAGTGTGAGTGTGTTTTTGTTTCTGTGTATACAAAGGACAGTGTAGGGAAAGGAAGCACTTTATCCTTGTTACAAATGTCCTTGCATTAAGTAATTATGTTAATGTTTTATTGTAAATACTTATTACATTATCCCCTTTTAGTATTAGTCATTTGGTTAAAACACCACTTCAAAATACTTCTTATTATATATGGTATAGTGTTTCTCTATAGCATGCATCAACTTAGGTGTCTGTAAAGTTGTGATCTAGAGAAGTATCCTGCACCAACAGAATCTGCTCTACTCAGTGTGCAATGGTGTTTTCACAGTATAATTGCTTTTTCACAGATTAAAGGTATATTTCGGACTCACTGGGACTTAAAAAAAATCCCCCTTTGTGATGATAATAATGTTCTGCCTTTGTTGTGGTTTTGATTCAACAGGATATTTTGCTGTATTTATTGTACCATGCTCAAAGATGTTTTGTGATGTTTTGTTTTTTGTTTTATTTTCCATCTTACTTATATTAGTGAGGATAAGTTGCATGTATTGGAGCATGCAAGCTGCTGACAGAGTCTAATAATACTAGATTTCAGATGTTTAGCTTACTAAATGTAATACCCCAGGTTTGCTCACTTGGTAACTTTTTCAGGCGGAGATGTGGTACATGATGTGGCAGGAAAGCCAGCAAGGACAACAGCAGGGCTTCCTCTTATCTGACCCACCTGCAGTGAAAGAGCTGGTGAGAGCTGAGGTCAAAATGTTACTACAGACCTTGAGAGAGAGAGCCAGCGAAGAGGGGAGGTAGGTGTCACATTTGATGAAATTAATTCCACTCCACTTAGTAGTAAATTATTGAATGTGGATTTCCTTTCCCCTTTGCATAGATTGTATAAATTGGGTTTAAATTATTTCTATAGCAATAAGTTTAAGGCCAGTGATAATAGGATTTTGATAAACATTTTGCCTTTTTTGTTGTTAACTATCACCAGTGTCTGAAGGCAATGAAAATATATTTGAATACTATCCCCTGAAGAGGGGAAAGACTATAATTCCTAAGTAATGACAGCACCCTACCACCACAGTCACGGCAACATTTGGTAGGATGGTGGTAGGTCAAATTAATTTAAAATGCTGACATCTTTGCAAATTATGTAAGTGTTTGGCCAACTGTACCACCACTACAATTCCATGTCAAGGAAAATCTTTTAATCAATGACAGTAACCCCTGAAGTATACCAAGCAGTTTTAGTTTATTACGGTAGAGCGGTTGTCCACCAAGCTCACAGTTGTTGGTTCAAGCCCCAGTTCCTCTGGTCACATGTTGGAATGTCCTTGAGCAAACCACTGAACCCCAACTTAGTTGCTCCCGGTGAGCATTCGACAGCTCCCCATTAGTGTATGAGTGTGTGATTGTGAGTGTGAATTGGTGAATAAGAAGCAGTGTAAAGAGCTTTTAGTGCCAATAGGTTGAAAGTGCAGACCATTTAACATTTATTAGTTTTACTCATTTTGTATAAAGTGTTATAATTCCAGATGTATATACAACTGGAGTCAGCATTCGCATGTTTTGTTTCATGAAATATATTTATTTTTATGTAATATTGAATAAATGCAATTTCTCTCTCTCTTCTCTCTCGCTCTGTCTATCTTGCTTAATATGTAATTGTAACTTCTGTCTAGAGTTTTCTCTGTGGCTTTTTTACAAAACAAAAGAGGGGATTGGCAAGTATGTTAAGACTATGTTCTCAAACTGTCTCAGTACAACAAAAAACACTATAAAACATTATATCGTGTTCACTTGTCTCTTACAAATTGGATGTTGAAACCCCTGGAACAAAGGTTTTTGACGTAAGGATGTTGCAAATTGATTTGAGAACTCTGGAACAATTAGAAGTATATAGGAGGGAGACATCCATGCATTCCTCACCAAATACTGGTCTAGATTTGAATGTCACTGCCAGCTTTATATCATTAAACTGTCAGCTACTTTTTTATCTTAAAATTATATTGTTTCTTTTTACAAACTAAGCTTAATTTAGTCATTTGTCAATGAAAAGCTCAAAGGGAGACAATAATGAAGCTTGATATTCTGTACCTGTTTTTATAGCATAGTCATCAGGGAGCAATAAGCCACAAGTTGAAATAAAACTTTCTAATTGCTGTTTTGCCTCTTACTTTATACTGCTAATGCCAAAACTCAGGTCAGACATGAGCTTGTAGCAATTTAAAATTTAATCACATGTACTAAAATACTCTAAAGAATGTCATAAAACCTGTTATTGGCTTAGTAAAACTGCCCTTCCTTATACATCCTTACATTACAATGTACCAACCTAACAATTATATATCAAAATGTTTATGTGTGAGTGAGTTTGTCTGCACATGAGGTTGTTACTATCCCAGCAACTAGCCCACTGATGCCAAGAATGTTGTTTTTTTGCTGAGGCCTTTTAGGACACACATAGAATAAGATGCATTGTTCTCTACGTGACAAGCCATTTATTGCCTGTCCACTTCCTTTTTACTGTGAATTCTTTTTTCCATTTATGTTGCGTTGTTAAATCAAAGGCTGCATGGCAACTTGATGCCTTTTTTTTTGCTCACTTTGTGTATGCTGTTATCTCCAGTCCTGTATTTAAAATGAACAGATTTGTGCCAGGTTGCTCTTTTTTGGAAAAACATACATTTTTACCACATTTACAAATGTATTGGCTTTGTTGATTCATTCTCATCCTTTAAC
The DNA here is from genome assembly GCF_033026475.1 of Channa argus. Taxonomy (NCBI): domain Eukaryota; kingdom Metazoa; phylum Chordata; class Actinopteri; order Anabantiformes; family Channidae; genus Channa; species Channa argus. The sequence goes on along the minus strand of NC_090210.1, from coordinate 836,394 downwards.
AAGCAACATTTTTATGTCCGGAGCCACACCACATACATATGTAGCTAAAAACTGTTCATGCTACCAACACTAACAGGTGCAGCGTTGTTGTGTGTTTTTACTTAAATCTAAAATGTATGACTTCATGCATCAACAAAAATCTTCCAAAATGTATAACAGTGGTCATGCTTTCCTAAAGGTATTGCCACGTGGCTTGCTTAAAATTCTTGACTACATCTCTCCTCTCAGTGGTGATGTTGTGACAGCTAGGTTGACAGACTAGACTTATTCTGAAATAATCTTATAGGGGTTTTCTTATATGTCAGGAAGTCAGCAGTGCCTAACATTTAATCTGACAATGCATTATCCATGGGGCCCCAGGTCTGAACACAATAACAGCACATTATCTGATTAAAGTGCACAGATTAAGGCGTGAACTAAAGCCTTGCTCACACATCACAAGTCACTCTTACTAAAGTGCTTTGGCTTCATGTAAACGGATTACAAACAGTCCCATTCAGAGGTAGAAATGTAACCCATTGTTGTTTGCTGCATTGAAACTGTGCCAAAAAAGTATTGGCCCCACACAGGCTCTGCCACTATTACCTTTTCTGTTTAAGGTTGGCTTTTCTGTACTTGTTGATCTTGATGCATTGAGCTCTGCGTGCATGCATACATTCAGCTGATATACACTTGAGATTTAATCTAATTAAAGGAAAGCCTGAAGCATATTACAGTGTAGTAATATCAGTGTATATCAGCTGAATGTATGCATGCACGCAGAGCTCAAGTGCCGACCAGCTGTCGGCATGGGAATCAAGAAAAAAAAGGCCAAAGTATCAAGATAAAAACCAGAATCAGAAATTATAATTAGTTTGTGTATGTTTGTGTGCCTGCATTGTTTTTATTGAAATTCAAGTAGACATGATATACAAGAACACTTTTCCTAATTTGTAGCAAAAGCCTAACGTAACTGATTTAAGTCAGAGGGGCAGATGTTGCTAAGTGGTAAGGAGGAGTTCTCCTCTATGTATCAGATTTGTCCTGTGATTTTAAACCATTTGTATTAGGTTATGGGGTTTGCTGTGTAACTTGTAAAAGTCTACTGATTCATTTAACTGGCCATAAATTTCTTTAATATAAAATGAAACAGGGCCGCTCCACCCACCCTTGCCACACAAGCAGCTGGTTTCTATTTCTCCCAGAGATCCTTCAGACAACTGATATTTTTTGCTGTCAGCTCTTTCTTTCCTGAGGTTTTTAGATATTTTAAAATGCTCGGACACGATTTGGTGTGTGTCTGCAAACTCCAACACACTAACACAGCATAAAGCAAGACTGTGACTTCTTTTCTTTAATTTCAAAATGCTTTACAGGTGACCAAGAAGTAATTAAGATAAACAATAAAACAATTATTGACTACTGCATTTTATAAATAAAAATTATAAAAGAGAATTAACACATGAAAAGCATTAAAATCATGTCTTTTCTGTTTTAGAGATTGTAAGGAGCTCCTGCTTCGGTACAATCCTGATACTGTAAACTATGCACTTAGCCACAACGAAAGCTGTTATGATAACTGTACCAACCCTGGTGATATTGATAGTGGAAGCAGGTAAGAAACTTTAGAAGCAGAACCAGCTAAAACTGAATCTGCATATTATTTTGAAATTATAGTGTTTTTTTTGTTATGAATGAAATCTCTTTTTGTACTTTAATTTATCCCCACTTCCTCAGACCGAGCACTCACTGCTCAATCCGGTCCAATGCCGCAGATGAGATAGAGGCAGTGAGAGACAAGCTGAATGTCACTGACTTCGATCAAGTGGTGAATTGCCTCAGGTAAGTTGGCTAACACCCTCCAAACAAAAACATTTTGAGTTGTGACCACCTTTTTAAGTAAAGCTATGTCTACTTACTTACAGGACATACAGTAGTTAAGAAATAAGATATTTTCCTCAGGAGTTGATAAAGATCCAAACAGAGCTAACAAAAAGAGAATATTTTAGTCAGTTGGCCAGCAGTCAGCTTGACAGATGACTCCAAAGTACTGATACTGTTGCTCAGGAACTGCTGAATATGTAATTAGGGAAATGTTTGTTGATAAGTTTGCCATACTAAATTTTTAAATTATGATAAGTCAGGGCCCTGAGATAGACTGGCAACCTGTCCAGGGTGTACCCCACCTCTCGCCCTATGACAGCCAAAATGGGCTTCAGCCCCCCTTGACCCAAATAGGATAAGCGGCTATAGATAATGGATAGACAGATGGATGATTTGTCAATTTTGTGTTTTGCCAAGTGGCCAAACAATGTTTAAATTTTTTAAATATATTGGTTTCTTTTTTGTATATTACCTACCTGCCTGTCTTTGAACTTTCCTGGCCTATAGTTTGGAAATCACTGACATAGAGAGTGTCTATTGTACACTGGTACAATACCTTCATAGAAATGAACTTAAACATTATTTTGTCTACATTTGTATATTTGTAATACTGTACATACTGGCAGAGAAACATAATAATATTGCATTATGATTTTTTACCCTTATATACATTAATTTGTTACAGTATAAATGTTATAATTTACATGTGCTCTGTATATAAATTCCTTTGAGCCCTCTCCTTTACCCTAATTTTCTCCATGGCTTTTGCCTTTGGCCTGCCTCCTCCAACATCCATCCCTCCTTTCTTTTCTCTGTTTTTCACTTTGAGGTTTACATGGAAATGCAGTCACTGGGGCTACCTTGGAAGACAGACTTCCTCTCTCACTCCTCCTCCTCCTCTCTCTCTCTCTCTCTCTCTTTCTTTCATTTCCTGAGTTGACTAAAACAGAAAGCCTCATTGTCAGAAAATGAATCCCAGACTGGACTGGGGTAGGCAGAAGATTCATTTTCATTTGAAAGAAGTGAACAAAGTGTACTATAGTTGTGTAACCAGAGAAGGGCAAAGTATTAAGTAGAAAGGGCAGATACAAAGAAAAAAGACAGTTTCACACTTTATTAATCCTACAAAGGATAATCTCTGAGCAGAAACCAGGTGCCCCTTGTTGTCTCTGCTTAGTTGTGTGATTGGATGTTACTCTCGTGCATGTGAGCTTACCAATATGTGCCTTTAAATTATACAGTTATAGTTTGCATACTTACCACAGATGTAACGACTGCACAATCTCTGACATAAAATATTTTTTGATTTCCCATGCTATTGTTAGACTTGCTTATACACGTTCTATTAGAATATTAAATGTCAAGTATATGGGTGTTATTAAAAGATGCCACTGCTAATGTGTTGGGTTGTGTGTGCCTGCTGTGACTGTCAAATGCATAGTTTCCACCTTGACCTAAATTGTATGCTCAGTAATAATTTTTCTATGTAGGTCTCTTCTAATGGAGGAATGTGAAGTGTTGAAGAAACTTGTACAGCATTTAAGGGTAAGAAACACAGAACAGAAAGTAATTATTATATTATTTGAAAGTATTAAATACATTATTATATTGGGGCGACTGTGGCATAGGAATGTAGAGCGGTCGTCCACCAATCCCGCAGTTGTAAGTTCAGTCCCCGACTCCTCCGGTCACATGTCGAAGTGTCCATGAGCAAGACACTGAACCCCAACTTAGTTGCTCCCGGTGAGTGTTGGGCAGCTGCATAGCAGCTCCCCCATCGGTGTGTGTGTGACGGCAAATGGGTGAATAAGAAGCAATGTAGCGCTTTGAGTGCCAATAGGTAGAAAAACGCTATATAAGTGCAGAACATTTACAATTTATTTATTTAATAATCAGAACCGATACATAAACTTGAACTTTGTAAGTATCCTATAGTGTTTTCCAGATTCCTTTTTTAATTCACTTCACAAACAATGTAATTTTTTTTTAAGTTGATTCTCAACTCCCAAATATTTACATATTTCCTACATAGTCCACTTTGCATAGGATTACACTGCATCTCAGCGCTTAACTAATTCCACATTTTGTTATATTACAGTCTTATTTCAAAATTCATTTCCCTACAGGTTCCCTACAAACAATACCCCATAATAAGAATGTGAAAGAAGTTTGTTGGAAATCTTTGCAAATGTATTAAAAAACAAAAACAACAACAATCACATGTACATAAGCATGCATGGCCTTTGCCATGACACTCAAAGTTGAACTCTGGTGCATCCTGTTTCCAGTGATCATCCTTGAGATGTTTCTACAACTTCAGGACAATAGGAAAATACCTTATTCTCAAATGACCTACCCTTTATAGTATAGTATAGTATAGTATAGTATAGTATAGTATAGTATAGTATGGTATAGTATGGTATAGTATAGGATAGTATAGGATAGTATAGTTTAGTACATAACATAGCATTTTTACATATTAATTTACTGAACTGTTTATAACAATTGAAAAAGGTAATTTTAAATATTGTCACCTGTGAGTGGGGTAGAACGACAGTGAGCTCAATTTAAGGTTCCTCCACCAAAGTTAGGTTTACTTTGACTAGCCTGTTCATTAAACAGTAGTTGTACACCTAGAATCTGAACATGTTCAACATTTAACCAATAGCAGTGTGACATACAAATAAACTAACACTACTAAGTAAAACATCCAAATTAGTTTTTGAATAGTCAAATCGGTATACGGTAGCATCATTCTGTGGGGAGGTTTTTCAGCAGCAGAAACTGGGAGACAATTCAGGATTAAGGGAAAGATGAATGCAGAAATGTACAGAGACATCCCTAATGAAAACCTGTTCCAGATCTCAGACTTGGGCGACAGTTCATTTTCCAACAGGACATCTACTCAAGATAACAAAGGAGTGGCTACGGGACAACTCTGTGAATGTCCTTGAGTGGCGCAGCCAGAGCCCAGCATTGAATAATATTATATTTGTAATAAATTTCAAAGATTTCAAACAAACTTCTTTCACGTTGTCAGTATGGGGTATTGTTTGTAACTTTTTGAGGAAAATAATGAATTTTGAAATAAGGCTGTAACATAACAAAATGTGGACCAAAAAATGTTTTTGGGAACATTTTCTGGATGCACTGTATATTATTTCAGCTATATAATTGTAGACAGTTTAAAGATGAAGTATGAATGATACGTATTTATAAATAAATGAAATATACATAAATATTTGGACTTTCAGTGCACTTTCACTGAAAATTTTACTACAGAAACCTTTACTACAGGTTCTTTGGATTTGAACAAAGTTTACTCAAATGACAATTCACTGAATGATTTCAAGTCGTTTGATGCAAGCCATCCCTATCTGGATTCCCTCAGTTAGCCTCCTAAGTATTTTCTGGCACCAAAACCCCACCAAGGTGTCCATTTACACACATGAGACAAACTTGCACACACACACACACACACACACACACACACACACACACACACAGGGTGCCTGCAAAGACTCACTCTAAGCCTGTTTTATGCATTGGTCTGGCAAAGAGCTTTGTGCTGCAGAGGAAAACTGATCTCCTTCTAATCACTCAAATGACCTATTACAGAGACATTTACAAACAGACACGCAACCATACACGAACACAAACACAGACACACACAAATAGACCAGATGCAAGACTTTTTCTGTAGTACAGATGGAAACTAGGATATAGTCGGTTGTTAGCATGTCTTCAGTACAGCAGAACGGCCATCTAATCTGATAAAAAGATGGCAGCCACCAGTATTTGGTTTGTATAAGGAGTGGTCTTTATTCCTCGGTGCAAGGGATTGGGGTCTTATAGAATTCTCCATAAGAATAATGACAATAACATATGAGCTTTCCTAAAATATTAGCAAGTCAGCACCACGGTAATGGGCTCAAACACTACAAAGCCTGTTTTTGGAGTGTGTGCTTTGGAGTTGGTTTGGATTTCAGACCCTTTACTGTCAGAGACACCCCACATTCTTTGTCTGCAGCTCTGACAGACAACACTAGAAGATATGGGATTAAATACACAATCTTGACTGTACATTTAAGATGCATGATGATCATTAACCTTTTTTCTCTTTGTTTGGTTTGTGTTTCTTGCAGAAAATTATTAAACAGAACTATGGATGTAAAAGTTTAGTTAAAAAATCAGAACCTTCGCTTGCAGGTGGGTCCATGTACCAACATTCTGGAGTGTGCTGCCATCTCATGGTACAGTTTTGTTTAAAGTGTGCTGTGTGATGAGAATTCATTTTGTCTCTTAAGTCCAATTTAATTTTTAGCTCAGTGAAAAAATTCTAATGAAATTAAAATGCTGGTGGTTTTCATTAGCCAGTAAAACCCATTTTGTAACGTATGTTTAAATGAAAAGAGACCCCAAATCTTTGGAATCTACAATGGGCTAAATTACATAAAAGTAATTAGCAAAAATTGGAAAACAGTCCTTTAGGTATTTTATAGACTTGGGTAGAAGTATCTGACAGTTTGTCTCAATTTACTGAGATGCACAGTACATACTGAAGTATTTTCAGGCTTTAAATCACATATATTTCCTCTTTGCGTAGAACTGAGAGAGCTAAGAGGAGCTGTACAAATGGACTTGAAGCTCTACCCTACATCATTTGTTGCTTTTCCCACAGCATCATCACCTTTCACAGTGAAGAAACTGAGAAACAGATTCAGGTTTGTCAGGTTTCTTTATATAGTTTTAAACAGAAAAGGTAAGAAACAATAAATACAAAAATTATCCAGGGGATATGAAATCTTAGTCACTAAGTCAGTCAAAACTTAAACTTTGAGCAATTCTGCACTTTAGGTGTAATTATAGCAAATGCATCATATCCCTTCACTGGAAATGTGGACCTAAGTACTGTAAAAGAGCTTTTTCTGCTGACCTAAGTGAGTGTTCTTGCATGTTTGAGCTCAGCAGGTGAGAGAATTTACAGCTAATCCAATTTGTGCTTTGGCAAGTGTTTAATACAATCCTGTATTCTGATGGCAATATGAAGCCAAAAAATGTATAAGAGAGAAATGACAGAAACATTCTTATGCATTCTTATTCCTCTCCTCCAGACCATCAGTAGGACTAAGGGCAGCTGATGAGACTCTGCAAGCTTTAACTGCTTCATCAGCGGCAAGACCACATCCACCTCCTTCCCCATGCCATACTAATCCCAGGCCACCACATGGACGCCCTCACACAAAGACCTCTACATCAGCCAAGCCAATTCATACTGCCTCACCCTCTATGGCTCATGGAACCACATCAGCCATCACTAACTCAAGCAACAAGATCACTACTTCTGAGCACATGAACAGCCACTTCATCAGTGACCAGATAATCGTTAAAAAGTTAAACAACTGCAGCCTTTCTTCTGATCCAGGTAATGCTAGTCCCCACCACAGGAACATGACTCCTAGTCCTATTTCTCAAATAAGAACTCAAAGGAAAACCCGTTCTGTCTATGAAGTTCATCTATCATCCCATCACAGTACTCAGAATGGAAACAAATGTGATTTGTCACCACAGAGAGATTGTTTGGAGGTCAAGGAACATCAACATTACCCCTTCACATGTTCCAGCTCTCTGCCTTCTCTGTGATGTAGGCAGTTGCTGCAGCCATAGCTCAGACCATTCTTTGTCAACAATAGAGAAATCAAAGATACAAAAGGGGCAACAGAAAGGTGCCTTTAAAGTTAGTTCAATATTAGTGGAGACAGATAATGACAGAAAAAAGAATACTTCTGAGAGTTTTTATCGGTTAGCCCTGTCAGAAACTGGGAGCACTGCTTCACAAAGTAGCAGCAGGAAGAGCAGCAGTGGTATTGATGGAAATAAAAATGGCCATTTGAGGAAGGATGTCCACCAACAGCTACGCTTGCATAGCCAGTGTTTTACACATCATTCCTTAAATCAATCAGACAGTAGTGGTGAACTGACAGATCCAACAAATCTGTTCATCTAGTGTCAAAACAGATTAATAGACAATTCTTTAACGCCCCCAAATGGCCACTCAGGGACCCCACACGTCAGCAAAAAAGTGCTCAAGAGGAAAAGCTAGAGCTGGACATTGTCAAGTTCTACCCGCCAGTCCCTCCTGCAATAGTGTCAACTTGAAGTAAGCCAGTGGAACCCAGTTTCATTTAACATCATGATAAGACAGAATAATTTTCAGGAGCTAGTTTTATATATAATAGTACACAAATTGTTTCTTTAACTGGTGTGAATAAAGAAATGGCGACATTTCTCATGTATGTCTGGCCCTTGCTGGGTCCTCCCATAAAGCGTTAAAATGAACTTGAAAATGAACTCTTATTTAGTTACTGTATGAACATAGAGGGTTACCTGATAACTTGTAATTATGAAAAATAAAATTAAATGCAGGATAGCAGGAAAAGTACAGGTGTACAAAGTATGACACCAACACCGAGCTGCACTTTAAGGATTCGGCACAATTAGTGTCCTTAATGGCACTGAAAAAAAAACCTAAATGTAACAAGGGGTAATAAACAGGTAATTTGGCACAATTCACTGGGAAGTTTTCCACAGTAGAAAATCCTAAGCCTCATGTCAACTGGACTTTTTTCTTCTTGGTTATAAATGTTTCACTACTCATTAACGCAACTTCTTCAATCTGAGGGAAAATGGGCTAGGGGCCCCTTTATATCCTCCAGAGTAGGTTTTCATCCTCCAGGGTAGGTTTCAAACCTGGCTTGAAGAGACTCGTTAGGGGATGATAAGGGAGGTCTCACCTGGATGACTGAGAATCTTCAATGACAGTAAAAAACGTTAAGTGCATTATCTTCAAATTTGGCCTGAAGGCCCCGCATACCCGCACACATCATTTAAGTCACTGCTCAGGGTAAAGTTAGATGGCACAATGCCTGCTGGTGTCGAACTTTAACAAGTGCACAACACCGAAAAGAGAAAAGTGAAGGACACCAGAGGACGAAATGATGTGGATCAAGAAACTCTGAGCTTCCTGTGTCCTGAATTCAGGTAATAATTGATATCAAGTAAATGTTGCAGGTCAAATTCTGTAGTTAAAGAGTACTTACTGACATTGAGACGTTTTGTTTTTTTTATCTTTATGGACATCTGCTAATACATCTGACGAACCTGTGGTACCACTAAAGGTAAGTTAGCCAGTTAGCTGTTAGCATCCTGTTTAGTTTGAATTCGTCAGTAGCATGAAGTTACCAGACATTTGCCAGCACTTGATGAAAATGCTATTAGTTTATTGTACAGTGTGTTTCAGTTATACACATTTATTAGCTGTGCACATTTAATTCTGTTATTGTGGATTTGTGAAGATTCTGTTCCATTTGCCATAAGGTCATTGTGTAGTGGTGCTGTTATTACTCAATAATTAATATTTGAGAAAATGCTTTTGCTATATTAATTGAAAACTGTTTTACTCAATAGACACCTTAATTAGCGTAGTCTTCACTCAGCAGCAGTTTGAATTATGTCTAGATATCTGTCTAATACTTGCTGAGGTTATAAAAGTGATGGTTCAAAGCCAAATTTATATGGTTATTCTTTTTACATATTTGCCATTTAACCCAATGTTTCTTGCTGGAGGTTGACAGACAGTTAACATGTATGTCACCTTAAGACAAGACAATTCACATTACTTGAGGGTTTTTAATTTAAGTTCTGCTTTCCCATGAGTGCATCACAACACCTGAAGTCCTGCTGAGATTAAACTCCAATTGCATAATGTGTCTGACCAGAGGTTCATTCAAAGTAGAAAGAGAACAACATCCAATAGAAATAGAATAGAATGATCAGAAGTGTAACAGTGAAGCTCAGAAAGACTCAAAATAAACATTCTGGAGTGGCCTAGTCAAAATCCAGACCTGAGCTAACTATTGGTGATTTTATTAACTGCTTTTTTAATAAATGCAATGCTCATTTAAAACTTGTATTTTGTGTTTTCTCAGGTTGCCCTTGCCTTGATGTTAGATTTAGTATGAAGATAGTATGATATACATAGAAATAAATCAGGAGGGGTTGAATAGTTTTTCACAGCACTGTAGTAGTATATACTTATATTATCTTAAGATATAGCAGAAACGTTGTCATTCTGCCATGTACCTCCTAATTCAAATGGTTTTGTATCACAATGAAACCCAAATTGCAGGAGCTTCAATTTCAGGACTTGCTTTCCAGTTTTGATGGCTAAAGTCTAAAACTCCCAATTTTAATTACTCTAAGCAACTTTCTGCTTAGCACAAAATATTTTTTAGGATGTATACCTGAAATTAATGTTATTAATATTCAGAAGTTATGTCAACAGTTATAATACAGTGTGGCATTCAAATACACTGATTTTACTTAGAATTACAACACTGATGATACACTGCTGAACACAGTACTTGGAAGGTCTTAGACCTTTATCGATTTATTGATTTTCCTACTTGTAAGCAAAACTCAATCACAATGATTTCAACACAGTACAGCAGTTATACCAACCCAGAGAACCGTTTTTCTCTTCCTTTACTGCAAAAAAACTAAATTGTGATTATCACTTCTGCCTCTGTTTGTTTGTTTCTGTTATGTCTGATAGTTTCTTTTAAAATCTACTAACAAAAAAACACAGTTCTCCTTGAAACATAAAGCAGACAGAAGAGATGGTTCTTTTTTTTCTCCTTTAAAGAAAAAAGTTAAAATGCTAGAGCTACTTTGGCGCACACATTAACACAGTATATTATTTACAAATTTATTAGGTACACCAAAGCTAATGCAGTTTGATACAGCAGCCATGTGATAAAATCTCCCAATAATGAGAATTATAGTGTTCATTTCTGTATTGCAATTTTTCTGTTGGAAAAGAAAATTGGTAATTTTCTTCTCCAAAGGAGAAAAAAAGTGCCATCTCCGTTGTATCTGAAGGATGACTCCGGTATCACCTAGTAAGAAACATCAGAAACATGTCAGACAAAACAGAAACTAAAATTAGGTTAAATGACAATGCCACAAGCAGCAGATAAACAGCCAGATAAACAATAAATTCAAGTATTATGTGCACAAAATCTATTCAGATGTAATCTAACTATAGATTTCTTTTCCTGTAATGTAGGTGTTTCTTGATTGGAGAGTATCTAGTGCAACAGTTGTGTATGTCAGTGTCAGACATTCCCATATTCATGTCAAACACTGAAGCTTAGTTTACACTCTGGAAAGTCTCTGAGCTGGTAAGCTTGTAGTTGGCAGCTAATCTGTGTTCTTGCTAGACCAGGTATGCTGACAGGTGACACTGTGGATGGTGCCTCAGTGTAGAGCTGATCAACTGGTCCAGAAAGAATCTCCTCTCAAAGTGCTCTCTCTCTGTACATGTTTCCTGAATGCTGCTGTCTTTCTAATTTGAAGGAACCTTCAAGTTCAATGGCAAAATATTTAAATTGATTCAATCCATTTAAATTCTTTAAACCCTCAGTTTTATAACATCAGCACCTATTAGAAAGATATCTAGACATAATGCAGCCTGCTGCTGACTGAAGACTATGTTACTTAAGGTGTCTACTGGGTAAACCAGCTTTCAATTACTATAGCAAAAGCATTTACTCAAATATTAACTCATTGCAAAATGAGTAATAACAGCACCACTACACAATGACCTTATGGCAAACTGAACATAATCCTCTCAAACCCACAATAGCTGCAGAAATAAATGAGCACAGCTAATAAATGTGTATAACCGAAACACTGCTGACAAACATCTGGTAACCACGCTCATGATATTAGTTAGTTAGATAGCTGACATTTAGTTCAGCTCCTGACAGCTGAACTAATCAGGATGTTAACAGCTAATCGGCTAACTTACCTTTAGTGCTACCAGAGGTTCGTCAGATGTATCAGCAGTTGAGTGTCCGTGGACATCTAGGACAATCTACTGCTGATTGTACGTGGACTTCCAGTGATTTGTAATATGTGAACCATTGCACAGTAATAGTTACTGTGTGTATCGAGGTTAAATGACTTTGGCTGATTGTGGTGCTGGAAGGTAGAGCGGTCGTCCACCAATCCCACAGTTGTTGGTTTGATCCTCTGGTCACATTCAAAGTGTCCTCGAGCAAGACACTGTACCCCAACTTAGTTGCTCCTGCTAAGTGTTGGCCTCCCTCATCAGTGTGTGTGATTGTGGGTGAATGAGAAGTAGTGTAAAGTGCTTGGACTGCAAATAGGTAGAAAAGTGCTAAATAAGTCCAGACCAGGTCTCAAGCCTGTATAAAAATGGGAGGGTTGTGGTAGTAAGGGCATCTGGCATAAAAACACATGCCAAATCAACATGCGGAACATGTTCTGCTGTAGCAACCCCTGAAGGGACAAGCCGAAAGCCGTTGATTTATTTAAACAGCAGGTAACGCTGGCACAGGTGCATTAGGAGAGTTGAGCTAGCTGACTGGAAGTCTTCCCAATCTCTCTGAAGATTTGTTTCATCAGCATCGAGCACTAATGAGCTTCAGTTAAATATATGTCACTCATATTTGTTAAATTTATCCCTTGGTATCAGCCACTATCTGTCAGAGCACAGAATGTTCAGAATGAGATAAAGTAAGACATAAAATTTAAGGGCAAAATCCTGGTATTTAGAATGTATATTGGATAATGACCTTCCAGGAGATGATATTGCAAATAAAGAACTCAGTAAAATCTGTCAAACGAAAAAACTCAGCTAGAAAGGCAGCATTACTGGGAAGTGCTACACTAAAAATTATGGTTTTAATACAGGGTCTTCTCAATCTTGGTCCTCAAGCACCCCTGCCCTCCTTGCTTTCCAAGAGTCCCTGCATTACCCACTGCTGATTGGCTGAGCATACCTGATGCAGGTAATCAGCAGTGAGTACGGGAGGGATGGTTGGAAAACAAGCAGAGGAAGGGGCTTTGAGGAACAGGTAACAGAGTGATATGCAAAATGTCTCCCCGAACCCATTTTGATTCGACACACTTTCAAAATCCTAATTTTCTTAAGGTTAAGGTGATAATTATTCAGATTAATCTAAACCTTTAGAAGAAGTTGTATCACTAATATATTGGATTCTGTCAGTGTCATGTTTGCATTGTAAAATACTTTGGCTTTATTGCGTTTTTATCATCCACAACTTGCTTGTTAAATAAATCTACCCTCAGTTTTAATTACAACATATTTTGGAGAAATAAGTAGTAAATTACAGTTAAACAGAGGTCATTTACAGACAGTGGTTATTAACTTGACCCCGTTTTGTTACAGTATTATAATAGTTCGATCACTCAGCTGTCTGTTGGTTTTTCTTATGCTTAGCAAGGATGTCTATGGATATTTATTAAACCCATGAATTTCAAAGATGGCTGTTAAAGTACAGTATCAAACAACCTGGAATAATTAAACAGCACATGACAAGAATACAGGGTTCACATTTGTATTTTTCTTCTTCCTTGGTTCAACCTCCTTTGGTTGTCTGTGGATTGAAACAGCAATTACCTGGAAGCAATAAGAATGTTTTGGGGGTAATATTGAACAAGTATCTAAATAATTCTGCTATTTAAAAAAATTGAACAATGTTTTTGATTTACAATAAATACATTTGTGCAATGATACACAATTTGGTGATGGAATGTAGCATATTTTTATGCTGTGAATTCACCTGTCAGCTTTGGTAACATTTAATATTTATTTATACTTAAAACAAATAAAACAAACCTGATATGCTGAATTCTGACAAAATAGTGCATGCGGTAAATGTTTGAAGAGTTCAATGACATAATGAAAATTTTAAGCCATGCTACTTGATGCGAAGTTGTAAAATAGGTCTTTCACTGCATTCATTTTATTTATTATATTTTTCTAGCACTCTTCTTCCATAGAAGAGCTTGTATCAATCAGCACCTCATTAAACCATGTGACCAATGTGATAATGTCTATAGAAAGAGGTTAAACTGTAATGTAATTGAGTACCCTCACTTAGGTGAACAAGGCATTTCCCAGACATTTTAAATTCTTCAGATGCAGATGTGGGGTCACATTCAGATGAAGGAAAGATTTCAGTGCCTTCAAAATGCTCCCAAATGTTATCTTAATGTTGACCTGAAACCAAATTCGAGTGTTAGTGACAAGAGTTCAGTATACTATTAGTAGTCCTATTCAAACACTATCTTTTCACTGATGTTTGATAAAATATCAATGTTAATACCACACACAACAAAGGAGGATTCAAACATTTCAAGACAGTCATTGTGTGGGAGGAGAAACATGTTTAACAGATGAAGAAATTAAATTATTGCATAAAACTTGAGTGAAGGCCTTGGTGAGCTTGTATTTTATTTAATGTCCAGCATACACCAAGTGTTAAGTTCATAAAAAAAGGGAGGGTTTATTCCCAGGATTATAACAGAGGACTGATTTCATTTGAGCCAAGCTATCATTCAGTTCATGTTCTGGTAGATTTTTGAGTATATTCAATTTTGTTATTTTTATTGCAATGTCTCATTAGGAACCTTTGTGGATTATTGATATCTAATTATTGTTATTGATATTCTAATTATTGATGTCTAATTATTTTAGTTTGCTGATTATTTTCCCAATTCATAGATTCATTGTTAATTGTATAAAACCAGGATAATGGCAAAAAATAGTAAAACTGCAATTACCTTCAGCAACAAAATTAACAACACTTTGTCTAAATATGCAGCAGAAGAAAATGCAAGTGCAGTAACTTTGTAGGAAAAATACTAGATGGCACAAAATTCTGACTAGTTTTCTTGTCATGATCAATCCAGGGAGGATGCGTAAATGGAGGCAAACTGAGCAAGATCTCGCTTGCAGAATCTCTTCATTGCAATTTGGAATTTTCTGATACAAAGATAATTGCAAATAGCTTACCACAAGTCAGGCTTTGCAAAATAAATATTAATGCTAAATTTCTACCCAAAAAAAGCTAAATAAAACTTTGTCATTTGACATTAGACTGTTTCAAACAGAAAAAACTGTCAAGGCAAAAACTGTAAGGCAGGTTTTTGATGCAAATGACAACTAACAAGTGATGCTTATGGTGAGTTTAATCAGCAAAAGGGAGCAACACACAGCAGAACAGAACTACACTCAATAGTGGGCCAATCAGATTGGCAATGGTCGGGAATTTAATTAGCAAGGCTGTGAGATAGGAGATGGGTACATCTCCTATGTGTTTCCTGCTGTGACAGCTTCCTGATGAAGCTCTGGTCTAAAGAAAGTGCAGACAGAAGGTCTGCTGAGGTGCGAAAGCAGAGTTCAAAGAATGCATTAGATCAGCATGAACAGGTATTTTGCATTTGTAGGAAATTTCTCTCACACAAACAGATATGTTATTTTTACCTGCAATTTAATTTACCTATTGTCAGAAATGACAATACACTTGTCTTATTCATATCAAAACTTGATACTGAAGTTACTATAGTTTTGGGACCTTTCAAAGTTTTACCTTAAATTTTCTAAAGAACATATGCTCATTCAAAGATACCTGTTACGCCGGGTACCCTGATTGGTTCACAGAAACAGCTGCCATCTTCTAACGCATAAGAGATTGGAGTGTAGTTTTCATGGTCTGATGCCTGGTTTGATTCCTGATGTTTGTAATGATATAGCAGATTTTTTTTTTAATGTGGCACACATTTAAAATAATCTGATTCAACTTCTAAGATGGACTGTGTTCACATTTCTATGAATGGGCAACGTGCTGCATTATGTCATTTCTATGTAGTCAAAGTGGTGCCTGCTCTAGAACATTCACTAGTGTCTGCTTCTTCATTTGTGCTTTTTAGAATGCTTTAAGATTGCAGTTGTTGAAAGCTTGTACATGCTCTTCAGAGAGCTCTTGCCCCAACTTGGATCACAAGGAGTTGCAAAAGTCATCAAGAATCTGGATGTCTTTGATATAATAATACTGTGCTTTTGATGGGTAAAAAACATATATTTTAGAGCCAGTTTGTTTATTTTAAAGATTTTGTGTGGGTGTCAGTATCACAGCCATAGCCTGTACATATGTTGGCTTAACATCCTGACCAAACAAGATAGTGTCAGTTTTACTTAAATGAAGCAAAGATTTGTTGTCACACAAGCACACAGCAAACGTATCCACCCCAGCACTCCTTATCTTCTCTACAAAAGCTTTATCGTTGAGAAAAGTTAACACAACAGCATCATCCACATAAGGAAAAAGATCACATGAACAAGCTGATTTTAAATTGTCATTATAAAACAAGACAAATAGGAGACAACAAAATCTTATTATATATTATGGTTTCCAGCTCTACTTCCGGTTTTGGCTCTTATTCTGACGTCAGCACTTCCTGCCTCACCCCTTCTAAGTGTTTATAGTATTACATCCACTATCAGTATCATTGTTTTCACCTCTCTACTTAAGCAAGCCCGTCTCCCTGCTACAACTTTTAGTTTGTCTCACATGGAAGTGACTTCTTGACACCGAATCTATTTTTGGGCCTCCCCTCCTTCCCTCTGCCCTTTTCTGGTTACTGTGACCCCTTGTTGACTAACCGTGGCTCTGATATCGGAGCTGCCTCTGCCTCACCCTCTGCATACCTATACTCTGTGCTCTTTGGCTATCTGGACCTCGTTTGTATCTTGGATATGATTTGGATCATCGGACTTACTATTGTACGTACTAGGAGAAGCTGTCTTTGTGAGACTGTCAAATCCTGCTTTCGTTAGTTGTGTCTGTCATACCACGTTACTGACGCCCGAGCTACATTCATTATCGTACACTTTATCTCGGCTCCACATTCACCCGTCCCTGCCTGGGTCTTCAGACTTCCCCTCTCCTCACCTCCCTCTACTGGCACAAACTCTTACCATCTCGCCAGTAAACCCTGTACTCTGTGCATTATTTAGTGCCTTTCCCCACGGTTCCCGTTGAATGTTCTCCCATCTACACTCCCTGCACCTTTTTAAAATGTTTTTATTTTATGTTATTTTTTAAATAAATTACTATAAACTTGAGCTCTGGTTCTGGTAGGATCTTAATTTTCTTATTGTAGCTGTTAAGACGTGAGCATTACATTTAGGAAATAATTTTTAAAAATAGTGCCCTGAAAAGCAAGACTTACAAGTAAAGTTTACAAGTTATGAGAAATCAACCACACCTTTTCCCAAGAATTCTAAATATTAAAAGTTATACTTATACTTAAGTTATTTGTGTTGTCCACAATAACCCTTCCGATGATTAGCCCAACATTGAATATTCTGTACCTCTCTTTAGTTGTCAGTTTGGAGCCTAGATTATCTTAATTGTCTGCACCATAGATCCTCCATTGTTTCACCTACTGTGGTCATCTGTGCATGCACAGTATCTCTAGTGAAATTACAGTAACTGATAGAAATTTGGACAATATTTATAGTGAACAGTGCTTTTGGAGCCAAGACCCAGTCGACCAATGTGTATTTATCCAGTTTTGCGAAAGATTTATCTAATGTGGGCTTTAGCATCTCTATAGTGAGTGTGGACAATATGCTTAATCTAATAAAATGACCAAAATTATCCTTCACGAATAAAAGGAGTGATTTCTTTTAATGTTTTGGTTTGTTTTATTTATTCATTTATTTTAAATTAATCCGGGGCCTATACCAGTGGCGACAGTGGTGCAGTTAGTAGATTTGCTGCCTACTGATCATAGGGATGGAGGCTGAATCCCCACTCCTCCCAACCGCATGTACAGGTGCTGGTCATATAATTAGAATATCTTCACAAAGTGGATTTATTTCACTAATTCCATTCAAGAAGTGAAACTTGTATGATGTATACATTCATTCATTCCACACAGACTGATATATTTCAAGTGTTATTTCTTTTAATTGTGATGATTATAACTGGCAACTAATGAAAACCCCATATTCAGTATCTCAGAAAATTTGAATATTACTTAAGACCAATACAAAGAAAGAATTTTTAGAAATCTTGGCAGACTAAAAAGTCTGAACATGAAAAGTATGAGCATGTACAGCACTCAATACTTATTTAGAGCTCCTTCTGCCTGAATTACTGCAATAATATGGTGTGGCATGGAGTCGATCAGTCTGTGGCACTGCTCAGGTGTTATGAGAACCGAGGTTGCTCTGATAGTGGCCTTTCAGCTCTACTGCATTGTTGGTTCTGGCATATCGCTTCTTCCTCTTCACAATGCCCCATAGATTTTCTATGGGGTTAAGGTCAGGCGAGTTTGCAGGCCAATCAAGAACATGGTCCTTAAACCAAGTACTGGTAGATTTGGCATTGTGTGCAAGTGTCAAATCCTGTTGGAAAATGAAATCTGCATTTCCATAAAGTTGGTCAGCAGCAGGAAGCATGAAATACTCTAAACTGTCCTGGTATACAGCTGCATTGACCTTGGACCTCAGAAAACACAGTGGAGAAACACCAGCAGATGACATGGCACCAAAACCATCACTGACTGTGGAAACTTTACACTGGACCTCAAGCAATGTGGTTTCTGTGCCTCTCCTCTCTTCCTCCAGACTCTGGGACCCTGATTTCCAAAGGAAATGCAAAATTGACTTTGATCAGAGAACATAACTTTGGACCACTCAGCAGCAGTCCAGTCCTTTTTGTCTTTACCCCAGGCGAGATGCTTCTGACGTTGTCTGTTGTTCAAGAGTGGCTTGACACAAGGACTGCGACAGCTGAAACCCAGGTCTTGCATAGGTCTGTGCGTAGTGGTTCTTGAAGCACTGACTCCAGCTTCAGTCCACTCTTTGCGAATCTCCCCCACATTTTTGAATGTGTTTTGTTTCACAATTCTCTCCAGGGTGTGGTTATCTCTATTGCTTGTACACTTTTTTCGAACACATCTTTTCCTTCCCTTCGCCTCTATATTAATGTGCTTGGACACAGAGCTCTATGAACAGCCAGCCTCTTTTGCAATGACCTTTTGTGTCTTGCCCTCCTTGTGCAAGGTGTCAATGGTCGTCTTTTGGACAACTGTCAAATCAGCAGTCTTCCACATGATTGTGTAGCCTACAGAACTAAAACAGCACCTGTAGAGGTGTCACTGTGCAAGACACTGAATGCCCACCCACTGGCCCATTTCCCGATCCGCAAACGCACATGGCAGGTTCCAAGAAATTGGAGAGGGTTGCGTCAGAAAGGGCATCCAGCGTAAAAACTGTGCCAAATCAACATGCGGACGAATGATCCGCTGTGGTGACCCTGAACTCACAGGATAAGCCGAAAGGACAAATAAATAAATAAATCTGGGGCCTACACCTACAACAACAGAGAAGGGCCCAAACAAGGTGAGCAGTTTTGTCAATGCGCAGTTATTGCACGCGGATTACTTGTCACCCCCAGATTGGGATGGTCTCTGGAGAGGGTCAGCATTCAAGTCATTCACCTCTAAAGGTGTGGGCCAGGTCTTAGCAACTCCATCTAAGAAAGCCCAATTGAACTAGCTCATTCAGTTATTGGCTGGTCAGGTTCTCTTTAACTTCACATATTTGAACAGGTGACATCAAATAAGTATCAGACATTTTATGTTGGGTCACACACCAAACTCATTAGTGAGGTGACATTTTATTTCACAAATTATGTCATGGGTTCCTTCATCTTCATGGATTTAAATCTGCTGTAGACTATCCTAAATTAATTGTTTTTATTTTATATATTTTTTAATCGTGACCTTTTGCAATTTAGTCATTTGTTGCCATATGTTGGCCGCATTTGGCACAACATATTTGACAATATACAATGCCCACATCACTCTGAGAGATATCCATATGCTGTGTATGGACTGCTCATCACCCCTGAGCCTGATAATCAACTGGACAGGTGAAATATATTTACACATTACATACACTGTGACATACTCTGCTCAATCTATTTTGTGCCAATTAGCCACAACATCAAAACCATGTTATTGCACATTTGTTTCCATGTCAGTTTATTAAAATTGGTTAATGTACATTAAAGCCTTTGACTTGTATTTAAAACTTCTTGTGGAAGCATTTTGGCTGAGGAATTCCTGACCAGCCTTGAGACCTATGAATGAGAAGCCAGGAAACACATACAGGAAGCAGCAGGAAAGTCACTGGATGACAAGGAGAAGGTGAATGTTAATTTACAAAAGTTTGGTGGACTATACATTTTGTACATTACAGGTTTAGTTTTTACAATAACATGCTTTTTTTACTGTCTGTTTTTTATTTTTTAAAGAAACTGGTGGTTCATGTGCCACGGTTTATGCCCCAACATCTGATTTGTCCTCTTACTAAGAAACTGTTTGTTGATCCTGTGAAAATATATGGCAATGCGTATGAACGTAATGTAATTGAAGAACATCTCAAAAAGGGAGTTAATTTACGTATGTTCACTCCAGTTAAGGGATTAAGGCTATGGCAGTAAACTGGCATTATTAACTTAGATATACGTAATTAATATCTGTATATTAATAATGCACAGCTTTACCTTAGTTGGCAAAGCAGTCATCCACAAACCATAGGGTCAGTGGTTTGACTCCCAGTTTCTCCGGGTTATATGTCGAAGGGCAGTACACTGAAGCCCAAGTTGCTTGCTAAAAAGGTTGCTCATTGTGTTAATTTTTAATAACTTCCACTTTCTATTAAGCACATCATACAGCTCCATCTTAAACACCATTATAAACATTTCTATTTTCAGTTTAAATTATTATTCCTGTGTCCATTATTCTTTGTGTGTTAAACAGTTTTGAATGAAAAATATTTTTAGTTTTGAATAAAAGTTTAAGTTGGTTGTTTGTCCTACTAGTGTTTACAAAAGAATAAAGTGTGAGAAATAAGTCAGGTGGTGGACACAACATTTCCTCTAATTTACATGTACTGTACTTTCATTAGTCCTGCATACAGCCACTCCAAGATGTTATGTTTTATTGTGCTTTTATTATCACTCACCACAAGATTTCTGTTTATGCAAATGCCACATGAGGGCCCCAGAGGCTTTAGGTCCATGTAAGGGTAATTTGTAATTTTATAGTGTAATGTGATCATCATAAAATACTTCTATTATTGCAACTGATACAGTAACTTTATTTCACATTTTCATTAATTGATTTTAATTTCAACCTAAAAACTGAGGAATTATTACAGTATTGGATTGCATTAAATTGCACAGGTGGTCATATTGTTATGCTTCATTGGCGTGTTTGTGTGTGTATATACTGTTTATTTTCCCAAATGATCTGTTGGTAACGTCAAATAAAGGTGGTTAATGTATGGATACATTCATTAGTGATTAAACGAACAACCATTCGGGGGCCTGGGCACTCAGTGGTAGATCATTGATTTGGGATGCAGAAGGCAGCAGGTTCGAATCCCACCCCACCAGTTGTGGCCCCACGCATCCACGAAGGAGCACCTTGGTGCCGGTCCGTAAAAACTCATGCTAAGCAACCTGCGAAGGACGTTCGGCTGCAAGAACAAGCTGAAAATTTTTGATTGATTAACTGAACATCCAATCGTTGCACCCCATTTTGTTGTAACGTCACGTCTGAATGGACGGGAGTGAGGAACTGTTCCTTTTAAAATAAATGTTATTAAGTTTTTTTTTTTTTTACAAAATATGAAAAGTTTGAATATATGAAAAAATGTCTTTCTAATAAGCAAACATTTATTATACGATTTAAAATGTGTATGCTTTCTCATTAATTGATTTTAAAAGCCTTTTATTTTGAAGCTGTAGCCGGATGGGTTTTTAGGCCATAATTTCAGTCTGCGTGAGTGGAGGACATGGACATTTGTGTTGTCGACTCGGCAAATTTGATTTGAAACTTGGGGATTTAGACAACAGGTGAGTGTCATTAGGTTTTTAACAAGACTTTCGAGTATGTTTAACTTCTTTCAGTATGTTTAGGTTTGGACACACCAACGGGTAATGCTAGTTTAAGTTTAGACCCGCCAGGATTAAATGCTTGTAAAATCGCAACGTAAAATCATTAACATGACCGTCTTTTGTCAGTATTTTTAACTTTTACGAGTGACATTTGTGACACTGCATTGCTTAAGTTTTCGTTTAGTTTTGCACAGTTCCTTCGCAAAGTTCCTTTGCAGCACCTGCTTGTCCTGCAAAACCTGTTAGCAGGTATTCTGAAAAGTCGAAACATTGAACCTCACTTTGAAACTCACAATCCACCAGGTGGATTTGTTGTCTGTAGTGTTACACTGTGTTAGGTAATTGCAAGAATTATTGCCAGACTACATAAACGGGTTTCCCCACAGCAGCATAGCTACAGCTAGTAGGTTAAACCATAACTCTGAAATATCAAAGTAAACTCATGTGTGGAAAAAATGTATATACCTGCATGAAAGAAAGTTAAGAATGGTTGTCCTTTTGTTAAATCAGACTTTACTGGGCTCTAATTCAGTGCCACTGAACCACAATTTACAAATTTAAATCAAAAGTTCTGTAGTTTATTTGGCCACTGCAGAAATGCTTGTTTACCAGATAAACTTACAACTGCAAGATTTTTAGGAAGAAATAAAGCTGAAAGGTGCAGCATTGCAAAATTTAAACTCAGCCCAAATCTCATCAACACACCTGGGTAACCCCTCTACTTCTATTTGTTCCATCCTTAGAGAAATGTGGTGGGTGCTGTGGGTCCTCGCTGCCTTGGTGGTACTCTTTTGCAGTCTGGATGTGTGGTACTTCCTCCGGGTAGGAGTGGTGATCCTCCGAGCCTGGTTCCAGCCTCCAGTCAGAGACATCACTGCAGAGCAGGTCTTAACAGGCTGGGTCACTCCTCATGATATTGACATGTGCCATATGAACAATGCTCGATACCTGAGGGAGTGTGACTTTGCTCGCTTCTCTCTCTACATCCGCAATGGTGTGTTCAAGGCTCTACGAGCCCTCAGAGCTTCAATGGTTGTGGGGGCCACCACCATTCGTTATCGTAGGGCTTTGTGTATAGGTGAAGGTTACGAACTGCGGAGTCGGATAGTGACTTGGGATGACAAAGCCTTCTACCTGGAGCAGAAATTTGTGTCGACAAAAGATGGTTTGGTTTGTGCCATCATGTACTGCAAGCAAAGTGTCATACAGTGTAGCCCAGACAAAATCATGCAGCACCTGTGCATGAGAAAGGTAAGGGGAGGGGTTCTTATACATAAATGTAAATTGGTACACTAACTTTTTTATAATTCAAAGATGTGTATGTGCTTTGTCCCTTGCAGGTGGAGTGCCCTGAGTTCCCAGAGGACCTTCAACACTGGGTCAGTTTTATCTCTGCCAGCAGCCAGGCCCTGAGGGCGAAGAGTGGACTAGATGAGAAGAGCAAATGAGGCTTTGCATGGGCAGATTGTTTTGGTTTTGTTTTAAGCCAGTTAATTTACCAGCTCAAGATGTCTTCTGGTTATTTACTTGACTTAAATACATTAAATTAAATACGCTTTTTTTAAAAATTGATCATCAAACACGGAAAGAACTAACAGGCCACATTATCGAACAGGGTTTGATCATTTTAACGTACACAGCAATAAGAAATTAAAATATATATATATATATATATATATATAATTTTAATTGTGTTATATATGTTCATGTACTATGGGGGCAATAAAATTTATTTTGAAGTACTGTTGATGTACTTTTTTCCTGCACATCTGTACAGTGGGCCAAACTGATTTGGAACAAAGATTTCTACAGACAACAGTATTTACATGAAACATATTGACATGACTGTCAACGTGGGAAACACTGCTTCATTACTGCTTAAGGCTTATTTTGTAAGCATGTATTTAATTAGACAATGTTAGTTTGTAAAACTGTCAAGTAAAAGTATACAATATTTTATGGTACAATATTGTATTCCTCTCACGAGTGGAAAATACTCTAGTATTGCAAAAAAAAAAAAGTTTTTTCCATCTGTGGGAAGAGAGTGACGTCAATCAAAGAAATAAAAACGTATCCATGGCGAGACGCAACCAATAACATTACGCGTCGTCATGTACGCGGAAGTTATGGTAATTAACTCTGCCGGTTTCTCGCTGCAGCGCATCCCATGGTAGCACTTTGTTTAGGACGCACGGTAAGTTTTATAGACAAAAAGGTGTACTCCTGTCGTCGTTTTCTGTTATAGTTTTATTTCGACGATAAAGAGACTTAAAGATGGCGACTCAAGAGCTAAAAGCATGTCTTTGTTCTGTCAAGGCCACCAGCTAGTAGCTAGTAGCTAGTAGCTAGGCTAATACATATAGCTCTCACAGCAGGTTCGTTTAATGGAGCAATGTTAGCTGCCTAGTCCTCAAGGTTGAGGTGGCTGATTACAGAAATATATAATCTCCGTGTGTTTGGCCATAATGTAATGCCATCCAATGTAAAGGCGCTGAAATCTAGTTTTTCCGCACTTTTATACGGTCACTGATACGAGCAAGGTTATATTTAGTTTGACAAGTGTAAATGGACAAAACACCAATTTCTCTAAATAACACATTTTTAAGATAAAGTAAAAAATATTTGCATAACGTTTTTGAGCAGCAAAACAATACTAAGTATTAAAAGACATAAAAGGCTTCAACACTATGCACAGGTCTGTATGAATGTAAGAATGACTACAAAGACATCCAAAATGACTGCAGAGATACACAAAGAGGTACACAAAATTACAGTGTCACAAAAATAACCAAATAATGTGAAATTACTACAAGGCAAATGGTCTGCTTATGTAGCACTTTTATCTAAATGTTCCTTCTCATTCTCACACACACACTGATGGCAGTGGCTCCCATGCAAGGTGCTCACCTCACCCACCGGGAGCAACTCTGGGTTAAATGTCTTGTCCAAGGACACTTCGAGATGTAGCCAGGAGAGACCTGGAGTCGTACCACTGACCCTGTCTGTCGTCTGTGAACAACTGCCTTACCAGCTGAGCTACAGACACCTGTACAAATAGGTGCAAAACAAATCACAAAGTGACTTTAAATGACAGGGCTGCTTTGTTTGTTGCTCTTTTGTTTCTTTTTGAATTTGGGTGTCATGCTCCAGTTTAGAAGAGGTAGGGACCAATTATTTATTAGTGGCCAGGGACCCATCTCTTTTATAATCCATCATAATTAAGACAAACTTTAAAAGAAAAATATAAACAAACCTAAAAAGGACTTAAAGAAATCTAAAATAACAGTATAACAATCTAAAGTAGAAGAAGACGAAGAAATTATAGCTCAATAAAATATATTATTACATCTTCTTATCCAGGACCAATGTCACCAAATGATATCATAAATCTGTGTGTCATTTGCACAATTATGGTCAGATATTATTTATTTTGAAAATAAATATTGGTGTAGTCATTCATTTAAATTTAGCAGTTTAAGGTGGAGAGATGGAGATTTTGCTTCAAATCTGCAGTCTCTAATTGAATGCTTTTTTTAACCATAATCTCTGTATTGTTGTTCTAGAGAGATGATGCTGCTGGTGTTGGGAGGCCTACTCCTGCTCTTCTGCAATCTGGATGTTTGGTACTTCCTACGGGGGGCCCAGGTGTTTGTCCAGGCCTGGTTCCAACCCAGAATATTGGACATTTTAGCTGAACAAAGTATTGATGGCATGGTCCTTCCCCATGATTTGGACTACATGGGTCACATGAACAACTCTCGATACCTGAGGGAGTGTGACTTTGCCCGCTTCCACCATTACATGCGAAATGGGCTGTTCATGGCCTCATGCAAATTAGGGGCTAAAATGGTGGTAGGGGCCTCTACCATCCGGTACCGGCGGTCCTTGGCATTTCGTGAGGCTTTTGAGATTCGGACCAAAGTAGTGGGATGGGATGAGAAGGCATTTTACTTGGAGCAGCGCTTTGTGTCCAAGAAAGATGGCTTTGTGTCTGCGGTAATGCTCTGCAGACAGAATGTGGTGCGCTGCAGCCCAGAGACGATTATCGAAATTGTCTGCAAAAGAAAGGTGAGGAATTACAAGATATTAATTCACTTATTAATAGGACTGGGATCTGACTCCATATATATAATATATAATATATAATCTGCTATTTCTTTCTATTAGTTGTATGTTTTGTCTAAAAAATGTCAGAAATGCAACAAGTTCTCTAACACAGTTTTTTTACAACCAAAGTTCATGATGTCAAATTATGCAATTTCAATAAACATCACAAAATTTTCAGTTTTAGTTAGTAAAACAGAAAATAGCAAATATGAAAATGTAAATATTTGGCATTTGTGTTTGAAAAATAACATAAGCAAATAACTAATTATCTATCTATCTATCTATCTATATAGATCTATATATATTTATATATCTATATAGAGATATAGATATAGATGTAGTTATATATATATATATATAGAGAGAGAGAGAGAGAGAGAGAGAGAGAGAGAGAGAGAATTGAGAAAAGTTTGGAGCCCAAAGTGTCTAACGACCAGAACAAAATATTTGTAATAAGATAAAGAAAAGCATCAAATTTAAAACCTCTGAATGTATTTAAATTCTTACTTGGGGTTAAACGGAACTATTGGCATAAAATTGTGAATATATTGGTAGAAGGATGGTGAGGTTGGAGCTGCCAGGCAGGAGGTCTAGAGGAAGACCAAAGAGGAGATTTATGGATGTAGTGAGGGAGGACATGAAGTTAGTTGGTGTGAGTGAAGAGGATGCAGAGGATAGAGTTAGATGGAGGCACATGATTCGCTGTGGCGACTCCTGAAAGGGAGCAGCCGAAAGGAAAAGAAGAAGATTGGCATAAAATTGTCAACTGGTTAAAAAAGTTAGCACTCTATTAATTGTTTGTTTGTATGCACAGATTGAGTGCCCTGAATTTCCAGAGGACCTCAAACACTGGATCAGCTTCATTTCGGCAAGCAGCCTGGCCCTGAGAGCAGAGAGTGGACTGGAAGAGAAGAACAAGTGAAGCCGCACTATGACACCATGTATCATAAGTGTAGACATATCATTTTCATTGCACGCACACAAACAATATACATCCATATATACATGCACACAAACAGTTAAACTTCATAGAGTTTTAGTTTACTTACAGTATTCCACTTATCTGTTCTGGATCAATCCTACTGTACCTGCTGTATTTTTGTATGGTGTGAACTGAAACCATTACTGTATAATCACTGAATATGAAAACTTGAATTGTATGGTATTCCATGTCTTAAAATGCACTTGTGCTTTAGGATCCTAATGAAAGTTATTCTCTCCAAAGTAGGTGAAACAAAAACGTAGCTTATTCAGTAAGTGACTGAATATACAGGCTTTTGACATCTTCACGCTTATTTAGCAAACTTCAAACTTTAGATAAGCATGTAGAACAAACTGTCATAAATGCATGTTTTGAAACCTCCAGAATATTTTTGTGCCTGTTTCTCTTGCCGTAGTTTAATTTCAATTTTAGAGAATTATAATTTTTTTTATGAGAAAATGTACAGTAGGTGTTATGAAAAACTGTACATTATAAAACTTGTAATATTGATAATTAGTTTTAATCTACCCATCAGCATTTTGCACAAGATAATCCAAGTAAACTAAATGAGTTCCTGTTAAAATCTGAAAGGGAAATATTCTGTCAGTACAGTATTATTCTTTTACCAAATTTATGAAATATTAGTACATTTTAAAGGTGGGCATTGAAATCGGGTTGCATGTGATTTTTAGGTAAAAGTGCTCACATCATAAGTAAAAGCTAATGCTGGAGGATGTTGCTGGCAGCTTTTCAAAACATGCAACAAATAATAACATTGAATGTTTCGATGACTTATGTTTTTTATAGAGAATGTGAAATTGACGTCACGCCATGGTAACTGCTGGGGGGGACAGGCACCATCTTGTGAGAATATGCCTGTCATCCTTTTGGAGAGTTGGAGGAGTTTTTTTTTTTTTTACTTTATCGTGATTGTGAAAAGCATCAATGCAGTAGGTCAGTGCTGCTGCCATTGTAGAGTAGGTCAGTAGAGGAGGGCTACCTCACCTTTGCAAGTATGACTGTACTCAAATTAGCAGATCTTGAGTGGAGCCACTGGAAAACTGTTGTTTTTTGTTTTTACAAATACAGTACAGTAGCTTGGTCTGAATTCTTTTTTCTGTTCATCTTTTTAGCCAAATAAAATCAAAACAGAAGATGTAGGAGACCTAACTACTGTAGCAGGCACAGGTAAAAACACTGCATAGATCACAAGATGGGGCCCGGCATGATGATGTAATTTCACTTTCTTTACTGAGACAGAATTTGAAATCTGGATCCTTTGCTTTAATACATCAAGGCTTTTATGACCAAAGTAATGTAATGTTTCCTGTATGAAGAGAAAGCTGTATGCCTGACCTGTTATTTATGTTCTTAATGCACTTACTACAAATTCCTATTTAATTAAGTTATTGTCCTTTGATTTTCCACTTATAGTATATTGAAATGATTTTAATATATATTTAACATTATTTATTGTGTTTATTGCCATTTTAAATTAAAAATGCATTGGAAATAATGTCTTAGTCTTGATTTGTAAGTGTGTGTTATTCAGTAACACCTTGTAGTGCTGCTTTTTTGAGTTTCACTCAATTTCTAATAATGCTAATGTAGTTTTACTTAAGTAACATCAAGCAGTAATTGTTTTACCTTACTATTTATATTTATTTATAGAGGATGTTATAACATGTACATAGTGATGGAACATTAACTGAAGTACTGTATTTAAGTGTAATTTTGATATACTTTCATCAAGTATCTAAGATTTGAACCTTATCTATGTTAAACTTATAAAGCACTATTTCGGGGGAAAATGTTGTTATTTATAATTTCCAAATATTTATTTACAGCTTTAGTTAGTGGTTATTTACAAATTACAAATTTGTTTATAGAATGTGACTTGACATAAAAGACTAAACCAGCATACATAATTATGTAAGTAAGAAAATTACCTTCTGATCTATTTAAAATAAAGGTGTAACAATTAATCCTACAAGGTAATCTATTTCAGTATCCTGAGCAGCAGTCTGTGTTCAGTTTACTACTGTGTGTGACAAAGAAAGCATCAAATTCTGACAGAAAATGTGAGAACCAAAAATGTTTAACACATTTTCTTTAAAAATATCCATTGATTTTTAGATCATAAATTATATAAATTATAATCTGGCTGAAGCATAAGGACATTTTATAGGTTCAGTAAAGTTGTAAGCAATGCTTATGTGCTTTCATGTGCAGTTTTAAATGCAGGACTTTTTACTGGTAATTTGAATATATTTACATTGTGGTATTTGTACTTCTACGAACATAAATACACAAAAAATATTCAAAACAGGAAGAAAAATTGATTGATAAAAAATATTCATAGCATGTTTCAAGAAATAATATTATTAGTTATTGGTTTTTATTATTGGTTCAATCCCCGGCTCCTCTGGTCACATATGTCCTTGAGCAAGACACTGAACCCCAACTTAGCTGCTCCCGGTGAGTGTTGGCCAGCTGCATAGCAGCTCCCCCATCGGTGTGTGAGTGTGTGTGTGTGATTGTGAGTGTGAATGGCTGAATAAGAAGTAGTGTAAAGCGCTTTGATTTCCAATATGTCGAAAAGCGCTATATAAGTGCAGAACATTCTCCATTTAGATATAATTAAACATTAAGTTACATTTAGATTACAGTTTTGTTTTTTAGTTAATTCTGTGCTTTAAAAATGAAAACCCTCTGCTTCAGTTTCCGGTCACGCCCCGCTGGTTCACTTCCTGTAAACAAAGCTGCAGATAGCAAGGTCCAGTGTTTTCTGCCTTCTCTTTTGCGTTTTGGCCGATGGCTCAGGCTGGGGTGGTCCTGGATAAGGACCAGTTCAACTGCTCGATATGCCTGGACGTGCTGAAGGATCCCGTGACCATCCCCTGCGGACACAGTTACTGCACCGATTGTATCCAGAACTACTGGGACCAAGACGACTACCTGGCGGTCTTCGTGTGCCCACAGTGTAGGCAGACCTTTACCCCGAGGCCAGTACTAGCCAGAAACACCATGCTGGCCGATGTGGTGGAGAAATTCAAAGAAACTGGACTTCAAGAGGTAACCACGTCTCAAACAAACCAAAGCTTCGCTGAAGCCAACGATGTGGAGTGCGACGTCTGCACCGGGAGGAAAAACAAAGCTGTCAATTCCTGTCTGGTGTGTCTGGCATCCTACTGCGAAGTCCACGTCCAGCCTCACTACGAGTCCGCAGCATTCAAGAAACACAAGCTGGTATTGGCCTCCAGAAACATGCAGGACAATATCTGTCCCCGACACGACAGGCTGCTGGAGGTGTACTGCCGCACGGACAAAATGTGCATCTGTTACCTTTGTCTGGCAGATGAACACAAAGGACACGACACGGTGCTGGCTGAGGCAGAAATACAACAGAGGCAGGTAATTCAGCACTATAACAGTTTACTGTTTACATACGTATGTTGTGGTCATTTACTGTCCAACTGCTTACCAGATGTGGTAATAATAAAGTAGTTTTAAGAAATGAAAAGTATGTATGTATGTACAGTTTTTGTTGTTAGTTTTAAAGTGTTACCACCTATCACCTTTCATTCTAAATAATTTAGTTTAAATCATGCCCCCCCCCCCCCCCCCCCCCCCCCCCCCAGCGTTTGTTTTTGTATTGTTTCAGACTAAATAGAAACCTTTTCTTAGTTTTCCTCTACATTTGTCTGGTATGGCCTGAAATGATTGTTTGTTTTAAAAAAATAAAGGAACTCAATTTCACAATTCTAAAAATAGGTTCTAAACCATCTTGAAATGGTTTTTCTATATACAGCAGATCTAAACTTGGTGCGGTCTAATGCATTCTTGGAGATAAAAACTGAAATTACATTTTCTATTTTTGTAAGTAGTATAATAAGTTTCACCCAGATATGGGCATTTAAACAATGTTAGGACATTTAAATGGTGCAATAACTGAGAACTAATCAATGCCATACCTTAGGTTTCCCCATAACTCCTGAAATTAATGCATTGCACACTTATAAATCTGTTGTACAACAATGGCATTGTATAAAACAACATAGAAAGGTTAGATACAATAATATGAACCCATTAAAAGGCTAATGTAACCCTTAGACTTTGTGTTTATAAAATCTATGTAGGTTTTTATGAAATAAAGGTGAATTGTTATTTGTTTTTTTATTTTATATTTTTCACAATTTCTTTTCAGCGGCAGTTCAGTGAAATGAAGCAGAGCTCTAACTTGAGAATTCAACAAAGGGAAAAGGAGATGCAAGAGTTGAGACAAGCTATTTTCTCACTCACTGTAAGTGCTACTACAGTACTACAGTTTGGTTTGATATGTTAATGTAGTGCAATACTAGGCAGATAAAAAAAATGCCTATCTTTTGACTCCTGTTTGTTGATTTTTGTGCCTCCTCTAGCGTTCTGCTCGTGCTGCAGCTGAAGAAAGCGATGCCGTCTTCACTGAACTGATTCGGTCGATTGAACTGAAACGTTTCGAGGTGAGAGAGCTGATCAAAGCCCAGGAAAAGATGGCCATCAGTCAGGCTGAGCAGCTGCTGGACAAAATCCAGAAGGAGATTACAGAGCTGAAGAAGAATGAGGCTGAACTGGACAAGCTTTCCCATGCTGAGGATCAAGTCCATTTTCTTAAAGTGATTCTACTCAGATATATTTTAAAATTTTTAGGACAGCAAATCAACAACATAAATACACATGTCAACATTGTTCTCCTTGATCTTTGTGTATGTCATTCTAGAGCTGTCAGTCTATTCATGCTCCACCCACCACGTCCGCACTGCCATCAGTCACCACTGATCCCAACCTCACTTTTGGCCCAGTGATGAAAGCTGTGTCAGATTTTAAAGGACTTCTGCAGGAGGTCTGTCAGGGAGGATTTGTCAGCATCTATGAAAGAGGTAAATACAAAGACTTCAAAATTTATATCAAAGACTATTCTGTTTATGTAATTTTGTTTTCTGTTTTGTAGTTAGAGATGTAGTAATTGTAGGTCCATCAAATCCTGCTGTTCAGCTTGACACAGCAGAGTCTGGTGATGCTGGGGCAGCTGCACAAATTGAGGGAACATTAGGTGAGTCAATAAACCTGTTGGTGCTTGTCTACAAATGTTGGATAAATTGGTCACACATGTGCAGATGTTAACACAGCACAGAACTTGTATTCAAAGCCTTTTTTTATTTATTATTTTTTATTAAAGCTAACTTCTGAATTGCATTTACAGACAGACAGACAGTGTGAAGTTAAGTAAAAGCTAAAACATTATTGATAATCCTTGGATGTTTTGCACACGTTAGCATTAAATCAAAATTCATCTTTCTAATTATTCTGCAGACAGCTTTAACTCCCTGCCCTGGAGATCTCAATAGTGTTAAATTTCACTTACAGAAGTAATAAATCTTTTTCTAATCTAGAAAAAGATTTATTGTACTGCTTTAGGCAGTAATATTTTTGTATGTGACTGTGCGTTTACTAATTAGTTAATATAAATATTAGGAAGTATTGTTTTATGGGCCTGGTAAATACAAACATATACCATAATATTGTAAACATAAATATATTTATGGGCTTGGTTTAAAGTTTTTAACCTGCTCCATGTTAAAGCTGAGACACTTAAATATAGAGAAAGCAGAGGAAGGCTTAATCCCATTAATATAAATGTTCTCCCCAAATTAGAACCACAGGGAACAAGATGAGCACTGGTGAAGTTGAACTTTTTGGACCCTGTTTGTTTGTGCATCACATCCTCACCTAATTTTCTATCAGCACTAATGCTTTACTCACACTGTTTATTTTTTCTTTATTTTTCCTAATTGACCACAGGATGGTGCCACAGACTCTGATATTTTTAACAGATGGAAATCAGCAGTAACAGTGTTCATTCTGTCTGTGCTTACAGTGATGCAGCGACCTGGCCTCGTCCAAAGTCCTCTGAGTCCTCTCAACCCATATCTTTATTCAGGACCTGTTATGCCCAAATTTGGTTTTTCACCATTTGGTAAATAGACACATAAATAAATGTGTATCACTTTTCTTTGCACCTGAATGGAGTGGTTTTGTCGGAACAGATGTCACTCGGGTACTTTGTTGTGCTTTTAATTGAACTAGTGACACTTTTATTCATGGATTCTTTCATCGGGTTAATGTATACAGTAAATATTGGAATTTTCACGTAGCATAAAGAAAACTTATTAAAATAAGAGTTGAGAGAACACTAGATGTCTAAAACGTTGTAAGAAAATCTCAGGTAGTGTTTTTAATGACTTGTTAAGCTGACATTTTCCTTTAATGATATAATTATTCATTTTGAAATAGCACTTCATAAAATTGCACCAAAACCTGAATTGATTTGAATACAATCTATTGTTTTTATCCAGTTAACAGGAATTTGTTTGTTAGCTCTCCTCTAACATGTCATCGTAATCCCAACGTGCTTGTTGTCTCTAGCTGCTGTAAGACTTATAATTTCCCTTTTTTGTGCTCAGGCAGCAAACTCTCATCAGGATCCAGACAGAGGCAACTTCAGCGTCGTGCTCACCACAGACGGAAATAGAACATTAAGATCACCAATTACAGATGCTACCACATACCCTGAATGTACATGAGCGCTCTCCTCATCGTCATCTTTTCTCAAAGATTTGTTCTGACACTCAAGAATTGGGCATTTAGTAATTAATCCTGTTATCAGATAACCCTGCACCTTGTATTGTTTGGCAGATCGGGAAGATGTGAGGAAAGCATTAGTGCCAGGGAAGACCAGTACAATAATATATTTACTTTAGGTATTGACTGAACTCACTACATCTTATTTTAATATATGCAAAGAAACAAAAAAATAGTGAAGTGTTATTTTTTATGAAGCTGTGTTTTTATAAATATCTTTCGTTTTTTTTAAAACACAAATTGTTATCACTCATTTTCCTTTACACATATATTGTAACATCACAATATATTGTGATTTGTGACATGCTGACATTAAAATAGCAAACACACTATTCCAAGAGTGTTTATTTGAACTGCGGGGCTGGTTTACATTTCCTTGTACTTTTGAACAAATACATGCAGAAGTGGGAAAACTGGTTGGCCTCACAGAAACACTGCAGGGCTTTTTTGTAAAATAACATTGATAGGTCAGTGCATATAACTTAAATGTATATACTTAGGAGATGTGGTTCAATAGAGGCAACTGCGCAGTGTGTGTTTGATCAGGTCTAACCTGTGATTGGAGGCTTCAGGGAACAGCAGCGGAAACCTGAGAAGCTGTTATCACAACACACCTGTGAGCTACGCCCATCTTTGTTCTTTTGACTTTCTGTTGGGAGAGAGCAGGAAATGGCAGCTGCAACTATTTCTATCGAACAAGACCAGTTTTGTTGCCCTGTGTGCCTGGAGGTCTTGAGGGACCCGGTGACTATCCCCTGTGGACACAGCTACTGTTGGGACTGTATTGAAGACTACTGGAACAGGCCCAAGCAGAAAGACCATTACAGCTGCCCTCAGTGCAGACAGGTGTTTAGTCCTAGACCTCTGCTGAGTAGGAACACAGTTCTGGGTGAAGTAGTGGAAAAATTTCAACGGAATGAACTTCAAACTGCAGCCAAATCTGAAGAGGTGAATTGCAGTGCTTGTACGGGGAGAAAGAGCAAAGCTGTTAAATCGTGCCTTGAGTGCTGCGGGTCTTATTGTGTGGCTCACTTGAGAGTTCATGAAGAACGCTTTCATGGAAGGGTTCACAAGCTGATCCCGGCTTTCGATAAGCTGAGAGAGAATCTGTGTTCACAGCACAACAAACTACTAAGGCTGTACTGTCGTAGTGACCAGCAATGTGTGTGCTCCCAGTGTGTTAAAGAGAGACACAAGGGCCATGATGCAGTGTCAGTGCTGGATGAGAGAGCAGTTCAACAGGTGAGTGTGAAAATTTATGATCATGGATGAATTATAAGAAAGTGGGTCCATGAGTACAAACAGGAAAACAGCTCCTCACACCTCCTTGGCCTTGTGGGGAAGTGATGGCTTTTTCCCAGTAGGTCCATTCAGTGATCTAACCATGCTTAATTTTATTTATTAGTTTGAATGGAGGTGAGTTCAAATATGATTCTTGAACAGTTGAATAAATTCAGAACAAACTAAACAATGATTCTCATGAGATTTGCCAAAAATCGCATATTACGATTCCTAGAATTGTAATAATGGCATTGATGTTTGATGTTTGATTGATGACAAATCCCTCAAAATGTTTTTAATAAATGGTATCCAACATCTTCAGCTAAGAAAACATTATTTTCACTAGAAGGTAATATTCCTAAATATTATTTTGTTTCCTAACAGTTTATAGATTATTTCACTAAAGTAAACTTATGTTCAGTTGATGGTTAAACACAATATCCTATGTTATTACAACTGGGAGGTTGACATAACTCCTAATTAGATTTTACATCTATCTTCTCTTAACTCCTCTGCAATGAAAAAAAGGCAGGATATCTAAATTCTGATGCACTCTTTTTTTTTTAAATCTCTCTGGTTATTCCCCCAATCATCTGTAATTACAAAGACCCCTTTTAAAAAGATGATAGGGCATATGTCTATGGTGGTGTAGGTTTCAGCATTTAAAATAATAAACACTGGGAGTGTAAAATGTGTCCTGGTCTTGCAGCGATTCCTTCTGCTCTGATGTTTCTGTGTCAGAAATGTATATAATTTGGCTCTGCAGTGCAATCTAATTCTTTGCCTGTAAAATCATAACTTTCAATCTTTAAAAATGACTGAGACGGCCTAAGGGACTGCACCGAATGATATTCATCTTTTGTATTTTCATAGAAAAAACTCAAAGAAACCTCTTTGAAGTCTGTGCAGAAACTGAAGGACATGGAGAAAGAACTTAGATATGTTATCAAATACATCAAGGTGAGTGTGTTATCAAATACATGAAAGTGAGTGTGTTTCTGAGGCCACATAAGATCACAAGTTGTGTATAAAGATAACATTATCGTCCACAGCACTCCACTGATGCGGCCGTAGAGGAGAGTGAGAGGATTTTCTCCAAGCTGATTCACTCCATAGAGAAACAAAGCTGTGAGGTGAAGGAGGTGCTAAGAGTCCAGGAGAAAGCAGCTGTCCGTCAGGCTGAGGAGGTGATGGAGAAGATCCAGAGGGAGATGGGGGAGCTCAGGAGGATGGATGATGAGCTAGAACAGCTTTGTCGCACTCAGGACAACATCCTCTTCCTTCAGGTATGTAACAACAGTAAGCTCAGCTTTGTCCAAGCAGTGTTTTGTGTTAATGTATTTTTAACATATGTCTATGTGTTTTTATCTCCTCAAGCCTGAGTGTTGCAACAGCTTCACTCAGAACTAATTCATCTGGATTTAAACCACTTTAAACCTTTTTCAACTATCTCCAAGATGTTTTAGTATTCATTATTAAATAACCTTTTATTTTCAATTTTCAAAATTTGAATATTACACACACAAAAAAATACAATTCCAATTTTATATGTATAAAAACATTTTCCAGTGGCTTCCTCTTATACTTACTGCTGAGCCTTTGGGAAGTCATCACGTGATTGGTCGCATGTATGTTCAGACAAACTGGAACAGAGAGACAGCCCCCATCCACTTTATTTCTTCCTTAATAAATTACAAAATAGAGCTCTAACTAATTGTACAGATTTAATACAGTTAACCTGATGTTCAGTTTTGTTTTTTTGCATGTCATTGCAGAAGTGCAAGTCTTTTCACTTCCCTAACAAGAGTGTTGAGATGCCCAGTACTGATTCACTTCCATATATGATGTACAAAACCATGAGAGGTACACTGGTTGAGCTGAAGGACAGCCTGGATGAAACACTTGAAAGAGAATTCAACAGAATCTCTGACAAGGGTCAGTCGCTCAAACAAATAATACAAACAACTCCTGACAAATACCAGAACAATTATTATTTTTAGAAACTGTGAAGGCTTACTTTACACCATTTCTTATTGTCTGGACTTCCAGTGCTTTCACTCAAGGAAGCCAGCAACAAAGGTGCCTCTGTAAAGACTAAAGGTATGAGAGTTAAAAAAATAAATTGTTTAACACCAATTGTGCTATTAGTTAATGTTGATCTATTCCAATACCTAACAGAAAAAGATGCTGACATATCATTCAATGCTGACCCAAAGACGAGAGCTGATTTTCTACAATGTGAGTAGTTATTTTAAAAATCATAACAAAGTCATCACTGTCCCGGAGTTATACTAAACATTGATTTTTCTGCAGCTTTAGCTTGTTCACTCTGGAAAAGTAAGTTTACTTGCTGTTGACCTAATGAAGTTAATTTAGGTTAATGCATCCTATTCTCATGTAGTTAGCTTACAACAGCACTAACACACACATGCTGGTGTTTAATATCTTTAATATGAAAAAGTTTGGCACTTAAGTTTTAGGTCTTTTGAAACTAAAACCTATTAGCCTTACTTTTGACAAAAACATCCACAACCTGGAAAGGGGCTTTAAGTTAATTATATCTACAACATCTGTCCAGTCCGAAATCTCTAAACCTCTTTGATGAAAGACCGATCAAGATATAACACTACCATTAATAAAGTCACAGCAGGTAATACAAAAAAGGTGGAGCAGTTTTTTATTAGTTTATTATATGGTTAGAGAGTAACCATTTGTTAGTCTGACAATAATCATATTCCTTGTTCAGATTACAACGACCTCACCCTGGATCTGAACACAGCCAACCCTTATTTATCCTTCTCTGATGATCAGAGAGTGGTGACCACACGTTCTGACCTGCAGTCCTACCCGTACCACACGGATCGCTTCACCAGCTGGGCCCAGGTGCTGTGCAGAGCTGGGATGGCTGGGCGGTGCTACTGGGAGGTAGAATGGGGTGGAAATGGAGGGGTTTCCATTGGTGTCTGCTTCAAAAATATGAGCAGGAGTGGAGGAGGGAGTGACAGCAAGCTGGGGCACAACTCCAAATCCTGGAGTCTGGACTGCTCTTACTACTCCTGCTCATTTCAGCACAATAAAAAAAGTGTGGCTATTGATGTTCCCTGCTGCAGCAGGATAGGGGTGTATCTGGACTACAGGGGTGGGACTCTGTCTTTCTACAATGTTCCTAACACAATGGTTTTACTTTATAAAGTCAAGACCACATTCAGCCAGCCTGTATACCCAGGATTTTGGGTGGGGTTAGGTTCGACTTTGAAGCTGTGTGCCCTTTAAATAGATGTAATTCCAAAAATTTATTTCAATAACAATAAGGAAAAAGACAGATGTTTGTGCTCAGAGCTTTTTAATAACCATGCAAGCCAGTAGCAGCAGCAACACTTCTGGAGCAGATAAAAGCTGATGAAGCTCAGATCTTATTGAAGGCAGCAACATCTACACTCTGGACCTGCAGAGGAAGAAACATTAAATCTATTTATTTTGACATATTTATTGTATGGGACTTTATTGTCAATTAAAGCTATTGTATTTAAAACCAAGAAAGCACTTAACAGAACATTATTTTTCTACAAGTTTTTTGGAAATACTGTACACTGGGAGAGAGTTAAGATTGGTATAACTCTCATATCTATTAAATGTGAGGCATCAGGTGGCACCTGTTCAAAAGATGGAAACAGGTGAACCAGTTGTCTTAACAATAACCATAATCCGTCTGGCTTAATCTTATTGATTGACATGCTATATAATTCTGCTTGTAAAAACATGTAGTGGTGACAATTAACTGTTTAAGAGTAGGTAATCTGATAACACTTCTTGGTCAGAACCTATTTCACATAACCCACGTGAAACAGTAAACTGTTATCATAATCAAGAAGTGTTAATCAGTGTGCATAATTTAGTGTACAGATATAACATTTTAGCAAAATAAACTAATTTTCCCAAAATCTAATGAAGACTATTCAGTTATATCAGAAATATGGCATCTGATGCAAATAGTTTTGTTTTTCAATGGTCAGAGTTTGAGTAAACTGGATTTCAACTGTGGTGATCACAGCATTAAAATAAAAAAATAAAGGGGAGGGGATTTTTTGATCACCAGAAAGTTCCAATGAAACTATTCAGTAAGACATGTGAAAAGTAGCCAACACAAAGCAGCCAAACATCATTGTCCACCACTGAATAAGTCAGGAAGAAGCTATTACAATAGTTATAATTTAAATAGTTAATCTGTGCTTACACAATAAGTTCTGCAGCA
Organism: Channa argus; assembly: GCF_033026475.1. Lineage (NCBI taxonomy): Eukaryota > Metazoa > Chordata > Actinopteri > Anabantiformes > Channidae > Channa > Channa argus. Next base: position 797,354 of record NC_090210.1, on the reverse strand, counting down.
GGAAACTAATCTGATACTGACTTCCTGCATGTATACAAGGATTTATAGTAATTAGGATCCTACAGTGCATGTAAATGTGTCATCTCAGTCCTTTATATAACCTGGTACTTACATGCAGACACAACAAGATTGACTGATATCAATGCTAGAAAGAAATGTGAATGCAACCGCAAGGGGGCACAAGCCAGTGTCTTCTTGTGCCAGTCCCAAGTCTGGATAAATGCAGAGGGTTGTGGCAGGAAGGGCATCCGACGTAAAACACATGCCAAATCAAACATGCGAATCGTGACAAAGGCTTCCATACCGGATCGGTCGGGGCCCGGGTTAACAACGACCGCCACCGGTGCTGTTGACCTACAGGGTACCGGTGGAAATTGGACTACTGTTGGTCGAAGACGAAGAAGAAGAGGAGGAAGGTGTGTTCGTAGGCAGAGAGAGAAGAGGAAAGCTAAGAATGTAGGACTGACAGTAGGGACTTTGAATGTTGGTACTATGACAGGGAAGGCTAGGGAGTTGATCGACATGATGCAGAGAAGGAAGGTGGACATACTGTGTGTCCAGGAGACCAGGTGGAAAGGTAGCAAGGCTAGAAGCTTAGGAGCAGGGTTCAAGTTGTTTTACCATGGGTCAGATAGGAAGAGAAATGGAGTAGGAGTTATATTGAAAGAGGATTTTGTGAGGAATGTTCTAGAGGTGAAAAGAGTATCAGACAGGTTGATGAGCCTGAAGCTGGAAGTTGAAGGGGTGATGTTCAATGTTGTGAGTGGTTATGCCCCACAGGTAGGATGTGAGTTAGAAGAGAAGGAGAAATTCTGGAGTGAGTTAGATGAAGTGATGCAGAGCATCCACAGAGGTGAGAGAGTTGTCATTGGTGCAGATTTCAATGGGCATGTAGGTGAAGGGAACAGAGGTGATGAGACTGTTATGGGCAGGTTTGGTGTTCAGGACAGGAACGCAGAAGGTCAGATGGTGGTTGACTTTGCAAAGAGAATGGAAATGGCTGTAGTAAACACTTTCTTTCAGAAGAGGCAGGAACATAGGGTGACGTACAAGAGCGGAGGGAGAAGCACTCAGGTAGACTACATCTTATGTAGACGTTGTAATCTGAAAGAGATCAGTGACTGTAAAGCATTGGTAGGGGAGAGTGTAGCCAGACAACACAGGATGGTGGTGTGCAAAATGATGCTGGTGGTGAGGAAGATAAGGAGGACTAAGGCAGAGCAGAGGACGAAGTGGTGGAAGTTGAAAAAGGAAGAATGTCGTTTAGTTTTCAGGGAGGAGCTGAGACAGACTCTGGGTGGTTTGGAGGTGCTTCCAGATGACTGGACTACTACAGCTAATTTGATCAGGGAGACAGGTAGGAGGGTACTCGGTGTGTCATCTGGAAAGAGGAAAGCGGACAAGGAGACTTGGTGGTGGAACGAGGCAGTTCAGGAGTGTATACAGAGAAAGAGGTTAGCTAAGAAGAAGTGGCACACTGAGAGGACTGAAGAGAGTAGACAGGAGTACAGGGAGATACAGCGTAAGGTGAAGATAGAGGTGGCAAAGGCCAAACAAAGAGCATATGAGGACTTGTATGCTAGGTTGGACACTAAAGAGGGAGAGGTGGATTTGTACAGGTTGGCCAGACAAAGAGATAGAGATGGAAAGGATGTGCAGCAGGTTAGGGTGATTAAAGATAAGGATGGAAATGTATTGACAGGTGCCAGGAGTGTGATGGGAAGATGGAAGGAGTACTTTGAAGAGTTGATGAACGAGGAAAATGAAAGGGAACGAAGAGTAGAAGAGGTGACTGTTGTGAAGCAGGAAGTAGCAAAGATTAGTAAGAGTGAAGTGAGGAGGACATTGAAGAGGATGAAGAGTGGAAAGGCAGTTGGTCCTGATGACATACCTGTGGAGGTATGGAAGTGTCTAGGAGAGGTGGCAGTAGAGTTTTTGACTAGTTTGTTTAACAAGATCTTGGAGAGTGAGAGGATGCCAGAGGACTGGAGGAAAAGTGTACTGGTACCAATTTTTAAGAACAAGGGAGATGCGCAGAGCTGTGGCAACTACAGAGGAATAAAGCTGATGAGTCACACAATGAAGTTGTGGGAAAGAGTAGTGGAAGCTCGGCTAAGGGCAGAGGTGAACATTTGTGAGCAGCAATATGGTTTCATGCCTAGAAAGAGTACAACAGATGCAGTATTTGCTTTGAGGACGCTGATGGAGAAGTACAGAGAGGGTCATAGGGAGTTGCATTGTGTCTTCGTAGATTTAGAAAAAGCGTATGACAGGGTGCCGAGAGAGGAGCTGTGGTATTGTATGAGGACGTCTGGAGCGGCAGAGAAGTATGTTAGAGTGGTGCAGGACATGTATGAGAGCTGTAAGACAGTGGTGAGGTGAGCTGTAGGTGTGACAGAGGAGTTTAAGGTGGAGGTGGGTCTGCATCAAGGATCGGCTTTGAGCCCCTTCTTGTTTGCTCTGGTGATGGACAGACTGACAGATGAGGTTAGACAAGAATCTCCCTGGACTATGATGTTTGCAGATGACATTGTTATTTGTAGTGAGAGCAGGGAGCAGGTGGAGGAAAATCTAGAGAAGTGGAGGTCTGCTCTGGAAAACAGAGGAATGAAGCTTAGCCGCAGCAAGACAGAATACATGTGTGTGAATGAGAGGGACCCAGGTGGAACGGTGAGGTTACAGGGAGCAGAGGTGAAGAAGGTGCAGGACTTTAAGTATTTAGGGTCAACGGTTCAGAGCAACGGTGAGTGTGGAAAAGAGGTGAAGAGGCGAGTGCAGGCAGGTTGGAACGGGTGGAGAAAAGTGTCAGGTGTGTTGTGTGATAAAAGAGTATCAGCGAGAATGAAAGGAAAGGTGTTCAAGACGGTGGTGAGACCAGCAATGTTGTTCGGCTTAGAGACTGTTGCACTGAAGAAAAGACAGGAGGCAGAGCTGGAGGTTGCAGAGCTTAAGATGTTGAGGTTCTCTTTGGGAGTGACGAGGATGGACAGGATCAGGAATGAGTACATCAGAGGGACAGCTCATGTTAGATGTTTTGGAGATAAAGTCAGAGAGGCCAGATTGAGGTGGTTTGGACATGTTCAGAGGAGAAACTGTGAATATATCGGTAGAAGGATGCTGAGGTTGGAGCTGCCAGGCAGGAGGTCTAGAGGAAGACCAAAGAGGAGATTTATGGATGTAGTGAGGGAGGACATGAAGTTAGTTGGTGTGAGTGAAGAGGATGCAGAGGACAGAGTTAGATGGAGGCACATGATTCGCTGTGGCGACCCCTGAAAGGGAGCAGCCGAAAGGAAAAGAAGAAGAACGCTAGAAAGAAATGTTTAACTTTTTACTGTAGTTTTCAATGCTGTAAACATGACAAATTAAATTCCATTCATCTCCAGTGTTTAGGAAGTTTGCAAAACAATGAGACAAATATTAAATGTATATAAGTTTTCTATTTAGACAATGGCAGTGACAATAACGTGATATCAATGGGATTAACTTACATAGTCCTCAAACTTGGTAATCTCCTCCTCCAGGATGTCAGTGCCAACTTTGTCGTCTTCAACCACACAGTTGATTTGCAGCTTCTTGATTCCATAGCCAACTGGCACCAGCTTGGATGCTCCCCAGAGGAGCCCATCCATTTGCACTGAGCGCACACACTCCTCCATTTTCACCATATCAGTCTCATCATCCCACTAAGCAAACACAGAAATGAGGGACAAACAGAAACAATTTGATACAGCTATAAAAAGGCACAATTCAAAAAAGGATTTGGATCTTTATAGCAAAAGCTCTAGATGACCGCAAAACAATCAAGGCCAGACATTAACCTAGTAAGACACATTAAGGAATTTAATCCCATTTTCTACAACTGTACATTCCCGCCAATATATTACAACAGCAAAGGTAGCAGTATATATACACCGACAGGATATGAGTCTAATGCCCCAGACTGGGCAGTAGTGACACATACAGGTTTGACGTCCAATAGGATTGATGACTTTGCAATGATAGCGGGTTTCTTGGCTTTCTTGGCTGCATAGGCATCCAGGCGCTCCTGCTTGATGCGTGCAGTCTCCTCGTCTTCTTCATCACTGCCAAACAAGTCAATGTCGTCATCATCATCATTATTATTACTTTCACCATTTTCCACCTTTTGCTGATGAACTGGAGCAGCCTGTTCAATATAAAAGAAAAAAGGAGGGGAAACAATTGTGAATTTAACTGCTCTGAGGGCAGTTACCTTTCCACAACACTTATTATCAATATTTGTTTGTACTGGTAAAGATGGTGGTATTAAAAAGCTTGTATGGCACTGAGATGTTGGTAACAATTTAGATTACAGCCCGCAAACTTACAGGTACGTACAGCAAAATTACTGTGTACTTATTCGTAAAAACGGTATACCTCAACAGTGCCTACAGATAAATATTTGTTGTTACTTGATAAAAAAAAAGTTAACTTAGACCTACAGTGTAAGTATTTTATAGAAATGGGGTACTTTTCTATGAAGTAATTAAATAATTACATGATGCACAGTGCAAATACTTTCCGTGTAATTACAGATAACAGCAGGTAAAGGATTTTAGCTAAAACTATAAATTTGTGACAAAATAAACAGCAATCATGCTTTTGTTTTTATTTCCTCAAACCATGGAAAACCGATTAGAATTCTAAAGTTCAACAGATTTCAAACAACTTTTTTTTTTGTCCTTTCGGTTTATCCCTTGAGTTCAGGGTCGCCACAGCGGAACATTGTCCGCATGATGATTTGGCACAGCTTTTACACCAGATGCCCTTTCTGACGCAACCTTCCCCAATTTCTACCGGGCTTGGACTGGCACTGCCACAGCTGGGGATGGAAATGGTCTCGCCCAGAGACACTCTGAAATATAGCCAGTACAGTATAGCCAGATTGAGGGTCAGTGGACAACTGCCTTACAAACTGAGCTACAGCCACCCCCAGTATTCTAAACAACTTATTGCTAAATAATTAAACACCACATGATAAGTGCGGGTTAGCACTGCTAATATATCTAAACCCCATTTGTTACCTGTTTTTATACAGTAAGTACAGCAAATGAGGGCTGTAATTTTAAGTGGAGGCTCTTCTACCCTCTTCTGATCTGTAGTTACACCACAGTTACACTAAGTATTAACACTAATTAAAAACACAGTACCCTTAACTACAAAATACTTACACTGTAGGGATTTTTCTTATTTTCATGTTGTTACCCTGTTATTCCCCAAAGTTTGCGTATTGTTATCAAGTAAGAACAATTGTTACAAAATATTTTTACAAATAAGTACACAGTAAGCAAACCAGATCTTAAGACTTTTGCACAGCAAAGATCACATTCAGTATTACTTTTGTCTTCATCAAGTTTATTTAAACATGTCTAAACCACAGACATCTGCACCTTCACCTGTCTCTGGGTGTAAATGCGCTATCAGGTGCAGTAACTGAGAAGGTTTAAGAGTACGAGTACACAAAGGCAGGATCAGTGCTGATGCCCGACGCTGATGTCAGGATCGAGACATCTCTAAATGCTGGTGAACCCCACCGCCCCATTATTCCAGAATGACCAGGCTGTGTTGCCTCTTTTAGACTCATGGACATGCATATGTAGAAATATACTGTATTTAATGAATTATTTGATATCAACCTTAGCACGTGGAACATCTACTGGTGCAGGGCTCTTTTCTAGCACAGCCACTCTGGACTCCAGCTTCTGCAGGGCAAGTCTCATTTCCTCCACCACTAACATACAAAAGTGGACAGTTACATCATATCATAATAAGTAAGCAAAGGCTTAGATCATGTGAGAAAAATCAATACAGACCCACCTTTGTGCAAAGTCTGGTTCTCCATTTCCAGGCACTTCATGCGTGACACCAGCTCCTGGTCTCCTGCATGTGAAGAGGACTGTGGGAAGATAAACCCAAATTAATTGGCCTGAGCCAGAGCTCAAATCTTCAAGCAGGAGCCCTATCGTTGTCCAGATTGAGAGTAAATCCAACCCTGAAGTAGGGCATGCCAAAAGCAAATAAAAACAGTTCCCCTCCAAGAAACAACATTCATACAAAACTAGTAACATGTACCAAAATAAAGTTAATAAGTTATTTAGATCAATTTTCCACGTAAAAGTTTTTGACCTTTGCCCCAAAATTCATGCATCATGACGACAGTACGTGGCCAAGTTTAAGATGCAAGGAGGGTTAGGTGGTGGTGCTGGATAGGATATCTGTGATAGTAGTAGCACGGGTCAGGCAGCATTAGAGAGCCAGCACACCCAGCCTTCTGTATAGACCATGCAGCTTCCCCAGGCCTAAGCACAGCAAAGCTGTAGGACTTACATTTCTGTGCTGTCGTTTCTGCTGGCGCCCCTTGGCCTGCTGCAGGGCTGTTTTCACCTGCACCAAGTGATGTACAAGGTTACGGCAAGAGGGAAAAATAACAAAACTAGTGGGTGTAGTTAGGGGTGGATAATTTTGACCTTATGGATATAACGTAACCATGTTGTCCTGCTTCAGTTTTAATTCAACTTTCTACTACTGTTTCAATTCAACTTTCACACACACACACACACACACACACACAGTCATCTCAAGGCACTTTACATAATAAAGTCAAGAATTTACAGATATATACTGAGAAATCAACAAATCCTCCCTTGAGCAAAAGTGGAGAGGAAAAAACTTTGTTTAATGTAAGGAACTGCAGAAAGGGAAAGAGAGAGGGAGACAGAAGGAAAAAGACAACTTTGGGAGAAAGAAGACACAAAGTTAATGTCATGGAGTGGTAGCATATAAATGTGGGGGGAGTAGAGATAGGGAAGAGAGGAGATCAATGCATCAGCCCCCAGCAGTTTAAGTCCTAGGCTCAACTCTAACTATAAGTTTTATCAAAGTGGAAGCCAAAGGCTCTGTCTCCCATACTACTTTTGGCAATTCTGGGAACCACAGGCCTACTGGCCTGCATTCTGAGATTGATGTGGTCAACTGGGTACTATAAGGTCTAGTATGCTTATAGTACCCAGTAGTAAGAAGGTACACAAACCCGACATAATGACCCAACTCTTTCCCAATTTAGTTGTAGTTTATGAGTTACTGAAAACTGAAGAGCTATGATTAAAACCAAAAAATAGTTCCAAGCCTGGTTTGTAAATAATGGTGAGAACTAGGAAACTGTCTTTTTAAAGATCACCAATCACCTGCTCTGTATTTCAGTACCACTGATATCGGAATTATTCAATAGGTTTATCATCAGGCCAAAACTTTCCATTTTCAGACAAAAATAAGACCTAATGGGATGAAATCACACTTTAGAAACTTAAATTAGCATACTATAATCTCTCTCCTTTGAATAGCTTCTATACAGAAAAATACAGCAAAACAAAGCTGCTGCCTGAGAAGCAGAGACGGCTGCCAATTCACCTGACCTTTCTCACTAGGACGAGCCACTTGTAAATCGGGTAGCTTAACTCGGATGCACACAGCTGCTCTGGGTTGCCAAACGCTGTGCTGCAAATAAAAGTCAAGTTACAAGAAGAAGGTGAAAAACTACATTTAAATTTTTACCTGTTGTTGTGGTATGGAAGGGCCATTGACTCCCTCATAGAAGTATTTTTCTGCCTCATCGTAGCGATGCTTGTCAAACCAGATTTTCTCTGTGGCGAGGCACTGCAGTCCATTCATGTTGGTACTGACAGAAAGCAAGGAATTCATCAGAAATAAGACAATGCAAAAACTATTAGATAACGTCATGACAAATTGTTCATTACGGTCATTATACACAGTCAGTGACAGGGGAACATTGCTTAATTAGATGTTTGACCATGGTGCTGCTATATTACAGGTTAAAACAGCATGCACAGCCACAGGTGGAGTTGTGGGTGGAATAGGGAGAGAAAAATAAAAGCATAACAGACATTTACTATTATATACTTATAATGCACCACAGTTATTCTCGCTCACATGAGAATAACTGAGGTGTCTTTTTCTGTACAGGAATTAAAAAATAAATATAAAGAATAGCTATTGCATATGTTTTACCTCCCATTCCTATATCTCTGATGGGTTTTTGTAAAAGACAGGCATCTACACATTCCTGTTAATTGAAGAGTGTTGGTTGTTTTGAAAAGTCTGGATTATAAAACAAAAGACTTCTTGTTGCCTGCCTGCAGCTTCTCAGTGACAACAAAGCTCAACTTCATTGTTAAAAATCACACACCCTGCTGCAGGAATAATGGAGGTAGTGACATCTAATCAAGATTGTTTCTTTACACGATAAAGATTTTAAGCAGTATTTTTTGCCCCATATTTTGTACTAATAGTCCAATCATTTTTTGCATGTTTCCATGAATAATACAATGTAAAAGGAAGTTTAAAAATAATTGCTTATTGAACCACAACATCAATATTGTTTAAAAATGCATCAAATTTAATATGATTTTATTGTTGAAATTATATTAAAAAGGATGCATTTTTAAACAATATTGATATTATGATTTTATTGTTGAAATTAAAATAATAGGAGCATCGTGTTTAATCACTATGTTTTACTGCACTGTACTCACCCTGTGTCAGTCAGTTAATCTGATTTAACTGAGTCTGAATGTGGCCTCAACAACAAAACAAAAGTTACAATTAATTGCATTTTAAAAATATTACACAGATTAGTTAGAGCAACTGAAAAAAGGCCAACAAAAATGCAGACAGACAAAAAACAAATAAATCACTTTAGTTATTTTAACTGAAAACACACGTCTCTCCCATTCCCTGTGTGACAGGTGTCATACTTGTCGCATCTGGGCCTGCTTTCCGTCTCAGAGTGGCCTCTCTTCCTCTGGCTCAGCCCCCTGCTGCCTTTTCCCCCCTGCTCAGTCTCAGATGATGTGCGAGTGTGACTTTTTTTAAATTGGTGGAAAGGGGTACCAGAGGACTTCAGGGTCACAAAAGGGTGTCCCTGAACCAGCTGAGGATCGTGTGTGCGTCTTGAGCCACTCGCTTCCAGAGAGGAGCTTAATTGCCCTTCCTCAGCCCCTGAACTCTGGCTCTCAGACTGAGACAAACGTGTGCGTTGCCGTAGCCTCCCAAACTGGATGTTATCTCCACTGATGATGCCTCTCTCTAGAGCAGGAACTTGACCCTGCCTGAAAACCCCAACTGGCACAGCATTTAGAGGGGCTCTTTTCTGCTGATGATCTGGCAAAGACTGATCCATTTGTCAAATAAACGGGTGTCTTCTTACTTCTGTGTCAGGTTAATAAGGAGAGAAAAGAAGCAATAGGTGGAAGCTAGGGCCATTACTTCAATATGAAGTTAACATCACAAAGGAGCTTGCTGTTAAATATCAGAGAAAGCTCATAACACAGCCAATTTGTGATGCCAATGTGGTCTTAAAGGCAGGGACTGATATAAAAATATATATAATAATAATAATTAGTTAAGTTATGCTTTGCTGTTAAAAGGGAAAGTTTAGTATAAGCTTAATTTTTATAAGAGATTAACAACCTAAGAATACAACATGTTTCAAAAATAACAAAAGTTACAATACTAAATTAAATTTCCCTTGTCCATTTATAAAGCAAAGCTAAAAAAAACTAGGGAAAAAGTAACACAAATCACAAGAATGAACAACAATTAGGTTAGGATGTGCTTGCAGTGTATTAATTTAAAATCTGAAACCAGAATATTGAAATATGCATCAAAGTACACAATGATTTATATAAAGAAAAAGTTTCAGATTTACAATTTATTAGTATATTTATTTACTATAAACAAACAGGTTAAATTAGACACAGATAACAAGTCTGGTGCAAAATTAGAACAATTCCAGTTAACAATAAAACACTGTTCAGGCATTACAACAACAGATTTGTTCTGAGTCATCTAACCCCAACAAGTGAAAGTGTGTCTTCTCACCTTTGTTTTTGTATGCTGGAGGATAATATATGCTACCTAATATGGAATGGAATATTTAAATAATTGAAAACAATTTACCAGGCAAATTAATACCACACAGCAGCTTGAATTAAAGCGTAAATATCACAACCAAAGGTCAATACTCAGATTTCATGCAATAATCAAATCATTACTTGCATAAAGAACAGAACACTCTAAATACATGGTTATGCAAATAAGGGATACATTGCTTATTGCACTGTTTGCACATTAAAAAGTGTAGTTACGTGGTATAATAAGTTACAATTAATGCAATTTAAAACAATCCTAAGAACAAAAAGAAAACCTGCATTGAATGCTTGTGAATGAGAGCGATGCTTTATTAGTCACACTATAGCTAGCATTGCTTGCCACACTGTCACATACATTGTCAAATGTGTATTAGGTTTCACTAGTCAAAACGAATGAAGTCTAATACAACATTTCTGCAGTAAATTCATTTCCATGTAACATTGCAGTTTTTCCTGTGGGTTTAGGGGTTTGTGTGTACAAGATCTGTTTTTTGCTTTTTCTACTACTTCATTTTTAGGAGATTTAATAAGTCATCTTGATTCATTAACTAATAAAAACTGTTTAAAATATTTATTTCAGGTAAATGTTCTGGAAACTGCTGCAGTTGTTGCATAATAATTCCTAAATAAGATACAAATTCTGTGTGTGGGGTGGCCAGACTTTAGCTATGGGTGGGTATGTCCCCACTAGTTCTGGTGGGTCTCACACATTCAGAAAACCTATGCCTACAACCTGCCAACTGCTGTCCCTCACAAAATTAAAATCTGTCATTACTATGGCACAAGACTCCCAAGATCAACTAGTTTGGTATCCACACACGCTCCCTCCTTCCTCTTTAAATTGTAAATTGTCTGCACGTATATAGCACTTTTCTACCTATTGTCACTCAAAGTGCTTTAGACTGCTTCTTACTCACCCATTACCATTCACACTCACAATCACACACATTGATGGGGCTATGCAGCTGACCAACACTCAGTGGGAGAAACTAAGCTGAGGTTCAGTGTCTTGCTCAAGGACACCAAGACCTGGGATTGGGGATCGAACCAGCAACTGGTGGCTCTACCTTTCAGCCCACAGTCTTTACTGTCGTCCTCTCTCTTAATAGTTCTGATCATCGATTCCTCGTTTAATAAAAACTAATTTGCTAGTTAACTTGCCTGTGCAGCGCTGTACCGTTCAACACCTGCTAAATAGGCCACCACTTTAACAAGTCCTCTCCTCCTTAGTTATGTATCATTGTGGCTCCATCCCAAAAACTAAGACAGACAGTTTTATCCAGCTAATATTAAATAAATAAAATAAGACTTACTCTTGGGTTGGTCTTTAGATTAATATCATTAAGTCTCTTACTCTTAAATTTAGTTATTTTTGGGGAAAATTGCAAAAGCAAGGGACACTTTGTGCAAGATATTAAATAGAAACACAAACTTAGTGATTACAAATCACTATGTTTACATTTGATAATGTAAAAGCAAATCCACTGAATTTGTTAAGAAATTTAAGAAAGCTCATTATTTGAAGATATTAATAGATAGATCATGTAAGTTTAGTCAACCATAAAGTATAAACAAGCTCACATTGCAGTACAGTTGTTACTAAAAGAGAGGAAGTCTGTTGCTGGGCAAGTTTCCAGGGTGGAGATAAAAAAATATATATATATAACTGTGGTGGCAGCTGAGATTTTGGCATGGTGGGCTGCCAATGAGAATTTTTACCAGAGGAAACACTGAATTATTTTAGGAGAGGTTCTGATTCAACTTCAAAGTCATTTTAGACATTGCATTTTTGGTGCAGTTAAATCGTATTTTGAGAGGTAACGAATATTCTGTCCTCCTATGTACAATTTGTTAATTAACTACTTGACTGACAAAAATGTAACCTGCAACTTTGATAATCTATTTCTTTTAGTGAAAAGAACAAATTATCATTTATTTGAAAGCTAAAGTTGCTTCGTATGCATCAAGTAGAAATATATAATAGTAAATTGAAATATATAGTAATATAAGTTATGTATGTAATCTAAGTTTTTTAATAAAATACAGTCTAACTCCACATTACCACAAACTAAATCTTCCAAGATGACCAGTTTAACCCACGTTTTTTTCAAGAAACGTCTATAAAAAAACATAATTTATGCTTCTTTAAAGAAGAACTTCTTGCAAAAACATTGTATTATTGACTGTGTTAGTTTTAAACAGGTTTGCCAAATAAACTGGTAGTTGCTTTTGTATCACTTATGTCATAAGTGAGGGTCTGTATTAAGTATAAGGTCAAAAGCAGTTCCATTTAACACTTATCTTTGGTGATTGGCAAGCAAATGGTAAATGTCTGCAGTTATATTGCGCTTTTCTACCCATTGGAACTCAAAGCGCTTTGCACTGCTTCTTATTCACCCATTCACACTCACAATCGCACACACCGATGGGGGAGCTGCTATGCAGCTGGCCAACACTCAACGGGAGCAACTAAGCTGGGGTTCAGTGTCTTGCTCGAGGACCCGGGGATTGAACCAACAACTGTGAACTTGGTCGACAACCGCTCTACCTTCCTGCGCCACAGTCGCCCCAAATGCCCAATAAAAAAGTTAAATAAATACCAATAAAAATAACGTATTGACAATAATAGATATTTGACCCAGGTTAAAGCAAATATCTAGGACTGAGGTTATAAATGTTCCACATCAGAAGAATGATGACTTAGCTAGTTCAAAGGGAGACACAATGGCTATTTAAATGGCCAATAACTTATCAAATTCAAATTAAAACAAGTTGAGAGTTTACGTATGATGCTAGTCACTTAACAGGTAAATAGCACAGCTAAAGTTATGGTCATGTCAATAAAACTCTGTGCGGTTATATTATCTGTTGCTCCAACACGTTTACAGCGGATGAAGTTTTTTTGACAGCACATCCAACTTGAACTTTCGTTGACCACGTGGCGCTTTAAAACTCTTAATTCAAATTAGTTTACAGGTTTCATGAACAGTTACACTTCTTTAATGTTGCAGGTTGTAAAAACACAACTTCTATAGACTTACTGATTGTTGTATTCGATGTTTTATGGCTCGGAAACTTTGCTTTACACTTTGCTTGCTGCATCGGCTGTAATCCGACGATGGAAGAGGAATTGAGTCAACGGACCGCCTGTGTTCTTCAGTGACAGAGGGGGGACTAACGTTTTCTTTCAACGACGTTATCGATCATTTTTACATCTACATTTAAAGCATAAAAAAATATAATGACACAAGAGAAAAGAAGAAAAAAATAAGATGATGTATATGTGTCCCGAACAATAAAAAGCAGATAGCATTTTAGCGGTTTATTTATATTGGACCAAAAAGTTGGTATGGTCCGTTGTACCAAAGACTTCATTTCCCATAATTCCAAGAGAGCAATGGTGAAAAGTGAATCAGTTGTCAGTAATTGTAATTCTATAACAGGTCTAACAGAGAATTTGTAGCTTAAAAGTGAGTAACTATATCAAGTTTATGTTAGTGTTGTTTTTTCTAGGTTGGCAAAAACACACTGTCACAGTATGCATTAAATTATGCGTGGGTTCAAATCAGGTACAGTCATGTGCAAAAGTGTCAGAGATCATTTTTTTTAACAACAGATTTTTTTTTTCAGAAAATTAATTTAACAAGGGAGATGGAAACTTTTGCAGTTTTTGAATTGTCATTATTTACTATATATTTACTATAACTAGGGTTTATATAAAAATATAAACCCTTTTACCACTGTTATTACTTCTGATTATGAAAGAACATTTATATTACTTAAATGGGCAACATTATTATGTTAGGCTTAGGGTTAGGCTCCTCTCCTGTGGAGCCAGCTCCCAGTTCAGATTGAGGAAGCAGACACCCTCTCTACTTTTAAGTCTAGGCTTAAAACCTTCCTCTTTAATAAAGCTGCCGTAGGCTTAGACTGCTGGTGGACTGCTAGGAACATAAAGAATTAATATGACTAGGGTTGACTCGTTTAGACTAACATTTTCTTCCTGCTGCAACCATGTTTCAGTAAGATTTAATAATCCACATTTAATTGTTTTGGGGTTTTGTTCTGTAATAACTTTTATTAAGTTATCATGATTAACTCTTCTTTTGTTCATTTTTGGTTTATGTAATTTAGTTGGTCAGGGAACAGACACAGTCTTTATAGGTATTTGGGAGTTATAGGCGTGTAGGACTGGATTTCTGCATCCTAGATTGTCATACTTTTCATTGTCATAAAACCAGCCACATTTCTGGATAAGATAGCTGCACCGTCTAAAGTAGGATGGGTGCCATCTCTTCTTATCAGCCTAGGTTTTCATAAGCAACCATTTACCATTTACCACACAAAATGTTTCCAATTATCTATGGCGCTGATCTCCAGTCTATGAGGGAGGACACACAGATGATTACCTACCACTGACTTGTGGGATATGGAGTCTAAACAAGAGAAAAGACTTAGTAAAGTGCGTGAGAAGACAAGCTGGCAGTGTGTAAAGAAATCTCTTTAGTGACACAATATCAAACTCCAATGATACAAGGTGCAAAAAACCAAGAGCAATGACTTAATTCCAGAATCCCATTATCTCTGCTCATGATGTTGAAGTGATTCACAATATTGGTGTGCATGAAAATCCCTTTCAGTGAATATCTATTTGGAAATACTGAAGAAGTCTGTGACGCTTGATTCAATAATCAGTGTAATTCATGAACACGTAGTAACATTCGGCTGAGCTTCATAGGCAGGTAATCACATGGATTGGCAAATACATATGCATGGTGTGAATCAAAGTATAGGCATAGAATGGAAAACATTCTCCTTACAATGGCATGGTTACAAGGGTCCTTGATGATATTGATTCCTTATGGGCATTTAGCAGTACTCATAATCCTTAGCGTAATTTATACAAATCGGTAACAGAGTGAGTCCATAGGGAGCTGTTACTCACTAAACCAGAGCGGCAGGTAGAGTCAGGTCAACAAACGTAGCTTGGCCGGAACCATGAATAGCAACGACGAACACTGATGAAGTCTGGTGAAACTGATTACCGGTGATTAGTAAAGCGGAAAAATGTGACGGGACCAGGAAACAGGGAGTGGCTGAAATATAAGAAAATAAAAGTCATGAGGGAGGAAGTGAAGTTGGGGATCCTGACATCTTGACCTTGGGCCTAAAAACATGAGAAATATGCTGTCTAACAATATAGTTACTTTAGATGACATAACTTTGGCCTCCAGTACTGCGGTGAGGAACCTTGGAGTTATTTTTGACCAGGATTTGGCGTTTACGTCACATATAAGACAAATCTCTAGAACAGCCTTCTTCCACCTACGAAACATTGCTAAAATTAGAAGCATCCTGTCTCAAAGTGATGCCGAAAAACTGGTCCATGCATTTGTTACTTCTAGGTTGGACTACTGTAATTCCCTACGTCTGGGGTGTCCTAATAACGCTCTAAAAAGCCTTCAATTAATCCAAAATGCTGCAGCAAGAGTGCTGACTGGATTAGGAAAGAGAGATCATATTTCACCTTCATTAGCTTCTCTTCATTGGCTTCCCATAAAATCTAGCAGACACCCTCTCTACTTTTAAGACTAGGCTTAAAACCTTCCTTTTTGATAAAGCTTATAGTTAAAACTGCTCACTCAACCTGAACTAGCTTTTCTCTATACATTTATTTGTCACCACTGTATGCCATTAATTTTGTGTCCTACCAACCTGTACAATGCTTTGTTGGTACTTTTTTGTTGTTTTGTTGCTTTTCGTTGTTGTTTTGTTGTTGCTTTTCGTTGCTCTGTTCTTTTCTCTCTCCACTTTCCACTCACCCCAACCGGTCAAAGCAGATGGCCGCCCACCCTGACCCTGGTTCTGCTGGAAGTTTCTCAAGGGGGATTTGTTGGGTTGCCTCTAAATACTTGTGTAGTCTGGACTTTATCCTGTAAAGTGCCTTGAGATGACTTTGTTGTAAATTGGCGCTATATAAATAAAGTTGAATTGAATTGAATGGCTGCCAGTAGCCAGTGGTTGTCACGGGTCAGATTTTTGTTGAGGGTTCCAGAGAAAACTATGGACTCTGACATTGTTTTGGCAAAATTACACACTAATTCAATATTAATTTTAGTGTCCTCCAATTTGACTAACTGAGCATCATTATGGTTGAACAAGTTTCATTTAAAGAAGGAGAGAGAAGGAAAGACACAGAGAGACAAATAATCCATTGCTAACAGCCATTTGCTAATGTTAGCAGGGCTAAAAGATAGATTGATTGTGGAGTTAGTTGGGAGCAGAGGTGAAGAAGGTGCAGGACTTTAAATACTTAGGGTCAACATTTCAGAGCAACGGAGAGGGAGGAAAAGGTGAAGAGGCGAGTGCAAGCAGGTTGGAATGGGTAGAGAAAAGTTTCAGGTGTGTTCTATGATAAAAGACTATCAGCGAGAATTTACCATTAAATGGTAAATGTGCTGCACTTATATAGTTCTTTTCTACCTATTGGCACTCAAAGTGGTTTACACTGCTTCTTATTCACCCATTCACACTCACAATCACACACACACACACTTATAAACCAATGGGGGAGCTGCTATGCAGCTGGCCAAAGCTCACCAGGAGCAACTAAGTTGGGGTTCAGTATGTTGCTCAAGGACACTTCGACATGTGACTGGAGGAGCTGGGGATTGAACCAACAACTGTGAGATTGGTGGACAACCGCTCTACTTTCCTGCGCCACAGTCGCCCCGCATTACATGTGACCTTGTATTATGACAGAAATAATGATTGGGTATACCAGGAAGAGTTTCAAAGCATTGCAGATAAAATTTGGGAGATTAAGAGCATAGGATTCTAAATAGGACAGGAAGGCATAGCGACCCATGTACAGTTGTCACCAGAACAGGAACAATGGCAAAGGAAGCACTTCCATACATCATCACATCACAGGGCTGTTAACCCTGGTCACCAACCAAAAGATTGGATCCTATGGTGCGTAAATTACATACAACATCAGATTGGCAGGATACACAGATTCCCATGTTACAGTTCTCTCCTGCAAATAATGTATATTTTGTAAAAATGCCTGCCACTGCACTCCTGACACATCAAATTATCTCCAGATACCATGGTCACTTTAGAACAGACCACAAGCAGACTTCAACCTTATTAGACTCATAGCCCACGCAGCTAGGGTCCACGTCAGCAACTGACTTAGGATTCTGTCCTGCTCCACCTTTTGAGGGCACCTTTTCAGCCGTACAAAATTTCAGTGCTGCAGGAAAGAGGTTTTTTTTCTAGTTAGAATTGTCACCTCCTTAGGATAAGGCGTCTCTCCCAGACATCGCACTATTCTACACCATGTGAAGCCAGCCACAGTAAAAGATATGTCGTCGTTCTTAGGTCTCACAGGTTTCAGTCACCACTACATTCTTGATTACGTAGGACTGACATCCCCTCTGAGAGACTTAGTACGTGAGTGTGGAGTTAGAAACCTCTGAGCCTCATTAACATGGTCCGAAACCACAGATAAAGCCTTCATTGACTTTAAAACTTTCTCGGCCGCAGACTTAGTAGTTTCAGACAACAAGCTGCCATTTCATTTAGATGTTTCTGTAACAGCACACACGGCAAATGGTGTGCTGTTCTAGAAAAAAAGGGGGAGCAAGAACTGTACTTTTGTACTGCAGGATCGCTTTAGACAACATGGTAAGCAGACAACCAGGATGCACACGACACGCAGCAGGAGTAGCAAAGCTAATTCAAAAAATGGCACACATTGTGATGAGACATCAATCGATAGTGCTAACAACATATAGCATCATGGCGTTCATAAACTCTGCAGCATTCACAATGACACCCACATGTCAACAAAGGATGCTAAAAGCTCTAGACCAACCAAACATCATATACACACATGAAGGCATTAACATGGCAGACCACATGGTGGATGGGCAGCCGCATATGTATGAAGACAGAATGCAGATAGAAACAAAAGCTAGAGCAGATCTCCAAACAAAAACGCTAAAAGGGGAAGCAGAAATGGTGTTTACAGATGGATGTTGTTTCAGGCATAACACAGAAGATGCTAAAGCGGTAATATAATGTCTGATAAATGATTACATATCATCACACAGGATCCCAAAAGTTATCAGATCGGACAATGGTACACATTTCAAAAACAAAGACCTGGCTGAGGTAGAACAAGCACTGGGCCTCACACACAGTTATGGCACACTGTATGACCCACAATCACAGGGAAAAGTAGAGAGGATGAACCATAATCTGAAAAATTTGTAGACAGCCAAACATGACCTGGGCCGAGGCACTAATTAGAGGAGCAGTAAATAGAAGCACAGATTACTCCCCATATGAGTTGTTAACAGGAAGGCAGATGCCGGACCCAGAGTCTCAATTGAGGCCAATAAGTGAAACAGTTGTTAGAATGCCTTATAAAACGCACTTTGAACAACTAAAATTGTTGGTGTCTAGTTTTACCCACTACCTATGTAGTGATACTCCTTTGAGCAACATGTGCTCAAGACACCTCTGGAGTACATGTTGCTCAAAGGAGCAACAAAGGCTCAAGATGTGCAAAATGAACAAAGGCTCATGGTGTGCCGGCTGGAGCTCAGTAAGAAAATGGACAGGCCCGAGCAGGACACCACACAAAGTAAACGCTCAAAAAACGGTGGGACAATTTCACGTTTGCACGTAATCTCTCTAACGAGGGAAAAAAAACCCTCCTGATATCCCTCAACAAACGAAATACTTTTTACTTAGTGTTGGGTGTGGATCACAGCGGCACAGACACTAAAGCACTCATTAGGATTAATTTATTAATTAATTTATTTGATCCTCCACCTAAAGAACCTACTGCTAAAAATGAAACCAAGACAAACAATACTAACCCCACAGAAAGACAGAAGGTTGCAGTTCAGTGAAAAGCTAAAGCGTTTAATTATGACAAATTAACCACAAAGGATTTCTTAGAGTTAGACCACGGGATATAGGGACAAAAATCTGTGGCTGGACTGGCTGAGGGAAACTGATCGGGAACAGGGAATGACTGAGTGCCTTGCATGTTCAGCAGCGCGTACCAGACTAACCACAGCCCCGGCGCCATTGCTCCCGGATTTAGACCCCTCGGGGTATAGCTGTATGTTACAAATGTTCAATAACACTGCCACAGAAAACAACTCGTGCGCAACAATAAATGTTATATTTCCTGAAATGAAACGCAATGTGCATCTACCTGTGTTCCAACCTGTGAAATCAAATTACACTTTAATTCTAGTTCCGGTGACTCTTCTCGTAAATCCTTCGGAATGCTTCCATCTTCGTGGTGTGCGCGTACCGTTCAGGTACCCACACGCAACCCATGGAGAGGAATGCAAACTCTTTTGGTATTGTAGCGATCACAAACTCCGCTCCCAACTGCCTAAAAGGTGGACTGGGAACTGCGCAATGGTTAGACTTGTCATGCTCA
Organism: Channa argus; assembly: GCF_033026475.1. Classification (NCBI taxonomy): domain Eukaryota; kingdom Metazoa; phylum Chordata; class Actinopteri; order Anabantiformes; family Channidae; genus Channa; species Channa argus. The sequence goes on along the minus strand of NC_090210.1, from coordinate 777,917 downwards.
TAGGTCTATTAGGCCACCGTCATCATGTAATAGAACACACGTGCTCGGAGAGGCACAGACTTATGGGACACTCATGGCCCCACTTATATCGAGTCTATTGGGGTCCCTCGAGGTGTACCAGACGAATTCAAGTTAGCAGACCAGGTAGCCACAGGTTTTGAGAACATTCCTACATTGTCAGCCCTCTTCCCGGTAATGCTCAATAAAAATGTAGATCACATCAACTACCTAAATTATAATTTACTTCGCCTGACTAACCTTATCAGGGACGCAGTAGAAGCAGAACAATTGGGAGCCACTTCCCTCATGGCTGTTCAAAACAGATTAGCTTTGGACATGTTGCTGGCTGAAAAAGGGTGATTCTGCTCCATGTTTGGTGACTGGTGTTGTACATTCATCCATAACAATACGGCTCCAGATGGATCAGTACAAAAAGCTCTAGCAGGGTTGAGAACCCTCTCTCAGGAGATGCATGTCAACTCAGGGATTGACAACCCATTAGACTCATGGTTAACATGAATGTTAGGGAGATGGAAGGGAATCTCTTTATCAACGCTGTAATTACAGTTATTGCTTTGTTTGCATTGTGTGGCTGTTGTATACCCTGTATACGTGCACTATGTCAGAGAATCATCATCACAGCTGTAGAGGGAAAGGCGGGATATCCGGCTCAACAGATCCCCCTCCTCAGTGCTGAAGGACTCATGTGAGATGAAGAAGCAATGGCAGGAGAGGACAAAGTCATGGTGGAAATGGTTTAGAAAGTGCCAGAATATCAAAAGGGGAAATTGTGGAAAATATTACTTGAGTGTGCATTAATATTTTTGCTTTATTTGTAGTAATAAGTCTCATATGTAACATATGTTATTATAGCTAGGAGAAGTGCACAGAACACAGCGTGACTAGAATATTGTATAAGCAGAGACAGGCTGTAGGAGTTTGTGCCCTGACACTCTGTGTTGTTGCTAAGGAAAGAAACTCTGACCTGGAGCTCTGATTATATTCTCACATCTGTTCATATTATTCATATTTAGATTAATTGTAACCAGGAATGAACTAAAATAATAAAATCTCATTTTGAGAATCAAGTCGTAGTCATTGTCATCTGTTTTGGACAGGCAGGATCCTGAGGTTTTAGCTGCTAGGCACGATGTCTAGAGGAAGACCAAAAATGAGATTTATAGATGTACTGAGAGAGGACATGAAGTCTAAGCTATTAGGCACTGAATGGAGCTGGTTTTGAAGACATGCTTGTGTCTGACAACTGCAGAAAAATACTGAAGGGAAAGTGGGTTTGCCTTCATAGTTGACCCAGAACAACTCAGTTCAGCATGGAAATATCATTGCAACAGCTTTTATTTAGCCAGAAATCAAGAGTGTAAGTTTTTATGCGCTTAAAAGCATTTTCAGGCCGAATGAGCTGATTTCTGCCAATTGCAGCAAAATACTAAAGGGGAAGTGGGTTTGCCTTCATATTTGACCCAGAACAACTCAGTTCAGCATGGAAATATCATTGCAACAGCTTTTATTTAGCCAGAAATCAAGAGTGTAAGTTTTTATGCGCTTAAAAGCATTTTCAGGCCGAATGAGCAAATATGCTTGTTTCTGCCAATTGCAGCAAAATACTGAAGGGAAAGTGGGTTTGCCTTCATATTTGACCCAGAACAACTCAGTTCAGCATGGAAATATCATTGCAACAGCTTTTATTTAGCCAGAAATCAAGAGTGTAAGTTTTTATGCGCTTAAAAGCATTTTCAGGCCGAATGAGCAAATATGCTTGTTTCTGCCAATTGCAGCAAAACACTGAAGGGAAAGTGGGTTTGCCTTCATGTTTGACCCAGAACAACTCAGTTCAGCATGGAAATATCATTGCAACAGCTTTTATTTAGCCAGAAATCAAGAGTGTAAGTTTTTATGCGCTTAAAAGCATTTTCAGGCCGAATGAGCAAATATGCTTGTTTCTGCCAATTGCAGCAAAATACTGAAGGGAAAGTGGGTTTGCCTTCATATTTGACCCAGAACAACTCAGTTCAGCATGGAAATATCATTGCAACAGCTTTTATTTAGCCAGAAATCAAGAGTGTAAGTTTTTATGCGCTTAAAAGCATTTTCAGGGCGAATGAGCAAATATGCTTGTTTCTGCCAATTGCAGCAAAATACTGAAGGGAAAGTGGGTTTGCCTTCATATTTGACCCAGAACAACTCAGTTCAGCATGGAAATATCATTGCAACAGCTTTTATTTAGCCAGAAATCGAGTGTAAGTTTTTATGCGCTTAAAAGCATTTTCAGGCCGAATGAGCAAATATGCTTGTTTCTGCCAATTGCAGCAAAATACTGAAGGGAAAGTGGGTTTGCCTTCATATTTGACCCAGAACAACTCAGTTCAGCATGGAAATATCATTGCAACAGCTTTTATTTAGCCAGAAATCAAGAGTGTAAGTTTTTATGCGCTTAAAAGCATTTTCAGGCCGAATGAGCAAATATGCTTGTTTCTGCCAATTGCAGCAAAATACTGAAGGGAAAGTGGGTTTGCCTTCATATTTGACCCAGAACAACTCAGTTCAGCATGGAAATATCATTGCAACAGCTTTTATTTAGCCAGAAATCAAGAGTGTAAGTTTTGATGCGCTTAAAAGCATTTTCAGGCCGAATGAGCAAATATGCTTGTTTCTGCCAATTGCAGCAAAATACTGAAGGGAAAGTGGGTTTGCCTTCATATTTGACCCAGAACAACTCAGTTCAGCATGGAAATATCATTGCAACAGCTTTTATTTAGCCAGAAATCAAGAGTGTAAGTTTTTATGCGCTTAAAAGCATTTTCAGGCCGAATGAGCAAATATGCTTGTTTCTGCCAATTGCAGCAAAATACTGAAGGGAAAGTGGGTTTGCCTTCATAGTTGACCCAGAACAACTCAGTTCAGCATGGAAATATCATTGCAACAGCTTTTATTTAGCCAGAAATCAAGAGTGTAAGTTTTTATGCGCTTAAAAGCATTTTCAGGCCGAATGAGCTGATTTCTGCCAATTGCAGCAAAATACTGAAGGGAAAGTGGGTTTGCCTTCATATTTGACCCAGAACAACTCAGTTCAGCATGGAAATATCATTGCAACAGCTTTTATTTAGCCAGAAATCAAGAGTGTAAGTTTTGATGCGCTTAAAAGCATTTTCAGGCCGAATGAGCAAATATGCTTGTTTCTGCCAATTGCAGCAAAATACTGAAGGGAAAGTGGGTTTGCCTTCATATTTGACCCAGAACAACTCAGTTCAGCATGGAAATATCATTGCAACAGCTTTTATTTAGCCAGAAATCAAGAGTGTAAGTTTTTATGCGCTTAAAAGCATTTTCAGGCCGAATGAGCAAATATGCTTGTTTCTGCCAATTGCAGCAAAATACTGAAGGGAAAGTGGGTTTGCCTTCATATTTGACCCAGAACAACTCAGTTCAGCATGGAAATATCATTGCAACAGCTTTTATTTAGCCAGAAATCAAGAGTGTAAGTTTTTATGCGCTTAAAAGCATTTTCAGGCCGAATGAGCTGATTTCTGCCAATTGCAGCAAAATACTGAAGGGAAAGTGGGTTTGCCTTCATATTTGACCCAGAACAACTCAGTTCAGCATGGAAATATCATTGCAACAGCTTTTATTTAGCCAGAAATCAAGAGTGTAAGTTTTTATGCGCTTAAAAGCATTTTCAGGCCGAATGAGCAAATATGCTTGTTTCTGCCAATTGCAGCAAAATACTGAAGGGAAAGTGGGTTTGCCTTCATATTTGACCCAGAACAACTCAGTTCAGCATGGAAATATCATTGCAACAGCTTTTATTTAGCCAGAAATCAAGAGTGTAAGTTTTTATGCGCTTAAAAGCATTTTCAGGCCGAATGAGCAAATATGCTTGTTTCTGCCAATTGCAGCAAAATACTGAAGGGAAAGTGGGTTTGCCTTCATATTTGACCCAGAACAACTCAGTTCAGCATGGAAATATCATTGCAACAGCTTTTATTTAGCCAGAAATCAAGAGTGTAAGTTTTTATGCGCTTAAAAGCATTTTCAGGCCGAATGAGCTGATTTCTGCCAATTGCAGCAAAATACTGAAGGGAAAGTGGGTTTGCCTTCATATTTGACCCAGAACAACTCAGTTCAGCATGGAAATATCATTGCAACAGCTTTTATTTAGCCAGAAATCAAGAGTGTAAGTTTTTATGCGCTTAAAAGCATTTTCAGGCCGAATGAGCAAATATGCTTGTTTCTGCCAATTGCAGCAAAATACTGAAGGGAAAGTGGGTTTGCCTTCACATTTGACCCAGAACAACTCAGTTCAGCATGGAAATATCATTGCAACAGCTTTTATTTAGCCAGAAATCAAGAGTGTAAGTTTTTATGTGCTTAAAAGCATTTTCAGGCCGAATGAGCAAATATGCTTGTTTTTGCCAATTGCAGCAAAATACTGAAGGGAAAGTGGGTTTGCCTTCATATTTGACCCAGAACAACTCAGTTCAGCATGGAAATATCATTGCAACAGCTTTAATTTAGCCAGAAATCAAGAGTGTAAGTTTTTATGCGCTTAAAAGCATTTTCAGGCCGAATGAGCTGATTTCTGCCAATTGCAGCAAAATACTGAAGGGAAAGTGGGTTTGCCTTCATATTTGACCCAGAACAACTCAGTTCAGCATGGAAATATCATTGCAACAGCTTTTATTTAGCCAGAAATCAAGAGTGTAAGTTTTGATGCGCTTAAAAGCATTTTCAGGCCGAATGAGCAAATATGCTTGTTTCTGCCAATTGCAGCAAAATACTGAAGGGAAAGTGGGTTTGCCTTCATATTTGACCCAGAACAACTCAGTTCAGCATGGAAATATCATTGCAACAGCTTTTATTTAGCCAGAAATCAAGAGTGTAAGTTTTGATGCGCTTAAAAGCATTTTCAGGCCGAATGAGCAAATATGCTTGTTTCTGCCAATTGCAGCAAAATACTGAATGGAAAGTGGGTTTGCCTTCATATTTGACCCAGAACAACTCAGTTCAGCATGGAAATATCATTGCAACAGCTTTTATTTAGCCAGAAATCAAGAGTGTAAGTTTTTATGCGCTTAAAAGCATTTTCAGGCCGAATGAGCAAATATGCTTGTTTCTGCCAATTGCAGCAAAATACTGAAGGGAAAGTGGGTTTGCCTTCATATTTGACCCAGAACAACTCAGTTCAGCATGGAAATATCATTGCAACAGCTTTTATTTAGCCAGAAATCAAGAGTGTAAGTTTTTATGCGCTTAAAAGCATTTTCAGGCCGAATGAGCAAATATGCTTGTTTCTGCCAATTGCAGCAAAATACTGAAGGGAAAGTGGGTTTGCCTTCATATTTGACCCAGAACAACTCAGTTCAGCATGGAAATATCATTGCAACAGCTTTTATTTAGCCAGAAATCAAGAGTGTAAGTTTTTATGCGCTTAAAAGCATTTTCAGGCCGAATGAGCAAATATGCTTGTTTCTGCCAATTGCAGCAAAATACTGAAGGGAAAGTGGGTTTGCCTTCATATTTGACCCAGAACAACTCAGTTCAGCATGGAAATATCATTGCAACAGCTTTTATTTAGCCAGAAATCAAGAGTGTAAGTTTTTATGCGCTTAAAAGCATTTTCAGGCCGAATGAGCAAATATGCTTGTTTCTGCCAATTGCAGCAAAATACTGAAGGGAAAGTGGGTTTGCCTTCATATTTGACCCAGAACAACTCAGTTCAGCATGGAAATATCATTGCAACAGCTTTTATTTAGCCAGAAATCAAGAGTGTAAGTTTTTATGCGCTTAAAAGCATTTTCAGGCCGAATGAGCAAATATGCTTGTTTCTGCCAATTGCAGCAAAATACTGAAGGGAAAGTGGGTTTGCCTTCATATTTGACCCAGAACAACTCAGTTCAGCATGGAAATATCATTGCAACAGCTTTTATTTAGCCAGAAATCAAGAGTGTAAGTTTTTATGCGCTTAAAAGCATTTTCAGGCCGAATGAGCAAATATGCTTGTTTCTGCCAATTGCAGCAAAATACTGAAAGGAAAGTGGGTTTGCCTTCATATTTGACCCAGAACAACTCAGTTCAGCATGGAAATATCATTGCAACAGCTTTTATTTAGCCAGAAATCAAGAGTGTAAGTTTTTATGCGCTTAAAAGCATTTTCAGGCCGAATGAGCTGATTTCTGCCAATTGCAGCAAAATACTGAAGGGAAAGTGGGTTTGCCTTCATATTTGACCCAGAACAACTCAGTTCAGCATGGAAATATCATTGCAACAGCTTTTATTTAGCCAGAAATCAAGAGTGTAAGTTTTTATGCGCTTAAAAGCATTTTCAGGCCGAATGAGCAAATATGCTTGTTTCTGCCAATTGCAGCAAAATACTGAAGGGAAAGTGGGTTTGCCTTCATATTTGACCCAGAACAACTCAGTTCAGCATGGAAATATCATTGCAACAGCTTTTATTTAGCCAGAAATCAAGAGTGTAAGTTTTTATGCGCTTAAAAGCATTTTCAGGCCGAATGAGCTGATTTCTGCCAATTGCAGCAAAATACTGAAGGGAAAGTGGGTTTGCCTTCATATTTGACCCAGAACAACTCAGTTCAGCATGGAAATATCATTGCAACAGCTTTTATTTAGCCAGAAATCAAGAGTGTAAGTTTTTATGCGCTTAAAAGCATTTTCAGGCCGAATGAGCAAATATGCTTGTTTCTGCCAATTGCAGCAAAATACTGAAGGGAAAGTGGGTTTGCCTTCATATTTGACCCAGAACAACTCAGTTCAGCATGGAAATATCATTGCAACAGCTTTTATTTAGCCAGAAATCAAGAGTGTAAGTTTTTATGCGCTTAAAAGCATTTTCAGGCCGAATGAGCAAATATGCTTGTTTCTGCCAATTGCAGCAAAATACTGAAGGGAAAGTGGGTTTGCCTTCATATTTGACCCAGAACAACTCAGTTCAGCATGGAAATATCATTGCAACAGCTTTTATTTAGCCAGAAATCAAGAGTGTAAGTTTTTATGCGCTTAAAAGCATTTTCAGGCCGAATGAGCTGATTTCTGCCAATTGCAGCAAAATACTGAAAGGAAAGTGGGTTTGCCTTCATATTTGACCCAGAACAACTCAGTTCAGCATGGAAATATCATTGCAACAGCTTTTATTTAGCCAGAAATCAAGAGTGTAAGTTTTTATGCGCTTAAAAGCATTTTCAGGCCGAATGAGCTGATTTCTGCCAATTGCAGCAAAATACTGAAGGGAAAGTGGGTTTGCCTTCATATTTGACCCAGAACAACTCAGTTCAGCATGGAAATATCATTGCAACAGCTTTTATTTAGCCAGAAATCAAGAGTGTAAGTTTTTATGCGCTTAAAAGCATTTTCAGGCCGAATGAGCAAATATGCTTGTTTCTGCCAATTGCAGCAAAATACTGAAGGGAAAGTGGGTTTGCCTTCATATTTGACCCAGAACAACTCAGTTCAGCATGGAAATATCATTGCAACAGCTTTTATTTAGCCAGAAATCAAGAGTGTAAGTTTTTATGCGCTTAAAAGCATTTTCAGGCCGAATGAGCAAATATGCTTGTTTCTGCCAATTGCAGCAAAATACTGAAGGGAAAGTGGGTTTGCCTTCATATTTGACCCAGAACAACTCAGTTCAGCATGGAAATATCATTGCAACAGCTTTTATTTAGCCAGAAATCAAGAGTGTAAGTTTTTATGCGCTTAAAAGCATTTTCAGGCCGAATGAGCAAATATGCTTGTTTCTGCCAATTGCAGCAAAATACTGAAAGGAAAGTGGGTTTGCCTTCATATTTGACCCAGAACAACTCAGTTCAGCATGGAAATATCATTGCAACAGCTTTTATTTAGCCAGAAATCAAGAGTGTAAGTTTTTATGCGCTTAAAAGCATTTTCAGGCCGAATGAGCTGATTTCTGCCAATTGCAGCAAAATACTGAAGGGAAAGTGGGTTTGCCTTCATATTTGACCCAGAACAACTCAGTTCAGCATGGAAATATCATTGCAACAGCTTTTATTTAGCCAGAAATGAAGAGTGTAAGTTTTTATGCGCTTAAAAGCATTTTCAGGCCGAATGAGCAAATATGCTTGTTTCTGCCAATTGCAGCAAAATACTGAAGGGAAAGTGGGTTTGCCTTCATATTTGACCCAGAACAACTCAGTTCAGCATGGAAATATCATTGCAACAGCTTTTATTTAGCCAGAAATCAAGAGTGTAAGTTTTTATGCGCTTAAAAGCATTTTCAGGCCGAATGAGCAAATATGCTTGTTTCTGCCAATTGCAGCAAAATACTGAAGGGAAAGTGGGTTTGCCTTCATATTTGACCCAGAACAACTCAGTTCAGCATGGAAATATCATTGCAACAGCTTTTATTTAGCCAGAAATCAAGAGTGTAAGTTTTTATGCGCTTAAAAGCATTTTCAGGCCGAATGAGCAAATATGCTTGTTTCTGCCAATTGCAGCAAAATACTGAAGGGAAAGTGGGTTTGCCTTCATATTTGACCCAGAACAACTCAGTTCAGCATGGAAATATCATTGCAACAGCTTTTATTTAGCCAGAAATCAAGAGTGTAAGTTTTTATGCGCTTAAAAGCATTTTCAGGCCGAATGAGCAAATATGCTTGTTTCTGCCAATTGCAGCAAAATACTGAAGGGAAAGTGGGTTTGCCTTCATATTTGACCCAGAACAACTCAGTTCAGCATGGAAATATCATTGCAACAGCTTTTATTTAGCCAGAAATCAAGAGTGTAAGTTTTTATGCGCTTAAAAGCATTTTCAGGCCGAATGAGCAAATATGCTTGTTTCTGCCAATTGCAGCAAAATACTGAAGGGAAAGTGGGTTTGCCTTCATATTTGACCCAGAACAACTCAGTTCAGCATGGAAATATCATTG